>NC_072378.2:145073750-145680833 GCF_028885625.2 Pongo pygmaeus | reverse complement strand
TGCGCCAGCCGAAGCAGGGGCGAGGCATTGCCTCACTCGGGAAGCGCAAGGGGTCAGGGAGTTCCCCTTCCAAGGGTGACAGACGGCACCTGGAAAATCGGGCCACTCCCACCCGAATACTGTGCTTTTCCGACGGGCTTAGGAAACGGTGCCCCAGGAGAGTATAGCCCGCACCTGGCTCAGAGGGTCCTACGCCCACGGAGTCTCGCTGATTGCTAGCACAGCAGTCTGAGATCAAACAGCAAGTCGGCAGCGAGGCTGGGGGAGGGGCGCCCGCCATTGCCCAGGCTCGCTTAGGTAAACAAAGCAGCCTGGAAGCTTGAACTGGGTGGAGCCCACCACAGCTCAAGGAGGCCTGCCTGCCTCTGTAGGCTCCACCTCTGGGGGCAGGGCACAGACAAACAAAAAGACAGCAGTAACCTCTGCAGACTTAAATGTCCCTGTCTGACAGCTGTGAGGAGAGCAGTGGTTCTCCCAGCACGCAGCTGGAGATCTGAGAACAGGCAGACTGCCTCCTCAAGTGGGTCCCTGACCCCTGACCCCCGAGCAGCCTAACTGGGAGGCACCCCCCAGCAGGGGCAGACTGACACCTCACATGGCTGGCCAGGTACTCCAACAGACCTGCAGCTGAGGGTCCTGTCTGTTAGAAGGAAAACTAACAGAAAGGACATCCACACCAAAAACCCATCTGTACATCACCATCATCAAAGACCAAAAGTAGATAAAACCACAAAGATGGGGAAAAAACAGAGCAGAAAAACTGGAAACTCTAAAAACCAGAGTACCTCTCCTCCTCCAAAGGAACGCAGTTCCTCACCAGCAACGGAACAAAGCTGGACGGAGAATGACTTTCACGAGCTGAGAGAAGAAGGCTTCAGATGATCAAATTACTCCGAGCTACGGGAGGATATTCAAACCAAAGGCAAAGAAGTTGAAAACTTTGAAAAAAATTTAGAAGAATGTATAACTAGAATAACCAATACAGAGAAGTGCTTAAAGGAGCTGATGGAGCTGAAATCCAAGGCTCGAGAACTACGTGAAGAATGCAGAAGCCTCAGGAGCCGATGCGATCAAATGGAAGAAAGGGTATCAGCCCTGGAAGATGAAATGAAGCGAGAAGGGAAGTTTAGAGAAAAAAGAATAAAAAGAAACGAGCAAAGCCTCCAAGAAATGTGGGACTATGTGAAAAGACCAAATCTACTTCAGATTGGTGTACCTGAAAGTGACGGGGAGAATGGAAACAAGTTGGAAAACACTTTGCAGGATATTATCCAGGAGAACTTCCCCAATCTAGCAAGGCAGGCCAACATTCAGATTCAGGAAATACAGAGAGCGCCACAAAGATACTCCTCGAGAAGAGCAACTCCAAGACACATAATTGTCAGATTCACCAAAGTTGAAATGAAGGAAAAAATGTTAAGGGCAGCCAGAGAGAAAGGTCAGGTTACCATCAAAGGGAAGCCCATCAGACTAACAGCGGATCTCTCGGCAGAAACCCTACAAGCCAGAAGAGAGTGGGGGCCAATATTCAACATTCTTAAAGAAAAGAATTTTCAACCCAGAATTTCATATCCTGCCAAACTAAGCTTCATAAGTGAAGGAGAAATAAAATACTTTACAGACAAGCAAATGCTGAGAGATTTTGTCACCACCAGGCCTGCCCTAAAAGAGCTCCTGAAGGAAGCGCTAAACATGGAAAAGCACGACCGGTACCAGCCACTGCAAAATCATACCGAAATGTAAAGACCATCGAGACTAGGAAGAGACTGCATCAACTAACGAGCAAAATATCCAGCTAACATCATAATGACAGGATCAAATTCACACATAACAATATTAACTTTAAATGTAAATGGACTAAATGCTCCAATTAAAAGACACAGACTGGCAAATTGGATAAAGACTCAAGACCCATCAGTGTGCTGTATTCAGGAAACCCATCTCACGTGCAGAGACACACATAGGCTCAAAATAAAAGGATGGAGGAAGATCTACCAAGCAAATGGAAAACAAAAAAAGGCAGGGGTTGCAATCCTAGTCTCTGATAAAACAGACTTTAAACCAACAAAGATCAAAAGAGACAAAGAAGGCCATTACATAATGGTAAAAGGATTAATTCAACAAGAAGAGCTAACTATCCTAAATATATATGCACCCAATACAGGAGCACCCATATTCATAAAGCAAGTCCTGAGTGACCTACAAAGAGACTTAGACTCCCACACATTAATAATGGGAGACTTTAACACCCCACTGTCAACATTAGACAGATCAACGAGACAGAAAGTCAACAAGGATACCCAGGAATTGAACTCAGCTCTGCACCAAGCGGACCTAATAGACATCTACAGAACTCTCCACCCCAAATCAACAGAATATACATTTTTTTCAGCACCACACCACACCTATTCCAAAATTGACCATATACTTGGAAGTAAAGCTCTCCTCAATAAATGTAAAAGAACAGAAATTGTAACAAACTGTCTCTCAGATCACAGTGCAATCAAGATAGAACTCAGGATTAAGAATCTCACTCAAAACCGCTCAACTACGTGGAAACTGAACAACCTGCTCCTGAATGACTACTGGGTACATAACGAAATGAAGGCAGAAATAAAGATGTTCTTTGAAACCAACGAGAACCAAGACACAACATACCAGAATCTCTGGGATGCATTCAAAGCAGTGTGTAGAGGGAAATTTATAGCACTAAATGCCCACAAGAGAAAGCAGGAAAGATCCAAAATTGACACACTAACATCACAATTAAAAGAACTAGAAAAGCAAGAGCAAACACATTCAAAAGCTAGCAGAAGGGAAGAAATAACTAAAATCAGAGCAGAACTGAAAAAAATAGAGACACAAAAAACCCTTCAAAAAATAAATGAATCCAGGAGCTGGTTTTTTGAAAGGATCAACAAAATTGATAGACCGCTAGCAAGATTAATAAAGAAAAAAAGAGAGAAGAATCAAATAGATGCAATAAAAAAATGATAAAGCGGATATCACCACCGATCCCACAGAAATACAAACTACCATCAGAGAATATTACAAACACCTCTATGCAAATAAACTAGAAAATCTAGAAGAAATGGATAAATTCCTCAACACATACACCCTCCCAAGACTATACCAGGAAGAAGTTGAATCTCTGAATAGACCAATAACAGGAGCTGAAATTGTGGCAATAATCAATAGCTTACCAACCAAAAAAAGTCCAGGACCAGATGGGTTCACAGCCGAATTCTACCAGAGGTACAAGGATGAGCTGGTACCATTCCTTCTGAAACTATTCCAATCAATAGAAAAAGAGGGAATCCTCCCTAACTCATTTTATGAGGCCAGCATCATCCTGATACCAAAGCCTGGCAGAGACACAACAAAAAAAGAGAATTTTAGACCAATATCCTTGATGAACATTGATGCAAAAATCCTCAATAAAATACTGGCAAACAGAATCCAGCAGCACATCAAAAAGCTTATCCACCATGATCAAGTGGGCTTCATCCCTGGGATGCAAGGCTGGTTCAATATACGCAAATCAATAAATGTAATCCAGCATATAAACAGAACCAAAGACAAAAACCACATGATTATCTCAATAGATGCAGAAAAGGCCTTTGACAAAATTCAACAACCCTTCATGCTAAAAACTCTCAATAAATTAGGAATTGATGGGACGTATCTCAAAATAATAAGAGCTATTTATGACAAACCCACAGCCAATATCATACTGAATGGGCAAAAACTGGAAGCATTCCCTTTGAAAACGGGCACAAGACAGGGATGCCCTCTCTTACCACTTCTATTCAACATAGTGTTGGAAGTTCTGGCCAGGGCAATTAGGCAGGAGAAGGAAATCAAGGGTATTCAATTAGGAAAAGAGGAAGTCAAATTGTCCCTGTTTGCAGATGACATGATAGTATATCTAGAAAACCCCATTGTCTCAGCCCAAAATCTCCTTAAGCTGATAAGCAACTTCAGCAAAGTCTCAGGATACAAAATCAATGTGCAAAAATCACAAGCATTCTTATACATCAATAACAGACAAACAGAGAGCCAAATCATGAGTGAACTCCCATTCACAATTGCTTCAAAGAGAATAAAATACCTAGGAATCCAACTTACAAGGGATGTGAAGGACCTCTTCAAGGAGAACTACAAACCACTGCTCAAGGAAATAAAAGAGGATACAAACAAATGGAAGAACATTCCATGCTCATGGGTAGGAAGAATCAATAGCATGAAAATGGCCATCCTTCCCAAGGTAATTTACAGATTCAATGCCATCCCCATCAAGCTACCAATGACTTTCTTCACAGAATTGGAAAAAACTACTTTAAAGTTCATATGGAACCAAAAAAGAGCCCGCATCGCTAAGTCAATCCTAAGCCAAAAGAACAAAGCTGGAGGCATCACACTACCTGACTTCAAACTATACTACAAGGCTACAGTAACCAAAACAGCATGGTACTGGTACCAAAACAGAGATATAGATCAATGGAACAGAACAGAGCCGTCAGAAATAATGCCACATATCTACAAGTATCTGATCTTTGACAAACCTGACAAAAACAAGAAATGGGGAAAGGATTCCCTATTTAATAAATGGTGCTGGGAAAACTGGCTAGCCATATGTAGAAAGCTGAAACTGGATCCCTTCCTTACACCTTATACAAAAATCAATTCAAGATGGATTAAAGACTTAAATGTTAGACCTGAAACCATAAAAACCCTAGAAGAAAACTTAGGCATTACCATTCAGGACATAGGCATGGGCAAGGACTTCATGTCTAAAACACCAAAAGCAATGGCAACAAAAGCCAAAATTGACAAATGGGATCTAATTAAACTCAAGAGCTTCTGTACAGCAAAAGAAACTACCATCAGAGTGAACAGGCAACCTACAAAATGGGAGAAAATTTTCGCAACCTACTCATCTGACAAAGGGCTAATATCCAGAATCTACAATGAACTCCAACAAATTTACAAGAAAAAAACAAACAACCCCATCAAAAAGTGGGTGAAGGACGTGAACAGACACTTCTCAAAAGAAGACATTTATGCAGCCAAAAAACACATGAAAAAATGCTCACCATCACTGGCCATCAGAGAAATGCAAATCAAAACCACAATGAGATACCATCTCACACCAGTTAGAATGGCAATCATTAAGAAGTCAGGAAACAACAGGTGCTGGAGAGGATGTGGAGAAATAGGAACACTTTTACACTGTTGGTGGGACTGTAAACTAGTTCAACCCTTGTGGAAGTCAGTGTGGCGATTCCTCAGGGATCTAGAACTAGAAATTCCATTCGACCCAGCCATCCCATTACTGGGTATATCCCCAAAGGACTATAAATCATGCTGCTATAAAGACACATGCACACGTATGTTTATTGCCGCATTATTCACAATAGCAAAGACTTGGAACCAACCCAAATGTCCAACAATGATAGACTGGATTAAGAAAATGTGGCACATATACACCATGGAATACTATGCAGCCATAAAAAATGATGAGTTCATGTCCTTTGTAGGGACATGGATGAAATTGGAAATCATCATTCTCAGTAAACTATCGCAAGAACAAAAAACCAAACACCGCATATTCTCACTCATAGGTGGGAACTGAACAATGAGAACACATGGACACAGGAAGGGGAACATCACACTTCGGGGACTGTTGTGGGGTGGGGGGAGGGGGGAGGGATAGCATTGAGAGATATACCTAATGCTAGATGACGAGTTGGTGGGTACAGCGCACTAGCATGGCACATGTATACATATGTAACTTACCTGCACATTGCGCACATGTACCATAAAACCTAAAGTATAATAATAATAATAATAATAATAATAATAAAAAAGATAAAAAAAAAAAGATATGTTCCTCAGGGAAAAACGGACATTAAAACAATGCCGTGCCCCCTGTTATCACTCTTGATTATAGGCTCTCATGGGAGCTAGCTCCCAGACAGTTTTAGAAGTAGGATATAATTTAGAGACATTTCCTTGGTAGGGATGGTAAGGGAGGCTCTAAAAAGGGAGGTGGGAAGAGAATGTGGGAAAGGTCTAGGGAGTAGAGTAGCAGAATCATGACTTGAAATACTACTGGTTGATGAATATGACATGTAATTACATCTAATTACAGGCATCCCTTGGAACTTGGACCACTGGGTTGAAGATAAATTTAATACCTGGGAGAAATACTCAGACTAATATAATAAAGGTTTTTATTCTATTTAGAAGGATAAATGTATTCATGTAAATCTCTAAATCAAATGATTATGCTTCTGAGAAATTTGTTTATTGAAAATTAAAAGGACATAGCAATCTGGGATACTAAAGAGACAAAGAAAATAAAAATATTCACGGGATTATTTCATTTTATAAACCACTCTGCTTTTAAAGTGCTTATCTTGAAGCAACTTGAAAGAAAAGTTAAACATAAGGATAGAAAAAAAATCTCTGAATAATTAAGATAGACATGCTTTAAAAATTATCTTAAAAATAGGATCATAAAATAATAACTATATTGTGGCCCACAAACTCTGCTGATCTCTGTTCTACATAGGCATATGGGAACAAATTATTTATACTTGATAGATTATATATTTATGTTGCCCTATCAAAATTCACCAAGATTCTCAGCAATTATACCTACAAAAGTAATATTCAAATAAAAAACTTGAAAATACTGTTTTTCTATTTATAAAATCATATAGCTTATCATGTTTTACAATTAAAAATCTTATTGCTCAATGTAGTGTACAAGAAACAAATATATTTGATAACCTATGTTAGTGTAAACCCTATATTTCATATGGAAAAATACAATGTAAGAAATCTATGCCAAAACTCACTGCTTTAAAATTATTTACATAATATTTAGTCTGTCCAAAATTAAATTACTCAGTTCAGATATTTTACCAAGATATAGATAAAAATATAACATTATCAATGGAAAATATTAAATAAATGTTGAATTAATGAACTAATGGGGAGTGCAAATAATCAGTTGTTTTAATTCACCATGTAGTTTGGGATCACAGGCATAACCACAGGTATCTCTAAACTGGGCATCATGTATCAAGGGCCCTTTCTCCCTACTGTAATAGCATTCTCTCTTCTCCACCCCAAGCTCCCTAAGCAGGTTCTCCTTAACTTCCCTGGAATTGTGGAATCCATTTTCGTTTTCCATTTTGTTACCTGCATTCTGCACAGTTTGCCAGTCAAGATTTCCTTTGCTTTAGTGTATTATAAAATGCAAACACAACAGATTTACTTAACATCACTTCTGTGCCTAGTGCTATTCATCACTGTGAGGTTTGGGCATGATCGCCATCCTAATCTACTGGGACAAGTAAGACAGACAGATAAATAATAAAACTACAGTAAATTATTGGATAAGAGCAAATAAGTGGTACATAACCAAAATTTTTTTGGTGGCTTAGAAAAGGACAATATGGAATGGAATAGATAAAACTCCATAAGTGGAGAGATAAAGGGAAACTAGTATTTAGTAACAACTGATTTTTATCAGGCCCCATGCTAGAGAGTTCACATGTATTATTTTATTGATTTCTCACCTCAACATGTTGAGATGTATCTCTGATAGGGACAGCAGGCAGGGAAATTCTGGGCAGAAGAGGGCAGGTCCCCAGTGAGGGACCCACCCTCAAGCCGAAAAGCCTGGGACCACAACCCAAAGTGAGAACCTACATCTCTGTTTTCCCACTCCAATGTTGCCTTTTCCAAAACCACCCATGGCCTGCCCTGCCCCCATCCTATGCCCATAAAAACCCAAGGCTCAGCTGGCAGAGAGAGGAGAAGGAACTGGACATCTGGGACTACAGTTTGATGTCCGAGAGAAGCTGCTTGACTTCAGAGGGACAGCTTGATGGAATAGCTTCAGAGAAGAGTCTGTCCCTGGCCGAACTCCAGGGGAAGATTACCTTCCCACATGGTCCTCTTTTTAGCTCTGCTTCCCGCTGAGAGCCACTTTCGCCAGCAATAAAATCTCCTGCATTTACCATCTTCAATTCATCCAAGCAACTTCATTCCTCCTGGATGCCGGACAAGAACTCGGGTGCCATGAGTGTCAGTGCAAAAGGCTGTGACACTGACCCTCCAATGAGCTGTTAACACTTAAGCCATCCACAGACAGAAAAGCTAATAGGGCACTGTAACACTTCTTCTGGGGCTTCTGGGATCTCAGGCACCCTTCCCTAGATGCTGCCGTGGGGCCAGTATGGAGTTCGCTCTTGCTGGTGCCCAAAGGTGCTTGCCCCAACTCCTGCACCCGCTCACCTGCACTTCTCCTCCCATGAGGGGTGGAATTCATGGAATTTGCCCCTGCTGGCATCCATGCACTCCAGTTCCTGCCTGCAAAAGGGTCAGGGAAATATCCTGCTTCATCTCTTCATAATTTCACAAGATATGAGGCCCAGTAGGGCTTCAAAACTTGCCCAGGACTATATTGCTTGCAGGTCTCTGAGTACACATTCCAATTCAAGTTAATACTATTTCCATTCCAGCCAGAAGGAATATGAGTGTGCACTAAAGCACCAAGCTAACATTATGCACAGGCACAGGTGTGTTTGACAGATAATGATTGCAGCAATCACCTAGAACAGAGCATCAAAGGGGAGGCCATGAGTTTGCAAACAGTACATCTGGAGACACTCAAATTCTTTAACATGGCCTACAAGGCCCCATGTGATCAGGCCTGGCTTGTCTATCCTCATCAGAGCTGCTCACGGCTTTGCTCACCTCCAAACTCCAGCCATGCTGGGCTTCTTTCAATCCCCCCAGGAAGCAAACCCCTTCTGGCCAGCAAGCCAAAATGCTCGCCTATCAAGCTGATGCCTGGCTGACCTTTATATTCCATTAGGTCTCAGCTGAAATATTGCCTCCTCAAAGGCATCTTCCCTAACTATGGAAAGGCAGGTCCCCCCCATCTCATACCCTCCAACTTTATCATTTTATTGTAACAATGCATGTTCTTTCATTCAATGTGCTCATCACAATCCTAAATTTTACATTTATTTGACTGTCTTGTTTATGATGGGTTTCCTGGCTAACGGGAGTACCTTGAAGGCATTAAACTTGTAAGTTAATCACAGTTTAAGCAGAGCCCAGAGCTACGGCTCGCACACAGAAGTTAGGCAATAGATAATTGTTGAATTAATTAAAGTGATAATAAATGACTGATTCCTTTTTTCAGTTTTAGCACAATTTAGTAAATTGAAAAGAATGTCCATTCCTATTGTTTAATATCTGTTGCTAAATAAATGTTGAATTTGTGACATATCTATTTAAGAATGGCAGGTATTCACTCCCAGAGGATGAGAACATATGGCTATTGATAAAAACAATAACTGTGACACATTAAGAAATTGTAATATAAGAAAACATGGTGTTTTGAAAGTTAAATGTGGCTGAAATCCTAATTAGCTGAGCACGTAGTAAGTTACCATTGTTATTAATATTTACAGACATCAATAACTCTAACGCTGGAATTACGAAACAAAGAAATGTTTGTTTCTCTGCCCTGTGAAGGATCTGACACTAACAGAGGGTCTAACTGATCTTCAATTTTGGGTTCTTGTTCAGCTCTGGACTCAGATTAAACCTATCTCCTTTCCCTACAGATTCTTTAAATCTATGCTTTCCCAGTGCCTATGATCCTTGCACTAAATAGCAGAATTAACACCAGGGTCACCAGCACTAACAGTTACAACCGCTCTCAATGTGTGCATTGTGTGTGTAGGAAAAGAGCCCTCAGGAGAAAAATCTGTATGGCAAAAGTGGTTGCAGTTGGATGGTGGGGCTATAAGCGGTTTTTAGATGCTCCTTCCGTTCACTGTTTTCCAATTGGGAAAATAAAGTAAAATAGCTTTGTAATTAAAAAATAGTAATAAAGCCAGCATGATCCTTGGGCTCACTTATTGAGAAAATGAGCCTCCATAAGGCCAATTTGCTCACTGTTAAAGCTAATAATATTGATGAGTGAAAAGAATAGACTCACAAATTACCCTCCTGATAACGCCAACCAACAGTATTACTAGTAGAAGCAGAAAAGTTCATTGTCGGTATTATATTGTCATATTTAGTGAGCAATTACTACATCAGGCACCATGCCAAGTGCTTTGCGTAGTACTATCTTGTTTAATCTTTGTAAAAATCCTGTAAGGCGATTAATCTCATTATACTCATTTTGCAATAAGGAGAATAAAACCAAGAGAAGTGAAATGATTATATTGGCCCAGTGTTCAGTTTGACCTTGAGATATCCAATCCATGATTTTTATCTAAATCATTCCCTGATACAGCTATTTCATGACACTATTAAGCATATATTATGTGACAGGCACTGCCCTTGCCATTGTTCTGTCCTCGGGTATTCAAATCAGTGGGAGAGACGGTTGTATAAACAGACAAATCTAAAGTTATGGGCTTTTACCAAATATCTTGCTAATTGGAAGATGATGAACGGGAGAACATTTAATATAGGAGGGTCTGAACACAGGCCTGGGACAGGAAACATCATGACAGATAAAAGGAATGGTGTCATGAGGAAGGGAGCAATAAGAAATGAGATGGAGAGACAGCAAGGATTTAAAGATGAATGAAATGTCATGTTTACATTATAGAGATATGACTTCAGCGTATACTGAATAATTTGGGATAGACAACACAAAAGAGGCTAGAAGGTTTGTTGGGAAGCTGCTGAAATTTGATAAGCAACAGAAAAAAAAGGCCTTAATCAGGGTAGTACGGCAGAGACACAGTGAAAGGGGAGGAGTTGAGAAATAGTTAGGAAATTAAACTTGCAATTTTGATTTGCAACAAAAACAAGGTACAGAAAGAAATAAAAAATAAATGAGTGTTAGCTTAAAACATTGGGGAAATAAATGTTGGCACCCTCAGTCCCCTGTAGAGATAGAGAAAGCAGGAATAGAAGCTAACCAAGCAGGGCAGAGATGAACTCAGTTTCAGACTGTGGAACAATGGAATTAAATAGTCAATGTGTGGCTGTCCTTCAATATTTGGAGTTTATAGACAGCTTTGAGCTAGGCGTAGATCTTTCATGATCTTTAGTATATTAATAGTAGATACCTCACCAAGGAATTTGGCGAGATAGCTCAAGGAGAGTGGAAAAGATAGAATCTTGCACACAAAATACACGAATTTTGGAGGTAGAAGCAGGAGAAGAATTCAGTGGGCAATGGGCAAAGACAGAGCCTTTGGAAAGAGGCATTTTAAGGATATACCAAAGACGAGGAGCACACAAAAAATACACAGGTAAGGGTCCATCGTAAAAGCATACAGAGAATCAAAAGAGAGTGCTGCTATGGAAGAAAAGAAGAAAGAGATTTTTCAAGAACTGGGGAGAGATCAACAGCAACAGAGGCAGACCCGTGGCCCAATTAGGTAAAATTGAAAACTTAATTCATTTGGGAATTAGGTGATCATTGGTGACTGGGTGAAATCAGTAAATTGGTAGGGACAGAAGGCAAGTTGCAGTTGTTAGATGAGTGGATGGAGAGGAAAGAAATGAAAACAGATAGATGGAGGCACTTTCTAAAATTTTGATAATAAGTAAAGAAGAAAGAATGGAATTACTAGATAGAATTCAAAGTTAAGAGTTTAGGAGAGATATTTGTGATTTTTAGTAAAGGAGAGCGATATCAGCTAGATCTGAGAAGGTTTATGGAGTCAAGGGTAGAAAGGGACAGGTTGACCTTGGGAAGGAAAAGAAGTGCCCATCCACTAAGACTGTTGGAAAGAAGGGAAGACTGGGTAAGTGTAGATAAATTTGTTAATGGAGACAGAAAGTTGAATAATAAACATTATGCCCAATGACTTCTATATTGTAAATGGGGCAGAAAAATCATATAATAAAAGGCTCATAAACATATCAGGGAATAATAGTCCAGTGAGAAATCTTTAAAAAGTAAACAACAACAACAACAACAACAAAACAGGGGGTGGTTGCTAGTGCCAGGACACCTATTCTAAAAAGCACTGACCTTTGAACAAAGATTATTAGAAGCTAAGGGCTGATCTACAATGCAGAATTTTATATCAATGTCAGAAATCTTCAGTATGGAAGTTGGGCATGAATACCTATAAATGACCATTACAAATAAAGTTAGATAAGAAAAAGAAGAACACCTTCCTATATCTTATCAATGAGACCTTTGCACTTGACTCAAAATGTTTTTCGTTGGAGGAACCTTGTAAATTCTCTCTCATGAACTACCAGCATTATGTGGCATTTAAGTCAACATCATAGCCCTTGAGTCTATCCCTATGTCCAGTATTAGCAGATGAGACATATAAGAAAATTACAGAGATTTCCAGATATACGTATATGGAAGAAATTTTATTCACCAGAATTCATCTTAGTAAGGGCACTGCATTGTTTTGAAGAAATACTTGTATATACCATTTCGTATATAGGAAAGGTCATGCAGAATTTTAAAAATGTGCTCGCCAAAAGACAATATACATAAAAAGAGGAACTTATGCTTGAGAAATAAGTGGTGGAAGGAGTTTAGGGGAGAGATGTAGAATACAAAAGAGTCTAAAAGAAAAAACAGCAAGAGTGTTTAAAGGTGTGATGTCTCATAACCGTCACAGCTTTGGTAAATTCAACTAAATTCAAAAATATTCCAGTTCTGTGGAAGAACTTGAGAGAGATGTAGGGAGTGTGAGTTTGTTGCCTGTACCCAGAGGATGTGTAGAAACCAAATACGTCACACAAAGATCCAAGAGGCAGAAAGTGAGATGAGTGTAGGATTCCCCCCAACTCCCAGGTATAGTGAGAACTGGAAGGAGAGGGCTAAGCTGTGGACTTTCACATGCTATGGAAGTGAGGATCTGAGCTCAATATAACCACCTGCCCTGGGACAACACTGCCATCCGTCCCCACTCTCCCCAGCTCACATCTGCCAAGCACCAATATTCACTAGGGAAAAATTTAGGCAAAATATTTAGACAGAGCTGTTTGGTAGATAACCAGTAGGATGACAGAAATGTAACATTGTTTACTCAGAGAACATAATGGGGAAGAAATATTAACTAGAACGATTTTGACTCCAAACATTTGACAATTAAGCAGAGTCCAAAATAGACTTAAATGTGAACAGATTGCTCATAGAAAAATAAATACAAATAGCTCATAAACATATGAAAAGATAGTTAACCTTACTCATAATCAGAGAAATACAAATAACACTAGTGAGATGCCACTTTTCATTTAGCAGATAAACAGGCACCTCATTACTAGGAGGAGTATAAATTGGCACACCTTTGTGGAAAGTTATTTGGTGATATGTATCCAAATAAATTTTAAATGTTCATACACTTCAAATCAACAATTCCATTTCTAGGAATATCTTGTGGGCAACTAGTATTTGTGAGAAATGACACATATGAAAAGTTTCTCATGAAAGAACTGTCTGTGACAGCCAAGAGTCCATTAGCTTGGGAGTGATAAGTTAAAGGTTGATGTAAGCAGACAGGGAAATACTATACAACCATCAAAAATAATGAAACATATACCTGTTCACTAATGCAGAACAATCTTCAAATTACAGTGTGCAAAGTAGGATGCCAGGCAATATCTCTAATGTACTATCAAATGGTGTATACACACACATATACATGCTTAAAAACTGTTTATAGACACATATACACAAATCTATGTGCTCACATTTTATAGCATATTTCTAGGTGGATAGACAAGAAGTTTAAAACAATGATTATCTTCTAAACTGAAAACTGTCTATTGAAGGGAGAGATCCAGAGGGAGACTCACTTTTCATTACAGCTCTTTTTACCTTCAGAATTCTGATGTTGTTTAAGTTGAGAATTAAGATATGAGATCAGCCCAGATAATCAAGTTTGGCGTCTGGCCTGAGCAAACCAGAAAGACACCCAAAGGAACTGATAAAATGTGACAAAACTGCAGTATCAACAGCTTGGAGGTCTCTAAAATACCAAAAGCAGCCACAGTGGGGGATGAGGGTGGTAGGGTATATATTGGACAGTGCAAAGTGTCTGATAAAGCAGTTTCCAAGTGATGACCTGGTGCGGGTTGAGAGTGGCTGATTGCAGAAGAGATAAAGGTCACCTGAGCAAGGAGATTAGGAGTTGTGTTCTAGATGTTTGCAAAATTCGTAAAAACACTGCATCAGTGGACACTTTGTTTTTTTGTTTTTGAAACGGAGTTTTGATCTGTTAGTCTTGATCTGTTGCCAGGCTGGAGTGCAGTGGCGCAATCTCGGCTCACTGCAACCTCCGCCTCCCGGGTTCAAGCGATTCTCTTACCTCAACCCCCTGAGTATCTGGGACTACAGGCGCGTGCCACCATGCCCAGCTAATTTGTGTGTGTGTGTGTGTGTGTTTTTAGTACAGACGGGGTTTCATCATGTGAAGCAGGATGGTCTCAATCTCCTGACCTCATGATCCACCCACCTTGGCCTCCCAAAGTGCTGGGATTACCAGTGTGAGCCACCATGCCCAGCTGGACACTTTGTTTTCATGAATGTTGCAAACATCTAGAACTACCGGCAAAAGGTAGAAAGGGGCAGTCTATGAACCAGGACGCAAAGTTTTCTTTGATGGAGAGTAAGGGGTTGATCTTGGGGCTAGCATGTGATGGGGCAAGGATGAGGGAGAAGTTGTACAGTCAAATGACATGAACCCACAGGTTCTATAAGATCCAGGTTTCATTACCTCTGACCTCACTCCTACCACTCTCTTGGAGTCACAGTTCTAGAGCCACACAATGAAGTCCTCTTACTCCCTGGAGAACTCTACCTTATAAACTTGGCACTGGTGATTCCTGCTGCTTGGGGAGCTCTCTGTGGGCAGCTGCAAGTTTCCCTCGGGTTTTTGCTCAAATGTTACCCTCTCAAAGAAGTCTGCCTGGACTACTGACATATAAAATAGTACTCTTTCATCAGATCTTTTTTCTTGCTTCCTTTTTACCCATAACACTTATCATGTTCTTAATCTTCTCTGTTAATTGTTTTCATTCTCTGGAATAGAAGCTCCTTGAGGGCAGGAAATGTATCTGGGTTTTTTTGTTGTTGTTGTTGGATCCTCAGTGCCTAGAACAGTGACTGGCAATGATATATACTCAATACATATTTGTGGAACGAGTAGAATTAGTTTTTACATAGGGGTAAATGGATAGTAATCTCAAATTACATTTATTTTCTAAGATGTGTGCATTTAAACATAAAGTGCTTTGAATGACTCACAGATAAATTTCTTCTGTTTCACCAAATGTTTATTGAGCACTTGCCAGGTGCTAAGTAAGCACTGCACTGGCAATGCAGATAGAAGAGTCAGACAAAGTTCCCAGTCTCAAGGCTTTCATCAACTTGAGGGGGATATGAAGATGTATAACCCCTAATAACAACTCAAGGCACAACCAAATAAGAACAAGGTACTGCATGAATCCAGAAAAATACTTTATTGGTTTCCAAAGTGGGAAGTAAGCAATTCCCTGCCACGTGTGATCACCCTGGGGGTCGGGAAGGGATCATGAGCAATAGCATGAATGGTGCTGATGACTAACCTGCTCTCAGAACTTCGTGGGATTCTTTGCTCCAAGCATATTATAGACGTATCCAGTTCAACTCTTGTTAACCCCACGAGGGAGTTAACAAGATGAGGACATTGAGGCTCAGAGAAGTGATATAACTTACTCAACAGGACTTCATTCTCTAGGCAGTGGAGAGCTGTTGTAAGGGTTTTAGGAAATGACATCATCTGTCTCATGTTTCAAAACAATAACTGATAGCAGTGTGAAAGAAAGGAGAGGGTGAGCGCCTACATTTGTTCAAAGGAAATGGAAAAGAGGGCCAGATTGGAAGTATTTCAGAGGCATAAATGGTGGAACTAGATGAGGCCATGAGGGGTTGACATATGAGTGTTCTATTCACTAAGAAGCAGCATGGAAGAGATAAACAGAATTATTAGAACTAAACAAGTTTTTATATTCACTTGTGTCATTCCTTACTATCCAGCAGCAAGGATAGGAAATATAAGTTTAAGTCGTTTCTGGGGAAGATATGGAAATTAAATATTCTTCCTTCCAGCCTGACAGAGATTTTACCACCTACTGGTAAATGCAATTTATCAAATCCATTAAAATAACTGTAGTAAAAGGTGTGCATATGTTTTCCTGAAACTGTTTTAATGGCTTTTGGAGTTTTATGGAGATCTTTACCTGGGTCTAGGATTATAAATGGAAATTTTCACCAACTTTCCCTCTGATATTTGTCCCATAAACGAAAAAAAAAAACTGCATTCTGATAAAGTTATTTTTTGTTTCAATTTTTTATACTAAAATATTTACTCCTCTGGATTTGGCTCACTTTTCCTTGGACTCCCAATCTCAACTATACACATCAGTGTAAGAGTCAGCGGGGATCCGGCAGATGCAGTGGGGTGAATGCGGCCCTGGAAGGCAAGAGGTGGATTATATGTCCTCCAAGCAAGGATACCTTGAAGACATTACTACAATCCTTGGAGACTATTTCCTCATCCAGAAATGAAGGCAGTGAATGAGACACTCTAATGTTCATTCGTTTCCTCATTTAGTCACATAAGTGATACAGGGCACGCGAGCCCCAAAACTGGGGCTTAGTCCAGGAGGATTCTTGGCTTTGCCCAGGAAAGAATTCAAGGGCGAGCTGGTGGTGTTAGACAGCAACTTTTCTTTTTTTTGAGATGGAGTCTTGCTCTGTCGCCCAGGCTGGAGTGCAGTGGTGCGATCTCGGCTCACTGCAAACTCCGCCTGTGGGGGTCTCGCCATTCTTCTGCCTCAGCCTCCCAAGTAGCTAGGACTGCAAGTGCCCGCCACCATGCCCGGCTAATTTTTTGTATTTTTAGTACAGATGGGGTTTCACCGTGTTAGCCAGGATGGTCTCGATCTCCTGACCTTGTGATCCACCCACCTCGGCCTCCCAAAGTGCTGGGATTACAGACATGAGCCACCATGCCAAGCCTAGACAGCAACTTTTATTGACGCAGCAGTGTATAGCAAGAGCAGCAGTACTGCTCCTTGGGAGCAGGGCTACGCCATAGGCCTCGGGCCCAGAGTAGCAGCTCAGAGGCAGTTCTACAGTCATATTTATACCCACTTTTAATTATATGCTAATTAAAGGGCAGATTACGCAGATATTTCTAGAAAAGGGGTGGTCACTTCCAGGTATTCAGGCGGTTGTCATGGAAAGGGGCGGTAATTCCAGGTGCTGCCATGGCAATGGTAAATTGATATGGCACACTGGTGGGCTTGTTTTATAAAAAGCTGCTTCCACCCTGTCCCTGTTTTAGCTAGTCCTCAATTTGGTCCAGTGGCTGAACTGCACCACTGGGTGTCCAAGTCCTCATTCCTACCTCACAAGGATTCAAGAAACATACATTGAATGTTCACCATATGCAAGTCTTAGAGAGATACAGAGCTGAAAGAGCCAGATTCAGGTCTAAAGGAGTTTTCAGTTTAAGAATCCCAAGCAAAGCAATTCTGATTTTAAAAATTAATATAATATTTTAAAAGCTACAATGATATCTCAAGGAAATGATCTCTGCATTGAAGCCAAATTAACCATTCCATTGAAACACGTTCAAAATTGTTGATATTTGTTTCCTAGATAATTTATGTTTTAGGCTTTCTTTCTAAAAACTGAATGACTCAGGGAACCAAGGGAGCAAAAGCCAGACTGGATGAAGGTTTGCTTTCTGTCTTCAGTATTGTTGTATCATACTTGTAAAAAGAGGTCTGAATCCAAGAAAGCAATGTGGAGATACTAGGAGACTCCCAGTTTTCCTCCAGCCCTAGCTTTTGCATTTGAAAAAATGAATTATTTTCCATCAGGTGTCATCTGGAGCAGCCTGTATAACTGGGGAAAAACCTGTGCTTTTGACCCCATGCCCTCTATTACCCGCTGTCTGCAGACACAGAGAAAGAGCAGGTCTCCTGTGGAGCATAAAGGATGTTTTCTATGAAACATTGCAGGAGGGCTGCATTGGCACAGATTCTCACAGCCTGCCTTACATGCATTTCCTTTCTTTACTGGAAATGCACCGTTTCTAGAAGAAGTGTGTCTGGGGTCTGCTCCCAAGCACAGCGGTGACCATGGGAAGCCTGCTCGCTCATAACAGGAAAGTGCTCACTGTTCCCATTGGCACGCAGGTCCACAGCTGTCAGCACGGTTCAGACAGAAATGCTTCTTCCTTTACAGCTTCAGGGATCTGTGCAGAGGATCATTCTCCTGGGATAACACAACCAACCAGCTCTTTTGTGCTCTGTTTAGCTTACACAGAAAGAACCAAGATTTTCTTCAAGCCTGCTTCTGAATATGAATGACAGCAGAGAAGCCAAGAGTCAGGGCTTCTGATTCATGGCAGCTGAGATCTGTCTTTTACTATCAACTAAGTCCATGACTTGGAAAATGGTAGATGCTTAATAAATATTTGTCAAATTAATTATGTGTTGATTTAATAAGCGAATTAATTTATGGGCCTAACTCTAGCACAATGCCTGACACATGGTTAGTGTCAATAAATAGTTGATGAGTGAATGAACCAAAAGCAAAGTCTACAATGCAATTAAGTATTGGGCTCCAGGGCCAGACCCAAGGCAACATTATGAAATGGATGGCACCATTCCAGTCTCTCCCGTCCTCACTTTCAGCTCCTGCATACACTTACCAGGGCCTGCATGGTTCACTCTGGATACAACTAACCTGTATTTCATTCTTTTAGAGTAATAAATAAGGTTTGGGACCCAGGGAAGAAGGGAAAATGGCAGATGTTACATTTACTTGTTTAATTCATTTGCTTAGAGACTTCCAGAAATATTTGTTGGGGGAAATTATGTGTAGTGGTTCCCAAAGTGTAGTCCCATGACCAGTAGCGACATCATCTTGGATCTTGCTAGAAATGTAAATTCTCAGCCCCACCCCAGATCTCTGTAAATTCTCAGCCCCAGAAACTCTGAGGGTGGACCAGTAACTTATATTATAATAAGCCCTCCATGTGATTCTGAGACACATTAAAGTTTGAGAACAACCGCTTGGACTTTTGTTTTTCTTTTTGTTTTTCTGTTTCCAAATAACTAACACATGAGACCCACCCAGGAGTGCTCCCTGAACACACAGTTTGGTCTCTCCCCTAGATTCTGAGAATTTGTATCACTAGGATTACAGTCAGGGAATCTGCATTTTGAACAAATGATTCTTTTACACAATAGAATCATTTTCCTGGCGCTTTGCTTTCTTTCCAACATCTGTTAGCTGATTAGTTTCAGCAAAAGTTTATAATTTATTAGATTTATTTTATTACCTTAACAAAGTGACAACCAGGGATGTTTTAATATTTGATAGATAACTAAAGGACCCTCTGTCCTAAAACCAAAATAATCACTAATGATGGAAATTCAGGTCCTGCTACAGGCAGCACAGGATGATTCTAGACTTGGGTGAGGGTCTCCCCTTCAAAATAAACAGCATCGATGGTTTCCTATTCAGCAAAATGAAAGGGGAAAGGAGAAAAGTGGATTACATATTGGCTATTATGTTTTTAGAATTCAGCTATTAAAAAAGTTGAAGGCCACAGGCAAAATTCAGCCTGCATATGTGTGGGATTTTTTTTAACCATTAAAACATTATAAACAAAAAACTAAATACTATATAAAAATCTGAATTGCCAGAATCTCTTGAAAGAATGAAACCTCTGGCCACATTGGTCACCTATTCCTACATGGTAACAATTAACTAGATCTGACAAGTTGCTGCTTTTTTTAATTCACCACAATTGCCATCATCCCCTAGTGCTTTGCCTAATCTCCCCAGTTTATGATAAATTGCTGTTCTCTATAGGTATTTGATTTTGTGACTTCTGCTTTACATGGATTCACTACCACATTGCCTCAGAGGGAAGCATTTAAGGAAGACCTGGAATTCCCTAAGGAACAAGAGAAGGGACTACAGCACCAGTATCCCAGTCACTCCACGGTTCTGGCTAACTCACTTAAAACAACAAAAAAGGCCTGGTGTGGTGGCTCACGCCTGTAATCCCAGCACTTTGGGAGGCTGAGGCAGGTGGATCACGAGGTCAGGAGATCGAGACCATCCTGGCTAACACGGTGAAACCCCGTCTCTACTAAAAATACAAAAAATTAGTCGGGCATGGTGGCAGGCGCCTGCAGTCCTAGCTGCTTAGGGAGGCTGAGGCAGGAGAATTTCTTGAACCCGGAGGTGGAGCTTGCAGTGAGCCAAGATAGGGCCACTGCACTCCAGCCTGGTGACAGAGCAAGACTCCGTCTCAAAAACAAACAAACAAACAAACAAACAAAAACAACGAAAAAGCTTCTGGTGCTACTGTTGCTGCTCCCTGTTAGTCAGGTGTATGTTCATGCAGTTTGGTAACCATTCGAGTTTTAATGTGTTTTTCTTGTCTCCTTGTCTAGGTCAGGAGGATTTGCTAGCTTTCCAGTCCATTGAGAGTTCTTGACAAACATTTTAATGCATTTTGTCACATTGCGATATTTTTTCAAAAATTAAATAAGCCTTTTATTACAGACATTTTCATGTTTTAAAATTGCATCACAATATTTACTCGATTTGGTATTCATTCGATTATGAGAATGGTCATTTTTAACCAAGCATATAATCAGGCAAAACAAATTATAGCTGGTCCAGTTAAAAGCATGTCCTCACACGCCTATCAGAAATATTATATGCCTTATACTGTTATTGTACCATGTATAATGCATGAATAACTAACCTTATACATTTACACTGTCTGTCCTTACTACAAATAATTTCCTCCCAACAAATATTTCTGGAAATATCTAAGCAAATGAATTAAACAGGTAAATGTGGCATCTGCTATTTTCCCCTCTTCTCTGGGTCCAGGACCTTGCTTATTGCTGTATAGTTACTTCATTAGCAATCTGGGAATGAAAAGATTTAAATTCATGAGCTCCAGTAGCCACACAAAGTAGAGGTTAAGAAATGTCTTGCTCATGATAGAATAGGTGGATTGAAAGATGTACTTTTTTCTGGCCGGGAGCAGTGGCTCAAGCCTGTAATCTCAGCACTTTGCGAGGCTGAGGCAGGTGGATCACTAGGTCAGGAGATCGAGACCATCCTGGCTAACACGGTGAAAAACCCCATCTCTACTAAAAAATAGAAAAAATTAGCCGGGCGTGGTGGTAGGCGCCTGTAGTCCCAGCTACTCAGGAGGCTGAGGCAAGAGAATGGCGTGAACCCGGGAGGCGGAGCTTGCAGTGAGCCGAGATCGCGCTACCGCATCCAGCCTGGGAGACAGAGCAAGACTACGTCTCAAAAAAAAAAAAAAAAAAAAAAAAAAAAAGAAGAAGAAAGAAAGAAAGAGAAAGGAAGATAGCATACTTTTTTTCAATGCTGATTTTTACAAGGTAGCCATTATTTCCCCCAATGCTCCTCCAAGTGGTCTTATGCTAAAATAGAAAAACGTTGCAGAGGAAGAAGAGTATAGAGATTGAAACCATCCACACCCATACAAATTACTGTCGACTTTTAGCAAGACTTTACTATTCCCTTGACTTCATCAACAGGGCTTTACTATTCCAGGAAACTCTGGCCCACAAAGATAAAAGCTGCAGGTAACTTCACTGTTTATTTCAGAGACTTCTCCAAAATCCCACTTAATTTATTATCAGACTGCCCAACTTTTCAATAAATAGCATCAAATGACTGTTAACTCTCCGAGACTCTTGGAAATCCTACCCACCCATTTTAAATTAGTATGATTTTCACCCACTATTAACCCTTATACCATACCCCCATATCTCATAAATATTCCGACTTTTTCTTCTCTTCTCCTTGACTTTATGAGCAATAAGCTTGGGTTTGCCTTATCATCAGGTATTTTAATGATATTGTTCAGGGAACCAGCATTAACACTCCAACATACCAGACCCATCAACGACTTAGTTAATATTTTTACCAACAAGCTGTTTTCCAAGCTCAATTTCACCAAGTTACTTCCTCTATTTCCATTTGTTTGGTTCTTTCCTGCCGTGATGGGAAGTTGTTTCGAATTGGATTCCAACTCTGAAGCTTCCTACGCCTGCCCACGTTTCTGGTCCATGATGGCTCTCATTTCCATTTTAGATAGCATTTTCATTTTCCTCAGCTTTAACTTCTACTGAAAAAAGTTGCTTAGTCACAGAGTAAACCTAATTTTGGCCTCATCCCACAGATACTTCAGCCACACATTACTCACTGTTTTCATTTCCAGAATATAAATCACAAATACAAAGGAACACTCATCTCTGGACCCTTAGCAGAATCCAGTGTTGTGATGCACAAGTCCAGCTTAGCAGGTTTATCCAAAGCCAAATCCCTCCAAAGGGAGAAATCCAACCCACAGCAGTTCTTATGCAAATGTTAAATGCTTTAAATATTTTATTTTAAAGTTTCTTGTAAAAATTGTAGCTCATTAGTCCAATGTGTTTTTGAAAAAGTACAGTATAGATCCCAGAGCGGTCTTGGGTTCAGCCTTGGGGAATAGTGAGGAACAAGCTCAACATAGTGTCTTCACCATGGAGCTCAGTCTAATGATGAGCAGCCATGAAGTGAGCATTGTAAAAATAATTGCTTGCATTGCAATTGTGCAAAGTTCTGTGGAGGGGAAATACAGAGGACGGCAAGAGTATGTCGCAGGGAACATTGTGGAAGACAATGTGGTGATTCCTCAAGGATCTAGAACCAGAAATATCTTTTGACCCAGCAATCCCATTACTGGGTATATACCCAAAGGATTATAAATCAGTCAACTGTAAAGACACATGCACACGTATGTTTATTGCAGCACTATTCACAATAGCAAAGACTTGGAACCAACCTAAATGCCCATCAATGATAGAAGGGATAAAGAAATATGGCACATATACACCATGGAATATGATGCAGCCATAAAAAAGAATGAGTTCATGTCCTTTGCAGGGATGTGGATGAAGCTAGAAACCACCATTCTCAGCAAACGAACACAGGAACAGAAAACCAAACGCCCCATGTTCTCACTCATAAGTGGGAGTTGAACAATGAGAACACATGGACACAGGGAGAGGAACATCACAAACTGGGGTCTAGGGGTTGGGGGCTAGGGGAGGGAGAACATTAGGACAAATACCTAATGCATGTGGGGATTAAAACCTAGATGACAGATTGATAGGTGCAGCCAACCACCATGGCACATGTATACCTATGTAACAAACCTGCACATTCTGCACATGTATCCCAGAACTTAAATTAAAAAAAAAAAAAAAAAAAAAAGAGCATGTAACAGAGAAACCTAGACAAAACTGGGAAGCTGGGGAAGCTTTTTCTATGAAAGTGATCTTTAACGGAGACTTAAAATTATTTCACCCTATTTGTCTCCACAAGGAGGTGTTGAATATTAATGACATTAACTAAAAGAACAAAACCTTTAAAAGGTAAACATTAGCTGTTTTGGTTTGGTTTGTTTTGGTTTGGTCAAGATATGTGATGTGATAAAAAAATTTGCAGACTATCTGAGAAAAAAGAGAAATTTGCCATGTTGTAAATTGACAGGTGAGGCTGCTTATATGGGTTACTGAAGCTAAATGTGTCCAGTTATTACTGATGGCTGCTTTTGGATTTTTATTTGCTTGTTTGCCAATATAGATATTTATATATACATGCAAGACATATTGTGGTAATCCTCAAGTTTCAGGCCAAAGTTTTCTATTCATCGTCTGAAGTATTATAAAATTAAGTTTAGAAAGTAAAATATGACTTAGTAATTCCTTCTAATTTTTGTGTATCTGAAAAGTAGTTTATTCAATTTTATTTATAATATTTTTACCTTTCATATACTGTTGTCGTTTTACTTATATTGGAGAGAAAATGTCACAAGATGACAGGGCTCTAGAACTTCTTGGAGAGGTTAGACAGATTGTATTATATCTGTTTAGAAAGCATAAATGAGAATTCATGAATATAAATTAGTGTTTTATTTTTTCTAGTGTCACATAGAATAAATCAATTGCCTGACAAGTGACAGTGATATAAACAGTAAAATATCTCCTCATTTCTATGCAAAAATACAAGACTTAATAAGATAAATAAAAGAAGTATTTGAAAATAAAAAGACAAATATTCTTTTATGTCTCTTAGAGATGCAGGTGAGGATGGGTAACAGAGGAGGAGGGTTTCATAATTGTGTGATTCCCAGGTTACTATGGAAATCCAGCAATGCTCCTATTCAAGCCTGGCTTAGAGACAGTGGGTTTCACAAATATTTTGAAAGCCAAATTATTAAAATATTATTTTTGCTGAGTCAATCTTATAATTTCCACCCACAACAGGCAAGCAATATGACAGGAAAGAAGGAGGGAGGTAGGGAAGGAAGGAGGGAAGGAAGGAGGAAGGGAGGGAAGGAACAAAGAAGGGAGAGAGGGAGGGAGGAAGGGAGGGAGGGAAGGAAGGGAGGGAGGAAGGAAGGGAGGGAGGGAGGGAGGGGGAAGGAAGGAAGGAAGGGAGGAAGGGAGGGAGGGAGGGGGAAGGAAGGAAGGAAGGGAGGGAGGGAGATGGAAGGAGGGAAGGAAGGGAGTGAGGGAGGGAGGTAGGCAGAAGGAAGGAAGGGAGGGAGGGAGGAAGGGAGGAAGGAAGGAAGGAATCCTGTCACCTTTGCTGCACAGACACACAGACTCAGTATTCTGTTGAACAAAGCAAGTTGCCCAAAATTTATGTTTCAGTGGAGCTGATTTCTCTCTAACAAAAATGAGGATATTACAAGGATGTCCTGAAAAAACTGGGGAATAACTGGAAAGTCATTCTATGGACATTCAAAACCACACAAGCTGTAGATCTTTGGGGCCCTTGAAGCAGAATCTGGAAAGGAGGAAGACTGGGGGTTTTGTGCTTATATCACCTTATTTTTAATCACATTTGAATATTAGAATTTTTATGTTTTAATTATTTCTCAACTCACCCCTTTCCTTTCCCCTGTCTTCTCTGTACAGCTACATCTTCTCTAGAGTCATCTCATTAAAAAGGAAGGTAAAGGACACTAATTCCAGATTTAGCTACCTTTAATTAACACTTTTCTGCAAAAGGGTCTCTTAATGGCCACAGAAGCATGTGGAACCCAGAGCTCTATATCTTAAAGTTGATCAAACTGATTCTCTATGAAGTTTCTCATCTTGGTACTACAAGAAAATATTTTCTCCCAGGCCTTACAATGGAAGAGCTCCCTGCAGTCAGTAATAATGTCTCTCTGTTTAACTGGCCTTTTTCTTTGTTTCTTTGGATTTCCAGTTCAGGAATAAAATAATTTGTTGACAAAGAGTCAAATTCTGTAAAACATTTGAAGAGACTTATTCTGAGCAAAATGTGAGTTCCCACGGCTCATGACACAGCCCTCAGGGGGTCGTGAGAACATGTGCCCACGGTAGTTGGGGTACAGCTTGGTTTTATGTATTTTAGGAAGGCATGAGACATCAGTCAAATACATTTAAGAATTACATTAGTTTGGTTTAGAAAGGCAGGACAACTCAAAGCAGGGTCTTCCAGGCTATTGGTCAATTTAAACATTTTGTGATTGACAATTGGTTGAGGTTGTCTGAAGACCTGAGATCTATAGAAAGGAATATTCAGGTTAAAGATAAAGGATTGTGGACACCAAGTTTTATCGTGCAGAGGAAGCTCTTAGGTAACAGGCTTTAGAGAGAGCAAGTTGTAAATTGTTTTTTATCGGACTTAAAAGGGTGCCTGGCTTTTAGCTGATTATCTCCTGGATCTGGGAAGGGAGGAAGGAGAACAAAGGGGGAAGGGGATTCTCTATAGAATGTGGATTTTTCTAAGAGATGTTGCAGGGCAATTTTAAAGTATGGCAAGGAAATATATTTTGGAGTTAAATTTTTTTTTTCCCTTGTCTCATAATGTTATGCCAGAGTCAGGTTGAAAAGTAAGCCACAATATAAAGGGTGAAATAAAACCCATCTGATGAGAATTTATAGTTTGTAGGGCATGACTTGCTAGACCCCTTAGGTAGGAATTTGGGTAAGATAAAAAAAATCAGAGCTTAGTCCTCAATTTCCCAATCAGATACATTACCTCAACTTTAACATCTTCTATTTTTAAAGTTTGAATAACATTTTGCACATGAATGCTAATGAAGCATTTTTTTTAAAGAAAACACTAAATTGAACTCCGAGAAATTAAAAGAAACAATTTCAAAATGCCAGGATAATTCCTTTATCTCTTAACTGCTGCAATAGTTTAAAATGAGAGCCAAACAATTTTATCAAGGGACAAGGTATTCATCAGAAAAGGCTAGGTCCTCAACCCTGTCCAGGATCTCAGCCAGCTTCTGGGAAACGTGACTGAGTACATTTCAAACATTCTCACCTTTGTCAGATTTCCCATAGTTCTTGAGGTGTGTTTGCAGCTAGAAAGATAGAAATGTCATTTTACAATGACACATAAATGATGGTAAGCTTAACTCATTGTCCTGGAGCTGTATGGTTAGACCCCCATTTCAAAGTTCATTGCCTTTTTTTTTTCTTTTCTTCTTAAGAGTCTGCAAAGATCTTATCATAACAAATGAATTAAGTTCGATCATTTGCCTCTAATAAATTAGTTGTTGTTCTGTCACAGAATATAAAGGAATAGAGTAAATCCATGCTTCTGAACCAGTAGCCACAGGCACTGTTGCTATTTAAATTTGAATGTATGCGAAATAAAATTAAGTTAAAAATTCAGCTCCTCAGCCACACTAGCTACATTTCAAGTGCTCAATAACCATATGTGGCTAGTGGCTTTTGAATTGGCCAGTACAGAAATAGAACATTCCTATCTTTGAAAAAAGTTACATTGGACAGTGCTGCACTAAATGATTAAAGAAATTAGGAAATTAATTAGTGTCTTAACTGGGCTAAGATTCTTTTCCATAGTTGTTGGATTTTTGTTTTTGTTTTTTGAGGCAGGGTCTCACTCTGATGGCCAGGCTGGAGTGGTGCTACCTTGGCTCACTACAACCTCTGCCTCCAGGGCTCAATTGATCCTCCCATCTCTGCCTCCCAAGCAGCTGGGACTACAGGCATTAACTACCATGCTCAGCTAATTTTTGTATTGTTTCTAGAGGCATGGTTTCACCATGTTGCCCAGCTGGTCTCAAACTCTTGAGCTCAAACAAATCACCTGTCTGCCTCCCAAAGTGCTGGGATTACAGATGTGAGCTGCCATACTTGGCCTCAATGTATTTTTTAACTTTTCACCTCCTTTAGAATAAAGGCATGCTCTTGCAACCATATAGCTAGACTAGTGTCCAACTTGAGAGTTTAATTCAGTGTCCATTAACGAGTTTATCAGGCTACATGAGCAGACATAGAAAGATGTCGTTCGAAGAAGGACCAGTTGAATCAGGCTGTTGATCTGGAAGATGCAGGAAATCAGGTGATCAGTGGTCTTTTTCTGAAGCTGAAACCATGGAACAAGTCAGAGGACAGAACGTTAATGTTGGATGTAGATCACAATGGAAGTTAAAGGCAAAATGCAGCTGCTGGCAAAGGAGCACAGAAGGATTCACAGATAACAGTTAGAGCTCAGTGTCAGAGAGTAGTGATTACTGACAAATGAGGGCAAGTTGTACTGTCCAGACCGTGTCAGCAGACCCCATCTTCCTTTGAAATAGACACTAGAATTTCTAGGTCAACTGCTCCTTGGATCAAAGGGTCATGGTCATGCCAAGCTGAGAATAGACTGAACTAAGTACAATTAAAAAAAAAATCTAATATCTGTGAAAAGATGGCCCTTCTGGACCTTTGCACTTGAACTCTCTTCTAGTTTGTTCCTACCCTGTCCTCACAGACTCTTCTAATCACTAGTTGCCATGTTCAATATGCTAATTTGTACCTGAAAAAAACCCTAGCTCTCTCAATTGTTTTTTGTAATGAGACTATACAGACACATACATATACATACACACACACACAGATACATATATATATATATATGTATATGGCATTGGTTCAGGGCTATTGTGCTATTGCTCTTTTCTCAGCAATGTTGCATTTTGCCCTTGGATGCTGAGTTAAATAAAAGTAGAGGTCATCTCATTGACTGTTTCTTTGGCTTTGTTAAAAAATAAACTTAGCCACATTAAAATTTTAAAGTTTGTTTGAGCAGTGATTCATGAATTGGGCAGCTCCAGACAGCAAGTGGTTGGGCTCCTTCAGGGGGGTGTGAGGAAAAACTTTTATACTGTATTCCCAGAAGAAACAAATATATATTGAGTTTGTTAAAGGGGAAAGTTGCTAATTAACAAAGAAAATATATTGGATTGGTTAAAGTGGAAAGTTGCTACTTAGAGGTTAGTTTGGTGGTTTCTGAGCTTAAGTGCTGTTTTACTGTTTACATTGAGCTGGGCTTTCATTTGCTTATGTAGGAATTCAAAGCACTGGAGCCATTTCAGCCTAATGACCTCCCAATTAATTCTTTCTAACAGTTCCCATTGGTTTGTTGATGAGGCGTCTATTAAAAAAAAAAGTATTTACTCTTTAAGAGAATAATAATTTTTGTCCTTGTGAGTTTTTCAGAAATATAGATCAACTTGAATTCCCCAAATTCCAAATAGAGATTTCAATCTTCTCAACTACTTGCAACTTTTTTAAAAAGCTTTTTTAAATAGCCAGACATTTTACTATATGTTTCTATGAACACTTAATGAAACAGAAGAGAAGCATCCAAGATTTAAAAGAAAAGGAAATGGTCAAATTCAGGTAGGACCATTCTAAGCATAAGACCTGGAGTGATCTATTCAGTAATGCCCCCACATCAAAGCTATTTTTGTGTAGACTCCAAAGATCTTGCCTTATTCTGATTTTTCTGGACAACTTCTACATTTTTATCAGTATTTTCCTCTGTAGTTCTTCACTACCCTCCTCAAATTTGATCACAGGAATCAATCATTTGCTATGCTAAGCCAATTGTTTTGCATTTTTATTTCCAGGAGTAATTTTGAAACTATTTCCACCTTTCCTATTTAGCCTTCCTTCTCTTTTTGTGACCTCATGGGTCACAGGATAGACTGTTATTGGTTGAGTTTATGTGTTGAATTGTGATGTTTCCTAAAATTAAACCCAGTACTTGTGAGTGTGGCCTTATTTGGAAATAGAGTCTTTAAAGATATAACCAAATAAAGATAAGGTCATACTGGATTAGTGCTTTGGTCTGAATTATGTGTCTCTTCAAAATTCATATGTTGAAATCTTAATCTCTAAGTGATGGTATTAGAAGGTGGGTTTTTGTAGAGCTGATTTAAGTCATGAGGGCAGAGCCCTTATGAATAGGATTAGTGCTCTTATAGAATAGACCTAAGATAACTCATTCACCCTTCCCAGCATGTGAGAACACAGCAAGAAGTCACCATCTATGAATCAGCAATGAGCCCTCACCGGACACTGAATCTGCTGGCACCTTGCTCTTGGACTCCCCAGTTCTGAAGAACCAGGAGAAATAAATTTCTATTGTTTATAAACTACCCAGACTCTGATGTTTTGGTTTTGCAGCATGAATGGACTAAGTCAATTAGAGCGGGTGCCAATCCAATGACTGGTATGCTTATAATAGGAGAGAAATTTTGATATAGACACACACACACACACACACACACACACACAAAAAGACCCCCAAGAGAAGAGAATAAGCAGACATGACCCTTGGACTAACTTGAGCTAATAAATCATCCCTAGGGTTGCTGTTGTTACCACAAGAGAAAGATCTCAGACAGAGAAAAGAAATACTCTTACAACATGTAGGATGATGAAGGCAGAGATTGGAGTGGTGCATTTACAAGCTAAGAAGCACCAAGTATTGTGAGCAACCATAAGAAGCTAGGAAGAAGTGTATAAGTTCGTTTTTACACTGCTGATAAAGACATACCTGAGACTGCATAATTTATAAAGAAAAAGAGGCTTAACGGACTCCACATGGCTGAGGAGGTCTCACAATCATGGTGGAAGCTGAAAGGCACGTCTTACATGGAGGCAGGCAAGAGAGAGAATGAGAACCAAGTGAAAGTTTTTTCCCCCTATAAAACCATTGGATCTTGCGAGACTTATTCACTACCATGAGAACAGTATGGGGGAAACCAACCCCTTGATTCAATTATCTCCCACTGGGCCACTCCCACAACAGGTAGGAATTATGGGAGCTACAATTCAAGATGAGATTTGGGTGGGGACACAGCCAAACAATATCAAGAGGCAAGGAAGGATCCTCACCTAGAGCCTTCATGGAGAACATAGCCCTGCCAACACCATGACTTGAGGCTTCTAGCCCCCAGAACTGTGAGACAATAAATTCCTGTTGTTCTAAGCCATCTGATTTGTGATAATTACAGGAGTCTTGGGAAACAAATACACCCAAGTACATGTTACACTTCATTCCCATTTTTGGAAGTGCGTCAGCAGAGAATACATCTTAAAAGGGACCCAGGGATTGCACCATTTTACTGGAGGACCAGGTCAGTGTTGAGGTACATGCTCCATTTAAGGCAGACTACTTTGCAATAGACAACATAGATGTTAGGTTGGCAGGACTAGCTGAGTTTTAGTGACCCCATATGGCAGCAATATAGTGATAAACATAACAGTAAATAGGCCTTATCCTTGGACTATTTTGGGCTAAAAAAGCATCCCTGGAATTGCTGCGGTTATCACAAGACAAAGATCTCAGACAGAGAAAAGAAATACCCTAGCAACAAGTAGAATGGGAGTTTAACATCATCTGATGTAAATTAAAAAAAAATATGACTTTATTTGGTATCCCAGCCTAGTAAAGCAAGAAGTATTGGCTGCAGGAACAAATTCTCTCCTAACTAATGTGCTGCAAGCCTGGGTGTTAAGCCCACCCCAGGGACATGGGGAGAGGAAGTGGACTTTACTTTTCCTTAGGATCAAAAGGAGTAGGAACAGAGCTAGAGGCCATTATCCTAAGTGAATTAACACAGGAATAGAAAACCAAATACTGCATGTTCTCTCTTATAAGGAGGAGCTAAACGTTGAATACACTTGGACACAAAGAAGGGAAGAACAGACATGGGGAACTACTTGAGGGTAGAGGGTGGGAGGAGGGAGAGGATGGAAAAACTACCCAACGAGTACGATGCTTGTTACCTAGGTAATGAAATAATCTGTACAACAAACACTCACAAAATGCTATTTGCCTATGGAACGAACCTGCCTATTTACCCCCTGAACCTAAAATAAAAGTTGAGGGAAAAAAGGAGTAAGAACAAAAAGCCAATATAAAGATGCTGTTTTAACTTAGGCTAACAGTCATATTTCACTTTCTCTACATGTAATTTTTATGAAGAAGTATATAATTAATATATTCAAATCATTCCATAATAGCTGTATCAAAACAATAGTTCTCTGGTAGCTACAACCCTGACCTAGATGCCTGCATCACCATCTGTCACTCAGGACTGGGCCCTGGAATGCAGGTACTTGGGACATTAGGAGGCCTTCCAAGTGAGCAACATGACTCTGGAGACACTCCTGGGAATTCAAAAACGAATGTTATCCTATGGGCATCAAACTAGACCTCCCCATCTACCCCACCTTCATAGTCAGAACCAGCTTCTGTGGTCTTCCACTAAGGTCCTTGGTTTTCTGTGACATTCTAGTTCTCTGCAGGATTGCAGACCAGCCCTGAGGGCTCAGTTAGCAGGCTTGTGGGGCTGAGGCACTTGGGCCTTTCTTCTTCCTGCTTATCTCTATGAGAACTCTTCTCACAGTTGTGCCATCTTGCATTATTAAGAACAAGGCAGGCTCTACTAACACTGAAAAGAACTCTTCACAAAGGGAGCGGAAGCTATGCAACAGCCTCACTCCCAAGGCTGTGACACCTGAGTAGGAATTCCAGGTTGCCACACATTCATAGACTTGGTCTCCTGGTCCCTTCCCATGAGTGAGGAAGGAAGCAAGCAGCTTTGCTGTCTTAATCAGATCCATACCCTGCCACCCAACATTCTGCCTCAGCCCATAGTCTGGTCCTGTTTTGCTTGTTTCTTCCCTAGAGGTTCTCCCATCATACAGCACAGCAGGGGGTCCACCATTAGTAAAAATGACAGGGATCTATTCTACATGTGGAAATTATTGTTTAAATTAAACTATGTGTTTTGAAGGTATTTTATTAATGCTGATATTTCTCTATTGTTTTAGGAGTTGAAGAAAAGTGTTCACGATTAAGCATGCAAAGCCACCAATGAAATCTTGTACCTCCAAATAGCTAACAGTTTCTTTTATTTAATGCGCTGAGATCTTAAAAAAAAAATCTGCAATGTTTTTGGCCAGAAAATTACTCATTCAAACTAAAGTGACAAGAAGAATTGCTTTTGCCCTGGAAATATTATTGCCATACTGAGGGATGACATTTGATATTTCATGTGCCACTCATATGCTTGAGTAGTTTTTAAGACTATAAAAATATTCATCTTTCCTCTTGTGATGTTACATCAACTTGCTCTATACAAGTCTCCCAATTCCAAGGTATAGTAATGTAAAACTACATGGAGATTATTTGAGACATCTGAAACCTCCAAAAATATCTCTACTAAAATTCGAAACTCTTCTACAAAATTCTTCTACAAAGCTTCTATAAAACTTCAGCTGCCTATCCAATGCATTATATTTTACTTTTATTCTAGACTACTCGCTATTTTACTTATTCTTCACCTTCTTTTTCCTAGGTTTCAATATCTGGATACTATTTCAGGTATAAAATATTTTTGTTGCTAATGTGGTCAAATAAGATAACTTTTTTTAAGAAAATACACCTGGCCATCATCATAATAGGGTAAACTTTCCTGTTACACAATGACAGAATATTTCTGGCAGAAGTTCTGGTTAAATTAATCACTATTTTCTGCACAACAAAATCAGAAGTGATATTTCTGAATCCCTCTCAATTGCACTTCCAAGAACTTGACCCCATACTTCTTGTAAGCAATGTTCAGAGCACAGGGTATGACTACTGTTATGTAAAGGCTGACCTTAGTATCAAAGTAGAAGGTTAAGGAGTCATCCTCAGAAACTGAACCTAACAAACAGCAAGATAAAATGGATGCTGGTTTCCTGTGAAATTCTTTCTAGAAAGGATCCTGTTCTAATAGATGTTTTCTTTTAAAAGTATTGCTGATGAGAATAGGGTGTCTTCCAAAATCCATATGCTAAGACTTTTATACAATGAATATAAAGAAAGCTAAGCTTAACTATTTGATACGTGACTGCCATTAGATAAAGTTGGAGTAATAGGTTATTTTGCTAGAATGTTGAAAAGAAGTAAGTCGGTTAAGTGAATACTAGTAAGTATTTACTGAGCATCAGCCAAAAAAAAAAAGAAAATTCTGAATTGTTGAAGCACCAGTGTTTTGATCACTAGCGTCTTTTTTTTTACTATCTTTTCTGATAACATAAGAATATCTCTTAGGAAGAAATGGTCCTCAAAACAACCACCTTATGTTCCCTTCAGAGAAATGAGACATTAGCAGAGGGCATAAATACCAGCAAAGGACATTATAATTGATTTGCTTGAGAAAAGAAGTGTAATGTGTGGGATTTGTGCCCAAAAGCAAATGGGAAAGATAAGTAAAGAAGAGTGAGAAAGGGAGGATGAAGAGAGGAATAATGAAATCTCCAGGGATGGGATGGTCTAGATCTCCATTACACATATTTTTCCCAGTGCTATTATGTGACCCTCTTCTCTCACTCATTTCCAAAAATCATTAATAAAGTCTACCAGGGCATTAACACTTCGTTTGAGAGTGTGTGTTTGTATGGGTAGGTGGGTGCTAAACTTGAAGAAGAGGATGAATTCCATACCTTGGTCATTGTGGTTCATAATCGAGGTTGCCAATGTGAACAAGAAAGAAAGAGAGGAAGAAAAGAAAGAAGGAAGGAGGGAGAGAGGGAGGGAGGGAAACAGGAAAGGAAAGGAAAGGAATACATTTAAAATAAAGTATCTATTAGATTAAGATTCTTTCTAGAAAGAACTCCACAGGAGACCAGCATTCATTTTATCTGGCTGTTGTTAGGTTCAGTTTCTGAAAATGGCTCTTTAACCTTCCGCTTTGATACCAAGGGCAGCCTTCACATAACAGTAGTCATACCCTGTGCTCTGAATGTTGCTTACAAGAGGAATTTATTTGGTCAAGTTATTTGGAAGTGCAATTGAGAGGAGAGAGGAGGTAAAAGGAAGGGAGAAGAAGGCAAAGGGGCAGGGTGGGAGAGGGGAGAGGAGGAGGGGAGAGGAGAAGGAAAAGGGAAAAGGGAAAGGGAAATAAAGGAGAAGGAAAATAAAGGAGAGGAAAGGAGAAAGAGGAAACGAGAGAAAGGAATTCAGAGAAATCTTGGGGTGTGACTTCCATAGGCTGAGAAACTGCGACAGAGTGCTGGGCTAATGTTATTTAGATCTCAAAATACAGGTGGCCCCAGCAGATACCTCACTGGCCTTAGGAAGAGATGCTCTTTGTGAGGTTCAGTTAGCTTCCTAAACTTTCCTAGAATCTCATTATTATTATTTTAACGTTTCTTGCCGTGATGCTGACAGAACCTGCCTTTCCTCCCTGCCTTCATCTTTGACAGTTGCCCAAAGTTAGCCATATTGATGAGCAGGAAGGGTAACAGTTTTGTTTCCATCACACAGCGGGAATTGGAATTCAATGTCAGAACTTGGAACAGAAGCACGAGGGACTACCCTTCCCTAATAAGGGATGGCTCAGTGCACAGAGCTCCTTCTGAAAGTACCCTGGCTCCTCCGTTCCGTGTTGCCACTCCTCCTCTGTCACGGGAACCAGACTCTGAACCCAATGCCATTTTATCACAGCCATGGTTTAATGTCTTGAGAGTTCCATTTTGTGAGGTAAAGGAAACTACATTCTAGGATTTTCTACAATGAGAGCCCTTCTGATACTGCAATGATCCAACCACCAAATTGAGACCCCTGGTAATGCTCTAGCCTGATCAGTACCCAGACAGCTACTTCTCTGGGGCCCTGCTTCCTGGGGCACGCAGCTATAATTGCTAGAGTCAGCCTTAGCAGCCTGTGATGTTTTCCCCAGCCAGTATCCCTTGCCCTTGAGCTGAGTATTCCAGAGTCAAACTAACCTGATGACATAATAGTATCTTCATTTCTCAGGGGAAACGCCAGGTTAGAGCTGTTAAGAAGTTGCTCAAAGTCATCTAGCTAAATGAAGTTCTCAGAAACTCTTTTGTCTAAATCTAGACCATATGTTCTCTCCGCGTTGCCACCCAGCCTTCCATTATTTATATTCTGAACTATTCCACAAAGAATTTTAGGCTTTAAAAATTAATAACTGAATTCTAAATTATAAGTAATCCTCCTATGCATTTGGATAACATAAATAAATTCCACTGAGATTTATCCTCGTAAGAAGCTGGTCCTCAGTATTACAGATCCAGAAACTAAACCAATGGTGAATTCACCAAAATGCCAGCCCTCTCCATAAGGCTACCTGAAACAACCCTGTGGTCTTTCCCAAGTATGGGAACTACCGAGGAAACAGCTGGGCCTTCACAGGTGTCACCGCAGATACTGGGGGTGATGCCACTTATAAGACTGTTTAGCACTGAGACTTGAGATCCAGTTGCAATTCTCCACAGCTCTTGACAAGTCACCTTAACAGCAAATTGAGTTTAATGATCAAACCTTATCTTTAAGCTCAGAACAGCTGCACCGGGATGAGTTGAATGAGTCAATCCTCCCAACACATTCTCATCTTAACCTGCCTTATTGCAGCGCTACCCAGCTGCTAGCACTGAGATACCGCCATAATTCTCGTCAGATTTTTTTGGCTGGATCTTGATTTTTGGGAGCCTAGTGGGTATTTTATGCCCAGTTTCCTATTTTCAAAGTGATTATTGCTGGGTTCTCATTAAAGAAAATTTTGAAATGTTCTTCCTTTTTGGTGGGCCCATTTTAATTGGTTTTCTACCCTGAGAATGGCCTTTGGCCGCCTAGCTCCTGGCATTATGCTTTAGCTGATTTAGCATCCCAAGCCAATATGTCAATTCCACTAAAAAGAAGGGATATTTTTTCCAAAATGGCAAAGGGTTTCTTTACTCAGCCTGTTCTTTAGTGCCCCAGTGGTTGGGATCTCTGGATTTACAACTGAGTGAAAATGTCAGCACCAGCGTTTACCAACTGTGTGGTCTTGGGCAAATTCCTTAATCTGTCTAAACCTAATTCCTTGATCTGTCTACACCTAATTCCTTAATTCATTCTAAACCTCAGACTTATTCAACCCTGTGATGATTAAGAAAATGTATATAAAGGCACTTAGAATACCCTCCTATACATAATTAAGTGTCCAGAAAATACTATTTTTATTAAAATTATTCATTCATTCATTACATAAAAAGTGAGAAAATGTGAATTACTCCTTGTAAGGTAGAGTAGAGAAAACCATTTGTGTATCCAAGATATTTACATGAGTTCATGGATTAGGGTTCTATTTAGCTTAAGAGGTCTGTCTTCAACTTTTTCCCTATATGAATAATATATTTAGCAGGCAACTGACAGAGTAATCTCTCTAAAACTGAGCACTAATCTGGTTGCACACCATTTAAAAGACATCAATGAATCATCATTGTCAAATAATTTAAACACTTACTCTTTGTCTTGACACCCCCACCCTACCCCTACTTGAGACATTAACTATAAAGAGTCCATAATTGGTACTCATTAAGTCTCACTTTGCCTTCCTTTCCTTGAATATTATTGCCCAACTCAGCAATAACTCCCTCTACACTCTTCTGTGTGAGGACATTTCAGTGTTTCCTGAACACAACTAGCATTTCCCAGTTCCCTCTATTTCTCATCCTATCATCCTATCAGTCAAAACCCTGCTTTTCCTCCAAGCGCAGGTCTAATGTAAACTTGTTTGTAAATCTTTGCCTGTAAATTCCTATTTAAGGGAGCTCTGTGTGTGTGTGTGTGTTAGAATAACTTTATATTCTTGTATATTTTACTACAGTTCCAGAACTATCCAAATATTCCATACCACTTTGGAAATGCTAGAAAATTCATATGCCACCAATGAAAATGGTGGGAGGATGATCTATTAGGAATCCAACACCCTTCCAACCTTAGGACTTAGGCTTGGAGGTGTGAAAGAAAGAGCATAGGCTTCAAGGTTCAGCAGACCTGGGTTTGAATCTTATCTCTAGTATTTAATAATTATTTGGCCATGGACAATTAGTGAATGTCTATGATAATTAATCTGCTCTAATAGGATCATTAATACCCACTTTCGAGGTTTTGTTCTGCAGATTCTAAATAATGTAAATGAATTTCAGTGCCTAGTAAAAAGTGTAAGCTAAGTAAATGCAAATTTTATCATTGTTTAGTCAACTGGCAAAAGTATTGGCTCTGGTGGGTGAATTATTCAAGCCTAGTCCTTACTTAAGCCTGTTAAACTGCTCAAGAAGTCCATTGAATTTTCCTAAGATTTAGATGCCATGTTTCAGTCAAGGAATTCAGTTCAGCTATGCCTGTGTATCCAACCCAAAATGGTACCTTGCTTTGAGAAGCCCAGTCAGATTCTTCCAGAGGAATATGAATTCCTTTCATAAATATAATAAACCACAAAGGGAATTGCTTTGGCTCAGTGCCATATCTACATTTCCTTTTGAGAGAACAGAACTTAATAAAAGATGAACTGATCCTATGTCTTATAATTTAAGTATCAATTGTAATTGAAAACAACTCATTTTGTAACTGAAAAATGTGAGGTGAAAGCATTAATGTGTGTATTTTGTCCAACATCTCAAACCTGTTTAATGACAGAACTAGATCTAGAAAACAGGTCTTCTAACCCCTAACACAGCATAACCCACATGAGACGCATGAAAGGGCCCAGCATATCACTAGCATCCATTGTAAGTATTTTTTTTTCTTTTCACCTATTCCAAGCTAAACCTCGACTAATTACAACGCCTCCAAACTTATTTCAGTTGGGAAGTTTTTTGGGGGAGATCTAAAATGATGGCGATAAAGTGCTTTTTCCCATGGTGCGTGCAATGGAACCAAGTTGGCTAATTATTGCAAATTGTTACTTTTTTTAGACGGAATCTCACTCTGTTGCCCAGGCTGGAGTGCAGTGGTGTCATCTCGGCTTGGCTCAGCTCACTGCAACCTCCACTTCCTGGGTTCAAGCAATTCTCCTGTCTCAGCCTCCCATGTGTAGCTGGGACTACAGGTGCACACCACCACGCCTGGCTAATTTTTGTATTTTTAGTAGAGACGGGGTTTCACCATATTGGTCAGGCTGGTCTCGAAGGAAATCTCTTCCTAGTGGGTAAGAAACAGGCATTCCTTCCTTTAGTGTACAGAAAATTGAAGTACAAGGATAAAAGCTATGTCTAAAACATATCAAAACCTTTTAAACTTGCATCTGGATGTTTTTGACATCATGTAGAGTCGATCAAAGTAAAATTCTGCAAGTCTTAGAAAAATCAAAGTAGATGAATAATGAACAAGATCCAGAACTGCTGGGCCTCTTTTTTCACCACTTCATTAATTCAGCAGCAATGCTTCTGTATTCTTAATTGTTTCTAAGTATATCTATAGTTTTTTCTCAAAAATCACAGTTGCTTTGGAAAATGTTTATCATCTTTAAAGTCAATAGATTTCTTCACAATTAACAAATTAAATTTATTCTTTTTTTCAGACAAAGTGGGCAATTATGTTAGATTACAATTTCCTCATTGATGAACATTCCAGGATGCCATTTACCAGTACCCACATGCTTGTCAAAAAAAAAAAAAAAGTAATATTAGATAATTGGTGTTTGTGCAGTTTTTGATGAATTAGTATTTTAACTAGACATAATTCAGACTCGTATTTTAAAGCCTTCGTAGGGGTAATCCACATGTTTCTCGAAAACAAGGAAACCCTCTTCTTTAATATTTCATAGGTCAAGATTTGGTGAGTCTGGGCAAATACAGTCTGCACACTAGAGAGGCCTCAGCCATTCTATCACAGACAACCACTGCTACACTCTTTCTTCAAAGTTTACACCAACAAAAAGCAGAGATTGCTGTAAAAATTATAGGATTATTCTCAAGGTCTATGAAGATCCAAAATCTAACTAGGTTAAAACTTTGCATGCAGATCTGATGTCTTCAATAGGAGTCAGCCCATCAGCAAAAGCCCTCCACTGATTGCAGGGAGGAGAGCATGTGGCAGACACTCTCTTGCCTACTAAATACCCATTTCCCTTTATTCCTTACAATCAGAACCCCTACTGTTGCTGTAATATCAATGTTTCCAGATTAAAAACCAAAATCTCAGCCCACCTTGCAGGTGGGCATAGACAGTGACATCCTTGTAGCTAAAGATATGTAAGTGGAAGTCATGAAGTGTGACTTCTCAGAAAGTTAATTGAAAGCAGAATGACAAACGCCTTTGGCCCTTTGTTCTTTCCATTACTCTTGCATGGAACACTGATGTGATGCTAGAGATGGAGCAGCCATTTTTCAACCTTTAGGAGATATGATTATGAACAATCTAATCACAAGCTGAGTGGAAAGGTAGAAAAAGCCAGGCGCTCTGGGACATCAAGGGGCCACTTAACCAGTTCTCAACTTTCTATCTCATGCAATTGTTATTCTAGAAGACAAACAAAAACAAAAACAACTTTAAAGGCTCTAGCGGGATACATCACAATAAATTGCATTTTCTGTTTTATGCCTTGGACTTAATTATTTTTCTCTTGAATGGGAACTTTATTTATCCTGTGGAGAAGAATATTGAAAAATAACATGGCTTCTTCCTGGTGAAGTCATTTTATGACAGGAATAGAAATCTTAATTTATCGGCAGCACAGAGATTCCTATATTGATCATGCCTACCCTGGAAATGTCCACAACCCAAATTAAAATAAGAATTGTTTACTTACATCAGATCCAGCAACAGAACTGATTAAGTCAGCATCTATTTTACTGCATCTATTGAAATGCTTTATATTTTAGACTGTTAACATGGCAAATAGCATTGATTGATTTTTCCAGTGTTAAATCAACCCTGTATTGCTGGTAAATTTCACATGGTTCTGATTCATCCTTCTTTTAATATATAGTTGTATTTGATTTGTGAAAATTTTGTAAAATTTTTGTATCTATCTTTATGAGAAATATTGATAAGTATTTCTCTCTCTTTTTGTATTGTCTTCAGTTTTGGTAGCAGGGTAATACTGGCCTCATGGAATGATTTGGAGTCTTCTATTTTCAGGAGAGGTTAGTGCAGAATTAATATTATTTCTCCCTTAAATGTTTATTAGAAATAACTAGTGACATTTTCCTGGCCTGGAATAAGCTTTTGTAATTTGTATTTTATAAGAAACTTGTCTATTTCAGATAAGTAACAAATATATTTCCACAAAGTTGTTCATTTTATTTTCTTATCGTCCTTCTAATGTTTGCATAATCTGTTGTGATGTCCTTTTAATCAGTCCTGTTATTGGTAGCCTAAGTCTTTTATCTTCATCAGTCTTCCTATAGCTTTATAAATTTTATTGAACTTACAAATAACTTAATTTGGGGTTTTATTGATGTTTTACATTCTTTTTGTTTTCTACTTCATTGATTATTCCTCATATTTATTAATTCTGTCTTTTGGTTTTGGTGATTAGTTTGTTCTTCTTTTCTTAAGGTAGACATTTATACTATTGAATTAAGACTTTACTAATAAAAGTATTTATTGCTATAAATTTTCCTCTAACCATGGCTTCAGCTGCGTCTCACAAATTTTGTTATGTAGTGTTTTCATTTACTTCAAAATATTTTTCATTTGACTATGTAAATTTTTTCTTTGACCCATGCTTTATTAAAATATGTTTTATTTAATTAGCAAATATCTGGAGATTTTCCAGATACGTTTCTGATGTCTATTTTCCATTTAATTCTGTTGTGATGAGAGAACATACTTCTTGAGATTTCAATCTTTTCAATCTTCTTCCATCTTGTTTTGGGCCCCCCAGAAATGTGCATTCTGTTGTTTGGGTGAAGTGTTCCGTAAATGTCCATTAGATTAAATAGGTCGATTGTGTAGTTCAAGTCTAATGCATTCTTACTGGGTTTTTTGTGTGTGTGTCTTCCTCTTCTATTAATTATTGAAATGGCATGTTAAAATTTCCAAACATAATTGTGTATTTGTCTCTTTTTTTTTGTTCTGTCTGTTTTTGCTTCAGGTACTTTGAAGCTCTCTTTTTAAGTGAATACACATTTGAGATTGTTATACCTTGATAATTTAACACCTTTTTAATAAGAAATGCCCCCTTGTTATCCCTGGTAATATTCCTTGCTTTGAAATGTATTTAATTTGATATAGTTTTCTATTGATTAATATTTTATGGTACATAATTTTTCATCTTTTTTCTATTAAGCTACCTGTTTCTTATATTTAAACTATGTTTTTTTAACTTTTATTTTTAGATTTAAGGCTACATGTGCAACATTGTTACATAGGTAAACTGTATGTCGTGGGGGTTTGCTGTACAGATTATTTAGTCACCCAGGTAATAAGCATAGTACCAACAGTATTTTTTAAATCCTCTCCCTCCTCCCCATCTCCACCTTCAAGTAAGCACTGGTGTCCGATGTTCCCCTCTCTGTGTCCATGTGTTCTTGTTGTTCAGCTCCCACCTGTAAGTGAGAACATGTGCTATTTGGTTTTCTGTTCCTGCATTAGTTTGCTTAGGATAGTGGTCTTCAGCTCCATCCATGTTGCTGCAAAAAACATGATCTCCTTCTTTTTATGGCTGTATAGTATTCTATGATGTATATGTACTATATTTTCTTTTTCCAGTCTACTGTTGATGGGCATTTAGGTTGATTCCACATCTTTGCTATTGCGAATAGTGTTTCAACAAAGTTACATGTGCATGTGTTTTTATGGTAGAATAAACTATATTCCTTTGGATATAGACCCAATAATGAGATTGCTGGGTTGAATGGTAATTCTGTTTTAAGTTCTTTGAGAAATCATCATCTTGCTTTCCACAATGGCTGAACAAATTTACATGTCTACCAGCAGTGTATAAATGTTCCCTTTTCTCTGCAATCTTACCAGCATGAGTTATTTTTTGACTTCTTAATAATAGCCATTCTGACTGGTGTTAGACAGTACCTCATTGTGGTTTTCATTTGCATTTCTCTATTGATTAGTGATGTTGAGCATTTTGTTAATACGCTTTTTGGCCACATATATATCTTCTTTTGAAAAATATCTGTTCATGCCCTTTGCCCACTTTTTGGTGGGGTTTAAAAAAATTTTTTTAAGGCCATACGTATTAGTTCGCTCTCACACTGCTATAAATAACTACCTGGCTGGGCATGGTGGCTCACACCTGTAATCCCAGCACTTTGGGAGGCCGAGGCAGGTGGATCACCTGAGGTCAGGAGTTCAAGACCATCCTCGCCAACATGGTGAAACCCCGTCTCTACTAAAAATACAAAAATTAGCCAGTCATGATGGCAGGCACCTGTAATCCCAGGTACTTGGGAGGCCGAGGCAGGAGAATCACTTGAACCTGGGAGGTTGAGGTTGCAGTGAGCCGATGTCATACCATTGTACTCCAGCCTGGACAACAAAAGTGAAACTCTGTCTCAAAAAAAAAAAAAAAAAAAGAACTACCTGAGATTGGGTAATTTATAAAGAAAAGAGGTTTAATTGACTCACAGTTCCACAGGCTGTACAGGAGGCATGGATGGAGAGGCCTCAGGAAACTTACAATCATGGTAAAAAGGTGAAGGGGAAGCAAGCACATCTTCACATGTTGGCAGGAGAGAGAGAGGGACAGGAGAAGTGCTACACACCTTCAAACAACTAGATCTTGTAAGAACTCTCTATCATAAGAATACAAGGGAGAAATCCACCCCCTCACAATCCAGTTGCCTCCCACTTGGTGCCTCCCCCAACATTGAGTATTACAATTCAACATGAGATTTGGGGTGGGGACATAGAGCCAAACCATATCACCATATAATTGGATCTTGCTTTTATATCAGTCTGACAACCTCTGCCTTTCAGTTATACTGTTAACCCCTTATCTTCATAGAATTATTCATAAAGGAGAGCTTAAATTAACATCTGGTTATTTTTTATTTGTCCCATCTAATTTTGAGGGTTTGTCCCCACTTTTCCTGACATTTTGATACTAATTGAGTGTTTTTTAATATTTCATTTTACATCCATTGTTGGTTTATTAGCCTAGCCTCTTTGTAGGTTTTTTTGATGGTAGCCTTAAGGTTTACAATCTATATTGTTAACTTGTACATTCAAGTAATATTGCACAACTTTATTTATAGTATGAGAACTTTACAACAGTATGCTTGTTGTAGTTCCATGTCTCTGCTTCTGGCCTTGGTGCTATTTTGTCACAGTTTTACTTTTACATATGTTAGAAATGCCAAGACATATTATTATTCTTTGCTTATAAAAGTCTATTATCTATTAAATTTCTCAAAAATATTTTCATAAGCTTTAAATTTACCCATATGTTTACTCTTTCTGATGCTTTTTATTTCTTTGTGTAGTAAATTCAAATTTCTGGTACTATTTTCCTTTTTCATGAAATACTTAACTTTTTTGCAGTAAAGATCTGATGGTAATACAGTCTCTTAGCTTTTATTTATCTGAAAAAGTCTTTATTTTGATTTTATTTTTGAAAACTATATTGTCTGGATATAGATTTAGTTTTCTTTTTCTTTTCAGCACTTTAAAGATATTTATCATTTCTTCTTGCTTGGGTGGTTCCTGATATCACATCTGCTGCCATTCCTCTGTACTTGACTTGTCTTCTATCCTCTGGGTGAGTTTAACATTTTCTCTTCATCACTGATATCAGCAGTATTACGACGATGTGCCTTGTGGTGGTTTTTTCATTTTTTTTTTTTCTGCTTTGGGTAATTTGGGAGTAATTTAGCTGCAATACTGAGACAATAGCTTCCTAAGAACTCTACCCAATGCCCTGTATATAAAAATATTTCTCCACTGTGACCACTGGAAATAATAACTATTTCTGATCCATTAATGAGCATTTAGGATTGTTCTGCCTGCTCCTTTCCATGATTCTGTGATGCTTTCCCTCAAGTCAGGTAGTTTTCTTACCTGCAAGCCTGCATCACTATTTCACCAAAGAGTTTAGAGGATCACTTTGTATCCTCTGAAGATACCTACCTCGATGTCAAATAGGTAGACAGATGACAGAGGGTTAGATAGATGATATATATATAGATAGATAGATCTAGATCAATATATATATCATATATCTAAATATAGAGATAGGGAGAGAGAGAGAAAGAGATAATAGAGACAGAGATATATGAAGTGTCTGTCTCTCTGTTCCTCTGCCTCACAATGCTAGCTTCCTTGGATTTCCAAACACCAAAATCTTTCTTCTTCCTTGGGTAAGGTCACTGGGCTCTAACCATATTTGTTTAAATATGTTAATTTTATATTTGTCACTTTCCTAATTTATTTTCTAATTTCCCTTACATTTCCAGCCTCTTCTTTTCAGGACTTCAGGCCAACACAGTTCCAGTATTTTCCCCTTATGTCCTCAGTGTATGATTTTTAAAAATATGTAGCCGTAATCACAGTATGATGGGAGTATAGGCAAGTAACAATCTAAGCCCTCCAGGAATCAAGTTTCTGTATTCCAAAATTATCTAGCCCTCTCCCTCCAACCCAAATCCCTCTTCCTTCTATGATAGATTAGAAAAAATCTGGACCAAATACAAGAGGGCAGTAGTTAAGAGGGTAGGCTCTGGAATCAGACTCCCTATGTTCACATCCCACCTCTGCCTCTCACTAGATGTGTGACCAGGGCAAGTCACTTAGTTACTCTGACCTCGGTCTCTCTATTTGTAAAGTAGGAATAATTATGGGTACTGTTAGAAGGCACTGTATGGATTAAATAACATCATCCAGTTAAAGAATTTAGGACTGTGACTAGTGTAAGAAATGCTGTAATGATATTAGGTGTTAGCATTATAGCTCAGTATGTAACTGATGAACCTCTTGGCACTTTCAAAAGACACTTTTATAGTTTTAGAGGGTGCTTATTAGTCCAGATAAACTCCAAATTGGTCAAATACATGACTGTTTTTCCTTTGTATTATTCCACTTTCAAACAGCATGGATAGGGAACATTACATGGCAGGTCAATTTCTCCTGTATATCACTATGTTGAGTGTGGTCCCCAAGACCACAATCTAACTTGATGATTTGCTAGAGCGGCTAACAAGCCACAGCATATAGTCATGCTCATGGCTATGACTTATTATAGTGAAATGATACAAAACAAAATCAGCAAAGCAAAAAGGCACTTGGAAAAATCCAGATGAAACCAAGCACAAGCTTCCAAGACTGGAGTCACACAGAACACACTTAATTTCCCCATCTTTGAAATGGAACAACATGTATGTACTAGGCAGCCCATTGAAGATTCAGTGTCCAAGGCTTTTATTGTAATCTGGTAATAAAGGCATTGTCTGCCTAGCATGTACCAAAATTTCAGATTTCCTTAAGGAAAGCAGGTGTTCAGAATAAATTGTATTGTTCGTATAAATAACTTAGCGAGTAAGCACAGTGAGCCACTTGTTTCATTTAAGGAAGTTTTATTAGTGTAGAAGGCTGTTTGCCAGTCAAGTTCCCTGATGCCAGACAAGGCTCAATCTTTCAGACAGGCCTTTCCAAGAAAAGGAGTATCAGGTCTACTATGTTAATTCTTTTCTCACATAGTCACCCTCTTCAAGATTTTAAATCAACTTTTCAAGGCTTCCTGCCTAGCTTAAAATTCTCCAAAACTTCCAATGGTTTCAATGCCAACAGGCTTTCTAATAGAAGGCAATGAAAGGGGAGAAAAGGTATAGTGTCCGGGATTATTGGCACTATTTTTTTCATTATAATTCCAGACGAATACAATGTATTTATGAACCATAAATTGCTGCAGATATATTGTATAATGCATTACCATGTTAGGAGCAAGGTTTTAAGATAAGGCCTACTGAAATAAGATCATAATTGGTATTCAAGAATAATATTTTGGCTAGACAGCCTCTTTCTATCTCAATTGTATTAACTATCAGAACATGTTTATTTTTATAATTGCTACTAGAAATAAAAATGTTCACTGCTCAGATGATGAGTGCACCAAAATCTAACAAATCACCACTGAAGAACTTACTCATGTAATCAAATAACACCTGTTCCCCAATAACCTATGGAAATAAAAAATTAAAAGAAATAAAAATGGTATTATGCTAATCACCTGAGGTTGAATATTTAGGCAAAATAACACCTTCATTTATTTACTTGTAAATACCACTACTTCAGAAATAAGTTTTTTCTTTACCTTATTGACATACGATGAAGAAAGATACTTACATAATACACATATTTATTATAGGATTAGATCTTTGTCCATAGCCCTGATAGTAATACATATCTCTCTCTTACTGACTAAAGATGGGAAAATTGTAAGGAGTCATCTTATGCAGCACACTGAGATCTGTAACTTAACTAATGATGTGCTAATTTGTATGATAATTTATCCCATGAAAATTCATTTAGAAAAAGAATATACATATTCTTGGATACAGCTGGAATTACATTCTGGTGGAATACAGTGACGTACCAACATAGGTATTGACTTAGAAATCAATAACAACAACTACAAACCTTATTTTTAAACTTCATATGTATGGAAGTTTAAAACTTGCAGGTTTAAACAGTTCATAAGTTCAACTCAAAGCTCAAATTATTAAAAACGCTGAACTAAATAATACGTTAGTCAACATACATACACACACGTGTGTGCATGTGTTTTAATTACTAAAAACATTGTAAATTGATATAATAATCCTGTTTTGTTCTGTTGTACTTGGGTTTTACTTTCAGTAGCTTATATTTTAATTTTGTTCCACTTTCTTTAATTTCCAAGGTTTCTACTTTTTCAATATATGTTTTAAGGCTCTAATATTTCCTCTAAATACTATTCAAAACTTTGCCCTATTTCTTCCAATGTGTAGCATTTTCATTAGAGTTAAGTTTTGTCACTTTTATACTTTTCTTATGATTTCTTCTTTGACCTAAAAATTATTTAAACATCTGGTGGGTTTCCCCTTTTCATTCATATAGAGCAGTAAAATAAATTAGTGGTTTCTAAATTAATTGCATTATGATCAGGACGCTTTGTTCAATTACACTAGTTCTTTTAAATTTATTGACACTTGCTTTTTACCTGAATATATGGTCAATTTCATCTTCAAATTGTACCTTTCAGAAATACTGAGCTAGTTGCCATCCCCTGAAAGTGCCAAGCTCTCCCACATGGAATTCTTATTTTTTTTGCTTGAAATTGTAGACTCTTTTTTGAATTCATTCCTTCTCATGGTTTACTCCTTATCAGCTTCTCTGACTCCTAATTGAATTAAATACACTTTCTTTATGTTCCCTTATACCTTGTGCTTACCTACTTTTATAACATCCATTTTTCATATCAAGTTTTCTTGTGTGTTGTATGTCCTACCACTTGCATCAGGATTACTTAAAATACTTCTGAAAAATACAGGTTTATGGCTTTACTTTTAGACCTATTGAATCAGAAGTAATTTAATTGTTTCAAGTAATCAGGCTCTATTAAAGCCCAGGAATCTACAAATTTATCAAATATTGCCAGTGATTTCTATAAACATTCAAGTTGAGGAACCACTAAGGTATGCTGTAATCCTTTGTTTATTTCTATCTTCCTAATGTTTGCTGATCTATTGTTTATGACTATAACCCCAGGAGCTAACAAAGACTTAATAAATGTAGATAAATAAAAGAAACAAGTGTGGTATAAATTATAAGTAATAATAAACCAGGCAGTAGCCCATATGGCATCATTTAAGGAAAGGCTAATTGTTCAATCTAATATTAAGTCTGGGAAATTCTATCAGCTTTTAGTGTCCTGAATACAGTATTAACAGTTGTAGAGGGTTTTAACTGGTCAAATTCATTTAAATTTAAATTAATTTATTCATGACTTCGTAGAGTCTCAGAATTGTAAGAGAACATTGAACATAAACAAGTCAATCCCTGAAATTATACAGATTTGTAACATGAGAATGAAAAGTAGAGTTGCTTTCCCAAGATGTTCAGCAGGAAGACCACAAAACTGCGACCAGATTCTTCACAATTTGTTCATAAAAAAAAAAAAAGAGGAAACTAATGTAGAATACTTTGGGAGAAAGGGAAGCTGAGGTGAGGAACGGCAAGGAAATTTTACCTGGTTTGTCTTGGTTTGTTGAGATGTTAGATAGACCAAACTGTAGAACACAGATGAGAGAAAGAATCAAGCCAAAATCAGGCTGATTCACTAAGGGATACAAACAAACATTAACACAGAGAATCAAAGATAAAGAAAATGTAAGAAAAAAATTTTCTAGTTTTTTAGGTTTTTCTGACATTTGCCTTCATGTCTAAACAATCAAATATGAATTATAATCAGATTAGCATTGCCTCCTACATTGGGACAATAAATTAACAACTAGCCAAAGAAAATACAATTGAAGCCCATGTTTTTCTTTGGTTAAGATTAATTTAAGTTATATATGGACCCAGATTAATTTTACGTGGCTCCAGGTAAACCAGTATATAGACTCAGTGAAGAAATTTTACCTCGTTAGGTATTTTTAATTTTTTTTTTTTTTAACCAATCTAGTTTCTGTTTCTCTCTCATCTCAAATATTCCACCAGGTGGCAGTAAATGCACCACCTATTTTTTAAAAAATGGCAACAACCTGCTGAATTATATCAAATTTATCACTAAGTATTTCGTAGGGTTAAATTTTCACTGGTAAAAGAAAAAATTTGCAGAAAAAAAATGTGGGTTGGATATTTTGTGTGTTAAATTAAGGGTATAGTCATAAGACTAATGATGAAGAAAAAATCAAAAGAAGAACTGAAATAGAGAATACAAAACACTGACCTTTGTAAAAAATCTATAAATTGAGCCAATAAAAGTGAAAAGGCCAAGTCAGCCACATGTTGAATATGTTTTAGTAAAGTTTTGCCCTTCTTTACTTAGTATTAGGTTGTCTTTGAATTAGTTTCAAAGATTTCACTTGTGGATATTTTTGCTTTTCCGTAGTCCAACCAGAACACTTCAAATAGATAATAAAAACCATTAAAATTAATGCACATCTTCAATCTACTTGAACGGACTGAAACCAGTCGACAAAATTAAACTTCAATTCTACCCTGTATTACAGCAGCACACAGAAATTTATTTGACTAAACTTATTCTGGGTCAATAGCTTCTAAAGCTGTCAAAACATGCCTGTACAATCACAGATTGCATCATTGGAAGAATAGGATTCAGAGCAAAAGAGGGGATCGTTCAGTTCTTTAGTTTACATTGGTTGAAACACCCTGGGATGTTAGGCTTTGGGCCTATGACTTTAAGGTAATTGAAAAACTGAAGAGCATCTAAAGCATGGCAACCACACTCCATCTCTACTGGACCTTTTCGGTGATGTCAGAATATAGCAGAAAGGCCAGCAAGGAGAAATTACACTGAGAGGCCCATGTTAGTTCAATACAAAGCAGGTGTTCTTTCACTTTCAGTTCTTACATTGAGAATTGAGATAGCAAGTCACTCCTCCTGCTATAAACAACAGAAACTTGACATAAAACATAACTGAAAAACAAAGTAAATATAAATAAGCCCGTAAGAAGAAAGAAAAATCTCCATGGGACAGAAATGAAAAAGAAAAGAATGCAACCTCAGATGAAGTTGAGATAAGCTGGAGAATAGAAGTGTTAGACCCAGAAATTGGCCCTGACAGCCAATGGCTTTAACATTGAGGTAGTCATGAAATTTAAGATCTTGGGCTCCAAAGAGCCAGGGAGTTTGAACAGGACTCCTTGCATAAAGCAGACCCTTGGAAAAGCTACACCCTCGGTTAAAATGTGGCTAGAGAGAACTCTGCCCATCAATTCAGAGAGAAGTTTGTCTCTGCTCTGGTGGAAGAAAACTCCTCCAGAGCCCCAGCTACCCAGACTTCCCAATGAAAGATTGACTTTTCTCTCAGCTGATATTTCCCATCAATGGTATTTACTGCCATTTGTACCATGCAACAGGTGAGTTGGTGAGCTTGTAACCATTTGTACCATGCAAAGAACTCAAGTGAACAATAACTTGAGCAGAGTCTTAAAACTCTAATCAGAATCTGGCGAAGAGAGTCTTTAGATGGGATCCTTGAAAGACATTCATGACTACACTTTTTAGTTTTTGTCACATCACACATCCCATAATATACAGAAGTTTTTCAAATTGTGTTAAACCTGTAACACTGCCAGAGTCAAAGCCTAACTTCTAAAGAAAAGGAAACAAAGCCAGGAGTCAATGGTCTGGAACATTTTTACGGTATCCTATTTTAAGCTGCACATGTTACCCTTTGTAAAAGGAGGAACCTGGCTTTCAGGCCTACCTTGCTTTTAACTAAAGGCACTTTGAAGTTATGGTAAGTAACTTATTATCTTCAGCTTCATCTAATTAATTATGCCATAGTTGTAAAAACACTAACAACAACAGCTCTCCGGTATTGAGTGAGAGCTTAGTATGTACCAAATGTACCAACAGCACTTTACATAGCTTTTTTTTTTTTTTTTTGAGACTGAGTTTCATTCTGTTGCCCAGGCTGCAGTACAGTGGCGCGATCTCGGCTCACTGCAACCTCCACCTCCTGGGTTCAAGCAACTTTCCTGCCTCAGCCTCCTGAGTAGCTGGGACTACAAGCACATGCCACCACACCTGGCCAATTTTTGTATTTTTTAGTAGAGATGGGGTTTCACCATGTTGGTCAGGCTAGTCTCAAACGCCTGACCTTATGATCTGCCAGCCTTGGCATTAAAAATTGTATCCTCAGCCAGGCACAGTGGCTCACACCTATAATCCCAGCACTTTGGGAGGCCAAGACGGGTGGATCACCTGAGATCAGAAGTTCGAGACCAGCCTGCCCAACATGGTGAAACCCCAATTCTACTAAAATTCAAATCTCTACTAAATCTCTACATAAATTAGCTGGGCATGGTGGTGCGTGCCTATAGTCCCAGCTACTCGGGAGGCTGAGGCAGGAGAATTGCTTGAACCCAGGAGGTGGAGGTTGCAGTGAGCCGAGATCGCACCTTTGCAATCCAACCTGGGCAACAAGAGTGAAACTCCATCTCAAAAAAAAAAAAAAAATTGTATCCTCAGAAAAACACTGTGAGGAAAGTATTATTAAAATGATCATTATGTATATGAAGAAGTTAAAGTTTAGAAAGTTGAAAAAGTTTATCCAAGGCCACAATATTAAATGGCAGGCTTGAGAAAGAGGAAGCAGACTTGTAAGAGACTTTTCACTATCCAACATTGGAATGGAATGTTCCACAAACTAGTGGTGGTCACCCATTCCTTGACATACTCAAGCGGTAGCTGGATGACCATATTTCGAAGTTAACTTGAAAAGGATTCTTGTAGAAGGTTGAGCTAAATAATCTAATTCTAGAAGTTTCATCATTTTTAAAGAAATTGCACATTCTTTATAGAACATTTGCTATGGGTGAACTGATTAAATCACATCTCCAATGGCTTTAATAGAATTAGTGTTGTCTAGTCAATGAAGCAATGGCATAACCAGATTGACTGCTTAAATATTCAAAGAGAGTCAGCGAGGGCTCCCCAGGATGAGGGAATTCTGCATCCCATTTAAACGTATGCCCCATGCTAAATGAGTCTGCAAATTTCATTTCAATCGTTTAGCCATCTGACTACCTGACTGAAAAGATATCATAGGAGATTTACATGAACACCATTTGTACTTGAAAAAAGGTAAAACATTTAAATTGTCTATTTTTAAAGCAAATAAAATGAAATGCTTATTAACACGTCATATTTCATGTGTTGGTGGAACATTGTCATACAGTGTCTATCCTTCTAGGAGCATATTCTCTGTGTATGACAACGAAAATAAATGATTTGCAACTGGAGATATATGCATAAAAATCAGGATAGTCCATAATGTAAAAAGTAGATGTTTTTGCATTTTATTTGCTAATGAATGAGTGATTGATTCGATTTTCACAAATTGGGGTTTTTTATCAGTGATTTGAAGGAAATGAAGTCACTCCACCGTAATAAACCTAGTTGTGCTACTTTGTTCAAAAACTGACAATTTTATGGCTGATCTTAGTTTTGACAAACAGCTCTCAACAGACTTATAAGTAGAATATTGCAGTGGGATAAATTGATGGGGTTATACAAAGAATTAATAGCAGAACAAGGAGAAAATGCTAGGTGTCCAGAGCCTTAGCTCTGGATAAATAATGCCTGTTATATTCTTAGTGAGTGGGTCTAATCTTTGTTTTTAAAAACTCTGGCTTATTTAGTATTTAATGTTGAGCCAAGCAAATAGAAATAAGGCACCAAAATGTCACCAGTAAGAGTCAAGGATCCTAGTGATGAAGACAAAAGAATATCAACAGTTATCAAAGCTATAAACTGTGATTGTTGGGACACTCTGAATGTGCTGGGGATGTGTCGAATGACTTGGAAGAGAACAAATGATTAGAGGTAAATGAGCTCCTTGAATGCAGAGATAAGTCTCACTCCAGTTTATATCTTCAAAATACAGGCAAACAGCAAGAACTTGATACTTTTTTTGAGTAAATAGATGGACGATTATCTATTATTTATAATTTAAATGAGGAATAAAATACTTGGAAAAGATGATTAGCCAAGAGAAAAATTCAGCTGTTTATTAATAGAACTGAAACTGAAGGGAAATATTTTAAAACATGAAACGAGCATTTTCAGCAAAATGAGATCTTGCACGAGAGAAAGAGGAGCCAAAGTATGGAAGAAGAGAGAAGAGAGATATCAATTTCTTAATTTTTTCAGGCTATTTAAAAAGTTCAAAGTTATGACCTCTCTTCCCTCTCTAGTCAAATTAAAATAACCTTAAAAGAATGGACATCTTTTGAGGTACGATAAGTCTGTAACTCTTTTTACACTAAAATTATATTTTCATTTCCATACTATTTTCAGAGGACTATGAATTCAGAGTCCTTGAGTCTGGGTTTTTGTTTTTGTTTTTAAATAATAAGCCTACCAATTTAAAATAAGTCAAATAAAATGGATGTGAATAAAATAATGAATTTGGAAAAGTAAGTTTACAAAAATTTGACAAATAATGAAAATGTGTATCATTTCCAACTTGTTCTTTTCAAATGTCCATTCTATATAATCAGTTATGTTTATAGAAGCACTATATCTTATCTGTCAAAATTGGAACAAGATTAGAACACAAGCTAATAAATGGAATGGAGTATTTGTCTAGACTTTCTATATTTGTTCTTTTTGCCATTGCCCAATGCCAACATCACATTGAGCTAGACCATCCCAGAAATCAGGTACTACTAATTCAGAAACAAGAACCTTAGCTACTTGAGGACCAGGAGGTAGAGGCATTTGGATTCAGACTGTATTAACTGAATTTAAATATCAGTTTAGGAATTACTTGAAGTAAAAACTGAATGAATCAAAAAGGTTTTTAATAATATTCACCAACTATGAAACATGATCTACATGAGCAGCTTGCTTCCTGTTTGGAACAGCTCAGACATCTAGAGTTAATACCCCACAAAGTTTGAGATGGATGGGTGAGCTGAACCCTGCCCATTCTCTGTGTCCTCTGATCAAAATAGTTAATACATTCATGCCTGCACCCTATCAAATATAACTTCAAGTATTGCCCCTCTTTGTCTTACTACAAAGTAAGATTTTTTTCCCATCTTCAAATTCTGCCAGTTTTAAAAACAAAAATAACATTTTTTTAAAGTATTTCCCATGTGTCAGGCACTGTGCTATGTATATTAAATGCATGACCTCATCAGCTCTCCTCCCTTTAGCACTGCTCATAGATTATTGTCCCTGTTTTTCTGAGGAAATTGAGGCCTCAAAAGACTGCTATCTGTTTACTTGCCAGCACCTGTTTTTCTTTCCAAAATAAGTTTTGGGGATTGGTTTAGACCTTGGGAAATGTTCTGTCTCTCTAAACGAGAGTAGATTTGGTTACAGCAGAATAGACTTCACCCTTATTACTAAATAAGTCAACCATTTGACTTTAGTCTTGAAGGTGATTTGGCCCTCTCTTTACTGACTGTTCATTCTAGCTTATTAAGTCAAGTGTAGGTATATTTTAAAAACCAGAGTTCAAGATCTTTAGAATAAATATCAGAAATATAAATCTGGATGTTATACATTTCCCACCAGAATGGGAAAAACAAACAATATTTATTTCCATTTCACAGAATCAAGAATGTATCTGAAATCTCAGAAAGGCAGAGGCAGAGATTTACAGAAGCAACATGAGCTAAACCAGCCTCTCTCATTGCGGGAGGTAGGGGCAGGACAGAAATGACAGGCACTATAAATTCCATTGTTATATATTGTTGATATGACAAAAATACCTTGGATTCTAAGTTATTCCTCTCTTCCAATTGGAACCTTTTCATATTTGTTCCATGTGCTTGCATGTAGAGCTTAAGAATAGCATGTTATAATGGCAATGTGCAGGACAGGATGAGGGCTGAGGGATCAGGTCAAGAGACTTGGGACCAGGCCCGGGTCTGTAACTAAATAGCCTGGGAGACTGAGCAGATAACAAAATGTTTTCTACCTATCAATATCTATATTGTTCTTGGATCTTACTTTTTCACAAATCAATAAACATTACCTCATCTTTAAGGTTCTTTCCAGATATATGACTCTAGAAATACATGGGTTTGCTTTTCTTTAATTTAGCTTTCTTTTTCTCAGTTATTAGTTCATCCACTCCATGCTTGGATGGTATATATCAAATTGCTATCTGCTTTTACTCTGCTAATATTGGAAATGGTCACACATGTGCTCACAGACCCTAGGAACTCTAAGACATACACCAATATAAAATGCCAAATTTTGCCACATATATATAGACCATATGAATGCATAAATTGATACTAGACTAACAGTTATTAACTTGAGAATATTTCTTGGTTTATAAGCCATATCTTATGATTTCCATGATCCTGTGGAGTACATATTATTATCCCATTACCTAAATGAAGAAACTGAGACACAGAGAGATTAAATTAAAATGCCCAGATTACTTAATCAATGGAGAACTCTTCTATTTGTTGAGCCATATTCTTCTTTTTCATTGTTGTTGTTTTGTTTTTCTAAGACGGAGTCTCGCTCCGTCACCAGGCTAGAGTGCAGCGGCACGATCTCGGTTCACTGCAACTTCTGCCTCCCGGGTTCAAGCGATTCTCCTGCCTCAGCCTGCCGAGTAGCTGGGACTACAGGCACGCGCCACCACGCCCAGCTAATTTTTGTATTTTTAGTAGAGACGGGGTTTCACCATGTGGGCCAGGTTGGTCTTGATCCCTTGACCTTGTGATCTGCCCACTTCAGTCTCCCAAAGTGCTGGGATTACAGGCGTGAGCCACCACGCCCAGCCTGTTGAGCCATATTCTTCTAACCTAACAAATTCATCTTCTTTCACAACAGCATGATGCTTTTCAGTGGAACAAACATACATCTATTGAAATTTGGATGCAAGAGTGAAAGCTAGAAGAAGGGGACATGGAAGTTGTATTTCCAGGTTATATGAAGCCAGAAATTGTTTGCAGCCAGTGATTGGGGAGGAAAGTGATGAACTTAAACTGGTCATCAAAAGGGCTTTCAAAAAATTTTTTTCTGAAATAGCATACAATCCCTACTGGTAAAAGTTGGACTTATTTCCAACACAGTCTAGATAATAGACATTTCTGCTTTTTCCTGCTAAGACCCCAAGTGAGTGGTGAAAACTAGAAGATCTAAGCATGTGATGTGAGTGACACATTTATTAGTACCTGTTTGGAGTCCATCAAAAGGCAGTGAAGCAGGATGAAGGGGAAGCAGAAGCTCAATTAAGAGACAAAATGAGGAAGGTGCCGATTGTTCAACAATAGAAAAACAACTGACACACAGGGAAAAGCACATGCTGGGAGCTAAGAATTCTAATTGCCACACCAAGCATCCTCTCACCCATTAGAGACAAAACCAGCCCAGCAGACGTAACCCATTTAAAATGGTTGCATTTGCTTTCTCCTGTTAATAGCTATAAAGCAAAGTGCATTGCCAATCTTTCTTTGGAACTTTAAGAGCTACCAAATTTAAAGAGAAAGAGTATCCCTGTTAAATCTCTTCTCTGATCATGGAGGTTGGGTTGAAGCTGCCCTGGAAAACTTTGTAAAATAATCTCAGAAAAGGACATCCAAAATGAAGGTGGCCTGACCGCAGCAGACATGCCTATGAGTATCAGTTCAGCACAATCACATTCTTTTTTTCTCACTGTTTCAGACAGAATTTTGGTGATAAGATTTATTTTTTCCAAGAAAAGGCAGAAAGACAACAAACCAAGTTAAGATGACGCAAGAAAAGACCCTAAAAAGCTTCATAACTACAAAATTGGTCATGAGGAAGAAAATGTTGCTTTAAAAGTCCTGCATAGAGCTTCTTAGCTTGGGGCCATCTCATGGATGGAGATAATCACCTCCAGCTGACCCATAATTACCTCATTTGGACTGGATCCACTCCGATTATGTACCAGCAAATGGATTTCACTGAAATTCAGATTTTTCTAAAAATAAAACAGCTAAAGACCCAGAGCAAGTAACAGCCTCTAGATGATTCATCATAAAGACTAAACTTAGCAAGATTACGACGTCCGCTTGCCAGAGCTCTTGCTGTCTTGTTTTTGTAGACATGAAATCTTGTCTTCCTCTAAAATGCTTGAAAGTCAGTAATTCTGTTGAGAGCCACCACACGTACCTGGGAGACTGAAAGATGGCTCTCTGAACACAAACTGGCCCTGTAGCCAGGGGCTAGTGCTGTGATGACAGCAAGCCTTGCAGATAGCAGATGAGGTCACTCAGCTATGCTACATTGAGAAGGAAAAACACTATTTCACTAATTCACAAAAGACTATTACCCACCAGAGAGATGACAGCACTTACTGATTTACCGCTGTGTGCAAAGACTGTCAAATATGCTGGGAGGGAAAGTCGCAATATTGAAGATGCAGCCCTTGCCCTGAAGGACCTCCAATGGTAATTGAAAGGGCAAGGAGAGTGGAGGAAAGTGTGGCTGTGAAAAGAGAACTAGGTGGAAGCTGTATCCACTACTTTCCTGCTGAGTGAATTAGGACAATTTACTTATTGACAAGTCTCAGTTATCCCATCAATAAAAAGGGAATCATATTAGAATAATAATATCCTTCTTAAATGAGAATTTCTTTCATAAACTATGCAAATATGAGTTTCTACTTATTTGAAAAGATGACAGAAATGTTTACTGAGGGCTTGAAGTCTCCTGTGCTTGAATTTCTTTTACTTCCCTCTCTCCTGGCCGATTCCCTTTCCCTTTACTCACTCTTCCTCAGTCCACATAGGATAGAAGCATCTATTAGGGTGCCAAAAGGATCATAGTTACCAAAATAATGTCCTGTCTAGAGCAAGATGGTTGAAACCTTAAAGCAAACATGGTCACTAACAGAAGTGTTCTTGAAATGCATATACAGTCATTCTGCTCCTAGTCACTTGTGCTGACTTCCAAAAGTAGGGGGAAATGAGCAGATTTAATGAACAGGTGCTTGCATCAGAGACGAGAGGAGGAGAAGGATCTCAGTTTGATACGCTGCCATTGCGTTAATTGAACACAGCACACCCACCTGCACTCACTGACCCAGATATGTCTTTTCAACAATGGCCATCCTTGATGAGAAAGTTCACTTCGCTGTTGAACCAAGGTTGAGATTAGCTAGCCAGTCCCTCACTGTCACAAGTAATGAGCTGACATCTACAAAGCTTGAGAGGAAAATCTCTCTAAGATTTATGAGATAAAGACCTAGAATAATGGAAAGAAAAAACCAAAGGTTTGTTGTAAGACAGAAGTTGTTTGTAAGTAATCCAGTTATATATTATCATTTTATTGTCAATTTCCATATGTGAGAAGTAATAGCTTTCATTGCAAAAATTTTTTGAAGTGGATTTCCAAAGCAAGGGACCACTTCTTACTCGGCTTAGGCTTTCAATGTCTAGAAAGATAACTTCTGAATCAGGGACAATTCTCTTCTACTTTATACATTTTTGTGTTTGAGATCTCACACAATCATGATTGTAATAAACAAACATGTTGAATCTGATTGTTTATGTTAGTGGAAAACTAACGTAGTGGGAAGACATGGAGCTAAAAACTCAAGTTGTATTTTTGACTCTGTCAATTACCCTATGACTAACAAATATTTACAGACTTACCAAGTATATCCTTAAATTACCTTAAACAAGACATGTACTGTTTTTGAGCTTCAGTTGCCACATTTATATGATGATGACAGTAATATTTATTCCATTCTTCTACTTCACAGGGCTGTTGTGAAGACAAATAGGAGGATATTTGAGAACACAATGTCCTTCAGAGTAAATGTTTTACTCTGAAGTGTAAAAAACCAAGTTTTGCAAGATTTTTAGTACAAAAAATGTGGTGTCCATCACAGGTAAAGGAAGCCCTTAGTCCATCCTAGCCTGATTTTTCCGATTTGATATGCTTCTAATGTAGTGGGGAGGAAATGCAATTAAAAAATAATAAGTTCTTCTCTGAGAGCTCTAAACAATAAGCCAAAGGCTATGTGACCTTTCAGCCCTTACAACAGCATGAGGAAAGGCCATTTTATAAGGAAAAAGAAACACAGTATCACAAGTATATGAGTAATGACAGAAGCCAAGGACATTTTATTTTCAATGGCACCATGTGCTCTCTCTGCTTTAGCAGAGGCCTATCACTTATCACTCTAATAGACTAAGTGAATTATTCTGCAAGACAGAACATCACACTGACATTTCCAGGAGGCTACAAAATGTGCAAGACAGAAAACAAGTAAGAAAGGCCCCACGTCTGAGGTGCCATGTCAACATAATTTACTGTAAGACTAATTCACCCTCCCCTTGACAATAACCAGTATACACAGCTATATGTCAACCCTCTGTAGCTACCATTTCCCTGTTCTGTTTTTAAATGCCCAGGACAGTGCTGGAACATAGTAGGTGTTCAATTAAAACTCACTGATACTAAACCTGCCTTCTTCCACTCTTATTAGCCTTCTTTTTTGTGTTGAAAAACCACTCTGAAGGATCAAATTGTGCTTCTCATTCAAAAAAAAAAGTACATGCTAGAAAGCTGAGAACATAATAAGTAAAAAAGGCATGAACTTAACAGATTTGAGCCTAGAAATGACCTGTGTTATGGAAAGAAGAGCTGCAAACTGGAGCACTTCATCACTCTGATGCTTCCACCTTATATGGAAGAACTACTCTATAGATCTGAAAGAACAACCGGGAAAACAGTGCAGCTTCCCTCACTTCTCAAAGCTCTGAGGTCACAGTTCTTGACCATGCAGCACTCTGTGAGGACTGGGAAACTGCTCTGATCATGACCCCAAAATAGAAGTTGCAAGTGCCTCTGGGCAAGATGTAAAGCTTCTTTTTCTTGGTTAAATATGCTCTTCTCAACAAATGCACAGGTCTTTCAGCTAGTTCAAAACATAGGCTTTAAAAAGATATACACTTTGATTATTATTTTTATTTTCAGACATGGTCTCACTCTGTTGCCCAGGCTGGAGTGGAGTGGCATGATCATGGCTCACTGCAGCTTTTGACCGCAGGGGCTCAAGTGATTCTCCCACCTCAGCTTCGAAGTAACTGGGACCACAGATGTGCACCACCATGCCCTGCTAATTTTTTTTTTTAATTTGTAGAGATGAGGTCTCACTATGTTGCCTAGGCTGGTCTCAAACTCTTGGGCTCAAATGATCCTCCTTCCTTGGCCTCCTAAAGTGCTGGGAGAACAGGTGTGAGCCACCATGCCCAGCCTGTACCTGGATTTTGTTTTGGGAATTTGGCTGTTTTGTTGATTAGTTGTGTTTTAATTAGGTGCCGTCTCTTATATTAATGATTTAATGAAATGACCATCTCCTTGCCTTCTTTTTCTTATCAGTATACGTGGTTTATTATTTTGAGTTTCGAGGTGCTAATGAACATCAAAAATAGATTTTTCATAGAAAATTTCATGGTAACATCAAGTTCTGATCTTGATGTAAATAGAGAAGAGTGATCTCCAAAATCCACAATGACATGATATAATTTGTCGGGGTGAAGTGTGAGATAACTATTTAAAACTTATGATAAATAAAGCACCAAAATGCCACTGCACTGTAGTCAGGATTCATTTGCAATGCACCACGGGCTGAGCTGACATTAGATGACCTTTCTGAACTGGCTGTCTACAACCCACATGCATTTCTCAGAGTGTCAAATGAAGATTAATAAAAATCACTGAGAAAATAGAGAACAAGACTTACCACTACTCCTCTGTGTTTGCTAGCCTAAATAAAACAATGATATATTGGACAATTTTAGAGGTTGCCACAAGTGGATCAGTGTGAGTAGTGGTAGTGACCTTGCTGTTCTCAGGAATCTATGGATTGAAATGGGAATACTTGAACAAATTACCATCAGCATTAGACAAGGTGAGGAAGTGGGGTCTGGCTTATAAACCCATTTAAAAAGAAATATTCCCCTCAGTGTGCTGTCACTACCTACTTTTGTCCTACATTTCCAATTTACCCTTTGATGGCTTTAGAAAAAGACAGTAACAGAGCTCTCCCTGGGAGACATAAGAAGGGAGGCCATGGCTCCAAGCTGCATCAGTTTTAACCTGGAGGTCCAAATAGCTCTCCATGCTTCATCTTTCCATTTTTCTTCCTGTTTTCCTGCTTATTTTTCTTAGCTACTTCTTAATATCCCACTCTGTTAAGTTCCTTGCCCTCTCTTTCCTTCAACCAGATGTTTACTGAGCACCTACTGTGTGCCAGGCACTGTATTAGACTCTGAGGCATAGAAAGGTGCAAATGACAAAATCCCAGCCCTCAAGAAGACACGGTTCAGAGGTAATGTTATCTTCTTTAATCCTCATCATAACTCTGGGAAAAAGATATAATTTTTTCATTTACAAATAAAGAAACGGGGGGTCAGAAAGTTTGGGAAATGTGCTCCAAGTAGCACAGCAAGGATGAGGCAACAGATGAAGCTGTCCCAGGGGCAAAGCCCTGAGCTTCTCCACCAGGACTCAGCCACATGGATTCTCCTCTTCAGCCTGCCCTCGTTCCTCACTTGGTACTTCCCCAATCTTTCTTCTATTTTCTAACTAGTAACAACTGCCCTTAACTTCTCCACTAGGAGAAAGCGATTATTTTTTAACTGATAAAAGTTCATTAGTTTCTAACCAAGTTGTTGAAAGCCCAGTGAAAAGAACATGACTCGTTTGTCCAGCTTTCCACAGATGATGACGAAAACAAGACCTTGAAAGGAGTCAGAGAAAATTATATCCATTCCTTAAAGGACAATTTGCTGATTTTCTTTATGCCTATCTGATTATTTTGAGGTTTATGGGTGTGGGGATTCACCCTGAGTCCTAACTTCAATGCTCTCCCACCTTCTGGTATCTTCTGTGGCCCCATTATAAGAACTGAAATATGCTTTCCTGTAGCAAAGCTGGGAAAGAAGAAAGAAGAAGGAAGGAGAAGGAGGGAAAGAAGGAAGGAAGGAAGGGAGGGAGGGAGGGAAGAAGGAAGGAAGAGAGGAAAGTAGGGAGGGAGGGAGTGGGGAGGAAGGAAGGAAGGGAGGGAAGAAGGAAGGAAGGAAAAGAAAGGAAGGAGGGGCTACCTTCCCCATGCAAAGAAAACTAGAATACCTGCTTTCATGTACCCTGCAAGTTTGTTGTTAACCAACCACAGTGTATTATCACTAAAATAACTTGCATGAACAATTTATCATTAAAAACAGGAAAGTGGGGGGTGGGGGGAACACAGAAGAAATGAATTATTTGCCACCAAATTACTGTAGTAAATAAATAAATATAAAATAATAAAATAAAATAAGATCTGGGTGCCATTCCAGAGGAAGGACGGGGGAATAAATCAATATCTTTGAATCAAACTGTATAAAAAAGCAATCCAGTTGGAAACAAACAGAAAGCCTAACAGAAATTGATCACTTGGGAAACAGGACAAGAGGAAAGAGCAGAAACCAGAAAAGCTTACAAATTAGTGGAACTGCTGTGTAGGGTTAACATTCAGGTCATCAATACCTAACAACTCAGATTAATGTCACCCCTGGCAAAAGAGTCTAACTTTTCCATATCACTAATGCTCAAATGGGAAGGATGTGACTCTCAATCAAAACAAGATAACAATGTGAAACAATCAAACCTTGCCTATTCTCAGTATGAAATAAAAGGAGTTTATAGACAGAATTGGTTCCTGCCCACTCCTTTCCTCAAAAAAAAAAAAAAGCATTAATAAGAGTTAACCTGTGACACCTTCCTGCCAACATTTACAAACCATATTACAAAACAAGACTTTCTACCTAGAAGCAAAGAGGTCTAGAGGTGGTTTAAAAGAAAAATGCAACAACAAAATCTTACCTCTCATTCAGTCTGCAACTAAACAAACTATATAAATATAATACTTACAATAACAGATTGCAAAATTTTCCCCATGCTGCATAGCTTCTTAAAAAAATCATTGCTTTTCTGGCAAGTACTCTAACCTGATTATATATCTTTTATTTCACTTCTATTTGGATTTATCCTAATTACGTTTATAAACAAATACAAATCAATCCATTTTATAGTCACAAATAATTAGACTAAGACATTCAAAATGTTTAATAATTTTGATTCTGAAATATATTTTTGGTTAATAGAATTTGCAGCAAATTACACTTGGAGAGGAAAAAGTACTTTATCTCCATCAAATAATAGAAGCACATCCATTTGTTACTTTTTTGAATGCTGACAGCAAAATCAATTCTAAGGGGGGAAGGAAAATGAGATTCTGAATTTCTCACCATAACTCTAGTTCCCCTTGACACACTAATTAGTCTCCCGCCCTTCTTTTTAATGCCTTGCAGGATGTTTGTCTGGAGGAAAAATGAAACTGGCAAAACAGAAAAGTGACAGTGACTAATGAAAAGGACAATAGAGAAGTGACAATTTTTTTGAATGGAGCCATTAGCTACATCGTGCTTCTGTAGCTCCAGGCCTCAATAGTCAAGCATTTCCAGCGTTTACAGAAATTCCTATGGAGGGGTATAGACTGTATATGGCCCCATCCTTGACAGTTTGGTACAGTCATGTGTTGCTTAATGACAGGGTTGCATACTGAGAAACGCATCATTGGGCGATTTCATCATTGTGTAAACATTATAAAGTGTACTTGAAGAGTGTACTTCATAGAATGAACTCACACAAACCTAGATGGTATAGCCTTCTACACAACTAGGCTATATGGCATAGCCTATTGCTGCTCAGCTACAAATCTGTGCAATATGTTGTGTACTGAATAGTGTAGGCAATTGAAACACAAAGGTAAAGATTTGTCCGTCAAAACCTATTTAAACCTAAAACAGGTACAGTAAAAATACAATCTTATAACTTAGGAAGCCACTGACATATATGCATTCTATCACTGACCAAAATGTCATTATGCTGTTAATGACTATATTTGTACAATTAAGGAGGGCATATCTTTTTTGTTTTGCTTTTCAAGATTCTTACAGCTCTTCTTTGGGGACTCAAGAGGAGATTAGTGTAAAGGATAGTATCACCTTACTACCATTACCTTGTAGAATTTAAAAGAAATTTTTTTAAGTGTGAATATCAAGTATAGATGATGGTAAATTCCCTGAAAATGATAAAAAACTGTTATCTGCACAGTGTGTGGCCAAAATTCAATATTTTAAAATGTGTAAAGTTTGAATTTTAAATAAGGGGGATTATTTTAACACTTGTATTTTTAGAGAGTTTTTGACACAGTACAGAATTAGAGTTGGGATTTTACTAGAAATCACACATCGAAGAAAGCATGTGACGGGATCCAAAGTCATCAAGAACTAGTAAGTTACTAACACATGAGAAATGTCTTCATTATTGTACTGATTCAGGCATGATACACCCTATCATAGTTTTATTTATATGCCCTGTTATACCTCTGAGAAAAAATAAAGAAGATTTAAAAGGAAAAACAACAATAAAATGTCTTTTAACTCTATTTTTATCATTTATTACATCTTCCAAAATGGACTAAGAAGTGCTAATTATTTATTTTTTCACTACAGTGAGGTCTGAGGTTATCCATATCTGTTAGAATTCCAAAATATTATAAATGGTATTAGATTTAGCTAAGGTATGATTTTAAAATTTAGAGTGAAAACATCAAATTGACATTTAGGGATTAAGCTCGGGGGGAAATCCTGTTTCTGTGGAAACAAGTGTGAATCCGTCCTCTATATACCTTAAGTTTCTCTGTATCCAAGGGCTAATTCTGATTTAAGCTAATCATCAACACATACAAACCATTTATCCTGAGGGCACAAAACATAGTGCCTTTAAGTTAAATGGTTTGTGTGTGTAGATGCTTACACACACAAACCTAGTCTTCTCAACACAGACTGGGTTGAGAAGCAGCTTGTGTAGCTCAATTAGTCTCCAAAATATGCCTTTCTGGCATAAAGACTATTTTTAGCCAGTTATTATGAGACCCTTTTGCTAAAAAAAAAAAAATCAAGTGCAAGTAACTTCCTAGAAGTCCCTTACCTATTCACCATATTCAAGGATGGTTTCTACTAGTTGGGAAAGAGGGGTGGATCCTAGAAGCCAATTCATTTCCTCAGGGAACACCTGCCTGTGGATAGTCCTGTTTTCTTCAAGAGCTTCTCTTGAATCCTCCCCTCCATGGCCTGTAACCCTCTAAAATTTAGGTGAATTCCACATGGGCAGAGGAAACACCAAGAACAGATTTAAACTGCTATAAAGATACCAACAGCTGACAAACTGATTATGCATCTTGCCTTACCAACTTCATCTATGATAATATTGATGGACACGTTATTTCTCTCTGTACAGTTTTCTGTCTATGAAATTGGGGGAACATTCATTTCCTACTGGGTTTAGTGTGAAAAACAGTGACTACTTTAATTTTTGTTAGATCTTAGAAATGGTTTATTAAAATTAATCCTGTTAACAGATGAGTTCAGTTGTATAGAGAAGGCAGCTGAAACATAGGAGTTCTTCCTTATTCAGAGAAAGTGCCTACAAACATATCTTGTAAATGTTCTTTTAAATATCCACATACTATGAATGTGTCAATTTTATTCTGACATGCAGATTAGAATAGCTATTTGTAGTGATACGGAGTTCGGTGCTTAGTTTACATTGCTTCTCTGTAATGAAAGAGTTGGGGGTCTCTTCTTACCAGGACAAGTCAATCCATAAAGTACTGCCTTATTAATTTCTGCAATACCCTGGTTTCTCCAAATGGCAGAAGTAGAAAATCTAACATCAAAATACTCTGATCTTGTTTTGTTATGCATTTATTTAGTTCTTTCCTTGTATGAGCTTCGGTTTGCTTCTAGTTTCCATTCTGCCTTTTCTATCCAGACAATAGATGAACAAATTATATTTCCATGTAATGGAGAATTGCTAATAAAAAGATACTGAGTTTTAACTCAGTGTCTTTCTTCCTCACTGACTGATTAGGACTCTCAGGGAAAAATGTCAGTTAAAACCTATGTTTTGAAGTTTATTTATTTATTTTTTTATTTGAGATGTTATACTGTGTCAGACAGAAACTGGACTGGGTGCAATAGGGAGGTCTCCAGTAGGTAAGATTACAAGAAGACAGGGGTCATGGATTCATCTGGATCCAAGAAGTCTAGAACTCCTCCATGTGGAACTCTTGCCAATTTCATCTATAAGAACTATAGACCAAGAATATGTGCTTTTCTAGAGAAACTGATGAAACTTACCAAAGGTAACTCAGAGTCACATCCACCAGAGCATGAAAGTCTTAAACTAGATAAAACTGTTCACTTGCAAGGTGCGCTAGAATAAAAAAAGGGATTACGAATGCCACAGAAACAATGCAGAATGTATGTTTGGCATGCAGAGCTTCTAAAAGACTAAATGAGAATATATGTATTCTCTAAAATCCTTACAAAGGGCAAAAGAAAAGTGTAAGCAATTGATTGATTAGAAATAACAGTATATTGACTGACGTATCTCCAACTACACTTTCTCTCTATTCTTCTCTGCTACTCTGAATCTACAAACCTTTTTAGCTTACTTACCTTCTCACCCTAAAAATAAAAAGAAAATTAAACAAGTGCCTTCCAAATCTAGGCCTTCAGAACAATCAGGTGTGCTTCTCTAACCACCTGTTCGTGTTGATCAAAATCTTGAGCACAGAGAAAAAGTGAAATGTTTTCCTGTCCCAAAGGAAACCTCCATAAAATTGCCAAGAAGTTTAGAAGTCTCATTGGAGTATATGATCCAAGACTATGACCTTTGGCAGCTTACATTTACATGATACTGGGACCTGGTAAACCCTGAAAATAGATGGCTAAAGCCAAATGGAAGGTACTGAGAAATATATCGAAGATTCAATTACTTAATCTTCCAAGATAGACAAAGAAAAGGGTTAATTAAATAACAACCTCTTAAAACCCAAAGTACGTCCTAAAAAACTAAACAAACCCTAACTGGTCATTCAATCTTGTGAAAAGAAAAGGATGGGCCGGGTTCGGTGGCTCACGCCTGTAATCCCAGCACTTTGGGAGGCTGAGGAGGGCGGATCACAAGGTCAGGAGATCGAGACCACCCTGGCTAACATGGAGAAACCTCATCTCTACTAAAAATACAAAAATTAGCCGGGCGTGTTGGCGGGCGCCTGTTGCCCCAGCTACTTGGGAGGCTGAGTCAGGAGAATGGCATGAACCTGGGAGGCGGAGCTCGCAGTGAGCCGAGACTGCACCACTCTACTTCAGCCTGGGCGACAGAGCGAGACTATGTCTCTCAAAAAAAAAAAAAAAAAAAAAAAGAAAGAAAAAAAAAGAAAAAGGATTAACGTGTTTCTGACTATAAGTGAAGGTTAGAAGTATTGTTTATAGAAGATTCTGGTCTATCCATGCTGAGTCCAGGAATAGAAAATGCTCTGTTTGCTCTACTTATTAATGAGCTCCACCCTGAACTCAGTAATCTAGTTAAAGAAACACAGATTGGGTTAAGAAGCAGCCTGTGTAGCTGAATTAGCCTCCAAAATATGCCTTTCTGGCATAAGGACTATTTCAGCCAGTTACTGTGAGACCCTTTTGTTAGGAAAAAGATCAATCTATAAAGAAAATCTCCGTTTGTAAGTGTGGATCTCTCTCTGCACAAGAAAGGAAAAAAGGGCTAAATCACTAGAAACTCTTAGACTGGAGAGGTCTCAGCTTAAATCTATAGAACAAACCTTACCTTTGTTTAAGTTGCTTTTTTTGGCCATCTTATTTTAACTGGGCCTTTACCTACACCATTCTTTGTTTCTGAAAATGATGGTATTAAAGCACAGGTTTAAACTCTGCATTTGAGATATAATTTTTTTGCCTTGTCTTACCTAAGAGCCATTCCTGGAACCCGCATGTACAAAAAGTCAGCCCTCCATAGGCATGGGTTTTGCATCCCAGGAATACTGTATTTTTTATCTGCATTTAGTTGAAAAAATATTGGTGTATATGTGGACTTCCACCATTCAAACCTGTGTTGTTCAAGGGTCAACTGTATTTAGAAACTGCCAAATAAAAAATCTTAAAACCTCTTTTCACAAATAGTAGTAGAAAGTGTTAGCTATCAATGAAGAAAGTCTTATTTCATTGGCCAGAATAAAATTCTGATTCATATATTATTTTATAAACTACTAGTGAGTTTTTTTATTATTGTACATGGTATATGACATAAATTTTAAAACAAAAGCTGATATGGTTTGAGTTTGTTTCCCCACCCAAATCTCATGTCTAATTATAATCCCCAGTGTTGGAGGAAGGGCCTGAGGGAGGTAATTGGATCATGGGGGCAGATTTCCCGCTTGATGTTCTTGTGATAGTGAGTGAGTTCTCATGAGATCTGGTTGTTTAAAAGTGTGTGGCACCTCCCTCTTTGTTCTCTTCCTCCTGTTCCAGGCATGTGGAATGTACCTGTTTCTCCTTTGCCTTCCACCATGATTATAGGTTTCCTGAGGCTTCTGCAGCCATGCTTCCCGGACAGCCTGCAGAACTGTGAGTCAATTAAACCTCTTTTTTTTTCTTTTTTTTTTTCAGATGGAGTCTCACTCTATTGCCCAGCCTGGATTGCAGTGGTGCAGTCCATCAGCTCACTGCAACCTCTGCCTCCTGGGTTCAAGCGATTCTTCTGCCTCAGTCTCCCTAGCAGCTGGGATTACAGGCATCCACCACCATGCCAGGCTAATTTTTGTATTTTTAGTAGAGATGGGGTTTCACCTTGTTGGCCAGGCTGGTCTCGAACTCCTAACCTCAAGTGATCCACCCACCTTGGCCTCCCAAAGTGCTGGGATTACAGACATGAGCCATCACATCTGGCCAAACCTCTTTTCTTCATAAATTACTTAGTTTTAGGTAGTTCTTTATACCAATGTGAGAACAGACTAATACAGAAGCTATATGATATGTATTTACTTCTATGTGCTTATGCACATCTATGTATGTGTGTAATCTACATGTGATATTCTTCTACCTCCAGATGGTATTGACAAAATTAACTTTTAAAAGAGTTTTATTTAATTGGCTTAAGGAAAACTAAGAGATTGTATAAATTAAGTACAGTCATGTGTTGCTTACCAACGAGGATACGATACGTTCTGAGAAATGAGCCATTAGATGATTTTGTCACTGTGCAAATGTAACCAGTATAGTCAGTTTGCTAGCTTTCTCCAAAAGTAACCCTTCCCTCCCTTCATGTAACCAGTATAGTCAGTTTGCTAGCTTTCTCTAAAAGTAACCCTTCCCTCCCTTCGTTTCTTGCTACACATATATCTAACTACCTGTTCACTGGAGAACTCCAAAGGCTAATCTTAAAACAATCCAGGCAGGAAGCAGAGATGGCAGTTGCACAGTTGATCCATAACCTGATGCCAACCAGGCCTCTGGATAGTCCATTACTCAAGATAGCTATTGGATGACAAGCAGATCTATATCCTACACCACTCACACACATAGTTTCCATGTCACCTTTCCCCTTAAAACCCCTTTAGTTAGCCTGAAAGTTTGTGATGGCTTTTTGAGACTAGAATATGGCTGTCTCCCAAGCAGCTACCACTTGAATAAACCTGCTTTCCTTCCACCAAACCTCACTTCCAGTGTCTGGCTTTCTAAGCAGCAAGCAGCCAAACGTGAGTTTGGTTACACAAACATCATATAGTGTATTTACACAAATCTAGACAGCATGGTCTGCTATATACCTAGGCTATCTAGTGTAGCCAATTGCTCCTGGCCACAAGCCTATATAGGAGGTTATTGTACTGGATGCAGTAAGCAATTGTAACACAAAAGTGTGTAGAAAAAATATGCTATAAAAGATTTTTTAAATGGGGCTTTTGCATAGAGTACTTATCATAAATGGACCTTGCAGGATTGGAAATTGCACTGAGTGAGTCAATGAGTGAGTGGTTAGTGAAGGTGAAAACCAGGACATCATTGTGCACTACTGCAGACTTTAAAACACTGTACACTCAGGTTACCCTAAATGTATATAAAAACTTTCTTCAATAATAAATTAACCTTAGCTTACTCTAACCTTTTACTTTATAAACTTTTAAAATTTTTTTAACTTTTAGACTTTTACAGTAACAGCTTAAAACACAAACACGTTGTACAATGCTACAAAAATATTTATTTTTAAAATCTTATTCTATAAGCTTTTTCCTATTTTTAAATGTTTAACTTTTTAAAATTTGTGTTAAAAACTAATGCAAAGTACATACGTTAGCCTAGGCCTACATGGGGCAAGGATCATCAAGATCACTGTCTTCCACCTCCACATCTTGTCCCACTGGAAGTTTTTCATGGTCAATAACATGCACGAAGCTGCTGTCTCCTATAATGAAAGGCTTCTTCTGGAATACCTCTTGCAAGACATACCTGAGGCTGTTTTACAGCAATTTTTTAAAATAAGTACAAGAAGTATAGTCTAAAATAATGATAAAAAGTACAGTTCAGTATAGCAGGGAAGTAATGTAACAATGTGTAAGGAGGCAGGAGCTAGGGAGGGGAAAGGAAAAAATCCAACTCATTGAATGTGGTGATCTGGTGAGTTTCAGCTATTTGATACTCTTTTTGAGAGGCCTGAAGGTTGGTTCCTGAGGAAGGAACTCACGTAAAACAAATATAAGTTTTAAACTTTAAAACCAGAAGGGTGGATTTCTATGTTTATTTAAAAAAAAGCTATGGAACTATTGGGTCAGTTTCCATTTATGATCAGTATCATGCATTATGTACTGTACATAATTGTTTGTGCTATAGTTTACATGACTGGTAGTTCAGCTGTTTTGTTTACAAAAACACATAAACATGTGAGTATCATATAAGCATGTGAATAATGCATTGCACTACAAACTATGCTACAAAGCCATTAAGCAACAGTATTTTTTCAACTTCATCATAATCTTATGAGACCACTTTTTATACACAGTCCCCCATTTACTGAAATGTCATTTTGCAGCACATCAATACTTTTCTTAAACTCTTGGAATTATAGAAACTAACCCAAAATGTGTTTCAAGTTCTCATGACTGGTAAATCTTTGGTAAATAAGATTAGTTTAATATTGTTCATTTATTAAAAATAGCTATGGCCAGGCGCAGTGGCTCACGCCTGTAATCACAGCACTTTGGGAGGCCAAGGCAGGCTGATCGCCTGAGGTCAGGAGTTTGAGACCAGCCTGGCCAACGTGGTGAAATCCTGTCTCTACTAAAAATACAAAAATTAGCCTGGCGTAGTGGTGGGCTCCTGTAATCCCAGCTACTTGGGAGGCTGAGGCAGGAGAATCTCTTGAACCCAGGAGGGAGGCGGATGTTGCAGTGAGCCAAGATAAGGCCACTGCACTCCAGCCTGGGCAACAGAGTGAGACTCTGGCTCAAAAAAAAAAAAAATAGCTGCATCTTTTGAGTTATCAGTTTTAGTTATAATATGAGCTTGATATTTTTATTTTACCTGGGTTTACTAGTCAGATACATTTATCTCTACTAGATATTTAATATTATAAAGAAAATGTGTAAGTGACATGCAGTGTACATTACTAATATATTTCAAGCACAAACAAAAAAAAAAACAGGGTAGTTAACTTTTTAAGACTCTTTCTTTCATGATGGCTGCCTAACATGTGCATACAGTGAAAATACCTATAGGGAAATAACTTGCTGATGGCTAGCTTTGTTTGATGTTTTGCCTACTTAAAAAGCGTTTTTCAAGTCTCTTTGGTAACTTATTCCCTTGGAGTTTTACTCAGTTAAATTAAATAATGAATATTTATTGAATATCTAAATCACTTTCCAAATCAGATAAATACTGAAACATTAATTGTGGAACATAAGTTTTTCTACACTTGGCTTCTTATTACAGAAGAAAAAAATATATTTGGGTCTGTTAGTAAACATGAACTGTGCCACACTGAAAGAGAACAGGCAAAACTGAATAGATTTAAGAAAATTGGGCTGGGTGTGGTGGCTCATGCCTGTAATCCCAGCACTTTGGGAGGCCAAGACGGGCGGATCATGAGGTCAAGAGATCGAGACCATCCTGGCCAATATGATGAAACCCGTCTCTACTAAAAATACAAAAATTACCTGAGCGTGGTGGCGTGCGCCTGTAGTCCCAGCTGCTTGGGAGGCTGAGGCAGGAGAATCACTTGAACCTGGGAGGCGGAGGTTGCAGTGAGCTGAGATCATACCACTGCGCTCCAGCCTGGTGACAGAGCGAGACTCCATCTCAAAATAAATAAATAAATAAAAATAAAAAAGAAAGTTGTAGGTGTGTGGAAAAATAATCAAATAATCTTAGGAAAGGAATTTTATCTGTGGTCAAGGTGGCTAAGATTTGAATGGATTTGTTTATAATTTTAAAAAAATAATCAGCCTTAATATCAAAAGTCCACTGAACTACAACCAGAATTTGATCTTCTCTTTTAAACTGATTGTGAAAGTTTTTTCTTTGCCTTTAAGTAACTCGCTTGGGAGAAAAGTTCTGTGTTTTATTAAAATAATTTCCTGTGCTTCATGTTGTTAGGTCTTCAAATACTTAAGAAAACTGAGTCCTCTTTATTCAAACAGCAAAGGGATATTTTTCCCTAAAACTATGTAACTTTCTGCAATTGCCTTTGAAGTCTTTTAATTATCACTCTGGTTAAATGAATGACTATTGTTTCAAAGTGACGTGTGATTGTATTTTAATCAAATGTTTTAAACCTTTGATATTTTTTATAAACTTTACAAAATTAAGTTCTAAATTAAGTATTTTTGACCTTGAACTAACTTTGAGAATTTCTAGGGATTTCTGGAATATATAAAAATTATTTTTTCTCGCTCTTTATAAAAGGAAAGGTATCACACTAATTAGACTTATTTGATATGTTAAATTTGCACGGGAAGCATTGTCAAATAAAAAATGTTGTTTAACCTTCTTTGAATTATATTTACATGGATATGTTATGAATGTCACAGAAATTACATAAAATTTCTAAAAATGTGGTGTGTCCTGACACTTTGTCAAGCATAATTTTGGTATTGTGTTAAAATATTGTATGCCATAGAAATATCCAAATTTCCTTGTCAATTTCATCATTATCATAATGAACTCTCTCATCAGATCTTTAACCATGTCAATTTTAAGCATTATCGTCCATAGATGGTTACTTGTTTTACTCTGAAAGCTTTTGCAAGCACCTGTAGTCCTAAAATGTTTCATCTTCAAGAAGATTCATGAAAAAGACTCTGACAAATACAGGTTTCCAACTTTAAGGCCACACCATTGAAGTAGGTAAATAATTTCCAGGACTGTAATGAAGAAACTGATTGGTTCATAAAACTGCTAATCCAACATCAAGCAGAACAAGAATTAATTACATGGGACTGAACAAATAGATTATTAATTTTATGGCCTTTTTGTTTGAAACATTGCTGGCTCTTTAATGTTTTACTTTTTCAGATTTAAGGAAACAGTTTTCTTTTCCCTTAAGCTATCTATAACTTACAGCAATTTGATAGAGTATACCTCTGTGAAAAAAGATGAAACAATTTCTTTTTACCTGATCCCTCTAGAATTCAAAAGCTATCTGTGAGTATTCTTACTTTATGGCAATATCATTATTTGCATAAGTTCAATAGGAATCTGCTTGCCTTGTAACAGGAGACAACTGGAAACTCTGGTTATACAGTATTATCAGGGCTTTGAATGGAACGTTACATTTGAGAATGTACATAGAATCAGATATGATCAGACAGTTTTAAAAAACTAAGGTTGACTTTGTGGAGCCAATAAAGGCCCTTGTAAATAATTGGCCTGACATCTGGCTTTAAATGTTCCCAAGACTCATGAAAGAAGGCCCAAGAACCTCAAAAATATTTTGAGGTTCTTAAAAACAGAAGAATTTCCCTAAATTTATAGGTATTACAGGCAAATGCTGATGGCAAGTCTTTGGCTTACTAGCAGGGAGAACACTTTTAAAAGTCTAATCAGAGATTCCTTTTTAAAAGCAGACTTAAAAGGGCCTATATGGTTGATCACTGTTCTTGCTACACTTACGTAAATAATCAGGCCAAGTTTAATGAGACTAGACCTGTTTTGCAAACAAATTGGTCTTTCTCTGATTATCTGTGGCAGAAATGTAGGCATCTGTGGAGATGCATATTCATATAATCTTTTAAAAATATTGCATCTTGTATAGCTAAAGCAAAGACTATCTTTTAGTCAAATAATCTAGAAAAATTATAGTGCTTGATGGACGGGCATCAATAAATATCCATTTAAAGAATAAATGAATGAGAAAGTTTTGATTTTTTTAAAGATTAATAATTTTCCAAATTGCAAATTTAATAACCACAAAATATATTTTGACTCTAAAGTCAAAACATCAATATTTTACTTTATTAAAACATTAATATTTTAATTTATGGTTTAACCAGAAAACAACTTTTTTCAAATGTATTCTTCATTGAAATAAAATCATCTTTAAAACTTTTTTATTATGAAACATATACCCATATTGCTGTTCCTGAGTTGTGTCTTTTACAACAAACTATGGAATGTAAATAAAGTGTTTTCCCAAGTTCTGTGAGCTGTTCTAGCAAATTATCAAACCCAAGAAGAGGGTGGTAGAAGCCTCTGATTTATAGCCAGTCAGTCAAAAGTACATGAGACCCAGATTTGCAGTTAGCATCAAAAATGGTGTTAGTCTTGTAGGACTGAAGCATTTAACTTGTGTGACCTGATGCTAACTCTAGGTAAATAGGGTCAGAATTGGATTAAATTGTGAGACACACAGCTGATATCCAGAGAGATATAAAACTGCCTCATGTGGAAAAAAAAAGCACATTTGCTATCAGAAGTGTTGTATGTGTAGAGAAATGGTGTTTTTTCCAGCTATATCCCTAGGAGTAGTTAGGTCATAGGTTATGTGTGTACTCACATATTAGGTAATGCCTATTTTCCTAAAATTTATTTATTTATTTATTTATTGAGATGGAGTTTCACTCTTGTTGCCCAGGCTGGAGTGCAATGGCACAATCTCAGCTCACTGCAACTTCCGCCTCCCAGGTTCAAGCGATCCTCTTGCCTCAGCCTCCCAAGCAGCTGGGATTACAGGCAGGTACCACCATGCCCAGCTAATTTTTTGTGTTTAGTAGATACGGTGTTTCACCATGTTGGTCAGGCTAGTCTAGAACTCCTGACCTCAGATGATCCACCCACCTCAGCCCCCCAAAGTGCTGGGATTACAGACATGAGGCACTGCCCATGGCCCCTATTTTCCTAAAATTTATACCACCTAAAGTGGGTGAGAATTCTAATTAATCAATATCCTCTCCATAAATCTGACATTATTAAATTTTCATTTTTGCCTAATCTGATGGTAATGAAATATTATCATATTATAATTTTAGTTTAATTTCTCTTAATAAGCTTGAGCATCATGTTATGTTAATCAGCTATAAATATTTCTTCTTAAATAAAATACCTGCTTGTTTTAGTTCCTTATTGGTGCTCTAATTATCACAAATGTAATAGCTTAAAACATACATTTGTTATAATTCTTGAGGCTAAAAGTTTGAAATGAGTCTTACGGAACTTTATGATATTATAATATATAATAAAAAATATGTGATATACAATATAATAAGAAAAATATATTTGCTCTCTACACACCCCTCCTTTTTTTTTTTACACATAGCCCCTAAAACCCTGGAAATCTCTAAAGTGATTTGTGTCTTTTTGTATGCTGATTAGATCCCGGGGGACTAGCTGGGGGATCCTGGATAGCCTGCTGATGAGGACTTGTCAGGGGAACCAACCTAGTGAAAAAATGTTTGCAATTTTCAGCCTCACTTTTCAACCTCTGGGGAAAGAAGAGGAGCTGGAGGCTGAATTAATCACCAATAGCCACTGATGTAGTCAATCATGTTTACATAATAAAACCTCTGTACAAAACCATAAAGGACAGGGTTCAGGGAGTTTCCAGGTTGCTGAACTCCTGAAGGTGCTGGGAAGGTGGAGCACCCTGAGGCATCATGGAAGCTCCAGGCTCCTTCCTCCCTATCTTGCTCTTGCAACTTTCAGCTGGCTGTTTATTTGTATGCTTTTATAATACATGGGTAAATGTAAGTAAAGTATTTCCCAGACTTCTCTGAGAAATTCTGGCAAATAATTGAACCTGAGACGGGGTCATGGTACCTCTGGTTTATAGTCAGTCAATCAGAAGCACAGGTTAAAACAACCTAGGATATTGGTTGGCATTTGAAGCTGGGAAGGAGGCAGTTTTCAGGGACTCAGCCCTTAACCTGTAGGGTCTGTACTAACTTCAATTAGTGACAGGATTGAATTAAATTATAGGACACCCAGTTGGTGCTGAAGAATCGCTTGGTATGGAAAACCCCACAGATTTTGATGACCAGAAGTATTCTGTGTTGAGAGTATAGTTGGAGAAAAAAGTTTGCCTTTCTGCCTTTTCCTATTAATACAGGCTTGAATAAAGATGTCAGCATGGCCAGTATTCCTTTTGAAGTCTCTCCAGGAAAATCCATTTTCTTAACCTTTCTCAGCTTCTAGGAGAGCCACAAAAAATGAAGAATTCTTATATTCTTCCATAAAAAAATATTTTTATGTACTGTATTGAATCTTTTGAGATTTTTGGATTATTATCTTTTATAATACTTTTGCCTTGAAGTCTATTTTGTCTGATATTAATATGGATGTACTACCTTGCTTTGATTAATATCTGCTTAATATATCTTTCTATAAACATTTATTCTCAAGCCTCCTGTGTTCTAATGCATTAAATATATTTTAAATTCATGCTGTTGAGTATATTTTTTATATCCAGTTGATATTCTTTGTCACTTTAACTAGAGAATTAAGGCTATTTATACTTATTGTGATTATAGTATATTTGGATTTATTTCTAGAACTTAATTTTGTGGTATTAATAAGTTTTTTCTCCTGTATGTATGTGCATGCATGTGTGTGTGTGTTTTGTGCCTTCTTCTGGATCAATGGATTATTTTTCTCTTTCTGGTTCTACTTTTTTTCTATTTGTTTGAATGTGCTGTACTGTTTGTTATTCCTTAGTTTTTAAAATTTTTTAGTTAAAAAATAATTTTTAATTTTATGAGCACATAGTATGTGTATATATTTATAGGATACATGAGATTTTTATATAGATATACAATGTATAATAATCATATCAGGGTAAATGGGGTTTCAGTCACCTCAAGCATTTATTATTTCTTTGTGTTATAAACATTTCAATTTTACTACTTCAGTTATTCCAAAATGTACAACAAATTACTGCTAACTGTAGTCAACCTGCTGTACTATCAAATATTAGATCTTATTCTTTGTATCTAACTATAATTTTTGTACACATTAACCATCTCCATTTCCATATCCTCCCCTGCAACTACCCCTCTAAGGCTCTGGTAACTATCATTCTACTTTCAATTTCCATGAGTTCAATTGTTTTAATTTTTAGCTCCACAAATAAGTGAGAACATGCAAAGTTTGTCTTTCTGTGCCTGACTTATTTCACTTAACCTAATGTCCTCCAGTTCCATCTATGTTGTTGCAAATGACAGGATCTTATTCTTTAAGGGCTGAACAGTATTCTATTGTGTGTAGGTAGCACAATGGAATACTGTTTTTTTATTCATTCATCTGCTGATGGACTCTCAGGTTGCTTCCAAATCTTGGCTATTGTGAATAGTGCTGCAGTAAATATGAGAGTGCAGATATTTCTTTGATATACTGATTTCCTTTCTTTTGGGTATATACCCAAAAGAGAGATTGCTGGATCATACGGCAGTTCTATTTTTAGTTTTTTTTTTTCAGGAACCTCCATACTGTTGTCCATAGTGGCTGTGCTAATTTACATTTTTACCAACATCGCTTGAGTGTTCCCCTTTCTCCACATCTTTGCCAGCATTCTCTATTACCCGGCTTTTGGATAAAAGACATTTTAACTGGGGTAATAAGATGATATCTTATTGTAGTTTTGATTTGCATATCTCTCGTGATCAATGAGGTTAAGCACCTTTTCATATGCCCATTTTCCATTTGTATATCTTCTTTTAGAAACGTCTATTCAAATCTTTTGCCAATTTTTTAATTGGGTTATTGGATTTTTTCATATAGACTTGTTTGAGCTCCTTATGTATTATGGGTATTAATCTTTTCTGAGATGAATGGGTTGCAAATATTTTCTCCTATTCTGTGGGCTGTCTTCACTTTATTGATTGTTTCCTCTGATACTTGGAAGCTTTTTAATTTGAGGTGATCCAATTTGTCCATTTTTGCTTTGATTGTGTTGTCGGGGTGTTACTCCAGAAATATTCAACCAGGCCAATGCCCTGTAGAGTTTTCCCAATGTTTTCTTTTAGTAGTTTCATAGTGTGGGATCTTAGATTTAAGTCTTTCATCTATTTTCATTTTATTTTTATACATAACGAGAGATGGAGGTCTAGTGTCATCCTTCTGCATATGGATATCCAGTTTTCCTAGCACCATTCATTGAAGAAACATTTCCGCCAATGCATGTTCTTGATACTTTTGTCAAAAATTAGTTCACAGTAGATGCATAAATTTATGTCTGGATTCTGTATTTTGTTCCATTGTTCTATGTGTCTGTTTTTAATGCTAAGACCATATTGTTTTGGTTACTATAACTCTGTAGTATAATTTGAAATCCAGTAATGTGATTGCTCCAGTTTTTGCTCAGGGTGGTTTTGGATATTCTTATTCTTTTGTGGTTCCATATAAATTTTAGATTAATTTTTTCTATTTATGTGAATAATGTCATTGGTATTTTGATAGGAATTACATTAAATCTTTAGATTGCTTTGGATAGAATAGTGATTTTAACAATATTGATTTCCAGTCCATGAATGTGGAATATCTTTTCATTTTTTGTGTCTTTCACTTCTTTCACTTCTTTTATTGAGTTATTGCCTAGGTACTTAATTTCATTTGTAGCTATTGTAAATGGAACTACTTTTTAGTTTCTTTTTCAGATTGTTTGTTGTTGGCATATAGAAATGCTACTTATTTTGTATGTTTATTTTATATCCTGCAACTTTACTGAATTGTTTTATCAGTTCAAATAGTTTTTTGGTGGAATCTTTAAGTTTCTCTAAATATAAGATTATATCATCTGCAAACAGGAATAATTGGACTTATTCCTTTCCAATTTAGGTGCCTTTTATATCTTTCACTTGTCTGATTGCTCTAGCTAGGATTTCCAGTACTATGTTGAATAACAGTGGTAAAAGTGGGCATCCTTGTCCTGTTCTACATCTTCTTAAAACAAAGGCTTTCAATTTTTCCCTGTTCAGTATGATACTAGCTGTCTGTCATATATGGTTTTTATTGAGTTGAGATATGTTTCATCTATATCCATTTTTTAAGGTTTTTTCATGAAGAGATGTCAAATTTTACCAAATGCATTTTCAGCATCAATTGAAATGATCATATAATTTTTCTCCTAAATTATCTTGGTATGATGTATCACATGGATTGATTAGTGTTTGTTGAACTATCTTTTGCATATCTGGGATGAATCCCACTGTCATGATGAACAATTTTTTGAATGTGTAGTTAAATTCAGCTTGCTAGTATTTTGTTGAATGTTTTTGCATCAATGTTTGGCCTGTAGTTGGTTTGTTGGTTTGTTTGTTTGTTTATGTGTCTTTGTCTTGTTTTAATATAAGGGTAATTCTGGCCTTGCAGAATGAGTTTGGAAGTATTCCCTCCTTTATTTTTTGGAATAGTTTGAGTTGGATTGGTATTAGTTTTTCTTTAAATGTTTGATAGAATTCAACAGTAAAGCCATTGAGTCTTAGGCTTTTGTTTGCTGGAAGCATTTTTATTACAGCTTCAATTTCATTACTGGTCATTGGTCTATTCAGATTTTGGATTTTCCCATAGTTCAATCTTTGTAGGTTGTATGTGTCTAGGATATATCCATTTCTTCTAAGTGTTTCAATTTGTTGGCATATTGCTCATGTTAGTCTCTAATGATTCCTTGAATTTCTGTGATATCAGCTGTTGTTTCCTTTTTCATCTGTGATTGTTATTACTTGGGATGTCTTTCTTTTTTCTTAGTCTAGCTGGCTAAAGGTTTGTGGATTTTGTTTATCTTTTCAAAAAGCCAACTTCTGTTTTGTTGATATTTTATGTATTTTTTCATTTCAATTTCATGTATTTATGCTCTTATCTTTATTATTTCTTTTCTTCTACTGAATTTGTGTTCAGTTTTACTTTTCCAGTTTTTTTCTTATTTTTATTTTTGTGGGCATATAGTAGGTGTATATATTTATGGAGTACATGAAACTTTTTTTTTATTATTTTTTTGAGATGGAGTCTCGCTCTGTCACCAGGCTAGAGTGCAGTGGCGCAATCTCGGCTCACTGCAACCTCCGAATCCTGGGTTCAAGCGATTCTCCTGCCTCAGCCTCCTGAGTAACTGGGACTGCAGGCGCCCACCACCATGCCAGGCTAATTTTTTTATTTTTAGTAGAGACAGGGTTTCACCATGTTGGCCAGGATGGTCTTGATCTTTTGACCTCGTGATCCACCGGCCTTGGCCTCCAAAAGGGCTGGGATTACAGGTGTGAGCCACTGCACCCGGCCTGAATTTTTTTTTTTTTTAATGGAGTTTCACTCTTGTTGCCCAGGCTGGAGTGCAATGGCATGATCTTGGCTCACTGCAACCTCCACCTCCTGGGTTCAAGAGATTCTCCTGACTCAGCCTCCCAACTAGCTGGGATTACAGGCATGCACTGTCACACCTGGCTAATTTTGTATTTTTAGTAGAGACACAGTTTCTCCATGTTGGTCAGGCTGGTCTCGAACTGCTGACCTCAGGTGATCCACCTGCCTTGGCCTCTCAAAGTGCTGGGATTACAGGCGTGAGCCACTGCGCCTGGCCAAAATGTATTCATTTGAAAGGTCCCACCAAGATTCGAACTCGGATTGCTGGATTCAAATTCCAGAGTGCTAACCATTACACCATGGGACCAACCCAAAATGTTTTAATACAGGTATGCTATGTGAAATAATCACATCATGGAGAATGAGGTATCCATCCTCTTAAGCATTTATCCTTCATGTTACAAACAATCCAATTACACTCTTTTAGTTATTTTATAATATACAATCAAGTTATTATTGACTAGTTGTGCTATCAAATAGGAGGTCTTGTTCATTCTTTCCAACTACTTTTTCTTTTTTTTTTATTATTATACTTTAAGTTTTGGGATACATGTGCAGAATGTGCAGGTTTGTTACATAGGTATACCCGTGCCAGGGTGGTTTGCTGCACCCATCAAACCATCATCTACATTAGGTACTTCTCCTAATACTATCCCTCCCCTAGCCCCACAACGGGGTTTCACTATGTTGGCCAGGATGGTCTCAATCTCTTGACCTTGTAATCTACCCGCCTCGGCCCCAGTGTGAGATGTTCCCCTCCCTGTGTCAATGCATCTCATTGTTCAACTCCCACTTATGAGTGAGAATATGCAGTGTTTGGTTTTCTATTCCTGTGTTAGTTTGCTGAGAATTATGGTTTCCAGCTTCACCCATGTCCCAGCAAAGGACATGAACTTATCCTTTTTATGGCTGCACAGTATTCCATGGTGTATATATGCCACATTTTCTTTATCCAGTCTATCATTGATGGGCATTTGGGTTGGTTTCAAGTCTTTGCTATTGTGAATAGTACTGCAATAAACATACGTGTGCATGTGTCTTTATAGTAGAATGATTTGTAATCTCTAGGGCATATACCCAGTAATGGGATTGCTGGGTTGAAAGGTATTTCTGGTTCTAGATCATTGAGGAATCACCACACTGTCTTCCACAATGGTTGAACTAATTTACACTCCCACCAACAGTGTAAAAGCACTCTTATTTCTCCACGTCCTCTCCAGAATCTGCTGTTCCCTGACTTTTTAGCAATCACCATTCTAACTGGCGTGAGATGGTATCTCACTGTGGTTTTGATTTGCATTTCTCTAATGACCAGTGATGATGAGCTTTTTTTCATATGTTTATTGGCCGCATAAATATCTTCTTTTGAGAAGTGTCTGTTCATATCCTTTGCCCACTTTTTAATGGGGTTGTTTTTTTTTCTTGTACATTTATTTAAGTTCCTTGTAGATTCTGGATATTAGCCCTTTGTCAAATGGATAGATTGCAAAAATTTTCTCCCATTCTGTAGATTGCCTGTTCACTCTGATGATAGTTTCTTTTGCTGTGCAGAAGCTCCTTAGTTTAATCAGATCTTATTTGTCAATTTTGGCTTTTGTTGTCATTGCTTTTTGTGTTTTAGTCATGAAGTCTTTGCCCATGCTTACATCCTGAATGGTATTGCCTAGGTTTTCTTCTAGGATTTTTATGGTTTTAAGTCTTATGTTTAAGTCTTTAATCCATCTCAAGTTAATTTTTGTATAATGTGTAAGAAAGGGGTCCAGTTTCAGTTTTCTCCATATGGCGAATTTTCTCAATACCATTTATTAAATAGGGAATCCTTTTCCCATTGCTTGTTTTTGTCAGGTTTGTCAAAGATCAGATAGATGTGTGGCATTATTTCTGAGACTTCTGTTCTGTTCCATTGGTCTATATATCTATTTTGGTACCAGTACCATGCTGTTTTGGTTAATGTAGCCTTATCCTATAGTTTGAAATCAGGTAATGTGATGCTTCCAGCTTTGTTCTTTTTGCTTAGGATTGTCTTGGCTACATGAGCTCTTTTTTGGTTCCATATGAAATTTAAAGTAGTTTTTTCTAATTCTGTGAAGAAAGTCAATGGTGGCTTGATGGAGATAGCATTGAATCTATAAATTACTTTGGTCAGTATGGCCACTTTTGCGATATTGATTCTTCCTATCCATTAGCATGGAATGTTTTTCCATTTGTTTATGTCCTCACTTATTTCCTCGAGCAGTGGTTTGTAGTTCTTCTTGAAGAGGTCCTGCACATCCCTTGTAAGTTGTATTTCTAGATATTTTATTCTCTTTTTAGCAGTTGTGAATGGGAGTTCACTCATGATTTGGCTCTCTGTCTACTGTTGGTGTATAGGAATGCTTGTGATTTTTGCACATTGGTTTTGTATCTTGAGACTTTGCTGAATTTGCTTACCAGCTTAAGGAGATTTTGGGCTGAGACGATGGCGTTTTCTAAATATACAATCATGTCATCTGCAAACAAAGACAATGTGCATATGTAACTTACCTGCACGTTGCGCACATGTACCATAGAGCCTAAAGTATAATAATAATAATAATAATAATAATAATAATAATAATAATAAATAAGTTAATAGAATAAAATATATAACAGCATTGCTCCCAAAAGATTCGTGAGTTGAGGAATCACTATGTATTAATATTAAACTCTTTATGGGCTTAAAAAAAAAACAAAAACAAAAACAAAACAAAAAAAAAAACAAAGACAATGTGACTTCCTCTCTTCCTATTTGAATACTCCTTATTTCTTTCTCTTGCCTGATTGCCCTGGCCAGAACTTCCAATACTATGTTGAAAAGGAGTGGTGAGAGAGGGCATCCTTGTCTTGTGCTGGTTTTCAAAGGGAATGCTTCCAGCTTTTGCCCATTTAGTATATTAGCCGTGGATTCATCATAAATAGCTCTTATCATTTTGAGATACATTCCATCAATACCTAGTTTATTGAGAGATTTTAGCATGAAGGGTTGTTGAATTTATTGAAGGCCTTTTCTGTGTCTATTGAGATAATCATGTGGTTTTTGTTATTGGTTCTGTTTATGTGATGGATTATGTTTATTGATTTGTGTATGTTGAACCACCCTTGCATCCCCGGGATGAAGCTGACTTCATCGTGGTGGATAAGCTTTTTGATGTGCTGCTGGATTCGGTTTGCCAGTATTTTATTGAGGATTTTCGCATTGGTGTTCATCAGGGATATTGGCCTGAAATTTTATTTAATGTAGTTTCTTCATAGTGTCTATGGTCTCTACAATTTGGTATGTTTTTCCGTGGTTGATACCGGTTTTTCCTTTCCATATTTAGTGCTTCCTTCACGAGTTCTTGTAAGGCAGGCCTGGTGGTGACACAGTATCTCAGCATTTACTTATTTGTAAAGGATTTTATTTTTCTTTCACTTATGAAGCTTAGTTTGGCTGGATATAAAATTCTAGGCTTAAAATTCTTTTCTTTAAGAATGTTGAATATTGGCCCCCACTCTCTTCTGGCTCGTAGGGTTTCTGCAGAGAGATCTATCTGCTTTTAGTCTGATGGGCTCGCCTTTGTGGGAAACCTGACTTTTCTCTCTGGCTGCCCTTAACATTTTTTCCTTCATTTTAACCTTGGTGAATCTGACAATTATGTGTCTTGGGGTTGCTCTTCTCGAGGAGTATCTTTGTGGTGTTCTCTGTATTTCCTGAATTTGAATGTTGGCCTGTCTTGCTAGTTTAGGGAAGTTCTCCTGAATAATATCCTGAGGAGTGTTTTCCAACTTGGTTCCATTCTCCCCTTCACTTTCAGGTACACCAATCAAACGTAGGTTTGGTCTTTTCACATAGTCCCATATTTCTTGGAGGCTTTGTTCATTCCTTTTCATTCTTTTTTCTCTAATCTTGTCTACATGCTTTATTTCATTAAGTTGATATTCAATCTCTGATATCCTTTCTTCTGGTTGCTTGATTCGGCTATTGATACCTGTGTGTGCTTCACAAAGTTCTCATGCTGTGCTTTTCAGCTCCATTAGGTCATTTATATTCTACTCTAAACTGGTTATTCTGGTTGGCAATCCCTGTAACCTTTTTTCAAGGTTCTTAGCTTCCTTGCATTTGGTTAGAACATGCTCCTTTGGCTCAGAGGAGTTTGTTACCTTGCTTGGGTTAGAACATGCTCCTTTAGCTCAGAGGAATTTGTTACCACCTTCTGAAGCCTACTTCTGTCAATTTGTCAAACTCATTCTCTGTCCAGTTTTGTTCACCTGCTGGCGAGGAGTTGTGATCCTTTGGAGAAGAAGAGGTGTTCTGGTTTTTAGAATTTTCAGCCTTTTTGCACTGGTTTTTCCTTGTCTTCGTGAATTTAACTACCTTTGGTCTTTGATGTTGGTGAACTTTGGATGGGGTTTCTGTGTGGACATCCTTCTTGTTGATGTTGATGCTATTCTTTCTGTTTGTTAGTTTTTCTTCTAACAGTCAGGCCCCTCTGCTGCAGGTCTGCTGGAGTTTATTGGAGGTCCACTCCAGACGCTGTTTGCCTGGGTATCACCAGTGGAGGCTGCAGAACAGCAAACATTGCTACCTGTCCCTTCCTCTGGAAGCTTCATCCCAGAGGGGCAGCCACCAGATACCAGCGAGAGCTCTCCTGTATGAGGTGTCTCTCGAACCCTGCTGGGAGGTGTCTCCCATTCAGGAGGCACAGGGGTCAGGGACCCACTTGAGGAGGTAGTCTGTCCCTTAGCGGAGCTCAAGCGCTGTGCTGGGAGCTGGGAGCGCTCTCTTCTGAGCTGGCAGGCAGGAATGTTTAAGTCTGCTGAAGCTGCGCCCACAGCCGCCCCTTCCCTCAGGTCCTCTGTCCTGGGGAGATGGGAGTTTTATCTATAGGCCCCTGACTGGGGCTGTAGCCTTTCTTTCAGAGATACCCTGCCTGGAGAGGAGAAATCTAGAGAGGCAGTCTGGCTATGGCAGCTTTGTGGAGCTGCGGTGGGCTGTGCCCAGTTCAAACTTTCTGGCAGCTTTCTTTATGCTGTGAGGGGAAAACCACCTACAAAAGCCTCAGTAATGGCAGGTGCCCCTCCCCCCACCGAGCTCATGTGTCCCAGGTTGACTTCAGACTGCTGTGCTGGCAGTGAGAATTTCAAGCCTGTCAATCTTAGCTTGCTGGGCTCCATGAGGATGGGATCTGCTGAGCTAGACCACTTGGCTCCCTGGCTTCAGCCCCTTTTCCAGGGGAGTGAAGGGTTCTGTCTCACTGGCATTCCAGGCACCACTAGGGTATGAAAAAAATCTCCTGCCGCTAGCTCAGTGTCTGCCCAAATGGCCTCCCAGTTTTGTGCTTGAAACCCAGGGCCCTGGTGGTGTAGGCACCCAAGGGAATCTGTTGGTCTCTGGGTTGTGAAGACCATGGGAAAAGCATAGTATCTGGGCCAGAATGCACTGTTCCTCACAGCACAGTCCCTCACGGCTTCCCTTGCCTAGGGGAGGGAGTACCCTGACCCCTTGTGCTTCCCAGGTGAGGCAATGCACCACCCTGTTTCAGCTCGCCCCTGTGGGCTGCACCCACTGTCTAACCAGACCCAAAAGAGATGAGCCGGGTACCTCAGTTGGAAATGCAGAAATCACCTGCCTTGTGCGTTAATCTCACTGGGAGCTGCAGACCAGAGCTGTTCCTATTTGGCCATCTTGCTAGCCACCCCTCTCTAAGTACCTTTTCATACCCATTAACTATCCCCACCTCCCTCTACCCCCACTACCCTGGACTTAGCTTCTGGTTTCCATCCTTCTGCTCTCTATGTCCATAAGTTCACTTGTTTTGATTTTTAGATCCCAAAAATAAGTGAGAATATGTGATGTCTGTTTTTCTGTGCCTGGCTTATTTCACTTAACATAATGATCTCTAGTTCTATTTATGTTTTTGCAAATTACAGAATTTCATTCTTTTTCATGGCTGAATAGTAGTACATTGAGTATATGTACCACATTTTCTTTATCCATTCATCTGTTGATGGTCACTTAGGGTGCTTCCAAATCTTAACTATTGTGAGCAGTGATGCAACAAACATAGGAGTGCAGATATCTTTTTGATATACTGATTTTCACTCTTTGGGGTATATGCCCATCAGTGAAATTGCTGGATCTTATGGTAGCTCTAATTTTAGTTTTTTGAGGAACCTCCAAACTGTTCTCTACAGAGGTTGTACTAACTTACATTCCCACCAACAGTGTACGAGGGTTCCCTTTTCTCCATATCTTTGTCAGCATTTGTTATTGCCTGTCTTTGGATATGAGCCATTTTAACTGGGATGAGATGATATTTCATTGTAGCTTTGATTTGCATTTCTTTGATTATCAAAGATGTCAAGCACTTTTCACATGACTGTTTATCATTTGTCTTCTTTTGAGAAATGCCTGTTCAGATTTTTTGCCCAGTTTTTGATTGGATTATTAGTTTTTTTCCTTTAGAGTTGTTTGAGCTCCTTACATATTCTGATTATTAATCCCTTGTCAGAGGGGTAGCTTGCAAATATTTTCTCCCATTCCATGGGTTGTCTCTTCACTTTGTTAACTGTTTCCTTTGCTGTTCAGAAGCTTTTTAACTTGATGTAATCCCATTTGTCTGTTTTGGCTTTGATTGTCTGTGCTTGCGGGGTATCACTCAAAAATTTTTTGCCCAGTGCAATGTCCTAGAGAATTTCCCCAATGTTTTCTTGTAGTAGTTTTATAGTTTAGCGTCTTAGATTTAAGTCTTTAATCAATTTTAATTTGATTTCTGTATATGGTGAGAGATAGGGGTCTATTTTCATTCATCTGTATGTGGATATCCAATTTTCCCAGCACTGTTTATTGAAGAGACCATTTTTTCCTCAGTGTATGTCCTTGGCACTTTCATCAAAAATGAGTTCACTGTAAGTGTGGATTTGTTTCTGGGTTCTTTATTCTCTTCCATTGGTCTATGTGTCTGTTTTTGTGCTAGTACCACACTGTTTTGTTTACTATAGCTCTGTAGTATAATTTGAGGTCAGATAATGTGATTTCTACAGTTTAGTTCTTTTTCCTCAGGATAACTCTGGATATTCTTTGTCTTTTGTTGTTCCATATAAATTTTAGGATTGTTTTTTCTATTTCTGTGAAAAATGTCATTGGTATTTTTATAGGGCCTTGCATTGAATCTGTAGATTGCCCTAGGTAGAACAGACATTATACAATATTGATTGCTCCAATCTGTGAACACGGAGTTTTTTTTTTTTTTTCTTCATTTTTTTGTGTCTCTTCAATGCTTTTCATCAGTGTTTTATCATGTTTATTATAGAAATCTTTCACTTCTTTGGTTAATTCCTAGGTATTTTATTTTATGTGTGATTATTGCAAATGGGATTACTTTTTAAATGTCTTTCTCAGATTGCTCACTGTTGGCATATAGAAATGCTACTGATTTTTGTATGTTTATTTTGTATCCTGCACGTTTGCTAAATTTGTTTATCAGTTATAATAGCTTTTTTGTAGAGTTTTTAGGTTTTTCCAAATAGAAGATTATATCATCTGAAAACAAGAATAATTTGATTTCTTACTTTCCACTTTGAATGCCCTTTATTTTTTTCTCTTGTCTGGTTATTCTAGCTAGGACGTCCAGTACTATGTTGAGTAACAGTGTTGAAAGCCAGCATTCTTGTCGTGTTCCAGATCTCAGGGAAAAGACTTTCAGTTTGTCCCTGTTTGGTATGATACTAGCTGTGGGTCTGTCATATATAGCTTTTATTGTGTTGAGGCATATTCGTTCTATACTCAGTTTTTTGGGGTTTTTATTATGAAGGGATTTTGAATTTTATCAAATGATTTTTCAGCATCAATTGAAATGATCATATGGCTTTTGCCCTTCCTTCTCTTGATATAATGTACCACACTGATTGATTTGCATATGTTGAAGCATCCTTGCATCCCAGGGATAAATCCCACTTGGTCGTGATTAATGATCTCTTTAATGTATTGCTAACTTTGTTTTGCTAGTGTTTTGTTTAGGATTTTTGCATCCATATTCATCAGAGATACTGTCCTGTAATTTTCTTTTTTTGAAGTGTCTTTGTCTGGTTTTGGTATCAGGGTAATATTGGACTTACAGAGTGAGTTTCAAAGTATTCTTTCCTTCTCTGTTTTTCATAATAGTTTGAGCAGGATTGGTATTAATTCTTTAAATGTTTGGTAGAATTCAGCAGTAAAGACATCAGATTTGGGCTTTTCTTTACTGGGAGCCTTTTTGACAGTTTTGATCTCATTACTTGTTACAGGTCTGTTCAGGGTTTGGATTTCTTCCTGATTCAATCTTGGTAGGTTGTATGTGTCTTAGAAATTGTCAATTTATTCCAGGCCAATTTATTGGTACGTAGCTGCTCATAGTAGCCACTAATGAACCTTTGAATTTCTGCAATATCAATTGTAATGTTTCATTTTTCATTTCTGATTGTATCCATTTGGGTCTTTTCTCTTTTTTTCTTAGTCCAGCTGAAGGTTTGTCAATTTGTTTAGCCTTTTAAAAAACCAATGTTTTGTTTCATTTATCTTTTGTATTGTTTTTATTTATCTAAAATTCATTTATTTCTGCTGTGATCTTTATTATTTATTTTCTTCTACTAATGTTGGATTTGGTTTGCTCTTTTCTAGTTTTTTGAGAAGCATCTGGCTGGGTGCGGTGGTTCATGCCTGTAATCCCAGCACTTCGGGAAGCTGAGGTGGGCAGATCACCTGAGGTCAGGAGTTTAAGACCAGCCTGACCTACATGGAGAAATTCCATCTCTACTAAAAATACAAAATTAGCTGGGTGTGGTGGTACATGCCAGTAATCCCAGCTACTCGGGAGGCTGAGGCAGGAGAATCACTTGAACCCAGGAGGCGGAGGTTGCAGTGAGCCGAGATTGCACCATTTCACTCCAGCCTGGGCAACAAGAGCGAAACTCTGTCTCTCAGGAAAAATTTAAAAAAGATAAAAGCATCTTTAGATTGTTTATTTAAAGTTTTTTCTCTTTTTTGATGTAGGTACTTATAGCTATGAAATTTTTAGCACTGCTTTTGCTGTATCCTGTAGGTTTGGTATGTTGTGCTTGCATTACCATTTGTTTCAAGAAATTTTTCAGTTTCCTTCTTAATTTCTTCATTGACCCACTGGTGTTTTTCTAATTCTTCAAAATGTATCATTAGGTGACATTTTCTATGTTTTTGAGGTAGGCACTTATTGGTATAAACTTTCCTCTTATAACTGCTTTTGCTGAATCCCATAGGTTTGGGCATGTTGTATTTTCATTTATTTCATTTATTTTCATTTATTTCAGTAAATTTTTAAATTTCCTTTTTAATTTATTCATTGGCCCACTGTTCATTCGGGAGCATATTGTTTAATTTCCATGTGTTTGTATAGTTTTCAAAATTCTTCTTTTTATTGATTTCTAGTTTTATTCCATTGTGGTCAGAGAAGACACCAAATATTATTTCAATTGTTTTGAACTTTTTAATATCTCTTTTAAGGCCTAATGTATAGTCTGTCCTTGAGAATGATCCATTATTCTCCTGTTGAAGAGAAGAATGTGTATTCCCAGCCATTGGATGAAATGTTCTGTAAATATTTATTACGTCCATTTCGTCTACAATACATATTAGGTCCAATATTTCTTGTTGGTTTTCCGTCTGGGTAATCTGTCCAGTGCTGAAAACGGGGTGCTGACATCTCCAAGTAAAATTGTTTGGGGTCTTATCTCTTTCTTTAGTGCTAATAATATTTGCTTCATATGCCTGGGGGTTCCAGTGTTTGGTGCATATATATTTAAAATTGTTACATCCTCTTGCTAAATTGATCACTTTATCATTATGTAATGAAATTCTTTGTCTCTTTTTATTATTTTTGTCTTAAAGTCTGTTCTATCTGATATATATATATATGCTACTGCTGCTCACTTTTTTATTTCCATTTGCATAAAATGTCTTTTTCCATCCCTTTATTTTTCATACTATGTGTGCTTTTATAAGTGAAATGTGTTTTTTGTAGGCATCAGATAATTGAGTCCAGTTTCTTAAATTCATTCAGCCACTGTCTTTTGATTAGAAAGTTTAATTCACTTGCATTCAATGTTGTTATTGATAAGTAAGGACTTAACTCCTGCCATTTTGTTATCTATTTTCTCTGGTCATTTTGTGGTCTTCCCTTTCTTTCTTTCTGCTTTCCTGTCTTCCCTTTTCTGAAAGGGATTTTCTCTGGTGGTATGTTTTAATTTCTTGCTTTATATTTTTTGTGTATCTGTTACAGTTTTTTTAATTAGAGGATATCATGATGCTTGCAAATAACATCTTATAACTCATTTTTTAAACTGATGACAACTTACTTAATTCTGCTTGCAAAACAAACACGGAAAGACAAAGCTAATAAAAACTCCACAATGTACCATCATCTCCATTCCTGCTTTTAATCTTTTTGTTGTTTCTATTTATATCTTATTATACGGTCCATGTCTTAAAAAGTTGTTGCAGTTGTTATTTCTGATCGGTTTGTCTTTTAGTCTTCCTAGTCAAGATATGAGTAGTTTACACACCACAATTACAGTGTTATTACATCTGTATTTGTCTGTGTACTCACTGATACCAGTGAATTTTGTACCTTCAGATAATTTCTTATTGCTCATTGGGATTCTGTTTTTTTAGACTGAAGGACTCCCTTTAGTATTTCTCACAGGTCAAGTCCGGTGTTGGTGACAACCCTCAGCTTTTGTTTGTCTGGGAAGTCTTTATTTCTCCTTCATGTTTGAAAGGTATTTTCACCAGATATGGCTGTTCTAGGGTAAAAGTTTTTTTCCCTTTGGCACTTTAAGTGTGTCAAGTCACTCTCCCCTGGCATGTAAGGTTTCCACTGAGAAGTTTGCTGCCAGTTGTGTTGGAGCTTCATTGTATGTTATGTGTTTGCTTTCTCTTGCTGCTTTTAGGATCCTTTCTTTATCCTCCACCTTTAGGAGTTTGGGTACTACATGTCTGGAGGTAGTTTTTATTGGGTTAAATCTGCTTGGTGTTCTATAACCTTTTTGTACTTAAATATTGATATTTTCCTCTAGGTTTGGAAAGTTCTCTGTTATTATCCCTTTGAATAAACTTTCTACCCCTATTTCTTTCTCCACCTCCTCTTTAAGACAAATAACTCTTAGATTTGCCCCTTTGAGGCTATTTTCTGGATCCTGTAGGCATGATTCATTATTTTGTAGTCTTTATTCTTTTATTCTTTTTTCTTTTGACTCTTCAGACTGTATATTTTTAAATAGCCTGTCTTGAAGCTCATTAGTTCTTCTTCTGCTTGATCAGTTCTGCTGTTGAGAGATTCTGTTGCATTCATTCTTCAGTTTGTCAATCAAATTTTTCAGCTCCCAAATTTCTGCTTTATTTTTAAAAATTATTTCAATCTGTTTGTTAAATTTATCTCATAGGATTCTGAAGTCCTTTTCTGTGTTATCTTGGATTTTGTTGCATTTCCCCAAAATAGCTATTTTGAATTCTTTGTCTGAAAAGTCACATAGCTCTGTCACTCCAGGGATGGTCATGATGCCTTATTCAGTTTGTGCTTTGAAGTCATGTTTTCTTGGATGATTCTGATGCATGTGGATGCTCATCTATGTCTGGGCATTAAAGAGTTATTTATTCTAATCTTTGCAGTCTGGGTTTGTTTGTATCCACCCGTCTTGAGAAGACTTTCCAAGTATTCAAAAGGAATTGGGTGTTGTGATCTAAGTTTTTGCTCACTGCAGCCTTATCTGTATTAGGGGTCACCCCAAGCCTAGTAACACTGTGACTCTTGCACATTCATAGAAGTACTGCCTTGGTGGTCTTGGGTAAGATCTGGGGGAATTCCCTGGATTATCAGGCAGAGTCTCTGTTCTCTTTCTTAACATTCCCCCAATCAAATGGAATCTCTCTTTCTTTCTTTTTTTTTTTTTTTTTTTTTTGAGATGGAGTTTCGCTCTTGCTGCCCAGGCTGGAGTGCAATGGCATGATCTCGGCTCACTACAACCTCCGCCTCCCAGGTTCAAGTGATTCTCCTGCCTCAGCCTTCTGAGTAGCTGGGATTACAGGTGCCTGCCACTATGCCCGGCTAATTTTTGTATTTTTAGTAGATACAGTGTTTCTTCATGTTGGTCAGGCTGGTCTCGAATTCCCAACCTCAGGTGATCCGCCCGCCTCAGCCTCCCAAAGTGCTGGGATTACAGGCGTGAGCCACCACGCCCAGCTGGAATCTCTCTTTCTGTGCTGAGCTGCCCGGAGTTGGTGGAGAGTTACAGAAGCACTCCCATGGCCACCACTGCTGGAATGTATTGGGTCACATCTGAAGCCAGCACAGTATTGGTTCTCATCCAAGGCCTGTGGCAACTATTTCCTGGCTATTGCTGATGTTAATTCAAGGCCCAAAGGCCCCTTAGTCAGCAGGTGATGAATCCTGCCAGGAGTGGGTCTTTCCCTTCAGTGAAGCAGGTTGCCTTCTGGTGCAGGGTGTGTCTAGAAATGCCATCCAGGAGCTAGGGCCTGGCACAGGGGGCTTTAGGAATCTACCTGGTGCTTTATTTTACTGGGGCTAAGATGATATCCAGGTTGCAAGACAAAGTCCTCTTTTCTTTTTCCTCTCCTTTCTTCAAGCAGAAGGCATGTCTCCCCATGGCCATCGCAGCTGGGAATGTGCTGAGGTCAGCATGCTGAAGCCAGCATGCTACTGGGTCTTACACAGTTGCCCGTGGCAACTGCTGCCTGGGTTCTGCTGATGTTTATTCAAGGTCCAAGTGCTCTTTAGTCAGCAGTTGGATAATTCTGTCAGGACTAGGTCCTTCCCTTCAGTGCAGTGGGTTCCCGTCTGGCCCACAGTGGGTCTAGAAATGTCATCTGGGAGCTCTGGCCTGGAATGGGGGCTTCAATACTCTGCCTGGTACTTTATTTTATGGTGGCTGAGCAGGTATCCAAGTTGCAAGACAAAGTCTGTTTTTACCCTTCCTTCTCCCCCCAGAGCTGTGCTTTCTGGAGTGGGGAGGGGTGATGCAAGTACTCCCTTGGCCACCCCAGCTAGTGTCTCACTGGGTTGCATGTACTCCAAGTCCACTGGCTCTGAATACATCACAGCACCAAGACTTTTTTGGGAATTGCAGTCCTTGTGGCGTAGACTGCCATTGCGTTTATTTAGGACCTCAGAGTGCTTTAGTCCATATTGATGAGGCTAGCTAGAACTTAGGTTCCAACCACTGGGAGGGATGATTCCCCTCTGGCTAGGGCTGGTCTAAATGCTCCCTCCATGGGCACCAGCCAAATTCTGCCCTGTGTTGCTTTGCACTGTGTCAGAGCAGCACTGAGTTCCACTGCAGAGTCCTATGGTAACTTTGCTTTCCCTTCCCCAAGCACACAGATTCTCTCTCTACGCCACATAACATTGCCAGGGGGTGGGGGAGGGGTGGTGTCAGCAATTCAAGACTGTGTTTCCTACCCTCTTCAGTGCCTCTTTCCTTGATACCAGATTAAAACCAGGTACTGTGATTGCTCACTTGATTTTTGGTTCTTATGAAGATGCTTTCTTGTGTGGATAGTTGTTAAATTTGGTGTTCCTGTGGGTGGGGGATGATCACCAAAGGGTTCTATTTGGCCATCTTGCTATACCTCTCTTAGTTATTTTTTTTAATAAGCTTTTTATTTGAAATAATTTTAGATACATAAAGAACTTATGTTATTAGGGTCCAGTATTTTACATATTAAATATCACTATTATCATTACTATTATACATTTCATGTTTGTTTATACTTACCCATATGTGCATTAATATATTTATTCATCTTTCATACATTTATTTTAAACACTCAACCTAGACATATCTTCCTTCTTGTTGAAGTCATCCTTTAGAATTCCTCTAGCATCCTCTGATGAGAAATTCACCAGCTTTTGTTCAGCTCTGAAAAGTCTTTATTTCATCCTCATTAATGAAAGAAAGCTTTCCTGGGGATATAATACTAAATTGGCAGTGATTTTCTCTTGCCATGTTGAAGATGTTATTCTGCTTTTTTCCGGCTTCCATTGTTGCCTTTGAGAAGTCAGAAATCAGTGTAATTTTTGTTCCTCTGTAGGAGGTCTGTAGTTTTCTCTGTCTGCTTTAAAGATAGATTTTTTTGTTGATATTCAGCTATTTCATGATGGTGTGTCTGTGTGTTGATTTTTTGTCTCTGTAAGTAATTCATTGGGTTCTCTACATCTGAAGAATTGTGCCTTTGTACTTTTCAAAAATTTTGGTAAATTATCCTCCACTATTTCTTATACATGGCCTCCTCCATTTTATTTCTTTTAATTATCTCTGGAAGATAGATAGATAGATAGATAGATAGATAGATAGATAGATAGATAGATAGAGATATTATAGACTTATAGATTTTTACATAGATTTATATATAGAATATATGAGTCACTCCTATCCTTCATAAGCATAGGAGTTAATCTGCCTTCATTTCTTTCATCTTGCCTTTTTGGATCAGTATACCAAATTTTTTCAGACCTATATCCCAGTTCACTGAGTTCCTCTTCAGTGTATCCAATCTGCTATTTAATTCATCCATAAAATTTTAAATTTTGTTTGTACATTTTTGATTTCTTGAAGTTCTATTTGATTATTTTTCCAAGGTGTTACGTTACTTTTTGTAATCTCCTGTTTGCCCAAAGGGCAAGTAGATTTTCAATTTATTTAGGCATATTCCATAGTTCCATATTTCATACTTCATTTACAATTCAATTTCTGATAATACCAGAAGTACTTGCAGGTCTGTTTTCATGTTTCATCTCACTTGTTCTCACAGGACCTCATGTGCTTTGGGATTTTCTACTGTGAGCCTGTTCATTTTCCTTAGAATTATTTCTGTGAGAATACTTTGAGGCCTGGGTTGAAGTTAAGTTTCTCCAGAAGGGTTTTATATTTGCTTGTGTCACTACCTTGGGGTCACTTTCAAACATGGACCAAACTAAATTTGCTGCTTGAAGTTTTTTAGACCACATAGATAGAATGAATCAAGATGATGTATCTTCATTAAGGATAAATTTAGTTATAAATTCTCAGGTGAGATTATTTTTTCCTCCAGCTCACATCAGAGTAAAAATAGTTAAGTCTTCTTGCTTTCCTCTACTAAGGGAAAGACTGTAATTCTCTGGAGTCGCAGCTTCAAATGAGTCTCCTGTCAGGTTCTCCATCATATATACTCTTGAGGCTTCATATCCATCCCCTTTGCTTGTACAGCCTTCAAAGGGAAAGTTCAAGGTCTCAGTGCAGATAACCCCAGAGTAAATGCCAGCATTAACATTTGCTTGGCCCCCAGAATTTCTGTTTAACTTCGTTTTTGCCTCTCCGTATTTCTTCCTTTTCACCTGTGTACTTAAAAAGCTTTTCAAAACATATTTTATCCAGAATTGTACCTGTTTTAGTCAGGAGAGTCATCAAGGTATCTAATTTGCTGTATTGATGGAAAAACAATTCTGGGAACAAAAGTGCTTTAGTTCTATTTTTAGACTCTGTTTTGCTTCATACACAAGCTCTGTTATGCAAGTTTGAATAATATAACTCATGAATGTCCTACTCTGGTTTTATTTGTATTACATACTGTGTATAAACTGATGTCTGATATATAATAACACACAAACAAAGTGAAAAATATAGTCAACTAAAAGAAGCCCTGTATCTAGCCTAGCCAATTGGAAAGACTGCGTCACCGATTCCGCATCAATCACAGTGTAGTGCCAGGGCTAACATTGATTCTATGCATATAACTTGTTGTCAACCCAAATTATGTGCAAATTACTACAGCACTGCCTGGCACAAAATTATTTGGAGTAGAATAATGGACAGAAATTGAGAGTCAGGCAATGCTAGGCAGTGCTATAGTTAGCAATGTTATCAATAGTATGCCTATATAATTTTATTAACATTATGCCCTTGTACTTTTGGGTATTTATTTTTTAACATTTTTTATGAAATTACACAAATAAACTTTTTATAAGTTTTCTGAATCAATGGCCACTTTAAATTACAAATTTTTTAGTATAAAATTTTTTAACTTTACGCCTAAACATCAGTGATTAAGCAGTTTGCTATCTGGTCTTATCAGTACTATTCTCTTTTTTTTCCATTCTTTAAACCCATCTTCACTTTCAGCAACTGCTGACAACAGTTAAAAGTTTTCTTTCAAATATAAAGATGCTAAACTAAAATTTAAAACTCTGTTTTAGTTGCTCTTTTAAAATGAAAAAAAAAAAAAACACTCCCTAGATAACCCACTGGTAAGTCTGCTCATAATTTTTAGCACATCAGTAACCCTAGAACTGTGTGAACTACCTTGAAAACTCATGAAAGTGAAATTCTGGTCTTGTTGACAACAAATTTTATCATCTACATGAACCACTAACGACATTCTAATATCTCTCTCTGCAAGCTTTATTTTGCCTTGAAAATTAAAGTTACCAAATGACATTGAACACCTGGATTTATTTTAGAAATTAAGCAACAGCATATATGAATTGGCCATAGGCATTCCACACTGAACTTCAAAATATCAAACACTTTTTTTAAGTAAGCCTATTTATTGAGTAACACTATAAGAAAAAGAGAAAAATACAGAAGCAGCCCCAATCAACAAGCCTCTGTTCACTTATTCTTGGTGTAAGATATCTTGTTCCTTTGGTGTTCTTCTGCAAAACAATGTATCTTTTAAGCAGTTTGATGCTGATGACTTCTCTGAACTATGATTTGGTGACTGTTGAGCCGTTTTTCTAAAGGATGTTTGGCCTTAGCACAAAGAAGATATAACTACTCAGTTGCCCCATTCTGAGTTAACTGCTTATTGGAAGCAGACACAGTCATGAGCTGTCCATCTTACCTAAAGCTGGTTCTTTAAAAAGAGGGTTATTTCTCATTGATTTATGTTTTTCTAAGACTCACTCATTAATAGTTATTGGCTCAATTAATTTATAAAACTTAAGAAAAATCAAAATATTCTTCCAGGATATATTACTGGTTTCACTGACTAGTAAGTACTATATTTGATTTATTGTACTTTTAAGCCAAAATAGGCTCAATATCTAACGTCAATTCAGTCTGCATTTTGTGACTTTTTTTCTATAATCTTAACAATATTGAATGGAATTCTCCTCTACCTGATGAGAAGATCACAAACAGATTTTTAAGAAATCTATTTGAAAATGAAAAAGGCATGTAAGAAACCTAGAATGACTTGGAGATTTTAGACCCAAGTGACAAGATCAGGTGGAATTTTTTTTTTTTTTTTTTTTGAGGTGGAGTCTGGCTCTGTCGCACAGGCTGGAGTGCAGTGGCACGATCTCCGCTCACTGCAAGCTCCGCCTCCCGGGTTCACGCCATTCTCCTGCCTCAGTCTCCCGAGTAGCTGGGACTACAGGCACCTGCCACCACGCCCAGCTAATTTTTTATATTTTTTAGTAGAGACGGGGTTTCACCATGTTAGCCAGGATGGTCTTGATCTCCTGGCCTTTTGATCCGCCCGCCTCAGCCTCCCGAAGTCCTGGGATTACAGGCGTGAGCCACTGCCCCTGGCCCAGGCAGAACTATTAATAGAAATAAGGAAGTAAATAGAAGAAAGTGAGTCTAGAGAGAAGGGGAAGAGGAGAAATTTTTTTTTTGGCATATTGATTTTGAATTAGAAATGCAGAAATGAAAGGAATCAGAGATCTCCAGGTAAAACAAAATGAAACCAATACTGGTAAGTAATACAGTTAATTAAAAATCCAGGAGCAACTTAAATATTAATAAATCTGACAATCTAACCATGAAGACTTTTGAATGACAAGAGACACCATAAACAAAGTCTTACGACAAATAGAAGATTGAATATAATATTTTGGCAACTTATAGATAAGACTAATATCATTTAATACACGCAGAACTTTTAAAAATTGAGAACTTCTTTTTAAAAAGAATTCACACAAGAAGTATGATTAAAAATATAAATGGACAGTTTACAGAAAAATTAATTCAACTGGCCTTTAAACACAGGAAACAATATTTAGCCTCACTCATGATAAGACAGATGTAAATGTTGACTTGCTAAGAAACTACTTTCCACTGATCAAATTAGCAAAAAATCCATACTTCTCATTGATAAAACTGTGGATAAACAAGTACTGCCATGTATTGTTGGTAGAAATGCAAAACTATGTAACACACATGAAGGAAAATTTGATAAAATATAACCGAATTACATGTGTATTTATTTTCCATTGAGAGGACTCTATCTCAAAGATTAAGTGGGGGAAGATTTTATATATACAAGCTATGCATGAAAGTGTTGTTCATCATAGAAAAGAAAGAGCCAAATGTCCAGCAATAGCAGTCTTACAACAATCTTGTTAAATTAACTATGTTATTCATGTTCACTCAAGGCAGTGCTATGCAATGGTAAAAAGGGACAAGGAAGACATCTATATGCTGGTAATTTCTAGAATATATTGTTAAGTGAAAAATACAAGTGGAGAACAATATTAATAGTTTTCTAACTTTTGTATAAGAAAAGAGAGAATCAAATTTGCATACATGGTTTTTAATATTTTCACAGTGATTTAATGAAAGAATAAGGCTAAGATATGTTTACCAATGAAAGGAGGATAAGACAGGAATGAAAGCAAACTTTTCTGAATTTATACACATAATTTTGACTGGCGCCATATACATTTTTAATTTATGTTATTTAAATAATAATTTAAAAGTGATTTTTAAAAATCAAAACCAGACCAAAGAAAATGAGCCTACTGCATATGACCTTAACAGCACAATCAAACAGGGAAATAAATTACTTCATGAGCTTTTAAAACATACTACCTTAACAGCAAATCTCTAATGGAATATAGTCCAAGAACCAAAATAACTGCAACAAAATTTGAAAGATTTTGTAGACTTGTTAACAAAATTTTGAAATTATTTTCAAATTATTATAGATGCTTTCCATGATAAAGAAAATAATTAATTATATTGGTTTTATTAGAATTGAAGATTTTTAGAATAAGAGAAGAGATTCAAGTATAAAATCCAAGAATTTGAGTAGCAATCATGTAATCTTATATTTAAACTGGAAATATCAGTATAACTCATATTTTATTCTCTTTAAAAGAAGGAGGGTATTTTCTAGTTCTTTCCATCGAAAAGGCAGAAGTAATGACCCAGTAGAAAGAAACACTCCTACAGCTCACATTATGGTCTCTAAATACTAATTCTCTCTCAAGGAAACCAGGACTCCTTGATAAAAATTGCTTCCAGGTATGATCAGGAAATATACAGGATTTGTTCAGCATATACCATCATGCTAGAAAGCTAGCACAAACAGATGGGATCATGTCAAAGGGGCACAAAAGCCCATTTCAAGAGAGGATCCCACAGCCTAATCTACAACAATATAAGCAGCATAAAGATTAATGACTGCAAGGCTGGTTGCAGTGGCTCACACCTGTAATCTCAATAGTTTGGGAGTCAAGGTGAGTGGATCCCTTGATATCAAGAGTTCAAGACCAGCCTGGGCAACATGGAAAAACCCCTTCTCTGCAAAAAATACAAAAATTACCCAGGCATAGATGTGCATGCCTGTAGTCCCAGCTACTCAGGAGACTGATGTGGGAAGATCGCTTGAGCTCAGCAGATAGGGGCTGCAGTGAGCGGTGATCATGCCACTGTACTCCAGCCTGGGCAACAGTAAGACTGTCAAAAGAAAAAAAAAAAAAGAATGACTGCAAAGAAATGAATGATATCAGATATTTTTTAAGAATTATGAGAATGTAATGACATGGACCCCTTCAGAAAATAAAACAAAATTAAAATTTCGCTCATCAGTATTGAAGTTTGCCAAGGCATCAACTAATTATTCTGAAAATTCATAAATAAAGGAAACAAATCAAATATGTATACTGTCTTTCTTGTATGAACTGTGTTTCAGGGTAACTAAACAGTTGATCAAGGAAAATTCTTATAAAATTCCAAGTAAATAAAGACAAAATAATATAATAAGGATTTTTAACCCCTAATGAAATAGTGGATTTAAATAAGGATTATCAAAGAGTGCCAAAATCATTAGGTTGATGGTGAACTTGACAATGAATAGATCAGATTGGTGTAAACAGACCCCAACGATCAATATTAGCATTAATAACATAAGACAAGTCATTATGTGCCGAATTATGTGACTCATTAGAAAACACACAGCACTATCTGTGTGTGATATATTCCTTCCTAATATAATTGAACTTGGATCTGGTGTATGTAAAACCAAACTGGCAAAATATTGACAAGCTAGGTGACAGGAATGTGGAGATGCATGGTATTATTCTTTATATACATATGAAATTTTCTTGTAAGCAGGTTTTATTTAAGGAAATGTAGAGGAATATCTTGAATGAAAGCAATACCTATGGAAGCCGCCTTCACATGAGTGAGGTAAAGAGATAAACCAAGAGATAAGAGATCCTTAAAGAGGGTGAGAAAAGAGAGAAGAGAGTCAAAGAAAAAGCTGCAGGGGAATACTGCATTAATGTCTGTTAGAAGAAAATGACCTAGAGAAAGTAGGGAGTGAGAGAGACCCAGCCAGGAAGAAGGTGTATTATGGACCCTTAGAGAAAAGGAAACAAGCCTAACTTGAGAAGGAGAAAAGAAAGAATGGTTGTCACCGTTAAAACTGGGCATTTCAAGGTGACTAGAATGGGAAAAAAAAAAAAAAAAAAAAAAAAAAAAAGCTCAAGTTAGAGAATCTCAAATCTCTCAGACAATAGGAATCAAAAGCATCTCCTGAGACTGGGGGTCCCAGGGAAGAAGTCTTCTAAGTCATCAAAAACAATTTTCATTTTTTTCCTCTGCCTGGAACCAATAAATGAGCAGCTTCCCTGACACTGAAGCATGGGTATAAAAATTGAGAAGAAACTAGTTTCATTTGAAATGACAAGAAAAGCCATATCATTGACACAAAAATCCCCTTAATGGAGTTTTTATCTCAGGTAAGCAGACACACAAACTACAAAATCTGCCAGAAGAGGAATGGTCAACGGTTTAAAAATATCTCGAGAATATAATACCCTGCACTGAGAAAACACCATTTCACATTATACTCTACTGTGAAATGTGCAACTAATACCCATTATGCTCCCTAATTCTTAGTCTAACCATATAAAAAATTCAATGTCTTTTTTTCCAATTAGTGGAAGATTTTGACTTTAGGTAGCTCCTGGGTACAGGTACTAGAGACACAGGGTTGTGGAAACATTTTTTTAAAGGAGAAAAAAATTTCTCCTTCTTGCTTCATCCAGTTTCTTTTACAGCCAGGCAGCATTACACCTAACACATTCCAGTTATACAATGTTCTTTACCCAACCTCCCAGGAATGAAATCCAGGCTTCTTATTGCTGGAATAAGAATACCAGAAATATTAATTCCCAACATACTGCCATGTATAATACATCTGGGAAGGCAAGTTACTCACGGCCATAATAAAATTTTGGCAGGATTTTTACTGTCACACCATTAGTGCTTACAAATGGGGAGAATATATGTATTAATAATTAGAGAACTCTCATGTGAGATGACATCATCTACATATGAACTGAAGTGTATTCCCCTATAAGATGAAGCCAAATATTTTTCTGGCAGCAACCTAACTCATTAGGAATCCTAAATCATGTTGCCTGAAAACTTAAAAAAAAGTTTTTCCAAAAGCTAGCATACAGGTCAGCTTCATTAGTTCTCAGATTTGCAGATATTCCCTGTGGTGCTATGCAGTGTGAGGGTGTTTTAATACACCACCAACAGGCCCAAGCTTCTGGTACCCCAAGGATGTGGTTTTTATATATTTTGAAGTATGTTTGGTGGTTTAAGATTGAAGGTATTTCATGGGGTAGGAAGAGGTCAGGCTGCAAATATGGGGGGGATTCCTAAATACATATCTCATTAGATGATAATAACAAAATCAATCTGATTGCTGTGCCAGAGTAGATTTTAGACAGGACTAATTTGGTAATATAGGGTAAAATGCTTGAATTTTACCAGTTTGCTCAAATGTTGATCATACACCAAAACTTGTGTGCCACCCACCTTCAAATCATGGTAAAAAGAGAATACCCTTAAACCATAATAGCTTATGAATCAAAATTCAATTAATTGATCCAGTCCATCACTCAACCAGTAAATTCCTGAGATGCTTGTGTTTCCATAGAGAGTTGGGTAAAGCACGTGAGAAGAACACTGCAATTAGTCAAAAGATGTAGCTACATGATGTTGAGCAAGTTGTAGTGAACCTCTTCATACATCCTTTCTGCTGCTGTAAAATGAAAAAAATACCTCACAGGATGAAATGAGTGAATGTATATAAATTTTCCTCTATTCTAAACCAGTTGTTGACCAGAAATTTAGGCTTTGGGACCACTCATTTTCCTTCCAAGATGTTGACTCTTTTGTCATCCCATTTTCTTTCTACAGAATTGCTAATTAACTTGAAAATAATTTTGTTTAACTACATTTCATATTTTGTATGAACTCCACCTACCTCTGATAGATGCTTAAAAGTTAGTTCTTAGAAGGCTGTATTAGTCTGTTCTCACACTGCTAATAAAGACATACCCAAGACTGGATAATTTATAAGGGAAAGAGGTTAAATTGACTCATAGTTCAGAATGGCTGGGAGGCCTCGGGAAACTTACAGTCATGGTGGAAGGGGAAGCAAACACATCCTTCTTCACATGGTGGCAGCAAGAAGAATGAACAAAAGGGGGAAAAGCCCCTTAGAAAACCATCAGATCTCATGAAAACTCACTCACTGTCATGAGAACAGCATAGAGGTAACTGGCCCCATGATTCAATTACCTCCCACCAGGTCCCTTCCACGACTTGTGAGGATTATGGGAACTATAATTCAAGATGAGATTTAGGTGGGGAAACAGCCAAATCATATCATTCCGCTCCCAGCTCCTCCCAAATTTCATGTTCTCACATTTCAAAACACAATCATGCCTTCCCAACAGTCCCCTAAAGTCTTAACTCATTCCAACGTTAACAGAAAAGTCCAAGTCCAAAGTCTCATCTGAGACAAGGCAAGTCCCTTCTACCTAAGAGGTTGTAAAATCATTAGGTGATCATTAGGTTACTTCCTAGATACAATGGAGTTATAGGCACTGGGTAAATACACTAGTTCCAAATGGGATAAATTGTCCAAAACAAAGGGGCTACAGGCCCCATGCATGTCTGAAATCCAGCAGGGCAGTCAAAGCTTAAAGCTCCAAAATGATCTACTTTGACTTCATGTCTCCCATCCAGGTCATGCTGATGCAATAGATGAGCTCATATGGCCTTAGGCAGCTCTGCCACTGTGGCTTTGCAGGGTGCAGCCCTGCTCCTGGCTGCCTTCATTGGCTGGCATTGCATGTATGTGGCTTTTCCAGGAGCACGGTGCAAGCTGTCAGTGGAGCTACCATTCTGGGGTCTGGAGGACAATGCCCTCTTCTCACAGCTCCACTAGGCAGTTCCCCAGTGGGGACTCTGTATGGGGACTCTGACTTCACATTTCCCTTCAACACTTCCCTAGCAGAAGTTCTCCATGAGGGCTCTGTCCCTTCAGCACACCTATGCCTGGACATCCAGTCATTTTCATACATCCTCTGAAATCTAGGCAGAGGTTCCCAAACCTTAATTCTTGTCTTCTGTGCACCCGCAAAACCAACACCACATGGAAGCTGCCAAGGCTTGAAGCTTGCACACTTTGAAGCCACGTCCCTAGCTATACTTCGGACCCTTTTAGCCATGGCTGTAGTGGTTCACATGCAGGGCACCAGGTCCCGAGGCTGCACACAGCAGGGGGTGCCCTGGAACTGGACCATGAAACCATTTATCCATCCTAGGCTTCTGGGCCTGTCATGGGAGGAACGGCTGTGAAGGTCTCTAATATGCCCTGGAGACATTTTTTCCCATTGCCTTGGAGATTAACACTTGGCTGCTCATTATGTATGAAAATTTCTGCAGCCAGCTTGAATTTTTTTCTCAGAAAATGGGTTTTTCTTTTCTACTGCATTGTCAAGCTGCAAATTTTCCAAACTTTTATTCTCTGTCACCTCTTAAATGCTTTGCCGCTTAGAAATTTTTTCTGCCAGATACCCTAAATCATTTCTTTCAAGTTCAAAGTTCCACAGATCTCTAGGACAGGGCCGAAATGGTGCCAATCTCTTTGCACAGCAAGAGTGACCTTTACTCCAGTTCCCAACGGGTTCCTCATCTCCATCTGAGACCACCTCAGCCTGGACTTTATTGTCCGTATCACTATCAGCATTTTTGTCAAAGCCATTCAACAAGTCTCTAGGAATTTCCAAACTTTCCTACATTTTCCTGTCTTCTTCTGATCCCTCTAAACTGTTTTAACCTCTGCCTGTTACCCAGTTCCAAATTCACCTCCACATTTTTGGGTATCTTTACAGCAGCACCCCACTCCTGGTACCAATTTACTATATTAGTTTGTTCTCATGCTGCTAATAAAGACATGCTGAGACTGGTAATTTATAAAGGAGAGATGTTTAATTGTTTCACAGTTCAGCATGGCTGGGGAGGCCTTAGGAAACTTACAATCATGATGAGAGGGGAAACAGACATGTCCTTCTTCACATGGCAGCAGCAAGGAGAACAATGAGCAAAAGGGGGAAAAGCCCCTTATGAAAACATCAGATCTCATGAAAACTCACTCACTATCACAAGAATAGCATAGAGGTAACCACCCCCATGATTCAATTACTTCCCTCCAGGTCCCTCCAATGACACATGGGGATTATGGGAACTACAATTCAAGATGAGATTTGGGTGGGGACACAGCCAAATCATATCAGAGACTTCTCTAAAAACAGCCATACTCTTTCTTTATTTTTTACATGTTTAAAAAAATAACTTTTAAAATACCTGTAGGATAGTTTCCTCATTTCTCTTTTAGAGTATTTGGAATTTATTTAGCTATATAAGGGGCTTAAGCCCAAGCAATGAAAACTAATTGTAGGAATGTAATAGGCTGATGAGAGAATGATTTGAGATTAGATGGGCTTTTCTAGTGAACATAAAATAATTTTTATAAAACTTGAAGTTAAAAATACCTCTGAGTATGAAAGGCATGCATGCTTAGCTAGTATCTCAAAAGAAAGTTCCCCACAAGGAAGCATTATTTAGATCTGTCCAATATACTTTCTGTGATGACCGATGTTCCATATTTGCTTTATCTTAGTCCACTTGGACTTCTATAATGGAACACTGTAGACTGGGTAGCTTAAAAACAACAGAAATTTATTTCTTATTGTTCTGGAGGCTGGGAAGTCCAAGATCAAGGTGATAGTAGATTTTGGGTGTGGGGTTGGCCCCCTTCATGGTTCATAAATGGCCATATTCTCACTGTATCCTCGCAAGGTGGAAGGAGTGAGTAAGCTCCCTTGGGCTTCTTTTATAAAGTCACTAATTCCATTCATGAGAGCTCCACCCTCCTGACCTAATCACTTCCCAAAGGCCTCACCTCTGAACACCATGACATTGGGCAAATGAATTTGGAGGGGGACATAAATATTCAGTGTGTAGCAATCCTATGCCAGTTATTTAGGCATTAAATTATAATTTGGTTGTGTGTATATGCCTTAACTCCCTAACTTCATTATAAGTTCTTGATAACATAATATCATCTTTTTTTTCTTTTTTTTTTTTTTTTAATTTGAGATGGAGTCTCACTCTGTCGCCCAGGCTGGTGTACAGTGGCACGATCTCGGCTCACTGCAACCTCCACCTCAGGGTTCAAGCAATTCTTCTGTCTCAGCCTCCCGAGTAGCTGGGACCACAGGCAAGTACCACCACACCTGGCTAATTTTTTGTATTTTTAGTAGAGATGGGGTTTCACCATGTTAGCCAGGATGGTCCCCATCTCCTGACTTTGTGATCCACCCACCTCAGCCTCCCAAAGTGCTGGGGTTACAGGTGTGAGCCACTGCGTCTGGCCCAACATAATATCATCTTTTATTTTGCTTCTTACAGTGCCTACTATTTTCCCAGACATATAGTTATTCAACATATTTTTGTTCAGTGAATGAGACTTTCCTTTTTAAAAGTCAATTGGGTGAAATCTAACCACTAAACACTATTATATCATTTTAAAATCACTGTTTCATTTACCTGTTTTCCAATGCCTCCATCTAAGGTAAGGATAGCAGTGTTGCTGCCAAACAGCCTCATGATCCTTCTCAGCACAGCTAGCCAGGCAGTCAATCTCAGTCAACCTAGGCTGCCCTCCTTGATCCAAGCCAAGAAACCAACATCAGAGCTACAAGTAATGCAGTAGAGGCACAAATATATTCCACATTCTCTCATTCATAAAAATAATTTTATTTAAATTATTATTCTACTTAAACTATAACCAACTTGCACTATCTTGCCCCCTTCAGTTTTAGTCCCTCTAGAGTCAAACTTCTTGTAAGAATTACATACATACACCCTGTCTCTACTTTGTCCCCTCCCATTCTCTCATCAACCCACACCAATCTAGCTTCTTCTCCACTAAACCACTCAGTGGATTTTTGGCAAGGTCCACCAATAATCTCCAGGGAACCAAATCCAATAGACAGAGTTCTGGCCTCATCTCCCCTACCTCCCTGCATTACTAGACACAGTTGACCATTCTCTACTACTTGAAACAGTTTCTTTTGATTTCTATGACACATCTGTTTCCAGTTTCCCTTATACCAAGTGTATTAGTCAGAGTTCTACAGAGAAAGAGAACAAGTAGGATTTATATACATAAATTGAGAGTCACAGGGATTCATTATTAGAAATTGGTTCATTTGAGAAGTCTCAAAATCTGCAAGCAGGAAACCCAGGAGAGCCCATGGTATAATTCTAGTCTGCTTCTGAAAGCCTGAGAATCAGGGGAAACAGTGGTGTAAATTCCAGTCTCAGTTCAAAGGCAGAAGAAGACAAATGTGTTAGCTTGAAGACAGCCAAGGAGAGAGAATGACTTGTCTCTTGCTCAGCCTTTTGTTCTATTCAGGGCTCCAACAAATTGGATGAGGCCCACCTACACTGGAGAATGGCAATCTGTGTTATTAAGTATACCGGTTTAAATTTAATCTCATCCAGAAACACCCACACAGACACACCCAAAATAATGTTGAACCAACTATCTTGGTACCCTGTGGCCCAGTTAAGTTGACACATAGATTTAGTCATCACATCACTCCAGCTACTCCATCTCAGTTACCAGTTCCTCATTTATGGGTGTTAGTGTCACTCAGGGCTTAGTCCTGTAAACCAAAAAGTATCTGAGACAGGTCTCCATCACTTTAAAATTTTATTTTGCCAAAGTTAAGGACCTACCTAGAAGTAATAAATGCAGAGTCACAGAAACAGTCTGTAGTATGTGCCTTTCTCCAAAGATGATTATGAGGGCTTCAGTGTTTAATGGAGAAAAGCAGGCTGGAGGGGAAACAAGGAGGGAATGGTAATCCACATGTTCAAAGAGAAAAGGGGCAGGTAAGGGAACAGACAATTATGTATTCATCTCATGCTCAGTAAATCAGCACTTTACCTAAGATAAGGTGAACCTAGAGCAGCTACCTGTGGAGATATTTCACCTTTTATCTGTAGCTATCTGCTTACAAACAAAAGGAAGGCAGCTTCTTGCATGACTCAGCTTCCAGCTTAATTTTTTTCTTTTGGCATAGTGAATTGGCATCCCAAGTTTTTATTTTCCTTTCATCATCCTGGGCCCTCTTCTCTTATTCACTCTCTCCCTAACAACATGTATATGACAGATGTATATGTATATGTATACATGTGAATACATACAAACACATATACATACTTGGACACACATAGCTTACATTATCTATATAATGAAATTTCACTATATAAATTTTAATATATGTATGATTATAGATATATATAATTTTGGCATATGTGGACATGAAATATATAAAATATATGTGTATATTTCACATACACATATACCAAAATTATATATACATACATATAGTGGAATAGAAAATATCAAAAAGAATTACATAGACTCAAGCTATTATTGTGTGAAGCTGCTAATTTCAGTATGTGTGTTTATGCTGAATATGTGAATTTCACACTGAATATGTGAATTTCAGTATACACATATACTGAAATTAGCAGCTTCTCACAATAATCATTTATGAGTCTATATAATTCTTTTTGACATTTTCTATTCCATTATACTATATTCACTTCTACTCACTTTTTAAAAAATTTTAGTCTTAACTCACAAAAACGATGTAATATCACTAATGGATTGTGACTCACAGTTCTAAAAACACTGTTTTTCTCGTGACTTTAAACAACGTCTATAGGCTGAGGATTCCTAAATTTATCTCTCCTCTCAGCTACAGGCTTGTAAATCCAACTGCCTGTTTGCCACATTGTAAGAAAATCAAATGTGACCTCATAAAAACTGAGGTCTCCATTTTGCCCACAAATCTTTACTTAGCAAATGACACTATCTTGCACCCAGTCAATGGAGCCTGAAAACTCTGTGTTGTCCTCATTTTCCCTTTCACCTTGGTTCCCACCCTCACTCACACAGAAGCAACCTATGATTGGGTCTGGTCAATTCTACACAGGGTCTAAGACAACAATTAGGATCATTGTGACAACTGGGTTCTGATGCCAAACTGTAACTTTTTACCTGGAGTTATGTGAGGCCATCCTCACTTCAGTGTCTTGGGACAGCTGTTTAGTACCAGGTCCATCAGGGAAGTCCTGCCCAACTTTCTCGTAGGTCAGGAGTTAAAATGTTCCTCTCTCCATAAAGCCCCTGAGTCTGTTTCTGCTACCATTCTCTCTGGAGGGATGAAGAAATTCAACTGAGAACTCTACTGACTTGTAGTCCTCCAAGCCTGTGCGTTTAACTCATTCCTTCCTTCCCAGTTCTGAAACTGGCCTTTAGTCAGTATAATAGTTTGGTTGTTTTAAGAAAGAGAGGCTACAGTGTCTCACCCTGAATCTGCATCTAATAAATAATTCACTGAGCAGCAATGCACTCAAAGATCAATTCTTCAAAAAATCAATTTTCCATATTTACGTGTGTGTGTGTGTGTGTGTGTGTGTATATATATATATATTTTTTTTTTTTGAGACAGAGTTTTGCTCTTGTTGCTCAGGCTAGAGTGCAGTGGTGCAATCTTGGCTCACTGCAACCTCCGCCTCCCGTGTTCAAGCGATTCTCCTGGCTCAGCCTCCTGAGTAGTTGGGATTACAGGCATCCGCCACCATGCCTGGCTAATTTTTTGCAGTTTTAGTAGAGACAAGGTTTCGTCATGTTGGCCAGGCTGGTCTGGAACTCCTGACCTTAAGTGATCCAGCTGCCTCGGCCTCTGAAAGTTCTGGGATTCCAGGCATGAACCACTGCATCCGGCAATTTTAATTCTTTATACTGCTTATAATATTTAATATCAACTAGACTGGCAGGGTCTAGGAGAATTGTAGGAAGCCATGGCTGCAGGGTTTTGGAGCCTTCACACTGTCTCTCTGTCTCAGTCCTACTCTACCCTAAGGCTCCTCCTTTCCTGCGACTGGCAGCCTCCATCTTTTCACCAGCGGGAAGTTCCTTCGCTTTGCCCAGCTTCCAATAACTGAGGCAGCAAGGAGTCCGAACAGATGCAAATTGAACATTCTTTTAAAAGTTGTTATGAGCAGACCAAACTCATCTAGATAGAGGTCAGAGAGAGGTCTGAGATGGTTGAGGACTGGAAACGGAGAGGGTCTTCAGATGCTGAAAATATTCTAGATCTTGACCTTGTTCAACAGGCATATATACATGTTAAAATCCATTGAGTATACCCTTAGCATTTATGCATTTTGCTGTGTTCATGTTATACCTCAATATGCAATAAAAATACCAAAATCCATGAAAAATGTTACAAATATTGCATGTCATACTAATTGTTATAAACTTTCCAAATAGTTAAAAGGATTACTTTTTATTAATTTGATAAATTTGGTCATTACACACACAGCAAAACCTGAACCCTAAAAATGTCAAAATACAAGACAAAAAGTGATTTCAAAAGAATTGTGAAAAAGAAGAGATTGAAACTGAAAACTTCAAAACAAAATTTGAAATGTTTGACTTGGGAATGTTTGACATCCCAAGCTGAAACTTGGGATGTTTCCTTAAGAATAATATGTTTAATGTATTCAAAAATAGTTTCACGAATATATTTAAAGGAAGAATATATACATAATAAGGCTAAAGTACCCTAGCTTTTAACAAATTAAAAATCTCTTAAAATTTTGCTAACTATAATGTATTCCTATAATATTTTCATTGAATATATTCAAGAAAAATGCATTCATTAACACATTCATAAGGATATATTCCTATCCGTTGCATACATTTAAGAAAATTATTCTCTTTTAAAATGTTTTGTGAGGTTATTTTTGTATACTCAAACAATTGTCATTCAACCAGTGGATGCTTCAGCAAATTGTTTTTTGGAGAATTGCTTTTTAAGGAATTGACCTGTTTTTGGTTTAGAGGTAAGACTGAATTTTTTTTTTTTTTTTTTTTTGAGACAGGGTCTCACTCTGTCACCCAGGCTGGAGTGCAGTGGCACCATCATAGCTCACTGCAGCCTTGACCCTTTTAGGCTCAATCAATCCTCCCACCTCAGCCTCCCAAGTAGCTGGGACTATAGTTGTGCAGCACCACACCCAGCTAATTTTTGTATTTTTTGTAGAGACAGAGTTTCCCCATGTTTCTCAGGCTGGTCTCAAACTCCTAGACTCAAGCAATCTGCCCACTTCCGCCAAACAAAGTGCTGGGATTACAGGCCTGAGCTGCTGCACCTGGCAAGACTGATTTTTAAAGCCAGAAACTACTATGGTTGAGCAAAAATTAAAGCCAAATTAGATTAAGTGGCAACGGGTAACAGCAAAACCAATGGGTAGCCTCAAAGCAACTGAACAATTTTGAAAGAAGAGACTACAGGGAAAGAAAAGTAAAAAAAAGGGGAGGCTAGACACCATCCTATCTAACATTGCTTAAAAATTTAAAAACAGTAAAAGGAAGAAGAGCCTCCAAAAGAAATAAAAATAAACCATGTGATAAATTTGGGAGGGAAGGATCAATAGGAGATGCACGGCCTGGATGAAGTCAAGTAACATCTGTGGAGACCCCTTCAAGACCAGGGTTTGTAGGTAAACTTGATCAGAAATTAATGAAGATACCCTGCTGTGGGACTGTGTTTCCATCTCTCTCTTCCGCACAGGTACAGGGCTTCTGCTTCATGCAAATACGTCTTCTCCTTAGAGGAACTCCCACCACAGGCTATCTGTTCCCGCTGTTGCAGACCTGGGATTTGCTCTGTTTCCCTCAGAGAGATGTGAAGAGCCAGCACTTTCAAATATTGGAGTCCTCTCTCTGTTTCCCTCCCCACACATTCCCTACTCAATTTCTGTTTGTTTTGGCAGCCCCTTTACTTACTTTGTAGTCGGGTTTCATTTGGAATTTGTGCTTTTGTTTCATATCCTCCTTATAATATTTGTGTGATTTCCAAGAAAAGAAGGGGAAAATTCCAACTTCATCATCATTTTCAAGCCAGACATGGCAAAATGTTTGGTGAATTTTAATGAAAGTGTAAAGTCAAAGGTAATTGTTTTTAATCTAAGGTAACTTTTAATTTCTATAAAATAGACTTCTATGAGGGGAAAGCATTCCATGTTAAAGCAAGCGAATAAACAAACAGAATACCTTTTAAAGTTCAAGTGAAGAAGATCTATAGGAGGAGCATCTCCTGCAGGGGGCAAGCTCCTAGCGAGTCTCCCTAGGGGTTTCTCTGATATTTCCTCTTCCACCCTCAAGCCAGGACCTACACCACCCTCCTTTAAAACCCTGCTCCTAGCAGTCCTACCCTGTTTTCCAATGGGAAGATTCCAAAGATATGAAAGAAGCCCTGAGCAGGAAAGGGTATCTCATCAACTGAGACTGATGTCCCCTAAAGGATGAAACTCTGATAGGGTGTCCTGAGGTGGGGGACTGTGAGTGAGAGTGGGAGAGAGGAGGAGGCCTCAGAGCATGGACTCTCTGTGCTGCACTAGTGATTCAGGACGACTTGACTTACTCAGCCAGTTACCAGGACACACAGGCTAGACAATAGTTGGCTGATGGGTTCAAGCACTCTGAAGATGTGCTGTGATCCATGACCCTGGAAATTTTCCAAAAACTTTTTAAGAATTCAGAGCAGAGTAGACCGATGAAACTGACATATCATCCCTACAAGGGGACCGGCCAGTGTTTTCAGTAAAAGGTGGAGAATCTGAAGGCTGGTCAAACTGGAATAAAATCTCCTCACTTTGGGAAGACACGTAATCCTCTGCAACCTTACCTCTCAGTAGCTCAACAGTGACTAACCTTTTATTTTTAATGAGACTTTGCTGTTTCCCCTTTTAAAGTTGTGGGGCCCAGCAACATGTCAAGTGATCAATCAATCAATAACACTGGCTCGAAAGTCACCAAATCAAAATTTTCCTTGTTCCCCTTAGCATAATTGAGAGAAGAATTTTTCTAGAGGAATTTTATTTTAAAAAGTAAAGGAGCCCCAGATAAGTTAAATGTACAAAGAAAATACAAAATGCATAAAATACCATGCTTCAGAGTGCACATTTCTAATCCTGCGGTAGTTAACTTCCTAACATATCCACTCATATGTGTATGTTAAGCCTGATGAAGTGCCCCCCGCCCCCACCCACACAGACGCACACATCAACACACATTATGTAGCCAACTGTGTTCACATTCATACTCTTGTGTTCTAAATTATTCTCCTCTATATGAGCAGGGCTGTCAACCTGGTTTTGACTTCTTGATTTGTTTCCTTTCTCAGTCCTGCACTCAGCCCTCACATCGGATTCTAGTCACTGACCACTGATCAGCTCCCTCGTCAGACATGAGCCACAATTTGTCTTCAGATAGCAGCGCTCTCAGATCTACAGACGCACCAGGAACCCCTTGGTGGTGTTCTCATGGCTCGAATTTACCTTGCAAATCTTGGAAGTAACCTAAACACATTCTGTTCCTTCTAGAAAATGTCAGTCCTGAAATTTAAATAATCACCTGAACCCTTTCTACTCCGTTCATTCCCATATTGTTTTCTGAGCCCTACCAGATTTCTTGCATTTCTAGCAGAAACAATGGAGTGCAAATGAATCAATGATTCTACCCATGTGTTATAAAGAAATAGTCAAAGCATAGAGGCTTCTCCCTTCCACTCTGCCAGCTCTCCACTCTCCCTGCCCTACCACTGGCAGTGTCAGGAGATTTTTCTTTCCCTGCTGCACAGCTGCAAGAGCAAAATGCCATATAAAGTGAGCACTGGAAAAGCCCTAAGTGTGGTATTTATTAGGGGTTACATTGTTGGGTCTGCATCATATCTACTATGATGCTTCTTGAAAGTACAATGGAATCTAGGGGGAAAAATCACTGAAGGTGTATATAAACATATTTTCTCTTAGCATTTATTAAATTCATACTACATGCCAGAAACTACTAAGGATGAGGGATCCCAACAGGGATAAGAAAAATTATCTGCATTTAAAGAAACCAGATAAAGGCACAGGTAATTAAAAAAATATAATAATAAATATAGGATTATAGGAGACAGAATAATTAATTTTGGTATGTTGGAGTAAGAATAACAAAAATTGTTCAGTATTTGAACTGTACCTTGAAGATAGGATAGAAATTGCATGAATTTTCATATTAATACAGGTAACTAATCTGTAAAATGATTTCTATGTCTCAGTTTTCTTAAACTATATATTTATATATGTAATACTTAAATATATATGTTTAAATAGAAAAAAAACTTAAAACTACAGTACTCCTGAGAATGCACTGAAAAGAAGATTTTAAGGATAGAAGTAAATTCAAGTAAAAAGCCAAGGCACCAGGACTCACATTTGTTATACTAAAGAGGTTTGTCTACTGCCCTTCATGGCACAAAAAGAAATATTGACCAGAGGGATCTATTGTACAGGACACTGGCCAAGGAGGTAGGTGACATCTATTCTCAGCTCTACAACAAATGTGCTCACTGACCTTGGGTAAATCTCTTGACTTTCTTTTGTTCTCTGATTCTCTGTCTGTTCCATTGACATTTAGTTTATTTTCTGTACGGGTAGCCAGCATCACGGATGTATCTTCAAAGTGCTCTCATTTCTTAATCAAAATGAAAAACACACATTCAAATGCTTTTGCCCAGAGTTGCATACCAAGTTCGATAGACTCTAAGTCTGTGAAATAAAAATAGTTTCACTAAAGGATAACTAGTGCAATCAGAATAGATTCAAAAATTCCATGATGAAACCTGTAGAAAGACTGACTTTTAAGTGATGAATTTGGATGTTTTAATAGCAACAGTCTTCAAAGGGAACAAAACTTTGGAAAAAAAAGAGAAAAAGAATGGATAGGTATAAAAAGGTAGTGAATAGAGCAGCCAAGATAGGTATACAGGAAAGGCAAATGCAATACACAAGGGCCAGCTCTTGTTCGCATGAGAGCCTGGTGGAGCAGAAGAAAATCTTGAGCTGTGATGCAGGTGCAATGACAGCCCTGTCTGACCACACTGGGTGCCCTGCAGCTACAACGACTCATCAGAGTTGTCCCATGTTGAACCAAAATGCCCTTGAGATATAAATATCCTTAAAGTACAAAGGGAAATTTCCCCAGGCTATATTGATATGGTGCAAGTATTTTTATGGCAAATATTCTCTGGGTGTTTTCCTTACCATGGACTTGTATATGATCACTCATATGCCCTCTGCATGTGGCTGATCCATCCTCATTCCTAGGTTTAGCTACAATTAGAGTAATAAGTTGGCATTCTTAACAGCAAACTCAGTTCCTTGTGAGTCTAAAGAACTGTCTAAGCTGATGGAAATAAGTTTCTGTGCCTATGTTGAGAAGACTACCACTGCCGGGCCATGTGAAAGGGAACACACCCACCGCCCTTCCTGGGTTCATACAGCAGCCTTCATCACCCCAGTTAGCCAGGGACAGATGAGGCAGGAGATACTCTAGAGCTCTGTCTTTAACCATGACTATATTTAGGATCTATACCATATATGTACGGCTGCACAGGTCCAGATCTGGATCTATGGCTGTCTGTCTGCCTACTTATCTACCTGTCATCCTTCTTGAAACACTTGCATTAAAAGTGATGGCAAAGCTTAGATGCAGATTCACGACAGCAAGTTTAGAGTGTGACTTCTTTCTTTAGAAGGGGCCCAGAATCACTCATAGTCTTATAATTATGAAAAGAATATTCACTTAGTACTGTTGGGCAAGCTAAAATGAGGGTACAGTAATCCAAATGTGTATGACTCCGACTGTATCATTAAGTATTTCAGATGTCATGTAAGGCCTCTTAGAGAGAGAATAAGCATAGTTGAGGGAGATGGGATTTTCAAGCTGCAGCTAGTCTGCAGGAGGTGAGAAAGCAGATGGGATGGAAACAGTGTAAGTGAAGAGGCTGAGCACTGGAGAATGAAAGGACAGCCAGCAGAGGTGACATGTGGTCAGAATGACAGATATAGAGAGTTCCCAGACACTGAGGTCTTGCTGTCTTGCATGTGGGCACTCTTCAGGGACTAGACATATGGATTTTGCTCACTTTACTTCATACTTCTTCTACTATACTGTAGTTCAATCTGACAGATTGGAGAGATGAGTGTGAAAGTAGAACAAGAATATATTGATTACATATTGCATGACTTGCTATATTTTAAGGAACAGCAAATGTACTGAATAGAATTATTGATTCTAATTTTTAATGTAATCATTATTATATGGATAAAGGGATTCTATGTGCTGACGAGATGCTAAGGCTGTTATAGAATACTGCTTAAAATAAACCCTGAAGAGTAAGCATTAGTGTAACAAAGCACTAGCATATACCCTACAGAAAATAAATAATAATTACTGTTATCCCACATTTTACAGGTGAGGAAATAAGGCTTAGAGGGATTACACAGCTTGCCCAAGGTCTCACTTCAGATGAAAAACAAATTTTGTTCTCTTGATTTACGCTCTTAATCATTATGTTCAAATTTATTCAATAAACTTATCACAAAGGAAATATTTTAGCCAAAAATACAATTGAAGAAATGCAGAGATCCACAAAGAAAGAAATGGCTTCAGAATCTTGTTTTCAGCAATCTTTCTCATCCCTACTTGCATGGGCCCGGCACGTAAGAACAGAACAAAGGAATCTAATCTATTAGAAAGTTCCCAAGAAAACTGCCATTTGTCTTCTATCCTATGACTAAATAGTTAATGGTGTCAATAGACTCATTAATTAAAAACAGTATTTTATGTGGTCATTTTCAATTTTCAAAATGTTTTCACAGACATTATCTCTTCTTTCATCTATTTATGTTTAAATCCTACAAAGCTTATTAGTTCAACTCTATCTGCATGATTCTAAATATTGGGTAAAATGCTTAGGATGAGAGGAAGTGTGAAAATTAGTCATTCAGTCATAGCTAGATGCTTTGCATCCTGCATCCACATACATATGATTGTCTGATTTTTCCCATTCTATGAGGATGTTTTGTTATATGCCTCAATCTAACCTTTAAAAAAACTTCAAAATATATTCAATATTTCTCATCTGGCAGGTTTCCCAGATATTTCAAATATATTTTATTTACTAGCATCAGAAGTTAAAGTAGGCTGGTTCTCAGTGCTATACCATTCAATCACTTCTTTTTTTTTTAATCTATTCCTACCTGCTTTTTAAAAAACTCATTTATTCATCTGCCAAGATTCATAACAATAAAGACACATACATAGAAATACACACACACACGCCTATTTTCCAAATATATAAAATAAAGTTTGTGTAGTCCATATGATTCATTGATAAATATTCATATAGAAATCATGAGCTCTGATTTGTTAAATATATAATCTATAATTGACATACTATTTGATTAATTAATACAATTCATTTTATCACTAGTTTAATGATAAACTATGATATGTTTATCATTAAACATATATTGATTGTTTTTTATAATCAGTATTGCAAAATCAAGTGGCTAGAAATTAGATAAAGGACATATTACCTGTCCCCAGCTTTCAACCAGATGACTCTTAATCCCTCTGTTTCCACCAATTTGAGCATCTCAAAAATTATTTTTCTCATGTCTTGTATGGCCATTCATGAAAATTAAAGCTGCTTATGTTACTATGCAACTGCAGAATTAAGTGTTTTAAAGCGTTGGAAAAATACTCGTGTTTAATAAACCGTTATGCTCTATTGTCTCTACTCTTGTGGTTGACATACAGTTACGACATCCACAGTTTCTCTGTACCCTGATTCTCAGGGGAATCAGAGCTAAGTGTGGCCTCCATTAGCATCTACTGCTCTTCTTGATACTGATCTTAGGCTGGGTGCTTTGGGGACATATCCTGTACTATTTTTTACTGAGCTCCTATGTTTTATATTATAAAAGCAAGTGGTTCGAAATTTTTTTAAAGGTTCCAATATCTCAGGAGTGAATCTCTGTCTCAGTTCATCCCTAATACATATAAAAATTCTGAATTTCCTCAGAATTCCAAATTCCTTAATGAATTACTTTTCTGTCCTTGAATGCAGGATCTATGCATCCTGGGTGTTTCCTTCACAGCTGTAGCCATGGCTGCCATGACCACCTCCACTGGAGTCCCTGGAAGTTTACCCAGCAGTACAGTCCTATGAGCTATTCTCACAGAGTGCTTCTTGGAGACAAAATACATACCTGAACATAAGGGTGGCATCTGATGCTCTTGCAATAAGTTAATGGCTCAAGAAATGCTCATGTCAGAAAGATGCCCCAAATATTCACTATTCAGCCACCTCTGTGGCCTTGCAGTTCACCTCAGGGTATGCCAACTGTTTGTCCACATCACAAGGCCCTGTAGGGGCTGCAATGCTCTTCTGGCCGTAGGTGAGGTCAGTCATTCATTGTATCTCAACTGCCACTTCAGAGCCAGTGTCCTTTTTCCCAGGAGTGGGGTGATGTTGGGCATTCCATTCCCCAACCTCTCTACCCACTTTGTTCAGAGGTTGAAAGGAAGTCTTGCTTTCCATCAGTCTCCCCTTATTATTTATTAAATGGCCAGTGACATTATTTTCTAAGCCTTCCAGAGAGTGGTCATAGCACAAGGGCTATCCCAGTTTAAGCTGAATGCCAGGCAATCTCTCAATGGTACGCAACTAGCAAAGTGAATCCTGAGAGAAAGACATTTTGAAATAAATCCAACCAGAAAGGGGAAAAGAGGTTTGATTTAGGCAGCAAGACCCCATCCTAGAAGTCTTTTTATAATTCATATTATTTGAAGGCAAGGATAACTGAAAAATTAGTCCAGTCATCTATTCTAGCAAACTAGTAAAATGATTTTCTTGAGATTTGAAAAGTCCTGAAACAGGAAGCTAAATTTCTATTCTTATGTTTTTCTCTTCAGAAACGGCATCATCGCAGTTAGTCAGACCATCCTTTAAGTTATATTACAATCTTGACGATCAAGACTTTTGATTGTAAGAAAATTACATTTCAAATGGAAAAATGAAAGAATATACAACAGAAAGCAAAAATCATACATCATGAAGGGATCTCACAAATCACCCACTGAGAAAATAATTGGTCTTAGAGAAGCCTTGAAGGACATCAAATATCTCAAAAAAAAATTTAGCCAATGACTCCTGTATTGACAAAAATTACAAAACAAACACTATTACTATGCCGACAATTTTGAAAAATTTATAATACTGAACTGCATAGCATCATTGCTAAGAGACAAGAGTTCCTAATTTTAAAGAGTTTCACTGTGTGCCTAAGTTTACTAATTATTTCACCAGCCAATTACATAAACTAGCAATTCAAGAGATTATAAAATCAATGTAAGATGAGAAAGGGAAGGAAAAAATGGTGTTTTTTAAAATATACACAATTATTCATAAAGGACACATTGGCTATTTTCAGTAGAACATTAAATACATTTCTTTTGCTTATTGTAAAAAACTTAGTTTAAAACATCTGCCACTTTGCGTGAACCCAGGAGGCGGAGGTTGCAGTGAGCCAAGATCGCACCACTGCACTCCAGCCTGGGCGACAGAGCGAGACTCCATCTCAAAAAAAAAAAAAATCTGCCACTTTGTTTTATTTGTTATGTATTTTCACAAGCTATTGTTAAACAAAACCTATCTAATTGTTTATAGACTTTGCAATTTTATTCTCATTAACTCTGTATTATAGTATGAGCAGTTTTTATATTATCAGATATATATATAATCATCCCTCAGTATCTCTGGGGGACTTTAAGACCTCCTGTGGATACCACAATCCAAAGATGCTCAATTCTCTGATGTAAATATATATCTATACATGAATAGTTTTTGCATATAACCTGCACACATTCTCCTATATACTTTAAATCATCTTTATATTACTAATAATAACTAATATGATATAAAGTCTATGAAGTCATTGTTATACTGTATTGTTTAGGGAATAAAAATAAGAAAAAAATCTGTATATGTTTAGTGCCAAAGCAATTTTTTCGGATATTTCCCATCTAAATTTTGTCGAATCTACAGATGCAGAACCCACCATTGACTGTACCCAGAAATAAGCAGGCAAAGGCAAACTGGCAGAAATGAGCAACTTGGGCATGACTGTCCAGCTCATCCCTTAGGCAGCTGAGTATGTTTTTGTTCTGATTTGTTCCAGGGCATCTTTAAGTGTTAGCCCCATATAATCCTGGCTTTAGAAAATTCTTTTATACCCACTGTCAAGTGCTAAATTAGGGGGAACATACAGCTAGAGGAATCAGACAGGCCTGGGTTTATATTCCAGCTCTGCCACCAAAGGTCAATCTAAACAAATCATTTAATGTTGGGAGGCCCAGCACCCTTATTTGTAAGAAGAATTAACAGTGCCTGGCTGGGAGGGGTGTTGTGGAATCAAGTTAGTGTACTGACACATCCAGCTGTAGTGTCTCTCACAGACATGGTGCCCAATAAATGGTAGATTGTGGCAGTAAACATTGAAACAGGTTGTTCTCCCAAATTTACCTAGTTCCTTCATTCTAACTTCCCAAATGGTTATCTAAAATAAACAATTCTTCACCAGTCTCCTCTTGGCTTAGTCTCTTTCTTTTTAAATGAATGATATTATATGGGGGTTCCACACATGCATGGCCTGTGAACAAATGAATAAATAGAAATGCTGTTACTCTTACATTAATCTGAGTTTTTAGTATCCTTTCTCGAGTTCTTTGCCTCTAGCTTTCTGTATTGCTCTACTCACCATCTTGTTTGGTTATTCTTTATCCATTTGGATAAAAAAACAAGTCTATATTCTTATTTGAGTCACCCATTACTAAATTATTTATGCATATTTCTTGTAAGTGCAAGAAAATGTCTTTATTAGGTGTTAATTATTTTAAAAATAGTTATTGTTATCTTCAATGATTTCTTGGTTATGTTAGGGTCTTTCGGCAATGAGATGATATATGTAAACTATCCAAGAAAGCATGACACAGATTAGAAACTCAGGTGACAGTGAGCTGGTCCCATCTCATGCTCCCATCCTACTCTACGAAATGAATTCTTACTCTGTACTGTATTTTCTTTTCGGCTGATACTTCCTCCAATAGATCATGAGTTCTCCCAGGGCAGGGTCTTTGCATTTAAAGAGCCCAGAACAGAATCTAGCTCATATTAGGCTTTCAATACAAATTTGTTGAAAAAATCAAATGTTTTACCAACATTTTAATTACTATCCCTTTACTAATTTTACAAAACAAAACAAAACAAAACAAAACAAAAAAAAAAACAAGAGGAAGAAAACTCACTTCTGCCTCTCATCAGATTTCTAAATATCTAAGCTGACTAATTCTACATTTGGCTGTTTACACTAAATTGATGAATCCCATTCATATACAGAGGTGAAGAAACAAGATATTCATGCTTGGTCTAAAATATTCCACTTAATCAATGTAAAGCAGTGGTCACCTGGCCATGTCCAGCCTGAAAGAAAATTCATTTATTGTTATTTTAGTCAAGTTCAAAGCCCTAAGATTCAAGACTTTCTGTATTCTGTCAGCAGAGGTAATTGCCCACTAAAGACAGCATTCCTACTGAGCTGCCTTTGGTGATGCCAACAGTGAAACTGGGGGAGTCAGCACTTCCCAACTGAACTAGTCCAGATAACTTAGGTAAAAAATTTAATTTAGAGAATCCTCAGTGAGCTGAAATAAACCAGGCAGAGTTAGGAGATCTATCCCTTTGGCAAGGAAGCAAAGAGTCTCTGCCTTTTCACCTAGGTCCAAGCTTGCCCACCAAATAGAATCCCTGTATAGAAAATCAAATTTTGACCTAATACGTCAAACATTCCAGTAATACTAGAGCTGCTTATCACCTAGCAACAGTGTGCACTGCAAAATAAATTACCAAACAGGCTGCTCTTTGGGATCCCTTCCCTACTTACAATGCCAAATAGCATATTTAAATGTATTTAAATAAAGCTCATTCTAGAATGAATTTAAGTACTGTACAAAAAGGCTATTTCTGTGATGACTGGCAGATGGACAGTTGTAACAATGCTTTACAGATTTGTTTCCTCGCCCATAAAAATTTTGTTCAATGACACTTCTCTGATGAACCATTATCATAACTACTTCCTATGTCAGAATCGGTCTCTGTAACGAAGACAATGTTTTCTTTCCTTCTCCTGATTTTATTTTTTGCAAATGACATATTGTCACAATGGAAAAGAACACTATCGAATTTCCCTTTGGGAAGAGAGAAAAAGAGTCCTTGTGGCAAGTTTACATCAAGGTTTTCAAAAGGTCATGGTGTGCATTTTGTGGATAACCTAAAGAATCAATTGTTAGAAGGTAGAGAAGTGATTAATCACCTCTGTGGAAGGAGTGAAATTGAGACATGCCTCAGAGGAGGGCTATGAGAAAGTATCTTCCCTCCCACCACTTTGTAGAGTAAGTTGCATTAAAATATTTCCTGACAGGCAAGAAACGTTATGAAATATAAAACTAAACTTTTCAAATGTTCATGAAGTGAAGCAGGAACTTAGCATTTGTGAATGTTCATGCCCAGGAAAGGCAGTGTATCCTTCAAACAAACATTTATTGAGCATCTGCTGTGTGCTAAACATCTTAGTCCCCGTGAACATATAACCTTGTGAGGAATATGCGAGCAAATACTGACAGCGAACTACACCATTGGCAATAAAAGAGGTACGTACGAGAGGCAGTGGAATCACAGAGAAATTAACGCTTCAGGTTGTCCAAAGTAATTAGAAAAGATATTATTGGATTTTTGATTCAGTACTTCTTTTTTTCTGTGAAACCCTGACAAATAGCTTGGACTCATATCTGTATAATCCTTACCACCACCAAAATCATTTTGCTGTACCCAGATGCAGACCAATTCTGTGCTAAGTATCGGGGTAGATTCTCCTCCTGCCTCTTCTTTTCCTTGGGCTCACAAGTCCTCATCATGGAGTGACTAGAGGCTTAACTCTGATTAACTTTAGGGCCTAAGATGAAGGGCCAAGGATGTCACTAAGCTGTTTTTAGTATATGCCAGAGGCCAAGGCCATCAGCGCATCTTTGTCATTCATTTATGGCCTAGCCCAGACCCTAGCCATTTGAGATCAAACTATTTTATTTGTTCTTTCAAGAGATATTTATTGAGCTCTACCAGTGCTGGGCTGTATTCTAAGAGCTGAGGATAAAGTAGTAAAACTAACAGAGAAAAGCCCCTGCCTTCCTAGGAAATTGAGGTGGAGATAGGTGAATTTATTTGCTGAAAGTCAGATTGATGTCACTGGCAGAATCAGGCTTAGCCCCCCTAGGTCTCCTAACTTACAGAAATCATGGAGGTATTTTTCTACTGTTATAGTTTTGCTACTTTCACGTTGATCTTGAACACTCAGGATCCTGAAAGTGTGTGTGTATGTATGTTTATGTATATTTGTATATGAAGGAGAGAGAGAGCACACAAGCACATGTGGTATACACCCAGCTTCACGGATCCTTCCAGGCTTATTCAGTTCAGCCCATTGCTGATCATAATCTTATGTATGAGATAGTCCATGTCCTCAATAATGTTATTTAGGTAAATTTTAGATAGTACCTTTAAACATAGTAAGTCCTTACTAAATAGTTACAGAATAAATGAATGGACACATGAAATGTGAAATGCCTGGGTAACAATTTACCATGACTATACTAATTGTGCAGCATCATCCATTAAGATTAACAATTCACAAATGGAGAAGAACCCCAGAATGAGGATGATATGAGAAAGTCAACCCTCTAATTTGGAAATGTTCTATTTCCAAAACAGGCTCCCTTCTAGTTTTTCCACCAATTATTGAATTGGCTTGGCATAAATTGATATTGTTCCCAAACCCATTTTCAAATTTAGCTAGAGTTTCTGAAAGGCTGCCAACACTCATTGTACACAGCAAGTGCACTCTCACCCCAAATGCCTGGACTGCTGCACAACAGGAGACTCAATCACTTCAGCTGTTTAGCAATCAATGTGAATTACTCTCTGCCATCAGTGCTGATTGGGAAAGTGGCTGAAATGGCCGGGACTCATGCACACATATGCTCAGCCCAAATCTGCATATATTTTCCCTCTCAACGTGCCTCTCAAAGCTTCTTTGTTATTAATAATTAGTCTTTATTACAATCTGAGAGATTTCATGTGAAAAAATTTATTCCACTTGCTAAAATAAGTGCAATATTTTGAATTTCTAATATACTCTCTGTGGCATTTTTTTCCTCTCCTTGCCATGGTTCTGGGGCTAAATTATTTCTGTGATATCTTATTTCTCTTGGGCCTCCTTCACTCATAAGCAGGCAAGCTTTAACTCAGACATCCACAGTGTATATTCAAGCCACAGTGAAAATTGTACCTAATTTATTCTCTGAAATGTAGAAAACAATATTGGGGAAGAAGCTAGAAATCAAAAGGTAATAAGGTTTGAAGAACAATTCTGTCACGGCTGTCAGAATGCTGATAAAAGGCAGACTCTCTTCATAATCAGCCATTTTAAAGTCAGAAGAAGTAAGAAGACAAGGGGCTAGTCCTCTACTTTGCTTTCCCAGTGACTGAAAGGAAACTCTAACAAAGAGACAGACTGAGGCTTTGGTGCTCAGGATGAAGGTACCTGTGTCATTTGTGATAAATCTCAGGCTTAAGTGTGAAGAATTGGCACCCCCTTGAAGATCAGAGCCAGAGCCTCCACCATCCCACACCCTCTCAAGGATTTCCCTAATGACTGCAGGGCCTCATTAGAAGCAGGGGAAGAATGCTTTTGAAAAAATTTTTCTATGGTAAATAGTACTTGGAACAGCATTGGTACTTTTGATGAAACATTGCACTAAATAATCTTTATAAATCCAAGGAATTTCCATTTGTGCAGCAATCAGTAGTAACTTTTAATTTTATATTATTTAATTTTATTTGTTTTATGCTTAATATGTTTTGAATTATATGTTTATTATATTTATTGTATGGTTATTAATAAATATATATATATATATTTTTTATAGAGACAAAGTATTGCTGTATTGGCCAGGCTGGTCTGGAACTCCTGGCCTTAAGAAATCCTCCTGTCTTGGCCTCCCAAAGTGTGTTAATATATTTTTATATTAAAATATAAGAAATACAATGGTGAAAGTGGAGTATTTTACATTGGGTTCTCCATAGGCAGAGCCAGAGACAAGGATTTGAGTGGAAATAGTTTATTTGCAGGGTGATTCTAGGAATCACTGGCAAAGGAGTCAGAAAAGAAAACTAGGATAGGGAAGAAACCAATATGAATGGGTTAATGAGCAGGTACCACTATGGGCAGCCAGGGCTCTGACTCCAAGGAATCCTCTAAGACTCTTTGGATAACATGGCTTAGAGTTCTTCTATCTAAAAGTCAAGGAAGTTGGGGTACTTACCCACCAACATCTATGTTATTATTGGCAGAGGGATGCTTCCAGGGATATTAGTACCAAGGAAATTTGGACCCGAATTTCATACAGGATGAGTACACTCCTGTAGCAGAAAGCAGAAAGTTAGAGGTGTCACAGTAAGAAGCTGTGTGTGTGCATAGGGACATGAATACTAGGGAGAGATGGGCTGGGCATCAGTAGCATCTCCACAATAGGCTGGGTCCAACTCCTGGTTGGGGAATCATTTTCTGCAGGCCACTGATTGGATAGCACAGGAAAGGAAGATTAAGAATTCCATCAAAGGATCAGCGGGACTGCAAAATTGCAACCCTCTTTTCCTCTGTCTTCTACAGTTATTATAAAAAGTGTGTCCCAAAAAAGAAAGAAAAGCATTGACAATTGCATGTAAATAAGAGAAATGCAAAAGCATTCTCCCAATATGTCCTGCAGACAACCTCCAGTTCTGCTGCCTTCCCAAGCAATTTGGTCCTAGCTCATAACAATAATGTATTGTTTTCTACTCTTTTACTTTTCAAAGTGTTCTCACTCTTATTAACTTATTTGACCTTGAGGGGACAGTCTGGTCATTCTCATCTACATTTTCACAAGAGAGAGCTAAAAGCATAAAAATATCAAATGAATTTCTCAACAGAGCCATGGTTAGAACTTCAGTCCCAATGAATATGTATGGAGCATCTATATTCCAGAAACTGTGCTTAATTTGGGGGACATGGAATTTAATAAGACATGGCCCTCATTGTTGAAGAAGTCACAGTCTACTGATGAAAACTGATGTATAAAATTTTAATAATAATGTGGCATTTACAAAACAGATGTTTATGCTTATGTTTATTTAGTAAAATGCTGTGTAAATACTGAGTTAGCAGGTAAATCTTCCTGGAGGAGTTAGGTATGTGTTATCAGTCAAGATGGGGTAGATTGTGCTATGGCAACAAACCAGTCCAAACTCTTATGGCCTTAATAGAGCAGAGATTTATTTCTCACTTATACAAATTCTACTATAGTGTGGTCTGGTCACCCACCTGGGTAACTGTTCTCTATATGGTGACACACTGGTCCACGGCTGAGGGAAGATTTGCCACTCAGTAGCTCCATCATCTTGAACACGTGGCCTCTTCAGTTGATCCTGCAAGGGAAAAAAGCATATATAGAGTCATGCATGGGCTCTTACGTGTTTCCAAGCAGAAGGGAACAGTGAACTTCTCACACTATATTGGCCAAGTCACATGGCCATACCTAAGTTTAAGGGAGTAGAGAAGTACAGTCTTTTATATGCCTGGAAAGGCAAAAGAATCAAAAATATTGGTAAGAAGCATAATCACTTTCTAAAGGAGATCATATTTTAAATAGACAAATAATAATTGGGGGAAGAGTACTTTTGGCAGACAAAGAAACCTGTGTAAAGGCACAAAGATATGACATGGCCTGATATGTTCAGAGATTCAAAGTTCAGAAAATTTCAGGAACTTGAAGGTAGAAGGTGAGGCTGGTGAGGTTAACAAAAGCTAGATAATTAATGACCAAATTATTTTGGAATTTATCATCATGAACCAGCAGCAGTTTAAAAGCATACAAGACACATGACCAGCTGCCATTTTTTAAAGAAACATCCCATGTTAATGAGAAATGACTATATTGTGGCATATCTCAGCTAACACACATTTCTAAGAGTATCTGAAAGCTACAGAAAAATCTAACAGAAGAAGTATTTGGGTGTGAGAGCAGCAGCAAGTGTCATGATAGATTCAGAGTGCTGGAATCTCTTATACCTACCCAATACTCATTCCCAAATGATGTCTTGAGCACATGGGTATCAAAGCATGCAAGTATCAATGAACATAAGCAAGATCCTCTCTTCATTTGTCATTGGAATGGCAGAAACTTAAGTGCCATCTTTCCCATATATCCTTGTTTATGATATTCTTCTGTGAGTCTACAGTCTTTTCTTTCCTATCCCATGAGAAAGAATGAGGTTGTAGGTATTTTTCCTGTTGCCAGATTTAAATAGAGTAGACCAAACTTTTCATATAAAAGATAGACTCAGGAAAGGGGTGGAGCAAGATGGCGGAATAGAAAGCTTTACTGACCGTCCCCCACTACAAGGACACAGATTTAACAACTATCTACACAAAAAAAAAACAACTTCGTAAGAACCAAAAATCAGGTGAGCACTCATGGTACCTGGTTTTAACTTCATATCACTGAGAGAGGCACTGAAGAGGTAGGAAAAACAGACTTGAATCAGTAGTGTCACCCCTCCCCCAACATCCGGCAGCAGTGTAATGGTGCAGAGAGCAATTCTCCGTGTGGGGAGAGGGAGAGCACAGCAATTATGAGGCACCAAGCTCAATGCTGACCTGTTATAGCAGAAAGAAAAACCAAACCAAATTCAACTGATTCCTGCCCACAGAGTGAGCATTTAAACAAGCCCTAACCAGAAGAGAATTTCCAATCCCAGCAGCGAGAACTTGATTTCCCACAAGTCTCATCACCATAGGCTAAATGCTCTGGGGCCCCAAATAAACCTCAGTGCTGTGCTGGCCTCAGGTCTGACCCCTAGGGTGGTGGCCACAGGGCTGCTTGTGTTACTCCACCCACAGTTCCAGGTGGTTCAGAACAGAGAGAGAGAGAGACTCCATTTATTTGGGAAAAAGGAAGGGAAAAGAACAAGTGCCTCTGCCTGGTAATCCAGAGATTCTTCTGGATCTTACCCAAGGTCATCAAGGTGGTACCTCTATGAGTCTGTAAGAACCACAGTGTTAATGGGCTTGGAGTCCCCACTAAAGCAGATACAGCTTAAATCACAAGACCCAAGTCCTTTCAAATATCAGGAAACCCTTCTGAAGAAGGATGGGTACAAACAAGCCCAGACTGTGAAGACTACAATAAATACCTAACTCTTCAATACCCATACACAGATGAATGACTACAAGTATCAAGACGATCCAAGAAAACACCAGCTCGCCAAATGAACTACATAAGGCACAATGGACCAATCCTGGAGAAACAGATATGTGACCTTTCAGATAGAGAATTCAAAATAGATGTTTTGAGGAAACACAAAGAAATTCAAGATAACACAGAGAAGGAAATCAGAATTCTATTATATAAATTTAACAAACAGATTGAAATAATTAAAAAGAATCAAACAGAAATTCTAGAGATGAAAAATGCAATTGGCATGCTGAAGAATGCATTAGACTCCTTAATAGCAGAATTAATTAAGGAGAAGAAAGAATTAGTGAGCTTAAAGAAAGACTATTTAAAAATACACAGTCAGAGAAGATAAAAGAAAAAAGGATCAGAAACAATGGAGCACACTTAAAGGATCTAGAAAATAGCCTCAAAAGGGAAAATCTAAGAGTTACTGAACTTTAAGAGGAGGTAGAGAAACAGATTGGGGTAGAAAGTTTATTCAAAGGAAAAATAACAAAATAACAAAGAACTTTTCAAACCTGAGGAAGATATTAACATCTAAGTACAAGAAGGTTATAGAACACCAAGCCAACTTAACCCCCAAAAAACTACCTCAAGGCATTTAATAATCAAACTCCCAAAGGTGAAGGATAAAGAAAGGATTCTAAAAGCAGCAAGAGAAAAGGAACTAATAACATACAATGGATCTCCAATATGTTTGGCAGCAGACTTTTCAGTGGAAACCTTACAGGCAAGGAAAGAAGTGGCTATTTAAAGCTCTGAAGGAAAAAAAAACTTTTACCCTAAAATAGTATATGCGGTGAAACTATCATTCAAACATGAAGTAGAAATAAACATTATCCCAGACAATCAAAAGCTGAGGGATTTTCATCAATACCAGACCTGCCCTATAAGAAATGCTAAAGGAAGTACTGCAATCAGAAAGAAAAGGATGTTAACGAGCAATAAATAATCACCTGAAGGTACAAAACTCACTGGTAATAGTCAGTATACAGAAAAACACAGAATATAATAATGCTGTAATGGCGGTGTATAAACTACTCTTAAGTGGAAAGACTAAACAATGAACCAATCCAAAATAATAACTAAAACATCTTTTCAAGACATAGACAGTACAATAAGATGTAAATAGTAAAAACAAAGAGTTAAAAAGCAGGAGGATGAAGTGAAGGTGTACAATCTTTATTAGTTTTCTTTTTGCTTGTTTGTTTGCTTGTGCCAATGTTTTAAATTGTTATCTATTGTGGGATCTGGCCAGCAGCCCGCAATGCAACGGGGCTCTCTCTTTGTTCCCAGGCAGATCGGCAGGTCAAGAAATAATAGACACACACAAGATAGTGAAAGCTGGGTCCAGGGGGGTCACCGCCTTCTAGTCCCACGATGCCGCCAATGCACTGGATATACTAGCATTTATTATTAAGTTTAGTGAGGGAAGGGGTAGGTTAGTGAGGGATTTAGGATCATTTGATTATGAAGTGAGATGGTCACATGGGGTTGAAGTAATTCTTTAACATAACACACAACATCTATATGTAGAAGTACAGTATACAGAGATAAGAATTTACAATATAGTGTGTGCATCAGTAATTTCTAACAGAGCCTTAAAACAGAAACGCAGTCTTTCCATAACCTATGATTAGCAAAATATTAATCAGTAGTAACAGTTGCAGCAAAAGCTGGTTACAAACAATCCATAGAAACAGGTCGTGAAGCTAGACAACCAGTTAGACCAGAAATTCTCAGAAGGGAGTATACCTTAACCCTAAAGAGGCCTAGAAGAGCCGTGGCAAGATGAGGGCTTTTATAGCCCTATCTTTTCCATATGAACAGGTGCTCCCTAATACGTCCATTTATAAGCTCTCCACAAGGGTCGCATTCCATTCCCAGAGCTATGAACATCTGCTTTTCTGGGATAGGAATCTTGGTGATGTGAAACCTCCCTGACTGCATGTCCATTCATAGGCTCTCTGCAGGGGGAAGCACATCGCTCACTGTTAGCTCATTCTGGCAGTCCGACCTGGCATTGTCTTTACACAATCCTGCATGCAACTTTGTATTTACAATAATTAGGAGCATTTCATCTTTTACTCCATAACAATAGTTTCAGGGGGTCTCCCTACAGTTATCAGCTTAAAATAAAGGTTTACAAGATAGTATTTACAAGCCTCATGGTAACCTCAAAACAAAAAGCATGCAATAGATACATACACAAAAAACAATCGTATCTCCGGAGAAAATCACCTTCACTGAAAGGAAGACAGGAATGAAAGAAAGAAGGGAGACAAAACCATAAAACAACCAGAAAAATAAATAAATAAATAAATAAACAAACAAACAAAATGGCAGGAGTAAGTCCTTACTTGTCAATAATAACATTGAATTTCAAAGGACTAAACTCTCCAATCAACAGACGTAGAGTAGGCCTGGCACAGCGGCTCACACCTGTAATTCCAACATTTTGGGAGGCCAAGGTGGGCAGATCACTTGAGGTCAGGAGTTCAAGACCAGCCTGGCCAACATGGTGAAACCCTGTCTCTACTAAAAATACAAAAATTAGCTGGGCATGGTGGCAGGCACCTGTAATCCCAGCTACTCAGAAGGCTGAGGCAGAAGAATCACTTGAACCTGGGAGGTGGAGGTTGCAGTGAGTTGAGATCCTGTCACTGCACTCCAGCCTGGGCAACAGAGTGAGATTCCATTTCCAAAAAAAAAAAAAAAGTACTGATTTATTGCCTACAAGAAACACACTTCACCTATAAAGACACACATAGACTGAAAAAAAAAGGATGGAAAAAGATATTCCTCACCAATGGAAACCAAAAAAAAGCAAGAGTAGCTATGCTCATATCAGACAAAATAGATTTCAAGACAAGAACCATAAGAAGAGACAAAGAAGGTCACTATATAATGATAAAGGAGTCAATTCAGCAAGAGGATATAACAATTTTAAATATATATGCACACAATACTGGAGGACCCAGGTATATAAAGCAAATATTATTAGAGCTAAAGAGAGAGATAGACTTCAATACAATAATAGCTGGAGATTTCAACATCCCACTTTCAGCATTGGGCAGGTCTTCTAGACAGAAAATCAACAAAGAAACATCAGACTTAATCTGCATTATAGAACAAATGAACCTAATAAATATTTGCAGAACACTTCATCAAATGGCTGCAGAATACTCATTCTTTTTCTAAGCACATGGATTATTCTCAAGGATAGACTATATGTTAGGTCACAAAACAACTCTTAAACCACTCAAAAAATTTAAATATGATGCATCTTCTCTGACCCAATGAAATAAAACTAGAAATCAATAATGAGTAATTTTTGAAACTATACAAATATATGGAAATTAAACAATATACTACTGAATGACTAGTCAGCCAATGAAGAAATTAAGAAGAAAATTTAAAATTTTTTTGAAACAAATGATAAGAAAAACACATACCAAAAGCCTATGGGACAGAGTGAAGTGCCTATATCAAAAAAAAAGGGGGGAAAAAAAGCCTTCAAATACACAACCTAACAACACATCTAAAGGAATAAGAAAAGTAAGAGCCAACCAAACTCAAAATTAGTAGAAGAAAAAAACATAAAGATAAGAACAGAAATAAATGAAAATAAAATAAAGAAAATAATAAAAACACCGATGAAACAAAAAGCTGGTTGTTTTAAAAGTTAAACAAAGAGAACAAACCTTTAGTCAAACTAAGAAAAAAACACAAAAGATTCAAATATATAAAATCAGAGATGAAAAAGGAGCTATTACAACTGATAATACAAAAATTCAAAGGATCATTAGTGGCTACTATGAGCAGTTAGAGGCCAACAAATTTGAAAATCTACAAGAAACATACAAATTCATAGACACATAAAACCTACCAAGATTGAACCAGGAAGAAACCCAAAACCTGAACATATCAATAACAAATAACAAAATTGAAGCTATAAAAAAAAGTCTTCCAGTAAAATAAAGCCTGGGACCTGACGGCTTCACTGCTGAATTCTACCAAATATTTAAAGAAGAATTAGTACCAATCCTACTCAAACAATTTCAAGAAATAGAGAAAAAGGAAATACTTCCAAACTCATTCTATGAAGCCAGTATCCCCCGATACAAAAACCAGACAAAGACACACCCAAAAAAAAAACTACAGGCCAATACCCTGATGAATATTGATGCAAAAATCCTCAACAAAATATTAGCAAACAGAATTCAACAATACATTAAAAAGATCATTCATCATAATCAAGTGTGATTTATCCCTGGGATGCAAGGACAGCTTAACATACACAAAAAAAATTGGTAGGATACATCATATCAAGAGAATGAAGGACAAAATTCATTTCAATTGATGCTGAAAAAGCATTTGATAAAATTCAACATCCCTTCATGATAAAAACCCTCAAAAAACTGGTTATAAAAGGAATATACTTCAACACAATAAAAGGTATATGTGGCAGACCCACAGCAAGTATCATACCGAACAGGGAAAATTTGAAATCCTTTCCCCTAAAATCTGGAACATGACAAGGATGCTCACTTTCACCACTGTTATTCAATAGAACTGAAGTTTTAGCTAGAGCAACTGGTCAAGAGAAAGAAATAAATGGCATCCAAATTGGAAAGGAAGAACTCAAATTATCCTTGTTTGCAGATAATATGATCTTACATTTGGAAAAGCCTAAACATTTCACAAAAATAACTATTACAACTGATAAACCAGTTCAGTAAAGTTGTAGGATACAAAATGATCATACAAAAATCAGTAGCATTTCTATATGCCAAGAGTGAACAATCTGAAAAAGAAATAAAAAAATTAAACCAATTTACAATAGCATAAATAAAATTAAATACCTAGGAATTAACCAAATAAATGAAAGATTTCTATAATGAAAACTATAAAACACTGATGAAAGAAATTGAGGACACCAAAAACAGGGAATATTCCATGTTTATGTATTGGAAGTTTATGTATTGGAAGTATCAATACTGTTAAAATGTCTATACTACCCAAAGCAATCTACACGTTCAATGTAACCCCTATCAAAATACCAATGACATTCTTCACAGAAATAGAAAAAACTATTCCAAAATTTGTATGAAACCACCAAAGATCCAGAATAGCCAAAGCTATTCTAACTAAAGAAAAAAAAAAGCTGGAGGAATCATGTTACCTGACTTCAAGTTATACTACAGAGCTATAGTAACCAAAACAGCATGGTGCTGGCATAAAAACAGACACATAGACAAATGGAGCAGAACAGAGAACCTAGAAGCAAATCCATACATCTGCAGTGAACTTATTTTCAATGAAGTTGCCAAGAACAAACAATTGGGAATAGACAGTCTCTTCAATAAATTGTGATTGGAAAACTGGATATCCATATGCAGAAGAATGAAATAAGACACATATCTCTCACCATATAAAAAATCAAATCAAAATTGATTGAAGAATTAAAGCTGAAACATCAAATTATGAAACTACTACAAGAAAGCACTGGGGAAACTCTCCAGGACATAGGTTTGGGGAAAGATTTCTTGAGTAATACCCCACAAACATAGGCAACCAAAGTAAAAATAGACAAATGGGATAACATCAAGTTAAAAAGTTTCTGAACAGCAAAAAGGAAACAATCAATAAAGTGAAGAGACAACCAACAGAATGGGAGGAAATATCTGCAATCTATTCATATAACAAGGGACTAAAGACCAGAATATATAAGGAGCTCAGACAACTCTATAGGAAAAAAAATCTGATAATCTGACTTAAAAATGGGCAAAGGATTTGAATGGACATTTCTCAAAAGAAGACATAAAAATGGCAAAGAAACATATGAAAAGGTACTCAGCATCATTGATCATTAGAGAAATGCAAATCAAAACTACAGTGAGACATCATCTCATCCCAGTTAAAATGGCTTATATCCAAAAGACAGGCAATAACAAATGCTAGCAAGAATGTGGAGAGAAGGGATGCCTTGTATACTGTTGGTGTGGATGTAAATTAGTACAACCACTATGGAGAAAAGCTTGGAGTTTCCTCAAAAAACTAAAACTACAACTATCATACCATCTAGCAATTTCACTGCTGGGTATATACCCAAAAGAAAGGAATCAGTCTAGTGAAGAGAAATCTGTACAATTTTAAATAACTAAGAGTATAATTAGATTGTAACACACAGAATAAATATCTTAGGGGATGAATACTCCATTTTCCATGATGTGATTATTGCATGCCTATACCAAAATACCTCATGTATTTCATAAAATATATACCTACTGTATATTTTATATATTTTATAAAATATTATAAAAATAAAAAAAGTTAAAGATAAAGGAAAAACTGGAGGCAAGGCCTAATAATAAAAGGCTATGTTTTCAGTGGCAGCCAAGATAACTCTATTTGGAACTTTTGTCATCATAGGCCTGATTAGAAAATTGCATAGTATCAACTGAATTCTCTTATCTGTATTTTGTTTACGCATCCTAGAGGAAGATGCACATTCTAGTGTGACTAAGCTCATAATTCAGTGGCTTATTGAGTACCATCATAGTAATGAGAGCAGCAGATATAGCGGGTCCTCTGTAAAGAGAAGTGACTTGAACAAAATTATCTATTTATATTTCTTTCCTCGCTATACTATGAATACCTCAAAGACAATGACTATTTCTTATGGACCTTTATATATCTCTAGGGCATAACCCAGTGCCTGGTACATTAGATGCTCAATCAATGTTGATTAAATGCAGCTGAATTTACCAATAACTACTCACATGTGATAATTGGTGCTACACCAGCCTATAAGAATTAACACATCTTGCCATTGCAGGTATAGATTTCTCTATAGTACCCAATTCAACCAAGTGAAACAGATCATTTGTTTGAAATATGTATCTAAAATGATAAGGGAGACAAGCTCCCAACTTGGCCTACAAATAAAATCTTAGTGAATGAGTATTTACAATCAGGGAGGTGGGAAAAATCTGTCTGCGCTAACATTCTCGGGCCGATTAAATATATTACTCTAATTCAGCTGCAAGCAGCACCCAGCTCACTTGAGGGAAAGGCATAAAAGAAGCATCTCCTGTTGATTCTGGCCAGCCATTCTGCTGAGGACAAACAGCCTAGAGTGTTGTTTTCTAGAGGTGACCTCACCGTTTTCTACAAAATCCTGCACAAGTACCTTTGTGGGTTGCCTTTGAGCCAAATACCCAATCAGGTAGCTATGCTAGGTTTAACATCATCATCCTATGACATATGAATAGATGGAAACAGAATTCTACAAATTTAGTAAATATATCTTTGGTGGCTCATTTTGTTGTTTCTCACGAATGTTTCTAACATTTTGTACTTCTATGCTTATTATATACCACAATCCTTAACACCTTTTTTTCACCAATCTACCAAAATCCTGCTGATTTCACTCAATTTTTAAGATTTTCTTTACTATTTTCTTCTTCCACTATCACCACCACACACCTCCAATCTCTTCTTTCAGCAAGAATATTTTAAAGTTAAAATCTGATTATGTGATTCCTCTGCTGAAAGCCTTTCTATGGTTTTTCAAAACCATGAAAACAAGCCACAAGACTTGCTCTCACTACTGCCTGGGTCACTCACTCATCAACTTCAACACTCCTACCACAGATCACCACCTATGCTAAAATGCTTTCCCCTCCAACCCCAAATACACTTTCCCCTTTTGCCTTCTTAACTCCTACTCTTCCTTTGGATTTCTTGGATTTCATGTCTGTATTAGTCTGTTTTCACACTGCCAATAAAGACATACCCAAGACTGGGCAATTTACAAAAGAAAGAGATTTATTGGACTTATAGCTCCAAATGGCTGGGGAGGCCTCACAGTAATGGGGGAAAGCAATGGGCAAGGAGTAGCAAATCACATCTTACATGGATGGCAGAAGACAAAAAGAGCTTGTGCAGGCCAATTTCCATATTTAAAACCATCAGAGCTCGTAAGATCCATTCACTATCACGAGAACAGCACAGAAAAGACCCACCCCCATAATTCAATCATCTGCCACCAGATCCCTCCATAACGTGGGAATCATGGGAGCTATAAAATGAGATTTGGGTGGGGACACAGAGACAAACCAGATCATTCTGCCCCTGGCCTCTCTCAGATTTCATATCTTCACATTTCAAAACCAATGATCCCTTCCCAACAGTCCTCCAAAGTTTCAACTCATTTCCGCATTAACTTAAAACTCCACAGTCCAAAGTCTCATCTAAGACAAGGCAAGTCCCTTCTGCCTATGAGTCTGTAAAATCAAAAGCAAGTTAGTTACTTCCTAGATACAATGGGGGTACAGGCATTGAGTAAATACAACCATTCCAAATGGGAGAAATTGGCCAAAACAAAGGGGCTACAGGCCCCATGCAAGTCTAAAATCCAGTGGGGCAGTCAAATCTGAAAGCTCCAAAATTATTTCCTTTGACTCCATGTCTCACATCCAGGTCACACTGATGCAAGAGGTGGGTTCCCATGGTCTTGGGTAGCTCTGCCCTGTGACTTTGCAGGGTATAGCCTCCCTCCTGGCTGCTTTCATAGGCTGGCATTGAGTGTCTGCAGCTTTTCCAGGTGCATGGTGCAAGCTGTTGGTGGATCTACCATTCTGGGGTCTGGAAGATGGTGGCCCTCTTCTCACAGCTCCACTAGGTGGTGTCCCAGCAGGGACTCTTTGTGGAGGTTCTGACCCCACGTTTCCTTTCTACACTGCCATAGCAGAGGTTCTCCATAAGGACCCTGCCCCTGTAGTAAACTTCGGCCTGGGCATCCAGGCATTTCCGTACATCTTCTGAAATCTAGGCAGAGGTTCCCAAACCTCAATTTTTGACTTCCATGTACTTGCAGGCTCAACACCTCATGGAAGCTGCCAAGGTTTGTGGCTTCCATCCTCTGAAGAAACAGCCCCAAGCTGTACCTTGGCCCCTTTCAGCCATGGCTGGAGTGGCTGGAATGCAGGGTACCAAGTCCCTAGGCTACACAGAGCACGGGTGCCCTAAGCCTGGCCCACTAAACCATCTTTTCCTTCTAGGCCTCTGGGCCTGTAAAGGGAGGGGCTGCTGTAAAGACCTCTGACATACCCTGGACACATTTTCCCCGTTGTCTTGGGGATTAACATTCAGCTCCTCATTACTCATGCAAATTTCTGCAGCCAGCTTGAATTTCTCCTCAGAAAATGGGATTTTCTTTTCTACTGCATAGTCAGGCTGCAAATTTTTAGAACTTTTATGCTCTGCTTCCCTTTTAAAACTGAATGTCATTAACCACACCCAAGTCACTTCTTGAATGCTTTGCTGCTTAGAAATTTCTTCCACCAGATACCCTAAATCATCTCCTTCAAGTTCAAAGTTCCACAAATCTCTGGGACAGGGGCAAAATGCTGCCATTCTCTTTGCTAAAACATAACAAGAGTCACCTTTTCTCCAATTCCCAACAAGTTTCTCATCTCCATCTGAGACCACCTCAGCCTGGACCTTATTGTTCATATCTTTATCAGCATTTTTTTGTCAAAGCCATTCAACAAGTCTCTAGGAAGTTTCAAATTTTCCCATATTTTCCTGTCTTCTTCTGAGCCCTCCAAACTATTCCAATCTCTGCCTGTTACCCAGTTCCAAAGTTGCTTCCACATTTTCAGTTATCTTTTCAGCAACACTCCACTCCTGATATCAATTTACTATATTAGTCTGTTTTCATGCTGCTGATAAAGACATACCCAAGACTGAGCAATTTACAAAAGAAAGAGGTTTATTGGACTTACAATTCCACATGGCTGGGAAGGCCTTACAGTCATAGTGGGAGGCAAAGAGGAGTAAGTCACATCTTATGTGGATGACGGCAGGCAAAAAGAGCTTATGCAGGGCAACTCCCATTTTTAAAACCATCAGATCTCATGAGACCCATTCACTATCATGAGAACAGCACAGGAAAGACCTGCCCCCGTAATTCAATCATCTCCTGCTGGATCCCTCCCACAACAGGTGAGAATCATGGGAGCTACAAGATGAGATTTGGGTGGAGACACAGAGCCAAACCATATCATCATCACACTCTATATATCCTTGGGAATGTCTTTCCTACACACTCTCCTCAACCCTCAGACAAATTTACATCTCCCTGTTATCTCCATAGCATTCTGCACCTTTTCCTCACAGCCCTTAGAATTCTATTGTTGTGATTCTGTGAAAGAAATAGGAGGAGGACACAATCTGGGTCTATTTTTTCCCCATTGTATCCCCAGCACCAGGCATGAGGCCTGACCTTCAACATATGCTTGTATCATGTTGAAGAAATGAAGAGAGAGCCTCCTTGTTCATGAATGGATATGTGGAGTACATGAGGAGGTGAGAGAGCAAGGCTCATTAAGGGAGCCTGACTTATATGCAAACCATTTCTAGCAAGTTACTTTTGCTATTTTAGGGATCATTAGCCCTATTTCAATTTCCACATAATATTAAATTTTGAAAATCCAGGGTAGAATGTGAATGCATATTATTTATGGAATTTAAATTAGTTTTACATTTACCTTCTTAGTTGTATTTTTATTTAAAAGCTACTCCTTGTTTAACAGCCAAGTAAAAAAAGTACTATGTTGAATATCTCTATGTCTTCTATGTCTGAATCCATTGCAGTCTGACTTTAGACTTGATTTTTGCATTAACTAATTCTTCTCAATTTGCCTTGCTAAAGATTTTAATAACTTTCAAGTAGAACTCATTATAGTTATCTCGTTGGACCCCAAAGGAGAATTTGACACAGTGAACCAAACTCTCCCCTTGCCAGGTCTGAGGCCCATTCTCCCACTCATCTCCTATCATTTGATCCATTTGATCATGATCTTATCTCCATCTACCTGCTAGCGTCTTTATCTAACCTTACACTGTAAAGTTCAGCACTAGGAGAAGAAAAAAGCCTTATAGATTTCCCAAAACATATCACACTCTTTCATATTTCTATTCCTTTGCCCATACTGCTTCCTTTTCCTGGAATTCCATTCTCCTATTTGTTTGCCATGGAATCTTATTTCACTCCTGCCTTTTAGGAAAGTCTTCCTCAACTCACCAGGCATTCCATTGCTCCTTCAGCAGTACATTCATTGCATGTTTTCTATATTCCCATAGAAATCATTTTCTTGTTGTTTGTTTGCTTATCTCTTTCCCATTCTTTACTGTTAGCTGCATGAGAAAAAAATCTGTGCTTTTTATCTTTGTCTCTGCAGTACTAGCACAATTCCTAATATGTGCCATATGCTTCATAAAATATCTGTAGGTTGACAGTTTAGGAGTACAGTTGGAGGATGTATTTTTTATTGTATTATAATTTAGATTCACATAGTGGGAGCATTTGGGGGATGTTACAGGATTAGAAAATGATTGCCCCTAAGGCCAAGACTATGGAGAAGAATGAGTAGTCCCAGCTGCCATATCTATGACCCTGGAACCATGTTCCCTCACATATTTTACTTTATAAGGAATCAAGAATTACAGATTCTAGCTCTCTGTCACTAAGTATTTGTAGCATTTGACCAATTATATTTCTACTTAATCTCTAATATTTTCCCCAGCTCAGAAGTTATTTGACTTGTGCTTCTAGTGTGGTAGAATATCTGAGTCAGATCAGCCTTCCCAATGAGAACACGTGTAAAAACTAAATAAAATGTTTTAAAAATAGCAGTTTTAAAAAAATGGGAGAGCAACTAAGGTAGCCAACATGTGAGAGTGACAGATCCTGGAAAGAAGGGAGGCACATTGAGTTGCTTCATTTGCCCCACCATTTTTTCATTCTAGGTATTTGTTGATTCATATGTAGTGTAATAGTCAGAAGCTGAGCAGAAACTTGTGGTTTTAGCTTTTGGAAGTCAAAAGTTTAAGTATACAAAAGCAATCAGTACTTGAGCAGCCAAGATCCTTAAGAAAATATAATGTCAGGCCGGGCACGGTGGCTCACGCCTGTAATCCCAGGCCTTTGGAGTCGGAGGTGGAAGAAACACCTGAGGTCAGGAGTTCGAGACCAGCCTGGCCAACATGTGAAACCCTATCTCTACTAAAAATACAGAAATTAGCTGGGCATGGTGGTGTGTGCCTGTAATCCCAGCTACTTGGGAGGCTGAGGCAGGAGAATCACTTGAACTCGGGAGGCGGAGGTTGCAGTGAGCCAAGATCGTGCCACTGCACTCCAGCCTGGGTGACAGAGTGAGACTTCATCTCAAAGAAAAAAAAAAAGAGAGAGAGAGAATATGTAACCTCAAAGAAGTGAGCCTACATTCGGCACCACATTTTCCCTCAAGACATTAGCTTATTTTTGAGCTGCAGGTGATAACAATGGAAATTAGATATTTTACCTAAATAATAAAGAAAAACATGACACAACATAGTTCATGTGATGCAGCTAAAGCCATGTTTGGAGGAAAATATACAACCTTAAATGCATATGTTATAAAAGCAAAAAATCTGAAAATTTTATAAATATCTATCTCAAGCAATTTAAAAAGAATGGTAAATTAAATCTGAAGAATGTAGAAGAAAATAATGATGGTAAGAGTAGAAATAACTGAAATAGAAACAAATGTATGATAGAAAACAATTAACAAAACCTAAAGTTAGTCCCTGAAAAGAATAATAAAATTGGTAAATCCTGATAGGATAGATAAAGAAAAAAATAAGAGAGTAGGAACAAATTATAAATGCTAGTAATAGAAATGGTACATAATTATAAACCTTATGGACATTAAAAACATAAGAAGATTGTACTATATTATGGCAATACATTTGAAAATGTAGACAAAATTTCTTAAAAACTACAAATATCAAAACTGACACAAGAAATATATACTTACATACATATGTGTGTGATATGCATGTAAAATTCTTAATTTAAAACCTTGCCCTGTAGTCCCAGCTACTCAGGAGGCTGAGGCAGGAGACTGGTGAACCCAGGAGGCAGAGCTTGCAGTGAACCGAGATAGCGCCACTGCAGTCCAGCCTGGGCGAAAGAGCAAGACTCCATCTAAAACAAAAACAAAAACCAGAAAACAACAACAACAAAAAAACCTTGCAACAAAATATTCAAGACTCAGATGACATCAGAAGTAAATTATTTATCACATTTAAGAGAAAAGTCACACCATCTTACAGAAGAAATCCTTGCAGAGTGGAACAAAAGAGAAAATACTTCAAAGCTAATTTTATGAGGACAGCATAACCTTGATACAAAAAGCTGGTAAAGACATTACAAGAAATAAAAATGTAAAGCCAGTCTCTCTCATTAATATAGATGCAAAATTTCTAAATGTAGTATTAGCAAATTGGATCCAGTGATACATGAAATACGTAATACATTATGATCAAATTCATGTTTTTACAAGAATACAAGGTTGCTTCAACATTTAAAAATCGATTAACTCCTTAATTTATTTGAATAAAACAGAAAGGCCATATGATCATCTCAATACTTTCAGGAAAAACATTTAATAAGTTTATTCTAAGTTGAGTAACACAGGAGTGGAAAACCAAAACTGTATGTTCTCACTTATAAGTGAGAGCTAAGCTATAAATATGCAAAGGCATACAAAATGCTAAAATGGATTTTAGAGACTCAGAAGCGGGGTATGACGGGGCCTAGGGATTAAAAAAACTACAGTTTAGGTACAAAGTACACTACTCAGGTGACAGGTGCCCTAAAATCTAAGAATTCACTGCATAATTTATCCATGTAAGCAAAAAAACACTATGAAAATAAACTTTTTAAATTGAACATTGATCATATTTTTAAAATAAAATAACTCTCAGTAGACTAGAAAAAAAAGAAATTTTGTTTTATCCCAATAAAGGTCATTTACAAAAATTCCCACCAAACATCATGGTTAATGATGAAATACTAAAATCTTTCTACCTGAGTGATCAGAAATGAGACAAAGATGCCCCATCTCCATTTCCTTTAAACATTGTACTAGAAATCCTAACCAAAGTACTAAGGCAATATTTAAAATATTTTAAATATAAGGACTGAAAAGAAAGAAACTAAGTGGTCATCATTTGTAGAACACATGATTCTATACGTAAAAAAATTCAAGGAAATCTACTGATAAACATAGTAAGTTACTCATGTAACCAAACACCACCTGTTCCCCAATATCCTATGAAAACAAAAAAAAAATTAAAGTAGTAAGTTAGTGTATTAGGCAAAACCAATCTATGGTGATAGAATTCAGAATAGTAGTTATACTTTGTGGGGGTAAGCTATTAGAAGTAATAAGTAAAGCTACTAGACTTAATAGGAAAGGACACTAGATACGTGGTTAAAATTTCTACAGTCTAGCAAAAAACAAAACTAAAAATTTTTAAATGATATCATTGATAAGACAACTTTTTTAAATAAAATAATTATGCATAAACCTAATGGAAGATATCCAAATACTTTACACAAAAAAATTATACAACAGGATTGAAAAAAATTGTTAACGAGCTAAATAGTCATGTATATTGCCAAGAAAAGGCAAGACAATTTTGAAGTTGGAAAGTTAGAAGAATTACGTAACAGACATCAAGACTTTTTATAGCAAAGCTTCTTTAGTTAAAACAGTGTGGTAATTGCTCAAATATAGACAAATAAACAAGTTTAACAGAATAGAGAACCATGTATGATCGTTTATTTATAAGAAAGTTGACAGAGAAGTGTAATAGGGATAGAATGGTCTTTTCAATAAATAGTAAGGATTCCATTGGATAACCATATTGTAATATCAGAATCTTGACCTCTACTTCACAAAAATATTATTTCCACACAAAAATATTATTTCCAAGTAGACTGAAGAATGAAATACAAAAGGTAAAGTGATAAAAATTCCAAAGCAAACATAGAAGAATATCTTCTTTATTTTGAAATAAGCAGAGTTGTCTTAACAAAGCACAAGAAACACTAACTACAAAGAAAAAGACTGATAAATTAAATGCTATTGAAATCAAGGTCAAGATCATCTACTCATCAAAAGATGCAATTAGGAAACTGAATGGCAAGTCATAGAACAGGAGAAAGTATTTGCAATATATACACCCTAAAAAACTTTTGTGTCTAAAATATACAGATTTTCTAGAGGCCAATAAGAAAAACAGTCTAATTTCAAACGGACTGCTGGAACTCTCATACACATATTGGGGGTATAAATTGGTGTAATTACTTTGGAAAACTGGTAGTACCTGTCAAAGCTGAATGTACATAGAACCTACAACTCAGCAATTCCACGTCTGTGTACTATGTGCTCCAAAAGACCAACAGACATGAATGAACACTTCACAGCAGCATCAACTGTGTAAGCCAAAATCTAGAAACAACTCCATTTCCATCAACAGAGAATAAATAAGTGAAATGTGAAATATGCATATAATAGAATATTCTATGGCAACGATGAATAAATTATTGCTACACAATGTTTTAATCTCACAAGGAAAAGAGGCCAGACACCAAAAAATACACACTACATAAATACAACTATGTAAGTTCAAAAATAGGTAGAAGTAATCTATAAAAAAGAAGTCACAATAGTGGTCTCCTTTGGTGGAGGGGATAACTGGGATGGATGATGAGTTAAGTTACTGGGTGTTTGTAATGCTTTATCTATTGATCTGAGTAGTGCTTACATAGATATATTTACTTAGGAAGAATTAACTGAGGTAAGTGCAACTTATGATTTGTGCTCGTTTTCTATATGGATGCTAAATTTTATGTTTAAATAATTATACTTAAAAATAATGTGATACTATTTTTCTATTTAGTAGTACACACGACCAAATGCAGAAGTTTGGGACAGAAGGATGAGAGAAGCAGAATGGCATTCAGCTACTGAAAGCACTGAAATAGTTCTTCTTTATCAGAAGGTAACCCTGGGTTACCTGCCAGCCCTGTCTGCACATTTTATGCCATTGTGTATTTAAGCAAGTAGAGAGACAGCAGCCAGGCAGGCCAGCTAGACCAGTCTCCAGTGTAGACAGAGTATGTGGCCATATTTTGGCACCATTACAGTTTCCTGAAAACCCCCTGCCCACCCTGGTTAAAGCCTACTTCCCAATAACCTGCTACAATCCCTGAAATACATATCGGTAGGTCAAAATAGCAGTTTTAAAATGTGAGTTTGAGGTTTCCAATCGAATTTTCTAACTTTGTTGTTTCTTGTATGTGGATAAAAATCTTTGAATAGTCTGTTATTATAAAGACTGTTTCTCTTTTGCAGAGAGTTTCTTAATAATTTCTTAAACTTATGTTTTTGAATATATTGAAGTCAAGCTACATAGTTTCCAAGGTTCAGGCAAAACTTTTTATCTATAAAAAGACTATCTCCAGAATGCTGCAGCTAACATAAAAACAAAAAATTAAGTTGTCCAAGAAGGATAATTCCTTAATTATTACCACTTATGTATTAGCTTAGGTGAGCCAAGAGGAGGGGTGAGGAAATTATTGTCCAGGGACCAAATCCTGGCCAATGCCTGCTTTTTTTTTTCTTTTGAGACAGAGTCTTGCTCCGTCGCCCAGGATGGAGTGCAGTGGTGCCATCTCTGTTCACTGCAAACTCCGTTCAAGCAATTCTCCACCTCAGCCTCCTGAGTAACTGGGATTACAGATGTGCATCACTGTGCTCAGTTAATTTTTGTATTTTTTGTAGAGACAGGGTTTCGCCATGTTCATCGGGCTGCTCTTGAACTCCAGGCCTCAAATAATCTGCCCTCCTTGGCCTTCCAAAGTGCTGTGATTACAGGGGTAAGTCACCGCGCCCTGGCCCAATGACTACTTTTGTATATGAAGTTTTATTGGCAAACAACCATTCCCATTCACTTACATATTGCTCCTGGCTATTTTCAAGCTACAAGAGCAGAGTTTAGTAGTTGTGGCAGAGAAAATTTTCGGCCCACAAAATCTAAAATAGTTACTATCTAGTTCTTTATAGAAAATGTTTGCCAACCTTTGGCCTAGATTTATATATGATCTTTCTCATCTCAGAGGAAATAACAGTCCTATACAAATAAAACACAGGATAAGTACCTTTTCTTAATGGCAAGATTAATTAGGTTGACGATGAGATAGAGAGCTACCAGAAAGCTCTAGACAGAACAGGCAGCGCAGCAAAGGGCACTGTTCACGTGGAGAGCAAGCAAACCTGGTGGTCATTTTTTATTAGAAAGGATTGAGGTTCCTTTGCAGGTTTTTTTAAAGGCACTGTCAAACAGAAGTATTTCCTAAGGGTATTTCCTCTAATGCCTTAGCTAGCATATTGAACAGGACAACTAAATGCAATGTATGATTTTAAATAGGATTTTGGATTAAAAAGAAACTGTACAGAATATTATTGAGATTGATGTGTAAATGTTAATATGGGCTATAAATTAAATAATACTGATCATGTTAAATATATCAACTCGATCATTGTATTATAGTTTTGTAAGAGAAAGTTATTGTTCTTAGAGGATATTTATTGAAATATCAAGGGCTAAAGTTTCATGATTATCTGCAACTAACATTAAAAGGTATAATCAAGTAGTCAGAGAGACAGAGAGAAAGCAAATGTGGCAAAATGTTAACAATTGGTAAATCTAAGTAAATGACAAATGGGTGTTGATTGTACTATTTTTACAAATTTTCTGTAGGTTTGACTATTTTTTTCAAACTAGACTGTCAGAGGAACATTTTAAAAAATAGATATTGAAAGATTTTTGGGGAAAAGTTGGAAGAGATAAAACAAAGAAAACTTTTTTTTTTTTTTTTTTTTTACTGAGAAGCTAAACTCGTCAACAGCTAATTTATCTAGATATTCCTACACAATTATATTTCCTTCTGTCTTTATGAGGTTTTATCTCAGACCTCTCCGCATCCCTAAAACTCTTCATTTGATTTTCCGCACATAAGAAAAAATTGTGTTGAATATTTTCCCTAGGAAAACATTATACATATTACACATGCGTATACCTAAAATGTGTGTTATAACCATATGCTTCAAATAAACATTTCCTCCCAAAAAACCTCAGTTTCAAAATATTTTGCAGAATTTGTCACCTTGTATGATACAAAATAGAAGATAAACCAGGCTCAAAGGGATCTCAAACACATATCCCTCATTGCTTCTCGGAAATATGGCGGCACGTAACCTTGCGAGATTGACGTAGTCACAGATGACAGTCGAGAATCACCAACAGACCTGCAGCTCCGCCTGGCATCATAATATATGTTGTTGGTAACTGTTGATAGATATTCCATGTGGCATTTAGATATGAATCTTGAAGTGTATTTGAGAGCCTACAGCTCTGAGAAAAAGAAGAGGACTTTTCCCTAAGTTCTTCAAAGCAATTCCTAAATGTTGATGTGTCCACCAACATACGACGAATGTGTTTCAGCACCTTCGTGGATGCCATTCATCTGTGAGAGGACAAGGCCAGTGCCCAGGTGACTCACACCCCACTTATCTTGTTACCAGGTAAAATAATACAGGGCCTCTGGTTCCCACATTCACATCTGGTATGAAAAGCCAGGCCCCTCTATCTAGGTTCTAAATTTGAATACATTTATCTTGTGTGAAGAGATTTTACTTGACTGACTTACAGAGTGGATCCCTGTATGTACTAGTTCTAAGTTTCTTTCTTTTTTTTTTTTTTAACCCCAGGGCTTTTCAGTAGACACCGCTTTTCCTTAGAGTTCACAGTTGGAGCAGTGTCGCACAGCAGCATTCATAGAGGAGGTGAAGACAAATTGTTACTGGGTGGAGGGGAAGGAACAATGGCAGAAGGGGTTTAAAGTGGAATTGAGTGTGTAGCAAAAATTCTGTGCTTATCTAATAAGGCTGAAATTGAGAGGTTGCTTGAACATGTCAAGTGAGCCAGTATATCAGAAAAACAAACTCTGTCCTGTCCTGTGTTATGACTGCAACATGGGTAAATGGGGCCACAGAGTCATAACACCAAACTACCACAATGATATACAACCTCAAAGATATGATACTTCTCAGTTATCATTCACGTCCCAAATATGAAATGAGCAATAATCCTAATGATAAATACCATTTTGAGGAAGTGGTCAGCAACAGATATCCTTTCTGGGTCAAAATAATGACAACAATTCCAGGCAATTTACTTATTTTTAAGACAAAAGGATCAATCCTTGATCTTAAATATGAAGTTTGTGAATATTTTTTATACCTTCTAAATTATGTAGGTAAGATCTAAATGTTGATGATATGGATGTAGGTAACCAGCCAGGATAATTATAAAAGAGGCCATGTAAACTTCAAAATTTTAGCTCATGCACCAATTACACTGCAGGAAGAATAAAACAGCGTTGGTTTTGGGCTCAGAGTTAATTCAAATAAGCCAAAAAATAATGTGGCTTTTCCAAAGTCCACGTAGATGTCGCAGTAGTTGAATACTGACTGCTCTTTTAAAATTCAAAAGAAAAAACTCTGTCAGTCAGATGGACACTAATTAGGAGAGAATCATACAGTATCATCACCTAAGTTTTCTTGCTTACTTTTCCAGTCATAATATCTAAGATTAAAAAAAAAAAATCCCATTACCTCTACCCTGCCTCTTTTTGAAAAGAGCTTCCAAATAGTGAATATTGTTTTATGAGTTTTAAGAACAAGCAATGAGATTAGAAAATTAGTCTGAAAGTCTTGGGAAAGCAAAAGAGGCAAGATGTAAATGAAGCCCTTATTTTTCTAAAATGAATATTTTGGAACAATTATTACCTCACTCAAATAAATAAATATGAAATATGAAACTGTAAAATCTACATCAAAAGTATCTACACCTGAATGGCAGAGTTTGTCAGCAGCAGATGAAAGATCAGACCAAAATCTATTTGGAATTGCTTACAATAGATAAATGTCTACTTTAAGCTAATTGTTCTCATAATTGGAGAGGAAATGAAACTACCGAAAAAAAGAAAACTACAAAAAGGAGAAGGCTGGATTTTAGGGGTGGGCTGACACTGACTTACTTAACAAAATATTCTATATGTTGTTTACAACCCAAGCTTATAGCGAAGGTTTTATTTTAGTGGCTTGCTACATGAATAACACTGACCACAGAATTCACCCACCCACAACATTCATACTCCATGAGACTATAAACTTCCCAAGGACAGAAATCCTGTCCAATCTAGCCTAAGCCTTGTACATAGTAGGCACTCATGAAATGGTTTAGTGAATTAAAGTGAGAGAGGAGTGAAAGTGTGAATGAATTAAGAAACAAATACCAAGCTGATAGGAAATATGAAGGCTTGAGGAGAATTGCTCACATTAAATTTCAGAGCTTCTTTACTCATAAAGAATCAGATTCTCAACCTGTGAACTGTACAGCCATTTGCAACAGGAAGATTAATTGTGCATGGTATTTTTTAAAATACATATATTTTGTCTAGACTTCAGAAAAACAAAGCTCTGGAAGCTGTGTCTATCATTGCTGTCAGTTCAGAAATTGCCTTGAGCAAAATTGAATGAGAATTTTCACAAACATTCATGAAAAATTTGGTTTGTATGACTAACCTGTCTCACCAGGTAGGATCACTGCCCTTGACATCCAAAGGCAATGCTGAGGGCATCATGCTCTGTAGAGAGGGCTGCTCAGATCAAAGAATGTCTGTCCTTTCCATTTGCTACAGAATTTTTTGTTTGGGGTGTTGCTGTTGTTATTGTTATTGTTTGGTTGTTTGGTTGGTTGGTTTGGTTTTTTACAGAGCATTTTGTTCTTTTTGTAACCTTATTATTAATTATGGTGCTGATGTTTTTGTCCAAGGTATCTTAAAATAGTTCCTACAATATATTTTTGCAGCAATTTGCATTTCTCAGCCTGAGAGTTGTCTGGTATCTTTTTCTTTGCCTGGTGTTTTGTTTTGTTTTGTTTTGTTTGTCAAAGAAAGCAATCCCACATTCTGGTAAGCTGCTTAAGAAAAACAACTGAATTATCGACATTTTACTTTAGAGAATATACAGATAATCAAATATGTTTTTGTATGCAATTTGGAAGAGCACTGTGTCCAGGTAAGAAGATTGAGGAACTCAAGCCTGAAGCTCTCACATCTTATATCTTTCTGACTTTGATTGATAACTTATTCTCTCGGAATCTTCTTTTCCTTCACTTCAAACATTTAGGACTGGTGAGGGGAGAGGAGGTGGGTGGCAGCTAGTTTCTTGCCTTATTTGTTTTCAGGGACTATTGTAGACAACAAGTAAACTGTGAAAGGGTTTCAAAAACAGGAAAAGTCCTTACCAATCTCAGTGGGGTTGGTTTCAGCTGTCAAGCCTCATTTGCTGATTGTCATGTCTTCTCAATGCAAACGCCCATTTCTTTTCCTGTCCTAGACTGTTTGTAGCACCGAAAAGGAAAGCTAGTGCCTACTGCTGCCCATCCTTTGCACTCTTAACCAGTCCAAATAGCAGAAAGTCCCCCAAATTCACAGAGTGTCAGGCAGCAAGTCGGTAGCTTCTTTACTGGTCTGTGTTCTCATTTGAAGGGATAAAGTGCGGCCATGGACAGAGGTGGGCTATCTTAGAATGCCCTCAATAAGAGCCAGCATGTAATATAAAAACCCAGGTATGCAACTAAGTTTTGTGACTTTGGGAAAGGTTTTTTTAAAGCCCATTTATGACTCAATTTCCTAATCTTAATTCAGAGCTTTTCTTACTTCATTTGGGATGCTATAACAAAATACCATAGACTGGGAGGTTTATAAACAACAGAAACTTATTTCTCACAGTTCTAGAAGCTGGGAAGTCCAAGATCAAGGCACCAGCAGATTCAAAGTCTGAGGGGAGCCTGCTTCCTGGTTCGTAAGATGGCTGTCTTTTTGCTGTAACCTCACGTGGCAGAATGGATGAGAGAGGTCTCTGGGGCCTCCTTTATAAGGACACAAATTCTATTCATGAGGTCTCCACCCTCTTGATCTAATCACCTCCCCAAAGCCCCAATGTTGAAACATTGGAGATTATGTTTCAACATAAAGATTTTGAAGGGATACAAACACTCCATCTCTAGCAGAACCTTTCTCATGGGGCTGCTATGGTTATTAAATCAGATAACAAACGCAAAGCACTTAGAAGAGTGTCTGGCTGTAGAGTAAGTGCTCACAGAAGGATGTGAACTTATGATCGTTGTTACCAGTGTTATTAGCACCACTTGGGTTGGCTGGCTGATGTCCTACCCACTGTCTTCATAGGAGAGACTGAGAAACTGTTTTCTGAGACCAGCAACACTTATGCAGTTCACAAATGGCTGGGTTTCCCAATGCTTATCTGAGGTACCATATGCAATAACTGATGAATGTCTGTTTGCACCTGCTTGCTTTCATAGCCAGGTACATTTAACTTGATTTCTCTCTGGAGTGAGGTCAGGGATTTGCTCACCCACACATACATGCATTATGCTGAAAATATTCAGAGTCCTCCTAGGTGCCAGGAGCTGTTTCAGCTGCTGATGATATAGCACAATGGCTGAGATTACTGCCCTTAGGGATTTCTTAATGGGAGAAAGACAATAAACAAATACATTTTAAATATGACAGATATTGGTAAGTGTTACCAGAAAATGAGACAGAGTAAGGAGAATGGAGATTGAAATGGGAGCAGGAGCTGTTTTAGTTTGGGCAGCACAGGCATCTCTGATAAAGTGATGTTCAAGCAGAGACCTGATTGAAGAAGGTAGGGAGTGGAATGCAGCTGACTGGGAGAAGAGTCTTCCCTGCAAAGGAAGTTCAGGTCCTAAGATGCGTGGGTATCTGGTGTGTTCCAGGCACATCCAAGAGACCAGTATGGATAAAACTCAGTGGGAAAGGGATAGAATAATGGAGATGAGGTCAGGGATCAAGAGGGGTCAGATCACTAAGGGCTTTCAAGTCCATGACAGGGACTTTGGATTTTATTCTGAGTGAGACAAAAAGTCATTGGAGTGTTTCCATTGGAGAAGGGACTGTTGTAAAAGGATCTAGCTTTTCTAGATCTGTTTCAGTTTCCAGAACTGTTGGGAGATCTAGCTGTTGGCAGGAGAGTACAGCAGGGCAGAGGTGAGAGAAGGGAGATTGGGTAGGAGGCAAAAATCCAGGGGAAAGTGATAGTAACTAGAAATATGGTGGTCATTCCGGAAGTAGTGAGAAGTGGCAGAATCCTGGATACTCACTGAAGAAAGAGCCAACAGAATTTGCCAATGAATTGCATTTGAAAGAAAGAGGAGGGTCAGCAAAATCATCCATTCTAAGATGTCTGTCAGAAATGCTTGTTCTTTGGTGCCATAAAGAAATAGCACTTGAACATTAATTTCTTCAGCAAGGCCATTGTTTTACTTTCTGCAGAATGGGTACACTCGCCAGCAGTTTTGCCATGAGAGTACACCAAACAAAGGAGACAGGGTCATTTATAATTTGACGCGTCCACCTTACTGCTGTGTCTGGTTTCCACTGGCTGGAATGGGACCTCATATTCTGTATTTGTCCTGGTGGCTAGCAACTTAGAACTTTTTAAAAGAGGCAAAGGCAGAGGAGAACAAAGGAAGGAGGAAGTAACTTGTAGAATGCTGAGAAAGGTAAAAACACCTTCAAATAAGGAAGAGGAACAGGATGACCTAATGCTTGCTTGGACCAGTATAAGCATGCCAGGGCAAATATTTAGGCTAAACTGTGGGAGCTAAGAACATAAAGTACATTGATTTCTTTATTATGGCTAGCATATATTTAAGAATGTTAGCACAGGTCTTTGAATAAATTTTTCTTCTACAAGAAGTTACTATTTATTCCTAATTAGATGGGAAGGAAAGTCTTTGAAGAGGAAACTCTACCTTACTTTTTACATGTCTAAAACAAATATCCCATTAACAAGTCTTCTTGGCTGCAAGGGACAGAAAACCAAGTCAAACTAACAAGTTTAAAAAAAGAAGAGAGAGTATGAAACCAAACTGAAAAGAACAGGAGTGATACTGGTTTCAGGACTGTTTTCCAGTCTCTTCCATTTATGTCTCTCTGCAGTCAACTTGTTTCTCTCAGAGTAGTTTTTCCAAATGGGGGTAGAGGGGCATAGCTACAGGTATTTCTGAGCCCAGGTTCTCACCCTTTTCACCTGGAGAGGGTAGGAATGTCTTGGTTCTGCCAGGTCAAGGGAATCCTGGAAGGAGAGTCTTTCTGTTACCACAAAGCAGGCCCCCATCAGACATTGAATCTGCTGGTGCCTTGATTTTGGATTTCCCAGCCTCCAGAACTGTGAGAAATAAATTTCTGTTGTTTATAAATCTCCCAGTCTATGGTATTTTGTTACAGCATCTCAAATGGAATAAGAAAGGCCCTGAATTATATCTATTTAAAACTAGGATATAAGTCACAAATGGGTTTTTAAAAACCTTGCCCAAAGTCACAAAACGTAGTTGCATAGTGGGTTTCAACTAATGCATGCTGGCTCACAAATTTAGGTTGTTAACCACACAGCCTTAAACTGCAAATGTTCTTTACCTACAGTTTGAGATACAGTTCTCATTGCCACTCACTGTATACACACAAAACAACAACAACAACAACAACTAAAGTAAAAGCTTTGTAAAACAATACTTTGCCCACTAATGAACTGTGATCGGCACTTCAAAAACTACAGCAATGGGCTCTGTTTTGAGGTCGTTTCTTCTGCCATTCACACCTCCACCCTCAATCCTGCCTTTTAAAAAATGTTCTGAGGTGAATTACACTCAAGTTTCTGTTGACTGAAGGATCTTATTAGACAGCTAACTCTATAAGGAAAGGGATATCTGGGAGCAGCCACCTAGAGAGAGAAAGGGAAATGTGGAAAAGAGAAGGTGAACAACCAACACCAGCTTCACCTACTACACAATTTTGCCTAAGGCTAGCCCTGCCCTTCAAGTTGGAGGATTTCTGCCCCTCTGCAGAACCAAAGGTGAGTCACTGTAGTAAATAGAAAGCCTGAATCTACAGAGGCTTATTAACATTCTGCCAGTCTCATTCAGCCCAGCTCCCTTTCTGCCATTCAGAGGGCAATGTCATTGTCACCTGAGGTGCCCTGCTGGGACAGGAAGTTTCAGCTATTTTTTTAACTTCAGCTATCTAATTGTGGGTTTTTTTTCCTGCTATTTTTAGCATTACTACTAGACATTTAAAACATTTGTCTTTTTATCCCTTTTATTTGTGCCTTAATGCAGAAAAACACTGTAAAAATATCTGAATAAATGATAAATCTCTGAATAGAATAACTCAGCTTTTATACAACAACCCGATTTTCACTCATACTGTCATCATGTTCCCCAAGGTAGTTTAGAAGTTTGGTTCGCTGGTTCTAGAAAAGAAAAGATTATTTTAGGATGTTTCAAGAGTAACATAACACACTTTATTTGTATGGCAGCTGTAAATGAAAATATTGGAACAAACTAGTTGTCTTTTATAATTCACCACCTAAAGCCCAACCCAAAAAATCAAATGCAGTTGAATCTGCTTGGACAAGTTTTATCTAGTTGCATTTATGAGTTCTGACCCATTTTCAGCTGATTTTGTAAAACTGTTTCAAGACCTCCATAGGCCCTACATCCTGATTCTAGGTATTTTCCTAATGCTTCACCACCCATTTTTACATTCCCAGGGGCCTTTTTGGAAAACCAGTCCAGTCCAGGATGACCACAGCTCAGGGCTTGCCTCTGAGATACAATTTACAATTACAGGCACCCTGGGAATCTAGTCCTAAATTTAATTAGTAATTTCCACTGTGAAATGCAAAGCCCTTTGGAAAGTTTCTTTGGAAGCTCTAGAATTAGCCTTAAATTGTTCATCCTTCTAAAATAGATCTTAGCACTCACAGTGAAAACTAAACATCTTAGTAGCACTAAACTGAGTCAAAATTTGTGGTCTTGGAAAGAAAGATGCTTATAATATAAAAACAGAATTAATGGCCAGGCGCAGTGGCTCACACCTATAATTACAGCACTTTGGTTGGCCGAGGTGGGTGGGTCATGAGGTCAAGAGATTGAGACCATCCTGGCCAACATGGTGAAACCCCGTCTCTACTAAAAATACAAAAATTAGCCAGGTGTGGTAGTGCATGCTTGTAGTCTCAGCTACTTGGGAGGCTGAGGCAGGGGAATCGCTTGAACCTGGGAGGCAGAGGTTGCAGTGAAAGGAAAAAAACAAAACAAAAAAACAGAATTAATATCCCAAATCTAAATCTACTACTTATGAGCTATGTGAGTTCTGGCAAGTGCTCTGGTCATGATAAGCCTCACAATCTTCATCTGTAACATGGAAGGTGACAATACCTACTTCATTGCCATGATAGATATTAGCAAAATTGCATACAAGGCATCTGTACATGGTTGTCAGGCCTCTGAGCCCAAGCTAAGCCATCATATCCCCTGTGACCTGCACGTACACATCCAGATGGCCAGTTCCTGCCTTAACTAATGACATTCCACCACAAAAGAAGTGAAAATGGCCTGTTCTTGCCTTAACTGATGACACTGTCTTGTGAAATTCCTTCTCCTGGCTCATCTTGGCTCAAAAGCTCCCCCACTGAGTACCTTGTGACCCCCACTCCTGCCTGCCAGAGAACAACCCCCCTTTTTCCTTTACCTACCCAAATCCTATAAAATGGCCCCACCCCATCTCCCTTCACTGATTCTCTTTTCAGACTCAGCCCACCTGCACCCAGGTGATTAAAAGCTTTATTGCTCACACAAAGCCTGTTTGGTGGTCTCTTCACACAGATGCACAAGAAATTTGGTGCCGTGACTCTGATCGGGGGACCTCCCTTGGGAGATCAATCCCTTGTCCGCCTGCTCTTTGCTCCGTGAAAAAGATCCTCTTACGACCTCAGGTCTTCAGACCCACCAGCCCAAGGAACATCTCACCGATTTTAAATCGGGTAAGCGGCCTCTTCTTACTCTCTTCTCCAATGTCTCTCACTATCCCTCAACCACTTTCTCCTCTCCACTCTTCAATCTCTCCCTTCTCTTAATTTCAATTCCTTTCATTTTCTGGTAGAGACAAAGGAGACACATTTTATCTGTGGACCCAAAACTCCAGCGCCGGTCACGGACTGGGAAGGCAGCCTTCCCTTGGTGTTTAATCATTGCAGGGATGCCTCTCTGATTATTCACCCACGTTTCACAGGTGTCAGACCATGCAGGGATGCCTGCCTTCATCCTTCACCCTTAGTGGCAAGTCCCGCTTTTCTGGGGGAGGGGCAAGTACCCCAACCTCGTATCTCTGTGCCCCAATCCCTTATTTCCACACTCAGACCTCTTATATCCCTGCACCCCGATCCCTTATTTCCATGCCCCAACCTCTTATATCTCTGCACCCTGATCCCTTATTTCCATGCCCCAACCTTGTATCTCTGTGCCCCGACCCCTTTCCCACTTTTCTGGAGGGTAAGAACCCCTGAACTGCTTCCCTCTGTATCTCTACTCTCCCTTTTCTTTAAACTTGCCTCCTTCACTATAGGCAAACTTCCACCCTCCATTCCTCCTTCTTCTCCCTTAGCCTGTGTTCTTAAGAACTTAAAACCTCTTCAACTCTCACCTGACCTAAAATCTAAGCGTCTTATTTTCTTCTGCAATGCCACTTGACACCAATACAAATTCGACAGTAGTTCCAAATAGCCAGAAAATGGCACTTTCAATTTTTCCATCATGCAAGATCTAAATAATTCTTGTCGTAAAATGGGCAAACGGTCTGAGATGCCTGATGTCCAGGCATTCTTTTACACATCGGTCCCTCCCTAGTCTCTGTGCCCAGTGCAACTTGTCCCAAATCTTCCTTCTTTCCCTCCCACCTGTCCCCTCAGTCCCAACCCCAAGCGTCGCTGAGTCTTTCTAATCTTCCTTTTCTACAGACCCATCTGACCTCTCCCCTCCTCGCCAGGCTGAGCTAGGTCCCAATTCTTCCTCAGCCTCCGCTCCTCCACCCTATAATCCTTTTATTGCCTCCCCTTCTCACACCTGGTCTGGCTTACAGTTTCGTTCCGTGACTAGCCCTCCCCCACCTGCCCAGCAATTTACTCTTAAAAAGGTGGCTGGAGCTAAAGGCATAGTCAAGGTTAATGCTCCTTTTTCTTTATCCCAAATCAGATAGCATTTAGGCTCTTTTTCATCAAATATAAAAACCCAGCCCAGTTCATGGCTCATTTGGCAGCAACCCTGAGATGCTTTACAGCCCTAGACCCGAAAAGGTCAAAAGGCCGTCTTATTCTCAATATACATTTTATTACCCAATCTGCTCCCGACATTAAATAAAGCTCCAAAAATTAAATTCCGGCCCTCAAACCCCACAACAGGATTTAATTAACCGCGTCTTCAAGGTGTACAATAATAGAAAAAAGTTGCAATTCCTTGCCTCCACTGTGAGACAAACCCCAGTCACATCTCAAGCACACAAGAAATTCCAAACACCTGAACCACAGCAGCCAGGCATTCCTCCAGAACCTCCTCCCACGGGAGCTTGCTACAAGTGCCAGAAATCTGGCCATCAGGCCAAGGAATGCCTGCAGCCCAGGATTCCTCCTAAGCCGTGTCCCATCTGTGCAGGACCCCACTGGAAATCAGACTGTCCAACTCACCTGGCCAGCCACTCCCAGAGCCCCTGGAACTCTGGCCCAAGGCTCTCTGACTCCTTCCCAGATCTTCTTGGCTTAGCGGCTGAAGACTGACCTGATGCTGCCTAATCACCTCGGAAGCCCCCTAGACCATCACGGATGCCGAGCTTTGGGTAACTCACAGTGGAGGGTAAGTCCGTCCCCTTCTTAATCAATACGGACGCTACTCACTCCTCTCACAGTGGAGGGTAAGTCCATACCCTTCTTAATAAATACGGAGTCTACTCACTCCACATTACCTTATTTTCAAGGGCCTGTTTCCCTTGCTTCCATAACTGTTGTGCATATTGACGGCCAGGCTTCTAAACCTCTTAAAACTCCCCAACTCTGGTGACAACTTAGACAATACTCTTTTAAGCACTCCTTTTTAGTTATCACCACCTGCCCAGTTCCCTTATTAGGTGGAGACACTTTAACTAAATTATCTGCTTCCCTGACTATTCCTGGATTACAGCTACATCTCATTGCCGCCCTTCTTCCCAATCCAAAGCCTCCTTTGCGTCCTCCTCTTGTATTCCCCCACCTTAACCCACAAGTATAAGATACCTCTACTCCCTCCTTGGTGACCGATCATGCACCCCTTACCATCTCATTAAAACCTAATCACCCTTACCCCGCTCAATGCCAATATCCCATCCCGCAGCATGCTTTGAAAGGATTAAAGCCTGTTATCACTTGCCTGCTACAGCATGGCCTTTTAAAGCCTATAAACTCTCCTTACAATTCCCCCGTTTTACCTGTCCTAAAACCAGACAAGACTTACAGGTTAGTTCAGGATCTGCGCCTTATCAACCAAATTGTTTTGCCTATCCATCCCATGGTGCCAAAACCATATACTCTCGTATCCTCAATACCTCCCTCTACAACCCATTATTCTGTTCTGGATCTCAAGCATGCTTTCTTTACTATTCCTTTGCACCCTTCATCCCAGCCTCTCTTTGCTTTCACTTAGACTGACCCTGACATCTATTAGGCTCAGCAAATTACCTGGGCTGTACTGCCGCAAGGCTTCACAGATAGCCCCCATTACTTCAGTCAAGCCCAAATTTCATCCTCATCTGTTACCTATCTCAGCATAATTCTCATAAAAACACACATGCTCTCCCTGCTGATCGTGTCCGATTAATCTCCCAAACCTTACAAAACAACTCCTTTCCTTCCTAGGCATGGTTAGTGCGGTCAGAATTCTTACACAAAAGCCAGGACCACACCCTGTAGCCTTTCTGTCCAAACAACTTGACCTTACCATTTTAGCCTAGCCCTCATGTCTGCGTGCAGTGGCTGCCACTGCTTTAATACTTTTAGAGGCCCTAAAAATCACAAACTATGCTCAACTCACTCTCTACCTTTCTCATAACTTCCAAAATCTATTTTCTTCCTCATACCTGACTCATATACTTTCTGCTCCCTGGCTCCTTCAGCTGTACTCTCTTTGTTAAGTCCCACAATTACCATTGTTCCTGGCCTGGACTTCAATCCAGCCTCCCACATTATTCCTGATACCACACCTGACCCCCATGACTGTATCTCTCTGATCCACCTGACATTCACCCCATTTCCCCATATTTCCTTCTTTCCTGTTCCTTACCCTGATCACGCTTGATTTATTGATGGCAGTTCCACCAGGCCTAATTGCCACACACCAGCAAAGGCAGGCTATGCTATAGTACAAGCCGCTAGCCAGCTTCTTAGAACCTCTCATTTCCTTTCCATCGTGGAAATCTATCCTCAAGGAAATAACTTCTCAGTGTTCCATCTGCTATTCTATCTGCTATTCTACTACTCCTCAAGTATTATTCAGGCCCCCTCCCTTCCCTACACATCTAGCTTGAGGACTTGCCCCTGCCCAGGACTGGCAAATTGGCATTACTCAACATGCTCCAAGTCAGAAAACTAAAATACCGCTTAGTAGACACTTTCACTGGATAGGTAGAGGCCTTTCCTACAGGGTCTGAGATGGCCACTGCAGTCATTTCTTCCCTTCTGTCAGACATAATTCCTCAGTTTAGCCTTCCTCCCTCTATACAGTCTGATAACAGACCAGCTTTTATTAGTCAAATCAGCCAAGCAGTTTTTCAGGCTCTTAGTATTCAATGAAACTTTTACATCCCTTATGGTCCTCTGTCTTCAGGAAAAGTAGAACGGATTAAAGGTCTTTTAAAAACACAACTCACCAAGCTCAGCCACCAACTTAAAAAGGACTGGACAATACTTTTACCACTTTCCCTTCTCAGAAGTCAGACCTGTCCTCAGAATGCTACAAGGTACAGCCCATTTGAGCTCCTGTATAGATGCTCCTTTTTATTAAGCCCCAGTCTCATTCCAGACACCAGACCAACTTAGACTGTGCCCCAAAAAAACTTGTCATCCCTACTATCTTCTGTCTAGTCATACTCCTATTCACTGTTCTCAACTACTCATACATGCCGTGCTCTTGTTTACACTGCCAGTTTACACTGTTTCTCCAAGCCATCACAGCTGATATCTCCTGGTGCTATCCCCAAACTGCCACTTGAACTCTTGAAGTAAATAAATAATCTTTGCTGGCAGGACTATGCTGAATCTCCTTAGGCACTCTCTAATCAGATGTCCTAAATCCTCCCAATTCTTAGACCTTTTATACCTGTTTTTCTCCTTCTCTTATTCCATTTAGTTTTTCAATTCATACAAAACCGTATCCAGGCCATCACCAATAATTCTACATGACAAATGTTTCTTCTAACAACCCCACAACATCACCCCTTACCACAAAATCTTCCTTCAGCTTAATCTCTCCCACTCTAGGTTCCCACACCACCCCTAATCCCGCTTGATGCAGCCCTGAGAAACATCGCCCATTATCTCTCCATACCACTCCCCAAAATTTTCACTGTCCCAACACTTTACCACTATTTCATTTTATTTTTCTTATTAATATAAGAAGACAGGAATGTCAGGCCTCTGAGCCCAAGCTAAGCCATCATATCCCCTGTGACCTGCACGTACACAACCAGATGGCCGGTTCCTGCCTTAACTGATGACATTCCACCACAAAAGAATTGAAAATGGCCTATTCCTGCCTTAACAGATGACATTGTCTTGTGAAATTCCTTCTCCTGGCTCATCTTGGCTCAAAAGCTCCCCCACTGAGTACCTTGTGACCTCCACTCCTGCCTGCCAGAGAACAACCCCCCTTTTTCCTTTACCTACCCAAATCCTATAAAATGGCCCCACCCCATCTCCCTTCACTGATTCTCTTTTCAGACTCAGCCCACCTGCACCCAGGTGATTAAAAGCTTTATTGCTCACACAAAGCCTGTTTGGTGGTCTCTTCACAGGGACGCACATGAAAATGGTACAGTAGGGGAGCAAAAATATCCTTTTATTCTCTACCCATCTTAGGTCTTTAACTGGGGCCCTGTGCAATTAGATTGACAAAAGACAGATTAATAGGAGAAAAACAAATGGAAGTTTGTAACATGTGCATTGCACATATGCATGAGAGATCTCAGTGATGAGTAACTCGAAGGGGTAGTTAGAACTTGGGCTTTTATAGCATCTTAGCAAAAGAACAATAAATTTTAGAGAAGTGACAAGACAAAAGAAAAGGACTTTGAGTGTTTAGGGCAGCAAATTATGGAAAGGTAAATATGTAGGAGTAACCAATGGACTATTAGTAAAGCTGATTAGTAAAGTCTTTTGAGTAAATTCCTCTGAGCTGTTAAGGGTTGAGAGTTTATCTCTGGTGATTCACTTTCTGTCCTTCTTGATAGAGAGGGGAGTGGGGACATCTTTACAAATGTATGTCCTGCTCTTAGGCAAATGAGGGAGGACAGAGAGCTTTTCTTGTATCTGCTTCTTCTCACTTATGCTCAGCTCAAAATAATCACTATCTGGAAGTGGCATATTTGGGGTGGCCTATTCTGCCACCAGTCATTACCCTGTAGATGACAGAGTGCAAGGTAGCCTAGTGGCTAAGAGGACAGGTTCTAGAGCAAGTCCAAGTTTGAGCTTCCTCCACTACTTAAAGATAGTAGAGCCTTGAACAATTATTTAACCTCTTTTTACCTCCATTTCTTTATCTATATAATGCAGATAATAATAATAAAAGCCTTTTATTATTATCCTTTATAGAGCCTTTTTACTAAGAATTCAGAACATTTTTAAACATTCAAAACATTTTAAACAAATGTTGTCACATAGTAAACGTTAAATAAACATTAACTCTTAGATACTAATAATGGATAATGAATATCCCTTGATGTCTTCCGGGGATAACTTGAGGGGCTTGAATATTTTCTTCAAGATATAGAAATTGTATTTTTTCTCCACAAACATGGCATTGAAATGAAAAACACTGAAGGAAAATTTCCTCCACATCTTGTTTATGTGCTTGTTTACTGAACATAAGGCCATTAAAATCATTTAAGTTTATAGAACATTAAAACATATATTAGGCCAAGGGAAATGCTGATGCTGAAAACATTTGCTTTCATTGTGTTGCTGGTTAAATAAAAGGCAAATCTCACTTGGCCAGTGAAATACTGCTTTCTCAGAGAACTCGAGGAAGATTTACTACCCAACTGCCCTCAAATGATGCCTCTGCTCAAATCCAGTATATCCTGGGGCATAACCGACAGCAGAAACAAACAAACAAACAAACAAACATTCTGGCAGAAGCTGAGGTTATTGTGTGCTCTACCTGGCAATGAATAATTTAAGTAGTCTCCCAATTTGAGGGAAATATGAGAGGAAAAGTTTTATTGTGGGTTTGACAAGGTGTAGTCAAGCGTGAGTGACAGCAGAAATAGTTTCTCCTTTGGCAGTGATGGAAGTGTCCTGGGTTAACTGATTTTAGAACAACTGCGGGGACCTTTTTATATGTGTGTACTAAATCAGCTTCACTTCCATCAATACAGTATACATTTAGGACTTATAAAATATATTGTGCACTGGCATGTTTTTGAGTAACAATAAATATTAGAGGAATCAAGCAAAGCTGAGAAGAATAATCTGCTGATAATACAATTTAAACTACTGCTCCTATGTGTTGTCAGATTACATGCTCACTATTATTAGAAGCACTATTACCAGAAGTGAAAATGACTAGAAGCTGTGTTATAGACCAATATGCTGTTTCAACCTCTGTGTAGATTTGGTAAAAATTGCTTCAATCCTATGTGGAGCCCGTGGAATGGACTACATGATTTTGGAAAGTTTACTCCTGGCCCAAGCAGCCATTGCTCTTTTTATAATGATCAAGTTTGGAACCTAAAGAACAATCTGTGCATGAATGTTAGTCACTGGACTAGGGAAACCCAACTGTGTCCTAAGCCCCATTTACCCTTAGAAAGCTCTTATTGTTTCCCACAGCTGCCTCCACACTGGTCTCAAAGACCCTACCACTTTTTCAAATATTTAGCAGAAACATCTCTTCAGACCTGTCCTTGTGTACCTAATGATATAGCTGATACAAAGCTGAGACATTTGAGTAAGATTTTCTCAAAATCTCAGGCATAACAGAAAGAAAAAATACATTCTTACAGTAACATGACAGTAGATATTACTGCTAAATAGATGTAACCCATTTGCTGGGCTCACAGTATCAATATAATATTCAGATCTTAAGGACAAATTGAAATGATTTATGGGGAAGTACATTATTTATAAAGTACAAATTATGGCATGAATGGAGGCATAACATTCTAATTTTTGGCATGTTATACACTCTATGCCTTAAATTTCACTATGTATTACCCATGACTAAAAATACGTGGGGGGTAAGCCCTAGTGATTAAAGAAATATGACTTAGCATGATACACTTATGGTTATAACGCTCATGAAACTTTGCACTTTTAAGATGAGAAAGTTTTCACTCCAGATTGTGGTATACAGAAAATACCATTATATGATTATTAATACCACAAGGGAAATGTGGAAATAACTTGAGAAAGAAAGCAGGGAAGGGAGGAGAGAGAAAAAAAAGAAGAAGAAGAAATTAATTCATAAGGCTTTTAGATTTGCTTCATAATTGAGGTATATTATTAACCAAATTGTAGTTTGCAGTCATCACTTATTACTTCTTTGGTTCATTTATTTTTGGTTCATTTGCTTGTCATAAATTCTAGAGCCCCAGAGGTACTAGAAATACATTGCTGAATAGCATCTTGCCACAGTAACCTTTTATTTCACCACTTAAGGAATATATTTTATGATGCTGGTTTATCTTGGATAACATCAAGTAATTCTGACATAATGCAGGCTCAGTAGCACCCATTGAACTTTGTAGAATTCAGACCACTTCTTCCTGCCATTGGCCCCACCTTCTCCCTAAATCTACCACCTGCTCATTTTCTTTACCACCCCTCCTTGCCTTTCTTTGTCAGCAACACCTTCCTCTGACATGCATATTCCTTGGAGACAATGAAACTTACAATGTTCAACCAGAAAGAGAATGCTTCCATATTTCCTTCTTCTGTTCCTCCTTCCCTTCCCTCTTCCTTCCTTCTATCTTTGCTGCCATGTTCTTCATGCAATAAACAGTGAGAACTTCATGCAATAAATAGTGATATGACAGATACTGTGCTATGTCTAATAGATACAGCTATAACCATGATACAGTCCCCCAACCATCCAGGATGTTGCAGTCTGATGGAGAAGACAGACACTCCAACATGTTGTTATATGAAAGTGAGAAAATGTGTGAACATGGTGCTGTGGGTGCAGAGACACTGGACACACACCTGGAGAAAAGGGAGACTGCTTCCCAGGGTGTGGGACATTTGAGCCTGTAGAAAAGATGAGGCTGACGTGGAGACCGGAACAAGAGCATGGGAAGATCAACTGTACCAAGGAAACGAACTTCACCCTGTGGACAGAGGTTGGCAAACTAAGGCCCCCAGACCAAATCTGCGTTCTGCCACCTATCTTTGTAAATAGTTTTATTGGAACACAGCCATGCCCATTAGTTCAGTATTGTCTATTGCTACTTTCGTGCTGCAATGGCAGAGGTTAGTTGACACAGAGACCATATGGCCCACAAAGCCTAAATCTTTCCTATCTGGCTTTTTACAGAAAAAAAAAAAAATGCCAACCCCTGCTGAAGAGCAATATTTTCCAACTGTTTTCCCCCACATCATGGCATATGAAGAAAATGATAACATCTGAAATGCAAGTTGAGTGAAACAGAGATTCTGTTGCTGGTCAGAGGCAACTAGACCCAGGACCTGAGCTACCTAGAGCCCTATCTGTAGGGCCTTGGGCTGAGATGAGGGTCAGAATTTCAGTATGCCAGCATCCATCTTTAGCACATTGGTTGGCAAAGAACTGTCTGATAAAATAAGAAGTCACTGGGGAATATTTTAATCAAGAATTTACATATGTAATGTTTTAACCAGAAAAAAAAAGCACTGGAAAATACAAAAGTAACTTCCTTAGGGAAACCAGAAGTTTAAAGATGTATAGTTCTAAGCAGCAAATTGACATCGATCAGGCAAAAAAAAAATCTTTTATCTAACAAATTTTATCTGGCAGATACTCTGCTAGGTTCTGATGGGAAATAAAGACATAGGTCTAATCATGGATCTGGAGTCATCTTGGTAGAGCAGATTGTGTAGCTGAGTCCAAGCTCATACCACTCACCACACCACAGCCGGTAAGTCAAGAGACAAGGTGTTGAGGCTAAGAAAGTGACTTTATTCAAGAGCCAGCTGTTGTAGGAAGTCAGGGACCCCGAACGGAGGGACCGGCTGGAGCAGTGGCAGAGGAACATAAATAGTGAAGATTTCACTTTAATATGGACATTTATCAGTTCCCAAATAATACTTTTATAATTTCTTATGCCTGTAAGAAATTACAGATTAATCTCTTAATCCTGTTATCTTTGTAAGCTGAGGATGTACGTCACCTCAGGACCACTGTGATAATTGTGTTAACTGTACAAATTGATTGTTAAACATGTGTATTTGAACAATATGAAATCAGTGCATTTTGAAAAAGAACAGAATAATAGCAATTTTTAGGGAATAAGGGAAGACAACCATGAGGTCTGACTGCCTGCGGGGTTGGGCAAAGACAGCCATATCTTTCTTCTTGCAGAGAGCCTACAAACGGACGTGCAAGTAGGGAAGATATCGCTAAATTCTTTTCCTAGCAAGGAATATTAATATTAATACCCTGGGAAAGGAATGCATTCCTGAGGGGAGGTCTATAAACAGCCGCTCTGGGAGTGTCTGTCTTATGCTGTTGAGATAAGGACTGAGATATGCTCTGGTCTCCTGCAGTACCCTCAGGCTTATTAGGGTGGGGAAAAACTCTGCCCTGGTAAATTCGTGGTCAGACCAGTTCTCTGCTTTCGAACTCTGTTTTCTGTTGTTTAAGATGTTTATCAAGACAATACGTACACAGTTGAACATATCAGTAGTTCTGCTTTGCCTTTGTCCTGTTCCCTCAAAAGCATGTGATCTTTGTTCACTTTTTGCCCTTTGAAGCACGTGATCTTTGTACCTACTCCCTGTTTTACACCCCCTCCCCTTTTGAAACCCTTAATAAAAAACTTGCTGGTTTGAGCCTCAGGTGGGCATCATGGTCCTACCGATAAGTAATGTCACCCCCGGTGGCCCAGCTGTAAAATTCCTCTCTTTGCACTCTTTCTCTTTATTTCTCAGCTGGCTGACACTTATGGAAAATAGAAAGAACCTATGTTAAAATATTGGGGGCAGGTTTCCCCAATAGCCAGCAAACCAAGAAGATGGCAGATGAGTGTCCTAAAGAACTGTCTTAACACAAATTTTAGGCTCCTTCTAGGTTAGGGGAAGCAAGAGAAGGGAGGGGGTTGAGGTTAAGAGGTGACCAATGACCAGACACATCTGGGCAGCAGTAAGGATCCAGGGGGGTTGAGAAACTTCTTTGTCCTTGGTCAGGTCACATTGTTCCTATAGATATTTAATGTAACATTGTTACTTGTGTGTACATCCTCCTTATCTCCTTGGGAGCTAGTTTGGGGAAGGGACTGTTATTATCCTCACTGCAAACTATAAACTAAATTCCTCCCATAGTTAGCTTAGCCTACATGCAGAAATAAGCAAAAGTAACTAACCAAAAGAGATCACCACAGAGGGTTGGGGGGTAGGAGCAAGATGGAGTTAGTCATGCTAAGCCTCCTTTTCACTGTTATAATTATTCTGGAGAAGAAGGGTGATTAGACACACGTGGTGGTATCAGCAAGGGGCCAGATTGCTGCTGAGTATCTTAGCATATGCTTTACTCATAGGACTGGAAAGAGGGGCACCCTTTGTCTGTCCCTGGTTTACTCTGAAGCAGAGGAGAGCTGGTGGCAGCTGTGGCAGCCTTCTGTGACTGAATGCCCTGGATTGAGATAGAACCCAGAGTCCTAGCAATGCAGGAGCTGCCTTCTGTTTGCAGACAATAGGCAGTATAGGACATGACTTCCTCATTGCCAGGCAAAGCTAGCTGCTCCTCTTCCTGATGTGATGCACCACCCATCCTGTTGCCAGAAATTCTGTTATTAGAGGCTCTAGCTTTAAGGATGTCTTATTGAATTGTAAACACCTCTCCCTCCAGAAGTGACTAAGGCTCTTTTATCTAACATCCTATTGAAGCTTCCTTCACTCATGAAAGATTTATTGAGCACTTTCATGATTCCAGGTGTTGGGCTAAGCCCTGGGGACACAGAGACAAATTCAACAGCCCCAGCTTAGTGGAGAAAGAGCTTCACCAGACTCTGTAGGAATAAGACCCAGGACAGCTACAGGAGTTGGAGGGTGGGGGTGACGCATGTGCACTTGTTGGGAGGATGTTGGGGAGAAGACAAGGAGTTTAGAAGAGGAACAGAGGCAGGTGCAGAAAGATAATGTGACAACTTTTAGCCACTTCACACATTTAGCCTCAGGCTGTCCTTGTAAGACAATTTCTTTTGATAACACAGGAGAAGCAGTACCACCCAAGCCTCATGTGTCTGTATGAAGTATTTACATATTTCTTTTCATTTTATTCTCAGATGGCCAGTTGCTAATTTTCCACTTAAACGATCTGCTCATTTGGAGAGCAAACCAGGAAAGCAACAGACACAAGAAACAGGTGCTTATCAGAACCAACTGATGCACAAAGCCAAACTGGCATTTTGATTGATAGCTGCCATGCTCCTCAGTGACACAATGGCCTTGGAGATGCCATCAGATGACCTGTGACTGTCTTTGATCCTTTTCACCTTTCTCTACTCCTGGTTTCAGGATGATCAAATTAAGCTGGCCCCAAAAAAATAACTTCTCAAAGGATAATATTTCAGTAAGTTTTTTGAACAACCATTCAGAGACCTCAAAAATAATGTGTCAAATAATCTAGGGTGCACTTTATTCAAGTCTTTTCAACTTTATCTGTTTTCATTCTTTCTTCACTGTCATGAGGCACATAAGATGCATTTTGATTCCCAGCCCATTTCTTTGTTGGGAGTAAATCTGGTGTCACATTCCTAGCAGGTGTGGGCCATTAAGACTAGATTGTTTTCAGAATTATTTACCTGATAAATGACTTCCATCATACCCTAGCAATATAGCCAGTCCTTTATATAATTGCATGATTACAAAGGGAGCAATTTAAAGTCTTTGCCAGCATGGGAGACCATCCAGTTCAACAACTAAATTTATTCTATTAATAAGGCAAAGAGTGAAGCTTGGAAATGTCATCTGGTCTTAAGCCTTAGCAGATATGATCACATCTGATTAATCTGATGTGGTACCTTGTCCTATGCTCAAATGCTGATAGAAAATTGTGATGGCATTTACCTGTTTTGCAAATTGTTCTTGAGATATTGCTACTCTCTGGGGAAAATTCACTAAACACTCATTTCTCAGAACTTGCTTCTAAAATATTCGAGTCAATTCAACCCATACTCTGGAGGAAACTTCTATATTATGTGCCAGATATTGGACTAGCCACTTGGAAGCCAGCGGTGAGCAAAATACTCCTACTTCCTACCTTCAGGAAGTGCAGAAAAAAAGAATGGGAAGTCTGATAGAATTGCTATACAGAGGTTGCTGAATATTCTGTTTGTGTCCCCTCCCCTCTGATCCTCTCTCTACCTTTTCCAACCCTCCCTGCCCCTGAATGCTGACCTATGTGGATATTGCCATGGTTAATTTTATGCATCAACTTAGATAAGAATGGTTGCCAGTTGTTTGGTCAAATACCATCTAGATGTTGCGATTGGTGAAGGTAGTTTTTTAGATGTGATTAACATTTCAAATAGTAGACTTTGAGCAAAACAGATTACTTTTGATAATGTGGGTGGCTTCATCCAATCAGGTGAAGGCCTAAGGGAAAAGACCAGAATAGCCCAAGAAGGAAGGAATTCTGCCTTAAGATTACCTTTAGACTCAAGACTGCAACCAGATTGACAGGCTGCAGACTTCAGACTTGCCAGTCCCCACAGTCACATCAGCCAATTCCTTGAAATCTCTCTCTCTCTCTCTCTCTCTCTATATATATATATACACACACACACACACATATATACACACACAACACACACACACACACACACACACCCCATTGGCTCAGTTTCTCTAAAGAATCCTGAATAACACAGGCCATATTCAAAGGCTCCCTTTTCTCTGGCTTTAGATTTGATCAATAGAAGGTGCAGAAAGGAGCTCAGAGAGAGGAAGGAGAAGGTCCCCTCTTGTGGGGCCATGGGTTAGCAATGACTGTATCCCTCCTGCTCAAGGCCATGGCACCTGTCCAGTGGTCCTTTCTTATGCTAATGTTATAGGTCTCCCTCTGTGTACTGGTATCCACTCTGTCCTCTTACCCTTCAGTCCTAGGGTAAGTGACAGTTCCTAATATTGTTTATTAGGATGTCTACCATACCTAGTTGATATTCTTTAATCCTACCTGTGTCTATGTAAATAGTTATTCCACCTAAGTTCTCCTAAATGTGTCCATTTGAAAGTGCCACCTATTTCCCATTAAGACTGTGATTCTGGTTCATAAACATTCAGCAAAACACCCTATCTTCTACTTCAATCAAAAATAGTTTGAGAATACATAGGATACTTGGATAGAGTACGTGGATCACTTTTTCCTGGTGTCTATGAATTATTTAGGCAGAGGGGTAAATTCTCTTCAGTGTGACCTGAACTTGTTTACAAAGAATTTTTTTTTTATTTTTAGAGCTGAAGGGCAATTGATTAAACATCTAGTTCAGCCCTGATCCAATCCTATTTTCACACTGAAGAAACTAAATGCAAAGAGAGGAAGAGACTGCACAGGATTACACCGGTAGCAATGGAACTGATTCTAGAACCCAGGGGAATTTAAAATTGTTAAGGTGGAATTTTATGACTCAGACCATGATTTTAAAAGTATCTTAGATAAGGAGAATTGTTCTGAACAAACTATAAAACAAATTATTTAAATGTTATTCTGCAAATTAAAAAGAAAAAGTCCCACAGAAGAACTCCTGCTCACTGGATAAGCCAGCATTGCACTTTACTCTCAATTTGCTCCAGTTATGGGTATTTACTCTCCAAAGCATTAGTGGAATACATTAGAAGCATATATTTATCTGCACAAACACTTATGACTCTACCTAAATGCAGAGGTCTTTTCTTACTATGATAAATTCTACCAACAGATAATACAAATACAACTATGCCTTTGATGGCAGTCAAGGATTAATGAATTAGTAAAACCACCCAACCGGTTTCCATCTGAGCAAAGATCTGCGCCTTTGCTTACTTTAATATTGTTTATCAGTATCAGAGGCTATCTTAACATTTGTAATGGCCCCATTTCTGATAAACTAGATAAGCCTATCAAAATAAAAATTTGTTTATAAATACAGATCTTAATATATCAATAATAGTTTACATTTGGACAATTATCCCCCTTCAATGTTTTTAGGACTTTGGAGTAAACACATATGAAACTACAGCATAGTCAACAACCAAAAGTAGACTTCTGTAGGCTTATAAAAAATGTGTCCAAAGGAACTTAGCAGCTACCCACACTCAATTCTCATAAGCCACTGAACAGCTGACAGGCATCCCTGAGATATTTCTAACTAGCTTGCCTGGATCCAACCCACTGAAGCCGAAGCTGCTGTGCTCCACTTGCTAATCCCCTGAACCTTGCAGCTCTCCCATACTATAGAAGAGAGGTCCTTTTCTGGCTTCCCGCAGGCTCCAGGGGGAAAAAGAGTTCATTTACGTTTAGAAAGGCTGGGAATCCACCCGAGCCCCAACACCACAGCAGACTGTCCCCTGCCAAGAGCTCAGTCATCAGTTCAGCATTTAAGTGCTTCTTGGAAAAGGAGTTGAAGCTCTACTTGAGCTGGTAATATTGCCTCTTCTCCTTCCTTCCCACCTCCAGGACCCTACCATTCCCGCCACACACTTTTAAAATATAGATTAAAATGTTGTGATTCTATTTTTAGTTAAACTATATTTTGTCAGCTCCAATGTGGTTTTCTCCCAGATATCAGTGTGGAGGTGCTTGTGATTTATCATCAGAATCACAGGAGAGCAGGAACATGAGTTTCTGAAGCACACCCTCTTCATCGCAATATTTTAATTTGTTTTCCTGGGAAGAAAACGCACGTTCATTTAACATACGGGAAACAGGACTTCCCCTTGGCATTTTTATCCTCAGGCTCCACAGGAAATCTACCACCATAGGAACATGATTTGCCTGGATTGTGCAAAGTCTAACAGGTGTTCTAGAAGGGCAAAATCCTGTGCAGTTTCAAATGCTCTCAATCAGCCAAGAAGGAAGGGAGGGAAGGAGGGAGGAAGGGAGGGAAGGAGGGAGGAAGAGAGGAAGAAAAGGAGGAAGGAAGCTCACATTTCCATACACTTCATTTATCCAACCTTTATCAGATTGACCACTAGGTCAGGGTCCACCATATTGAAGGGTGAGGGAGTTAACATGTTTTTGTTGTGTGCTGAGTCCTTTACATAGTTTTTAATAAAAATATTAGTTTACCCTTCTTAAGCTCTTATGTCAGGCATTATGGAAAGCATTTTCTGTGATTTCACTTATTTAATGCTTATAACCATCCAAAAACTATTTTTATTCCCGTTTAAAGAGGGGAAAACTGATGCCATCCTAGGACTTCAGTCAGTGCCTGAGCTGAAATTTGTACATAGAGCACTGCAAAATCTATCCTCTTTAATTTTTAAAATTCCTCACTCACTTCAAGTTTAAGTCTGTTTAAAAACTAGAAAACTGAGATTACATGTACTTACATAACTTGTCCAAAACTGGGCTTCTATTTAGTGGTGGGCTTTGATGCCTAAAGCCCAAGTTCCATCCACAGCGTCTTCTTACCTCTTGGCTTCTGACTGAAATCAACATGTTTATAGTGTTGACAAAAGACCATGAGATCTGTGAAGGAAAAAGGGAGAGCTTTATTTTCTTAAAACAAAACAAAATCTAAAGATAGGGAAGACACAGCCTTTGGTGTAAAATGGAAGTGCACTCCGAAGAGGGGAGAGGAAGAACTGGCGTTTATGTCTTTCAGGGGCCATCTTAGATGTGTATTTAGCAGGTTTGGGGGAAGTCTATGAATATTTATGAGGGAAGTCAACCCCTGTGGCAGTAGGCAAATATACATAACAGAAATATTGTGCTTATTTTTGGGTGGAGTTTTAACATTAAAGTAAGGTGAAATTTTATGTCAAAAGGTGAACTAAAGAGCATAAAGAAGTTTGCACATTCTCCATGAGCTGGCTGAAACTGGGTTGAAGTTTGTGGCTGTTTATCAGGAAAGAATGTTGGTAAGGTCAGTCTCCTATCCAATTGGAGTTGCTAGTGGGGCCACAAGGAGGGGTGGTGGCAGTTCAGTTGGCTGGAGCTGGGTGGTCCACCCAGGTCAGTTGGGAAACTCCCAGTTGTAGCTGTTTTGATGGTGTTTTTAAGAGCTAGTTTTTGTTCAAGTACAGGAAAGAAGACCTTATGGCCGCTGGTAATATAGGGGTATCTGATCAACCCTTCTCCCTGCTATGGGCATTTGATTCCATTTCTGGTGTGTCTCATTTTAGCCACAGGGTGTTCATTTGGTCTGGGGTATATTTTAACAATAATAATCTAAACAGTGCTGGGTAGGTGGAGCCTTTGAATCACAATTTCTCTGCCTAGCCCCTTTGCACCACTGCCACTCTTACGCAATTGTCTTTGCAGAAACTGAACTTCATCCTCACCAACACAGCTCCCACATGGCCACCATCTCCCTGCCTGTGTTCCTGCTAGTAGCCACACTGCAATCTGATTAGCAGGATCCAAGAAGGGAAGCTTCCATCAGTAATTCAGCATTTTTGCCCTACAGTAAAACTTCAGACATATAGCATTCTTGGCATTTGTTATGCATTCATTCTGCAAACATTTATTAGTATTCCAACACGAACGATGAATGCTCTTAAGTTTTTAGAGATGTGCATACTTCAGTGAGAGTCCTTACCCATAAAAATCTTAATATTGATCTGGACAGGAGGCAGGGAAATACTGGGTAGAAAATGGCAGTTCCCCAGCAAAGGCCCCACCCTCGAGCCTGGAAACACTTGGCCTTAAATAACAGGCATTCCTGTTTTCAGGCCAGAATGTTGCCTTGTGGCCCACCAAGGCCCCCAGTCATGTTCCTGTATAAACCCCAAATCCCAGGCTCCATAAGCCAAAGGGCAGCAAAGCAGCAGAGCGGCAGAGTGGCATGGTAGAGAAGAAGAGAAGAGAAGACAAGTCTGAACTTTCAGAGGAGTTCAGCTGGGGATGGTCAGAGAGGAGATCAGCTGCAGGATGGCTGAACTCCAGGGGAAGATCATCTCCCCACTCTATCCCCTCTCCAGCTCTCCATCCCACTGAGACCACCTCCATCACTCAATAAAATCCCTGTATTCACCATCCTTCAAGTCTGTGTGACCTGATTTTTCCTGGATGCCAGACAAGAATTCAGGGCACACTGGGTTAAGGAATCCAAAAAGGCTGTCACACTGACTCTTCACTGAGCTGTTTAACACTTAAGTTGTCCCCAGACAGCAGGGCTAAAAAAGCATTGTAACACCCCTAGGCACTGCCATAGGGTCAGACCCGAAAAGCGCTCGCCTTGGCTCCTACACCTGCTCACCTGCATGCTCCCCTCCCATAAGAGGTTTGAGCATGTGGAGGCCAAATAAATGAGCCACATCCCTGTTTCACATCTCGCAAGGGGGTCAGAGAACACTCCCGTTTCAATATCTATTGTGGAAATAGATATGTCAATCAAACATTTATGAATAAATTCCGTAGGGCCTTTAAGTTAAGTTGAGATGCTATTAGTAGACCAAAAAGAAGTACCTAAGTTTTCTTAGGCAGTCCCAAATGAGCTAGCAACTGACCTGAGTCTTGAAAGAAAAATGTGTTTGCCAGGTCTAAAAGCTGGCACACCATGCAGAAGTCCCAGCATGAATAAAGGAAAAGTGGGCAAACAGCACAGCAGATTCTGGAAACTCCACATAGTTCCATGATGGGAATAGAGGTGTAGGAAGTGTGGGAGATTTTGTTATGTAAAAAGTTTTGCACCATATTTTATAGGCCTCTGAGTCCTGAAAGAAACTAAGCTCCTGGTTGCAGGTCAAGCTAAATCCATGGCTAGCCTGGTTTAAGGGCTTGACATTGGCTCCATTAGATTGAATGCTCAGTTGTCATGTCCACTTCATCTCCCTCAGATCTAAGCTGATGGAATGGGACCAGACTTTCTGTGACCTCCTGTCCTTCCAATATGGTTAGAACATCTCCAGCCAATGTGCTCACAGTCTCCCTGGCTCTGTGCTCCTCTCTCTTCCCTCCTCCCAGCAAAGCTTTGAATCTAAGATAAAACCACCTTCTGCCTTAGTGAATAATTACAATAATAATGGTATTTGTAAGAGCTTTTTGTCTCTCTCTCCTCTTCTGTCCTGCGGAGGCCTCAGGGGACTGATAAAGTCAGCAAATGTTACATGATGTGAAAACTAAATCACACATCCAAAAGCTTCCTAATGCAGTTACTTTGGAAGGGAACACTACCCAGAAAGCAGAAATCAAAATGCCAAGAGGCAGAGAAAACAATATTCCAATCATTGCCTTTCTGATGTCCAAAGCCAAAGGAAATCCAAGAGGAGCAGGAATACTTGAAGTTAACAAAAATCATAATACATTCACAGAAAGCTGATTATCACACAGGTGAGAATATGAACAAGAATAACCCTTTACATTTGCAGAGCAGCATAGGACTCAACTTTTCCCCAAAAGCTTTCATAACTATCATCTCAGTTGAGACTCACATCTGTCTTGTAAATGATGGATGCTCAGAGAAACTGGGGGCCAGGTGTTTGAATAATTCCCATGGCCATGTGACTCACAGGTGGTAAAGCCTGGAGAGAACCCAGGACCTCTGTCTATGGTCAGTATTTACATAATAAGCTGAATTTGACTTTTTTTCCTGGAAGAAATTTATATTATTTCACAAATATATGTTAGCATTGATTACGTACCATTCAACATCCTAAATATTTAAAGATATTGGCTCATTTAATGTTGGTACTAACCCTGGAGGCACAGAGGAACTAAGCAACTTGCCCAAGTGGCCACAGCTGATAAATAATAGGGCCAGGATTTGAACCCCTGATGTCTGATTCCAGAGACAGGGCTCTTAACCATCACACGCTGCTGCTGCCCTAAGTTCATTGATATGTTCTGTTCATACCTATACTTTTAAAACAAAGAAAAATTATTCATCTCTGATCTATATCTACTGACTTTCTAAAGACTGATTGACTTTTTAGAAGCTCACTCTTTAAATTTCTTTGAAGTCAGTGCATATCGTTGTTATAAACTGGGGGTTCTAATATCTGACACCTGGAGGTCTTCTTAAAGCCCTTTCAGGGGATCCCTGAGATTAAAATCACTTTTATAGTAATAGTAAGACATTATTTGCCCTTTTCACTCTCATTCTGTCACAAGTGTGCAGTGGAGTTTTCAGAGGTTACCTAATGTGTAATATTGCAGTGGATCAAATGCAGAAGCAAATATAATATAGCCCTTGTCTGTTAAGCCAACATTAACTTGCAATGGTATAAGACAATCCCACTCTTCTCATTAAATTGTTTTATTTAGAAAAGCAATTATTCTTTATTAAAAATATTCCAACATGTAATGGGTTTATTATTGTCATTTTAAAATAAGTTAAATATTTTAAATTTTACACTTTTAATTCCTAATAAGTAATTATCAAAGGCTATAACTCACATAAACAATAGCTATTTGGGGTCCCCAATGACTTAAAAAGTGCATAGGGAGGGCTCCTAGAACCAAACTTTGAGAATTCTTGTCTTAAACTGTTTTAAATCTAGCATAGAACCTAGCAATGATGAGCTCTAAGGTAGAGTTCCAGAGATGCTAAATATTTTAACATTTTGGAAGTGACTTATTCAATGTCATGTCCACTCCTACTCAATTCTTTATTAATAAGTTAGAAAACTGAGGCTTGGATTGAACATTTTAGTTTAAAACTGGTACTAGAACCCACATTTTCACTATAAATTAAACTGAATTTTTCTCAAACTTTTGTTGAACAAGCTTGAAGACAGAAAGGGAAATTAAAAATAATGATACATAAAATGCCACATATTGATAGTATTTTAGAGTTTTCAAAGGCTTTCATGCTCATAAACTCGGGGAAATCTTGCACTTGCAATGTGTGATTCCTAGGCAGGGTAGATATCCCCATTTTTATAAATTTAATTTTTATCAAATAAATATGAGTATTTAACTCTGAAAGTTAAATAGTGCATTAAGAGTTACAGCTAAGATCAGTGATCCTCTGTCTCACCTGTGCTTACCCTAGAAATCTTACTCTCTAGGAACAACCACTTTTATATGTTTGAGTTTTTTCTTGTATTTTGTATTATTTCCAGCTATGTTTCTAAACTAATATGCTTATGCTTCTATTTCTTGAGTACTTTATTTGCTGTTTTTTGACTTTAAATTATGAAAAATAAGAATTAGCACTTGTTTGGCTCCCCTATTGCTTTATTAAAATAGGTCCCAAAACATAAAAGCTTAAAACAACAATCAATTATTACCACTTCTCACAGTTGTGTGGTTCAACTAGGTGCAGCTAGACACGTCTAGCTGTCTCAGGGTTCTTCGTGTGGCAGTGGTCAGACAGTGGCTGAGTCTGGAATCTTCTTCAAGACTTTTGCACTCACACATCTAATGTCTGGACTGTGATGACTCAGATGACTGAGTAGTGAAACAGCTGAAACCTGTGGGCATATATGTGGTCTTTCTCTGCGTGATATCTCCAGCACTGTGGTGGCCTCAGGGTAAACAAATTTCTTATATGCCAGATGAGACTCTAAAAGCAGGAGTTCTGGGAGAAACAGACATAAGTTGCAAGGCCTTTGCTAGCCTAGCCTCAATAGTCACTTAGTGTCAGCAACATCTAGGTCAGAAGCTTAGTCTAGATTCACCAGAAGTAAAATTGGACTCCATCTCTTGATGGGAGATTCACAAGGTCACATTAGAAAAGAGCATATGGATGGGAAGCACTGATAGGGCCACCTTTGGAAAATACAATCTGCCACGGCACTCTGTTCAACCTGTACCTCCACACTTCCCTTTCTCCCTCTTCTCAATGTTCAGTGTTTACATCCTTATTACCTTGTAAATATTTTACGTATTGTATATTATGCTGAGCCACATAATATGCAATGACAACATCACTTTTCTTTTACATAGTTTTATTTTTCTGGAAGTTAGGGATTGTACCTTCTCTCTCTCTATTTTATTTTTTGCTTAATTTCTGTGTGTTTCTATCACTAATTCTTTACCAAATCTTCAACAGAACTGTAAAAATCACCACATCAGGAAATCTAACTACTATGTTTTGGTATGATTTGTTTGGCCCTGCCAATTCTCATGCTGAAATTTGATGCACATTGTTGGAGGTGGGGCCTGGTGGGAGGTGTTTGGATCATGGGCGTGAATCCCTCACAAATGGCTCAGTGCCATTCTTATGGGAGTGAGTGAGTTCTCACTCTCAGTTCCCTAGGGAGCTGGTTGCTGAAAAGAGTCTGGCACCTCCTCCTCTCTTTCTTGCTTCCTCTCTTGCCACATGATCTCTGTACACACTGGCTCCCCTTTTCTTTCCTCCATGCGTAGAACCAACCTGAGTTCTTCACCAGAATCAGAAGCAATGGAAGCATGCTTCTTGTACAGCCTGCAGAGCAGTGAACCAAATAAACTTCTTTTCCTTGTAATTTACCGAGCCTCAGATATTCCATTATAGCAAAACAAATGGATTGAAACACTAACATATCCACTTTTTTCTTTCTAGAAATTCTTCCTGAAGGCTTTGTCCTCCTGATCCAATGTGTACCATCTAAGCCAGCTACTCTCTCTCCTTTATAACCAGGTGTCTTTAGAATAACTTCCTTTAGTCATTAACTTTTTTTCTTTCTCTGTGTTGAATCCTCTGTTTTAATGGATTTTATTTTTTTCCTCTTTATTAATTTATTTATTGAACAATGGTTCTGTCAGCTTGATGAGAAAAAATGTGTGAAGATGAGGTAAAATTTTTGAAGACCTTACCTATATGAAAATGAATTTATTCCACATTTACACTCATTTATCTAGACAGAATCCCAGGTTGGAAAGAACTTTTCCTCCACATTTTGAAGACATTATTTCATTATTTTCTAGTTTCAATGCATTGTTGAAAAGTCTAGTGTTAATCTGATCCACAACCTGATCACACAATCATTTGTGAGTCCCTTCCTTTCCTTAGTTCTATGTGGAAATTACATGATGATGGAAGTTCTTCCTCATTGTGCTGGACACGCAGTGGGGCCTTTTGATATGAAGTCATACTTGATATTATCTCTTGATAGCCACCCCCAACCACCATCATTTTATTTATTGTTTATTTTTAAAAATTCTGCTAGTCAGATATTGTGCCTTCTTTCTTGTTCTTCCAATTTTTTCCTCTCTTGCTTTCCACCTCTTTGTGCTTTACCCCTAGTTTCCAGGAGATTTTTAGTTTCCAGGAGATTTTATCAAATTCTGTGTTTCATTTTTCTATTTATCTCTTTGAAATTCATACCATTATGTTCTGTTTTTAATTTTCTAAAAGCTCTTTCTATTTTCAGTACCAATTTATAGCATTCTCTTCTCAACTAATGGAGACAATACTTTCTCAGAAGAATATTATGAATGGGTTTTAAATGACTTTAGTTGTTTTTCTTACCTTTTTTCTCTCTGTTTATTTTGTTTATTTCATATTGGAAGTTTTCTTCAAATATCCAGGATGCTTAGTGTTTCATTTATATTTAATAATGGGGCACTAATAGTTTATTGCTACTCTATTGGTGATTAAGGAGAAATCAGTTTGTTTTGAGTAAACTATCTGAATGACGACATCTGTTGGTCTTTTCTCCTTGGCCAATCAAGAAAAACTGAAAGTTATAAACTTGGTAGCTAGCATTTGGGCACACAGAAGGGGAGATGAGGTAAGAAACTTCATGACTTTTTTAGACTTTTACATAATCCTTTGGTTTTTAGCACTTTGCTGCTGCCCCTTAGTGTTTTTGGTGCTCCAAGAATACAGTCTCTCCAGTTACATTTCTCCAGAGGAGAAGCCGCTCCTCTTTTTCCAGGTGGAAGAGCAGTAGCTAACTGACTACATGGCATGTGGGATGGGGTTGGAAAGATTTGCCTGCTCCTTATACAACTTGGAAGTGATCTTTCTGTTCTTAGCACCACCACTCACCTTCACCTTCCAGAAATGGATCATTCCAATTCCAGTGGGATGAGCATGTACCTGCATCCTGTTGGTGCCCCATCCACATTTGTTTAGGTTTCAGCTGATTCTACACTGCTATATTAGAGACTGCACATTCACATGCTTTTCTTTCTCTAGACATTTGCTTCCATATCGATCCTGCTGTTCTTCTTCCATTTTATTTGTCTTTGTGGGCTTATGCTTTATTTATTTATTTATTTATATGTACAGTTGGTCCTCTGTACCCAAGGATTCCACATCAGTGGATTCGACCAACTATGGATGAAAAATATTTGGAAGAAAATCCACAATGTTTCACAAGCAAAACTTGAATTTGCCACACCCTGAGTACTATGTTGAACCCACTTGAATGAAGCAATGTGTAGGCACTTTATTGGGTATTATAAGTAACCTAGGGGTGATTTAAGTACACAGGAGAATGTGGATAGGTTATATGGAAATACCACACCATTTTATATATAAGGGAATTGAGCATCTTCAAATTCTAGTATCCAAGGGGGTCCTGGAATCAATCCCCTATGTATATCAAGGGGCACAGAGGGTTTAGAAGTTAATGAGGGCATGTGTTTAGTCTTCTGGAATATTTAGTTATAAATTCTGTTTCCCCTTCTTTTATCTGATATAAAGAGTCATTTTTCCAAAGTCATAAAGGTAGTAACTGGTCAAGCAGGTCCCAGAGACTGATATTCTATTTCACTCAGAATAAGGGCCACATCCATAGTCATTTGGAATCCCATTCCAGTTACAGATTTCATATTTTGCATTTCTAAGGATCATGTAAAAGTTTAATTCTTTCTTGCAGAAATGTACCCCAGGTTAACAAATTATAATACCCCACTTGATATCATCAATACAAAAGGCTTATGTACCTTGAGAAATGATACATAAAAACTTAGCTTTATTTTTTATTTCCATAGGTTCCTGAATTATTTGATGGAACTCTCTCAGCATCATAGTCCAGACTTACCTGTGATGAAAACAATGTGTCAGGCAAGTGCCTATTTCAATTAATTAGTACTTTCCAGGTACTATGCTACTACTTAAAAAAAATTTTTTTTTCAGGGTTTTTTAAGGAAATGGTGTTTCACTCTGTTTCCCAGGCTAGGGTGAAGTGGCATGATCATAGGTTACTGTAGCTTTGAACTCCTGGGCTCCAGCAATCCTCCCATCTCAGACTCCTGAGTAACTAGGACTACTGGCATGTGCCACCACACTCAGCTAATTATTTTTTATTTTTTGAAAAGACATGGTCTCACTATGCCGACTAGGCTGGTCAATATTTAGAACTCCTGGCCTCAAGCAATCCTCCTGCCACAGTCTCCCAAAGCACTGGGATTATAAGTATGAACCACCTCACCTGGCCTACTACTTCTTTTGTATTTAGTTTGGAAGAGTATTTTTTATCTTTTGCTTTTCTATGCTTGGTTTTTGGTTTTCCCTTGACTTATTCTTCAGATCAAATACATAGTTGTTTTTTAATAAGAAAATAAATTTATTTGGCTCATGGTTCTGGAGGCTGGGAAGTCCAAGAACAGGGCACCAGCATTTAGTGAGAGCCTTCATGCTGTTTAATGTTTAATACAACTGGAAATAGTTTTAAATTATGTCAATTAAATGACCAGCAGTTCTAAGTAGAGATAAGAATTTGCTTGAATGAAAAGTCACAGAGCTTGCACCTAAGTAATACTCTCATGAAACCAGGATGATAGCTAGTCAAACTAATGGGAAGATTTCTTTCAGAAAAGGGTGCTATTGTTTTTGAGTCTGATAAATACCATTCTGGAAGAGCCAGATGATATAATATGAAAGGCTATAGACAACACCAGCTTTAAGGGATAGGAAATATAGTATTTACAAAAGATTTTCCTACCAATGACTAGCAATAATCCAGCAGCTGATTTGTAGCCACATAGCCAATTTGCCTTTGGTTCCATTTAATAATGTTCATTTGATAATATAATTATTTATTTACTAAGCAGAAATTATCTAGCTGAGAAGTTGGAAAGAAAGAGGCATGAAATCAAGTATATTCATGTTTCATTTAACAATGAGGATACATTCTGAGAAATGCATCGTTAGGTAAGTTCGTCATTGTGCAATCATCATATGGTGTATCTACACAAACCTAGATGGTATAGCCTAATACACACCTAGACTAGATGGTACAACCTATTGCTTCTAAGCTGCAAATCTATATAACATGTTACTGAACTTAATATTGCAGGCATTTGGAGTACAATGGTATTTGTGTATCTAAACATGTCTAAATATAAAAAAGGTACAGAAAAATACAGTATAAAAGATTTTAAAAAAGTATACGCCTATATGGAGCACTTACCATCAATAAATATTGCAGGACTGGAGTTTCTCTGGTGAGTCAATGAGTGATGAATGTGAAGGTATAGGACATTACTGTCACTACTGTAGACATTATAAACACTGTACACTTAGGTTACACTGAATTTATTTTTAAAGTAAAGTAATTGCACCACTCTGTCACTAAGTGATAGAAATTTTTCAGCTCTACTATCATCTTATGGAACTATTTATACATGTGGTCCATTGTTGACCAAAACATTGTTATGGGTTGCTCGACTAGATTATCCTCTTTGAATACTGACTTTGTTATTAGTTTTAAAAACTGGTTTTATTGAAGCATACCATACAATAAAGTACACTAGTTCTAAGTGCACAGCTCAGTGAACTTTTCATGCGTGTATGCCTGAGCAACCACTATGCCGTCAAGATAGAGAACCCCAGGAAGTTACCACATGTCCCTTTCCAGTCAATACCTCACTCACGGGTGATTACTGTTATGACTTATGAATCTATAACTTAACTTTGCCTACTCTTGAACTTTATGAAAACATAATCATACAGTTTGTACTCTTTTGTTTCTGGCTTCTTTCACTCTCATATTATATCTATGAAATTGATCCATTTTATTATGGGTAGTTGCAGTTTTTCTTCTCGTTGTTTTTTCCTTGTTCCATTATAAGAATATTTCACAATTCATTTTTCCATTCCAACTGATGGAGATTTGGGTTGTTTCCAGTTGGGGCTGTTGTGAATAAATATACTATGAACATTGTTACACATGGATTTTTGTGGGTGCGTGAACTCATTTCTCTTGGGCATATATCTAGGAGTAGAAATGCTGGGTCTTAGGTCAAGAGAGCGAGACCATCCTAGCCAACATGGTGAAACCCCATCTCTACTAAAAATACAAAAATTAGCCAGGCGTGGTGGCAGGCACCTGTAGTCCCAGCTACTCGGGAGGCTGACGCAGGAGAATTGCTTGAACCCGGGAGGCGGAGGTTGCAGTGAGTAGAGATGGCGCCACTGCACTCCAGCCTGGCAACAGAGCAAGACTCTGTCTCAAAAAATAATAATAATAAAAATAAAAAAATAAAAGAAATGCTAGGTCATAGGTTATGTATATACTTAGTTTTAATAGATACTGTTTTATAATTTTCCAAATGCAATTGCTATGCTCTTCACATCTAACTATTTGTAAATTCCTAAATCAACTGACATTGCTCCATAAAATTTAAACTAAGACCAATTGACTGAAATGTCTGGTTTTAGGGATTATTGTAAAACAAATCTTCCATAAGGTACCATTCACTCTGACTGCTAACGTTACTTCTAATGCTTCCTACGTGACTGGTAGGGCTTTTTCTAGGTTCTGGCACTTTCTATTCCCTCTTAAGCCATTTTCAATTTTGCTGTTAATTCCCTGAAGTATGCTTGAACACTTTCACTTCACGCTTTTTATAGAATTGCCTTTTGAGACTGACTCACAGTCATCAAATCTAAATCACTCTTTCTTAACAAGCAGTTTCTTATTTACTTGGTCACCAAGGCAAATTTTTAAGTTGATTCAGTTACTTGAAAGAATACAGAAGAAATTGTAATGAATTGCCCAAATGAGAGTATGTAACTCAGGTTCACAGAGTCTCATCACACTCAATAGGATTGTTTAAATATTAAAGGGGAATCATTCAAGCAAAAAGAATTCTGAAAATTAAAGATCTGTTCTATTATCTGAGAGGGATTATCTAGTCCATGTCCAAATCTGTCTTGTCATTTCCATTGCCTCTTTTCTTCACTTTACATGTAAAGTTATAAATCTGAATTTGACTTGGAAGAGGCTGATTCTTTTCATTTTTTATTTAGGTTGGATGGGCTCACGAAGAGAAAGCAATTACCTGGATCAAATTAAAACTTTAAAGCATTATGCAGAAAAAAAATTTTGTTAAAGGTGAACTAGTTTATCTTTTTTAGAAAGTACATTTCATTAATCTACTCAACATGTCCAAAATGGTCACATGGGTAATACTTCTTAAACCTATATTAGTAACTGTAAATATTGAAAGGAAAATCTCATGGCAATATCAAAGTGCCACCAAAAAGTGGGCCTGGCTGTATCTTTACAAGGGCCCCACTAACTCAAAAAAATATAATATGGCCCAGTTTGTGATGGTAACTTTTAAGTTCAGCAACTTGATTTTGTCAGCACGTAGCAAATATGTCCATCTCTTACGATTAATTCATAATAAAGCAAGCTCACAAAAGACTTGTGCACAAATCGGATGTATAATTTATGAACTGAAAATAAGTATAACTCGTTCAATGTCTAGAACACACCGGCACACTGGGAGTGGATATGAGGAGTCTTCTGATATACTAAAAATGTCCTATCATGGTGTTGGGTCCATGGGTGTATCTGTATAAAACACGAAATTTGGCTGGGCATGATGGCTCATGCCTGCAATCCCAGCACTTTGGGAGGCCAAGGCAGGTGGAGGATCACTTGAGGCTAGGAGTTCAAGACCAGCCTGGCCAACATGGCAAACCCCATCTCTACTAAAAATACAAAAAAATCAGCCAGGCGTGGTGGTGCACACCTGTAATCCCAGCTATTTGGTAGACTGAGATATGAGAATCAATTGAACCTAGGAGGTGGAGGTTGCCGTGAGCCAAGATTATGCCACTGCACCCCAGCCTGGGTGACAGAACAAGACTACATCTCAAAAATAAATAACAACAAATAAATCAATAAATAATTTTAAAAATATATAATTAAATACAATATTCACTGTATTAAGTATAAGTGAATATTGTGTATTAAGTATAAGTGAACACTGTATATTCACTTAATGCAGTGAACACTGTATATTCGCTTAATGCAGTGAACACTGTATATTCGCTTAATGCAGTGAACACTGTATATTCGCTTAATGCAGTGAACACTATATTCGCTTAATGCAGTGAACACTGTATATTCGCTTAATGCAGTGAACACTGTATATTCGCTTAATGCAGTGAACACTGTATATTCGCTTAATGCAGTGAACACTGTATATTCGCTTAATGCAGTGAACACTGTATATTCGCTTAATGCAGTGAATATTGTATTTAAGATTTCTGCACTTGATATAAGCTATAACTCGATTTAAAAATTATAGATGATGTGCAGAAAAAGGGCTGGATATCACTTCATCATGACCCTATATTTATTATTTATTCCTTGCTAAGTTGCTAGTGTTTATTTTCCCATTTGCCACTTTAATATGAAAAAAGTAAGTCATGGAACATCTTTGGGTACATACCTTTTTCCATGGGAGACATTCTTGGAAGTGAAATCACCAGGCCAAACATGCTGAACATTTTTAATGTCTTTCTGACCACATGGCAGCCCCAGAGTCACTCTGAACCCATTCTGGTTCTGGGGACTACCTGTTCATGAATTATTCTTTGCTCAATTAAATTCTGTTAAATTTAATTTGTCTGAAGTTTTGCTTTCAACATTGCCTAAATGACCATATACAGTCCTAATGTTTTTTATTTTTTTATTTTTTTGAGACGGTGTCTCACTCTGTTGCCCAGGCTGGAGTGCAGTGGCGTGATCTCGGCTCACTGCAAGCTCCGCCTCCAGGTTCACGCCATTCTCCTGCCTCAGCCTCCCGAGTAGCTGGGACTACAGGCGCCTGTCACCATGCCTGGCTAATTTTTTGTATTTTTAGTAGAGACAGGGTTTCACCATGTTAGCCAGGATGGTCTTGATTTCCTGACCTTGTGATCCGCCCGTCTCGGCCGGGTGCTGGGATTACAGGAGTGAGCCACCGCGCCCGGCCAGTCCTAATGTTTAAAATACCAAGTTAACTCATGAGGTTTTTCCTCCAGGATTGACCACTCTTCGAAACTTCCTATTCAATTTTCCAGTGGCAACCTAACTGTGACACTAAAGAATCTTCAGCTTCAGTATCCTTTCCTTTTGCAGGCCCATTTAAAGAGCCTGTGTGACATATGTCCAACTTGTCATCTGTTTTTATAAAATGTGCAGAGTAATATATTTTAACTGTGGTTGTTTAATAAACCTATCACTTTCCACTTTCCACTTCTCCTTCTCAACTGTCATACTTTCTCTTCTGTTGAATACAGTTGGAATGACCAAGGGTCATTAGGATGACCTTGTCAAAACAGAGTTAGTACTGAGAGAAATTTAATGTTTATTTGGATACATTTTTGTCATTTGCAGTTACTTGCAGATACAGTTAAGGTATTGCTAGCCAGCTTCATTTAGCAGCAACTTCCAGGAATACTCCTAAAGTCCTGAGTGCTGACTCCCCCCAGTCATTACATAAAGAGGTAAGACCACAGATAACATGTTTTACAGACACCTAGCATCAGATATATTTGGGTAGTGGAGGAGAAACAAGTTTTGAAATGTGTAGAGACAGCACACCCACTGGAATGACTAAAATGTAAAAATACATCCAGTTGAACAACTGGATTGGATACATTTCTACTGAAGAGTGGAAAATAGAACAGCCACACTGGAGAATGATTTGGCAGGTTCTAGTAAATTTAAAAATACAGCCACCTTATGTTTTACCAATACCACTCCCAGGAATTTAATTAAGAAAAATGAAAATCTCTATCAAGAAAAGTACTTGTACAAAGCACATATAGATGCTTTATTCATAATAGCCCAAAACTGGAAAAATCAAAATGGCCATCAAAAGGAGAATGAAAAAATAAACTATTGCATATTTACACAATGGAAAATTACTCAACAGTAAAAAGAAAGAAAACTGCTGATACACACAAAAGACATGGATGAATCTCAAAAGCAAAGAAGCCTGACACAAATCCCACACTGTGTGATCCCTTTGATAAGTTATAGAACAGTAAGAGTTAATGTAGAGGGATAAAAATCAAATAAATTGTTGCTTCTATAGGGGTTATTGACTAGAAAGTGGCATAAGGGAAGTTTTTTGAGTGATGCAAATGTCCTATATCTTATTTTTAATAATGGTTTACGGGGTGTATACATTGGTCAAAACCCATCAAAATACACAATATGTGCATTTTATTATCTGCAAAAAAAAGCAATGAAAGACATGTATAAAGCCATCAGGCAGTCTATGGAAGAGTCTTCCAATTATCAAAATTTTAAGTGCAGGGTTGGTTTTTGTTGATGTCTGGTCTCAATGAAAGTTCTCTTTTACTAGGAAAATCCTTAATTATGCAGTATGTGTAACTAAAAATGTATCACACTTTTTTCTTTTCTCATAGAAATTGTACAAATGAGAATTTATCAGAATTCCTGTATTTCTAAGACAAACTCTGTAGAAGTACTACAAATAGGAAGTTCCTCTGTATTTGTGTATAAAGTTGCATGATTTATGCTTCCACACCTTCATTAATGTTTTTAAGAAATTGAATTGAACATACTAGAGGAAAAAATTAACTGAAAATGATACAGACAGGAGACAAGGAAATACTGGGTAGAAGAGGGTGGTTCTCTGGCAAAGGCTCCACCCTCAAGCCTGGAGACCCACAGCCCTAAGTGGGAACAGACTTTTCTGTTTTCATACCCAAAAAGCTGCCTTTTGGCCCACCACACCCCCTATCCTGTACCCATAGAAATCCTGAACCCCAGACTCCAGAAGCAGATGAGGAGACAAGGAGAAAGCAGATTAACTGTGGCATGGTGGAGCAGAGAAAGAGAGAAGAGGAGAATCTGAACACTGAGAAGAGTTCGGCTATGGACAGTCGGAGAAAAGTTTGGCTGTTTGATCGCCAGAATCCAGGGGAAGATCATTTTCCCACTCCATCCCCCTTCCAGCTCCCCATACATCCCACTGAGAGCCACCTCCACCACTCAATAAAATCCTACATTTATCCTTCAAGCCCGTGTGTGACCTGATTCCTCCAGGACTCTGGGCAAGAGCTTGGGATACAGAAAGCTGTCACACTGGCCCTCTGCCCTTGTGAAAAGGCACAGGATTCACTGAGCTGGTTAATGCTTAAGCCGTCTGCAGATGGCAAGGCTAAAAGAGCATTGTAACACTGGGGCCACAGGCACCCAGCCCTAGACACTACCACAGGACCGGAGCCCGGTGCACTTGCCCTGGCTCCTGCACCTGCCCATCTGTGTGTTCCCCCTCCCGCCAGGGGTTTAAGCAGCAGCAACTGAACAGGCAAGCCACACCCCATCACACATTCTGTGAGGGGAATCAGAGAACCCTCCTGTTTCAACACTATTTCATAGTTTCTAAATGGAGTGATATTTTGGTATTTGTCAGCTTTATAAAATGTGAGATTCGTTGTGATTTATGTTCTTATTCTAGAAAAGTATTTATATTTTTCTATTTTTCATTTATAACTTTATATTACTTTTATTCAATAAAGCACCTCACATTGTCCAAAGCTTTAGATCTCACCAAACCTAAATCGACCTCTGCAACTGCCAGTTTGATATCTCAGTGTGGAAATGTAATAGGCACGTCAGACTTTACATGGCCAGCTCAGTACTCTTGCTTCCTCTCCTTCTCCAAAACCTGCCCATTTCCCAGAGTTTCCTTTCTAGGAAAATGGCACCACTAACCCCTAGTTGATCATGCCTCGAACTTGAAGTCACGTTAACTGCTCTGTTTCTCACACACCCACATCCAATCTATCACAAATCCTGTCAGCCCTGCCTTCAAAACTACTCTGAAATGAATCATTTATAAACATTGCTACAGCTCCACCTGTGGCTTAAGCCACCATCCTCTGTGTTCTCAAATATTAAAGTCACCCCCTCAACTAATGTCTCCCTTTGCTTCACCCTAGCGCTTATCATTTTCTGCTTTCCCAGTCACACCCATGACAATACCCAAGTCCTTACATTGACCTATGAGGTCCTGTATAATCGGACCTCTGGCTTCCTTTCTAAATTTACTCGTCACTCCTTTGCTCACTCTGCTAAAGCCTGGGGGTCTTCATGCTGTTAGTCAAATATATTGAGCACATTCCTTCCTCTGGGCTTTTGCTTTAGTTTTTCCCTTAGCCTAGAATATTCTCCCTTCTTCCCTTCCTCCCTCCCTCCTATTTGCTCTTCCTTCTTCCCTTCTTCCCTCCCTTCCTCCCTCCTTCCCTCCTTTTCTTCCTTCCTTCCTCCCTTCCTTCCTCCCTCCCTCTTTTCCTCCTTCCCTTCCTCTCTTTCTTTTCTTCCTCCCTTCCTTCCTTTCTCCCTCCCTTCCTTCCTCCTTTCCTTCCTTCTTCTCTTCCTTCCCCCCTCCCTTCCTTCCTCCCTCCCTTCCTCCCTCCCTCCCTTCCTTCCTCCATTCCTTCTTCCCTCTCTTCCTTCTTTCCCTCCTCCCTTCCTTCCTCCCTCCTTTCCTCACTTCCTTCCTCCCTCCCTTCCCCAATCCCTTCCTCTTCTTTCCTCCCTCCATTCCTTCCTCCTTTTCTCTTCCTTTCTTCTTCCCTTCCTCCCTTCCTTCCTCCCTCCCTTCTTTCCTTCTTTCCTCCTTTCCTTCCTTCCTTCCTTTCTTACTCCCTTCTTTCCTCCCTTCCTTTCTCCCTCCCTCCTATTATATAATTTGGGGCTTGGCAAGGAGAAGAACTCTTTGGTATTTAGACAAAAATAACCCTTCTTAAAACAACTATTTTCTCCTATAAATTCTTCCTAAAATCGTAGAAAGAATTTATAGGAAAAAATATGAAAAGAAGTTATATGAACTTAAATTATACTAATGTTAGGTTAATTTAAGAAGAATTTATACCTTCAAATAGTGAGTTCTTCCATCTAGCTAAAAAGTACTCCAATCTTCTTTTATATCTTTCTTAAGCTTTTGTCCTTTTCTTCATATGGAACCTACATATCTCTTTTTATGTTGTTTCATAACTAGTTATGGTTTGAAGGTGTTACAGTAGATGGAATTTTTTTCCATTACAATTGCTTACCAACTGTCACTGGTATAGAGAAGTATTGATTTTTGTGCATTTCTCTTGATTCAGGTGCTTTTTGAACTCTCATTAATTTAAAATTCTTCAGTGGATTCATTTGGATTTTCCAAGACAGTTTCAGATGCATTGACAAAGAAGGTAAGTCATTCTGGCACTATAAGATGTCTTTCTTCACTCTGTTTGCAGTCATTTTCTGCTAATTTTTATGTCTTACTTCAAATTTAGTTGGCCCTCCTTGTTCCCACACCCATATTGAACACATGTATGCATGTATACACACAGTCATGAAAAACCAATGCCCAAGGCATTTACAACATGACAATGTCAGGACTCTCCTTCATCCTCCACCATGACCAGTCCAGAATTCTTCTAGATGATGTAGTTAATGTGGGAAAAGGGGTTATTCCATTTAAAAAGTATAAGACCAATTATAAATGGTCCATGATAAATGAAACCAACAATAGTGACCTGGCTTTCAGGTTATCTGCTTTACACAATTCCAAAGCCTGAATAAACTATGAGCAATTATCTCAAGTATTCTAAGCACAGGCTGTTTAAAAGTATTTAGATGCCATTGTTTCTGTCACAGGTCATAAAGACAAATAAAAATGAAGAAAAAGTCATGATGTTATTTAATATTCTTAAAATTTTAAACGTTAAAATGCTTGAAATGAGTCATGAAGCAATTAAACAACATAGCTCACTTATTCTCATGTCTTACTCATTCCTAAGCAGTTTGTAATCCCTGCCACGTCAGCTCCAGGAGTTAGCAGGATGGAGCTAATTTTGTTTTCTTAACATCAGGTGCAATATCAATATTCTTCTGGTTGCAAGAAATGGAAAATCCAACTCAACTTGTTTTAAACAAAAAAATAAATATAATGGCTCATTGAACATAAAAGTGCAGACATAGGATCCAGCTTTAGGTAAAGCTTAATCTAGTAGCCCCTCAATATCACCAAGGGCCTGGTCTCTGTGTGTACTCTGCCATAGCGTCTGCTTCACCCCAGCCTGCTCTGCCCCACCCCAATACACTTACTCCATCCTTCAGAAGCTCCAAGTTTCCTTCTGTGGAAGCCAAAACAAGAACCAATCAACACAAAAGAAAAATAGTAACAATAAAAGACGCCATATTAGTTCTGGCCCTTGCTTCCTTGCATTTTTCAAAGAAGAGAAAAAGAGGACTTTCTTCCTTATAGAAGAAAGAGGGAACTTCTTCTTCAGGGCTGCCCCAACAGTTTCTTCTAACATCTAATTCGGTCCACTGGTGTGACATGATATCTCTGATCCAGTCACTCTGACTGAAGGAGAGAGACCCATTTATGGACAGTCCAGACTCATCCCTTGAGAGAGCAGTGAGCTCAAAGCCATGCACCCAGTGACTGAGAATGAGGAATGGTGGCCAAAGAAAATGTGGGAGGGGGAATGGATGCTAAGAAGCAAACTGCACATACTCACCAGTGATGGTAGGTGCTAGCTATGGTTTTGTTTAATTCCTGTGTTCTGAAAATCTGTACCTACCCAGTTCACATGGTGTTAAGGCAGAGTCCCTTACAAGGATTGAAGTCTCCAAATTTGTGTTCAACCAGCATGAATTCATAGTTACTGTGATTTCAAACTAACCCGTCAAAATATTATGGTGTGTTTATAGTTTTCAACTCCTGTCTCCCCTCTTCTGGGGAGCTGAAGACAGATGACTTCATAACTATGAAGCCTGTAGCTTTCCTCTATCTTAAAGCCTCAGGCTAAAGCACTATCCCTGGATGCTACAGGCCTCAAAGAGCCTGGGAGGCAGAGGACAAATAATTCAGTGTAAAGTCATCACTTACTACTGAATTCCAAACTCACAGACATAAATAACCACCCTCTCCCCTACTCCTCTAAGAGTATCTTTAGTCGTAAATAGGGAATTTGCTTTTAAACAAGAGTGCAGACTTGATCATACTCCTGCTTGATTTCTGCCACTACCCCAGAAGATGCCTCCAGTTCCATCAAGATGCAGCTATTCTGTCTGTGACACAAGCCCCCACTCCTATGTGGACCCCACCTCATTTCCCATGAGGTGATGGAGCTGATTCTGGACAGGACTTATCTCAAAATCCTTGCCTGATTCACTCCACAATCCTTTTGACTCTGCTATAAACATTCCATGTACTCAATAAATATTTTAATGACTTGATTAATTCAAAATCATTTTGCTGTGAGAATTTTATTCCTTTGGAAGAATTATATACCCCTTGAAATGGAACAAGGCAAGCTGAGACTGCATGTATAATACACTCTTATTTCACATATATCTGTCATATGAGCAATGTGTCAGTAAACTCCCTTTTAGGTTTTAATATACAAACTTGACAAAACACATGTATCTTTCAACACACACACACACACACACACACACAACAATGTTTTTCTGTTAACACTGATAAGGAAAATTTTTATATGAATGTCACCAAAACTCATTACAACATCATTAACAACATGATGTGCAGATAGAAGTCTTAAGTTATACTCAAAGTACAGCATCACCAAGAGTATAAAGGAGCTGTGAGTGTCTCGGCTGTTACTGGTGCTGAGAGTAGACCCTAAGAGAGGATCAAACCAGAATGAGTCATGCAGAGGCAGTGACAAACATTACGCTGAAACATATTGGTGATATGACAATATTTCTGTTTAAAACTTTTTCTTTGAAGTAAGTAAAGTTGTTTGCTTTTAGCATGTTTTCATCCTAAAGCCTCAACCAGCTCCCCTGCAGATTGATCACAACCTCCCATTCTGGAGCTTTTCAAATAGCCTCAGGAACATGGTGCCTCTTTATCAGTTCCTCTGATTCTGAGAGTTTGCCTAAATTTGTCTTGTTGTTGCTGCTGTGGTCTGAATATTTGTGTCCCCCCAAAATTCACAGGTTGAAATCCTAACCCCCAAAATGATGGTGTTAGGAGATCGAACCTTGGGAGCTGATTCAGCCGTAAGGATGGAAACCTCATGAATAGGATTAGTATTCTTATAAAAGAGGTCCCAGAGCACACCCTCCCCACTTCCACCATGTGAGGACACAGTGAGAAGGCAATATCTAGGAACCAGGAAGCTGGCCTTCACCAGACACTGAATCTGGACTTGTCAGCCTCCAGAACTGTAAGCAATAAATTCCTATTGTGTATAAGCCACCCAGTCAATGGTATTCTGTTACAGCAGCCCAAGGGGACCAACACAGTCACCCAGGCACAGCAACTCCTCATACCACCTCTTTCCATAACCCTTGACAAACCACTGCTTCAATCCTTCTCCCCAGCTCCATTCTCAACTTTTTTCAAGCTATAGATGGCAAAGAATTTATTACAAGAAACCAGCTTTTTATTGTAACTTTTTTTTTCCCTAACAGCTTTATTTATTGATGTGTGTTTATTTCTATACCTTATCATAAACATAATATTCATGATGCGGCATAAAAACTGTACATGTTACTGTATACACAGTCATTACTAACAGCCTAATTAACTCGTGATTAGAAAGTGATATTTAAGCTTTTTACTCCTAACATGGTAGTTACTTCTACCTAGACATTTTACTAGATTTAGTTATCTTTTAGGAAATTGGTAAGTTGTTTTGTGATGCCACACAAAAAATTGGTAGGTTGTATTACATTCTTTCTCCTCTTCAAATAGTGGGCAAGAGGCTGTGGTTAGCATTTTCATGAAAAAAATGCCTGATTTTCAGAAACATACTCTTGTAACTATCATTTCATTACATTAGACTGAACAAAACAATTTATTCAGCATTTATGAAGTTTCTACTGTATTCAAAGAACTGGACTAGGTGCTATAGAGAAACCAAGATGATCATTCTGTGATTCTCCACGCTCAAACAGCCCCAGAATAGTAGGGGAGATAAACATCTATTCACCAAATCACAATGCAGGTCTAATTGTGGAAAGCAACAAAGTCCAGGTAGAAACAAAGCTCTATGTGAGAAGAGATGCAATCATTCCAATAGCAACAAAGGATGGAGACTTCACAATGAAGCCTAAAACCATCGAGTTAGAAAAAGAAAATGTATAAGCACTTGCAAATGTGTTGATATATATTAATGACAGCATCAGAGTTCTAAAGACAACAGCAAATATATCAAATCCTCACTGATCCCAGCAGTAGTAGGGATGAGATACAATTCTGCAATGCTGGTGAAAAGGCAAATTTATTTACTAAACAAATAGGTTAAATAAGAACATGAATGAAACACCTATTTCCTAAGCAAATGATGTGCTTGGATTATTTTTAAATTATATAGTAGTCATATGATCTTGAGCAAGAACTTAACTTCTGTTGGCTTAATTTTCCTCATCTGGAAAACTAGGACTTGAATTAAGTGGTATCATAAGGTTGAAAATGCTGTAATTATATCATTTGCATACAATTCACCAAATTTTTGAGTGCCTGCCCTGTATATAATGCTGTGTACACTGGAAAATAAAAAAGCACCGTAATGTATAGCCTCTGACTTCAAGAAACATAATCTTTGTGGAAAGGGCCATCAATATCACACAGTCTGTGTCTAAGTGTTGAAAGGAAAGGTCCAAATAATAAGCATGGTGGGAACTGAACACATAGGGTCTAGGAGCCAAGGAAAGCTTCCTGGAGAAGGAAAATCTTGAAATATAACTCAAAGGAAGTTAAGATTCGAATAGGATATCGGAGGTGGAAGGCAACCACCATCTTCACCGATCTGCTACCCCCAGCCAAATGCATCTCCAAGTGGGTGTGCAGGAATCAATTCTGGCTCCAAATCACTGTTTGGAAAATATCGTTATTTCATTTCAGCAGTTACCCACTAAATGTCAATATTCAGGCCATGCATTGGAGCAATTAGCAAAGACTGGTTTTCCAGGCTTTTGTGGTGGATTAACTTACAAACATTTTATTACTTCTGTTGGCACTGTTCTTAGTTTTATGTAGTCATCAATTTAAACTTTGAAAACAAATCTACAATCTGTGCAATAGCAGTAGTGATGAAAACCATGTTACCTTACTCACAGAGTTTATTATTAATGATAATAATGCCTGTTCAATGATTAATCCTCCTTCGTCCCTGGAGTGCTCATGGCTGCTATTATCTCATCGTCACAGGTATTGTCACTGGGCATAGTATTCTATGAAGTAATGGTCTTGTGATTATTATATTGTGGCATATGAATAATGTACTTCATCAGTTTATAGACTATCCTTTGTGAGAATATGTTACTATTGTTTTGACTAAGATTTCTTAGGAAACAAGAATGAAATTTTAATACCAGAGATGCTTTCAGTTAAATACAATGACTCACTCACAATACAATCATCATACATAGCCAGTTGGGAAAATTAGAAAAAATGTAAAATTATCTAATCACTTTTTGTTTAAAAGATTGATTTTAAAACATCAACCAAAAAAGGGAAACTAAATCATGCAAAGGTTCTGTAGGCGTTATACATAGTTACAAAGAAAACCTATTTTATAATATATACACTCAATGCCATATTTTTTTCACTCACTGCCTGTGTGGCCAGCTCCTTTGTCATCCTTCCCAAGATGCTCTATATACTTATGACTTATTCTTTTCTGTTAGTCTGTCTTTTTTTCTAACTTCCTAAATGATCATCATTACACATACCTCTCGAGATTTGTAAGGTAAGGTAGGTTTTTATCATTTTTAAAGGGTTCTGAGAGCATTCACCTATTCATGTGAATATATTACCATGCACTGTTTATGTCCAGTGAAATACATCAAATTCTACTTTGAGGGAGTTTGTACCATGAGAACAATTCTGGCTAATGTCTGGGTCACACTAAACATCATGACAGCTTCCCTCCAAGCCCTGAACTTAATTCAAGACTTGGTCCTGATTTTGAATCCCCAAACCATAAATCCACCTTAGGCAAGGTAGAAACTAATAACCAAGACTTCAGATGGGTATATCCCTACTCCATCCCCTTATGGCAAGGATGTTAAAAAAACTCTAATACATCAAGGACTTGATAGCATCCTTGGCCATACTGTCTAAGGAATCTGTGTCTCATAATTTATCATTTGGCAAGAAGCACTAAATCCCTTTCTGTGCTAAAAGGATGAAGCTTGAGGACTAATGAGAAATTTGGAAACAAGACGCCATTTGTCAGAAATGCAAAAGCGTTGTCAATTAATGCATGTTTCATTGAGATGGGAGGCTAAGGGGTGAATAAAAAAAGGGGAATCATGCTTTTGTACAAAATACAGCCAAATTTTTCACTTTCATAAAAAATCACAAAGATTCGTTTTTTAACGATAGGAGTAAAGAGGGGGCGTAAACGCTGAGAGTAAACATTTCTTATGTAAACTAAACTTGGGAAACTTTTGAAAGAAAAAATCAGTTATCATGGTCACCATACTATTTGTGTCCAAAATTTCTAGAAAAAAATGAGACCACAGCTCTGTTATTGGGCCGTTTGAACAAGAGAACCTTCTGTTATCTCAAACCCGTCTTCCCTATGACCAGAAGGCCCCCTTCAGCCATGAGGAGACAGTACCTGTTAGAGCAGACAAAGCTCTGCTGACATCCAGTCAAGCTACCCAAAGACTAGACTGAAACTACACATGGGACTGAGCAAAGACTCTGGCGAGTTGGGTGTGTTCAGAGAGAGATGGCAGAAACACTGAATAGTGAAGGGTTAAAGAGGATTGCATGGGAGGGGCTATGAGAAGGATTGTCAGGAGAAGGCTAGCATCATGGAAGGCAGAGGCATCCACCTGAGTCATCCTCTGAAGGAAGACTCACCACAGGAGAACCTATGTTCTACCAGGACTTAATTCCAGATACTCGAACTCTGCTTTTGTTCAGGACACTTAGAAAGAAATCACTGAAAGGGCAACTTACACTTCCTTTGGAGACTAGTGTGTACTTATTGGAAGAAGATGGGAAAGGTAATAGCTCTTTGGTCCATGGTCATCTGAAGGGCCCTTGCCAACTCCAAGTAAAGGAGTGTGCCAGTCTGTACCCATCTAATCAGCCTGGGAGATTTTGAATCTGATGCCCCAAACTCCTCCTCTTTCCCCTGCACAGAGGAGTTAGGAGCTACCTCCAAACCCCAAAAGCCCTTCTAAGCTGAAGTAACATATCAGTCTATTTGGTGGTGTTTAAGCAAATCTTAAAACAATCATGTCTTAAAATGTTTTAGAATAAATTCACACAGTTGTAGGAGTTTGAACAGGAGAACTTATTTGAGTAACCATCTTGTAACTTTACTGGCAAAATTCAGGGTCCTCATCACTATCTCCATTTCAGAAAAAAAAGAGGGGTAGAAAGAGGAGAATCAGGAAAAAATAAAGAAAGGAAAGAGGAGAAAAACACAGCAGACAACATAAGAGTTCTTTATTCAGTCTTAAAAAACCCTAGTGTTCTAAAGCCTATAAATATTATGATTTTCTTCTCCAGGCAAGATGGTATTTTGACTCTTATTTATTGCACTGAGCTGGAAAAATCCAGAGTACCACGAGACAGCCAAAAGGGTTTCACTGGGCCTTTATTTCCTATTAGATGCAGAGCCAATTAATATCTAGACAAAACTTTCACTGCTTCCCACTGCCTGAAGATTGGGTTCTGTAATTTTCCAAAACATCTTGAACCCACTTAGGGAATCTTCCCACAAATTCGATACAAGGCATAGCAAAAGCACCAGCAGTCTCTTTCTGGAAATCTCTCCTAAGTCCAGCGTGTCCTGTCTTAACTGGCTTTGGTGGCTTGGAAGGAAGGATAGCAATTATTTCTTTCCTCTGTACTTCCCTCAACTGTGGTTCTGTAGATGACTGAGTCAATTTTAAAATAAATGCCACATTTGGGTGCTGATAGGTTGTCACAAAATGGGAAATGATAGGATGTAGAAATGTCTACACCACCACACCCTCACCTTATACATTTGGAAATACCATGTTTCCTAAGGTAAATGGCACTGGCACCCAGATTCCTCTGAGTCACTATTGGCTAGGCCTTTGTCAATGAATTAACACAAGTTTTCACACTAAAATCTCCATGCAGGTTTCTTATGCTGCCTCCCTTCAAGGTTATGATTCTTAATCTTATGGTGAATATGACAAAGTAATCAACTTGCTATCTAGAAAAAAAAATGAACAGATGCACAAATACTCAATATTTCCGAGGGTTCCTGGACCCCATGAAGACCATACACTGATCCTTAGGGGCACATGGACATGGAGTTGCAAACTCCTACACAACTGAACCACTTCTGGACTTATACCATGAAAATCTCTGCAGTTGAGCTTTTAAAATTAGCAGCTCTAACTCATTTTAATAACTTCAATCACTTGCCCTGGTGCAAATTTTGAAATGAAGAAATGACATTCCCCTAGAGAATTGAGTGAAATAAACCAAAATGCCAGTAATGAAACTTTTAAGAGTGGCATATAGTATCACAAAGATCGAGTGACAGAACTGCAAAAGGATGCATGTCCAAATAATTGAGAATAAATTTAGATAAAGTCTATTGCCTTTTGAGCAGACAGCTTCCATATACTTTACATCATTGGAATTCTCAGGAATTACAAACATTTGTCGTATTTCAGACACTGAAAATCTGTGTTTCAGAGGGTTTCTCGGTTCCCTTAAGCCCATGCACTGCTTGCCTAGGGGCCTATGAATATTTAGTTACTACATCCTCCACAAGTATATTGCCTCTGGGAATGCTTACACAATTTAATTCTCAATGTGAAAGTTATGAGTATCATACATTAAGCAGCCAGTGTGGATAAGGTTTTGATAGAACTTTTTACTTTAACACTAATTCTCACCCTATAAGAAGAACATGATACTTAACCCCAATAGCAAAGTTTTAACAATAATTTTGTACGATATTGACATTAAGCAATAAAGTCAATAATATATTAAATAATATCTTAAGTCATTAACAGCAAGAGTACACACAAACAATAAGAAAAGATAGCACAGTGAGTCCAGAAGGAGAAAAAAGAAGCAGAAACAGAGAAGCATGGAACTCTATCTTTAGATGCTGAGAAAAATACAGAAATAAGACATGAAAGAAGATTTTAAATACAGATTTATATAAACTTAAAAAATAGAAACTTTCAAAAAGAGAGAGCGTGGAATATTCCAAAGTCAGAAGGTATGACACACACAAGGACAACACTAGCTTGATCCCCCAAAAATAAACCCTATAGACTCATTAAAAAGTTTGAAGAATTTTCCAGGAGAATCAATTTAACCTGAAATCTAAGGTGACGTTTAGAATTGAAGAAAAGCTGACAACCAATTTTTTTTCTGCATGTTGGTGTCAAATTTCATATCTTTTTAATGAAGAGGACCATCTGGCTTTCTTTACTTATGTATACAGTCTTTGGAGATGTGGCACTATTTACTTCTGCTTAATTCTGTAATAGTCTCTTTTCTCTTTTTATAGCTTTCATTTCAAGCATGCCTTAGAGAAAAACATTCTCTAGAAGACTGCTGAATTGCATGACTTCTGAGATTCTTGGGAAAACATTTTGTTGTTCTTGCTATGAGGAAATCTTTGAGGGAAGTTATGAGTATAGTACATTAAAACAATAAATATTTATGTGTGTAGGAAGCTGTACATTTTTGTAATGTTATACAAGATGCTATGGTTCTAATGTGTAGGTTAGTATTAGAGTATTATGAATTTGATTATATATTTACATTTTTCGTGAATTTTATTCTTTCATATGTTTTCATGTTACTATTAGGTTGGTGCAGAAGTAATTGCAGTTTTGCCATTAAAAGTAATGGCGAGAATTGCAATTACTTTTGCACCAACCTAATAATTAATAGCCTTTCTTTCCAGCTTGAAGAACTCCCTTAGCATTTTCTGTAAAGTAGGTCTAGTGATGGTGAACTCCCTCAGCTTTTGTTTGTCTGGGACAGTCTCTATTTCACCTTCCTTTCTGAAGGATAGCTTTGTTAAGTAAAGTATTCTTCACTGGTAGTTTTTTTTTTTTTAATCACTTAGAACTTGGACTCTATCATTTCACTCTCTCCTGGCCTGTGAGGTTTCTGTTGAGAAATCCACTATTAGCCATATTGGCGACCCCATGTATGTGATAACACTAATATGCGTAGGTTAGAAGAGAGTTTTCCTTCTTCAGGGGGCCTGCAATTCAGCTTTCAGACAAAACATAATAGATATAAATTCAAGGCAGTATAGAATCAGCATCAAGTAAACAGTACACACAAGTATACAGTGAAAGCAGGGGATCATGTGAGGTTGGGTGATCATGAAAAGTTTCAAGGACCGGGTAGAAATTGACTGTTTGCTGCATGGACACCTGAATAAGATGGAGCTGAATGAAATATGCTGATTATGATGACAGAGACCTTGAACCTCATTTCTTACTCATTTTCCTGGTCAAAACAACATGTACTGTTAGTGGCCAGCTCTGTGTATACAGACAACCAACTGCTAATCAAATTTTAGGAACTGAGAAATCATATTTAAATTAAAATCAACCTTATACCTAGTTGCTCACTAGAATGAACACAACTTTAAAGAAAAGTGTGAAAAACCTAAAGGATTTAATAATATATATTTTAATTGTATTCCATTAGCCATTTTTCTCTTCTTAAGTGATGTTGAGTGGCTTTGGGAATAAAAGATTATAATAACATAGGTTTTTTAAATTATTCAATTAATATTGGTGATTAATTAACATGCTATCTTACTATTAGTGTGCTAGTACTTTGAGACTCAATGAAGACGTAATAGTTTTCACCTTTACAATATTATTATGTGACAGAAGCATGTGTTTAAACACCTGTATTTCTCACACAATGGCAGATTACCTAACAAATGAGTAATGACTAGAAATGGCTCTGGATAGAGAATATTTTTTAAACTTCAAAGTATTTATGAAGACCAAGAAAATGGGAGAAGAAGCAGATACATTTTCTGTGCCCTGCTCTATTTCCTTTCAGAATTTAAATCCTTTTGGGTAATTTTTGATCCAGATTGTATGCAGCTGGTCTAATTAGCAGAAGAAAATGGATTTAGACCACTCAGTAAGTCAGGAGATATCTGTAGTCTCCTTGTACCAGGTATACGTTCTAGTTAATTTCCAATAGAAATATGTCTATAAAAAAAGTTTTGGTTAAAAGACCAAAATTTTGATTACATGTGATTAAATGTGATTAAAATATTTGTCCCAGAAAGGTTTTTTTAATCGTTCTTGTCACAAAAATATTCACTAAGTTTCAAGAGGATGCATGGACAAACAAGGTGCAATCGTTTAAAGCAAGATCCTAACTTGCATTTCCAACCCCACATCTCCTTTCCTATCTTCTACCATCTGGCCCCTGGGTAGAAACCCTGCAGTGTAAACCTCAACTGATACCATGAACTACAAACTAACTGTAGCTGAGGCAAAGAGGCTCCAGTTTTCTGGAATCCACAGGCACTGAACACATATAAGCTATATTCACAAGATCTGAGGCAATAGTTCTTCTCCTAACACTACAACAATCTGGAAAAAGAAAAAACAAGAAACTTCAGAAGCTGATAGCCTAAGTCAATGGGATTCATAGGACAGTATTTTTGGGAGGTTAGGGTCTGGGGTATGTAGGCCAGGTCCAGGTGGGGCAGTGGAGCATTTCTATCAAGTTGTCAGATGCTGCTGCTGTTGCTGCTCTAGGAGCTTCACTTTGAAAACCACTGGCTCATCGATAAACTCCTTTCTTCCCGTCATCCCTACCTATGTGGCAGTTTCCGGGCACACTGAATCATGCAGAATGCCACTGCTCCCTGTCTGCAAGAATGGGTTCTTAAATGGTGGCACAACATCTAAAATAACTTCCCTTATTTATTTTTGAAATGACGCAATACCCTTCCTCAAATATCACTAACATTTTTTCTATGAAGACTAATTTTTGAAATCAGAAGTGACATATTTATCAGAATTCTAACTATACATTTTTTCATATTAAATGGCATTAGTATGGTTTCATTCTTGTTCCCTATCTGCCACTTACTCCCCATCTTGCCCCTTTGTAAAACAGCTCAGTAGGGAAAATGAAGCAGCTTTTTTATTCTCATGGACTTCTTGCTCTAAAGACATTTAATGAAAGAAAAATAATGTGAATGTTAATTCTGTCCTAGTTCTATTTCCCTTGCTAGGCCAAAAATTTAGACAACACAGTGTTGGAGTATTCTCCATGGGGCACCATCTGACTAATACAAATTTCAATTAACTTCCATTCTATGCATCTAAAACATTAGCTCAGAGTAGTTTTTATATGAATACAAAAACACATGTAAAAACAGTTTCAAAAACTAAAGATACTATATACTCATTCTAGTCAAGAATCTTGGTTGCAACCAACTCCAGCTAACTAAAACACAGCAATCTGTTTGTATACATCTGGGAGAAGTGGGTCTCTAATTCAGTGGAATATTAAGGAAGAACAGTTGGGACAGTTCACTAACTACAGATGGAAAGCAGAAACTGGGAAGGCCAAGGACGCTCTCAATCTCTTTCTCTCTCTCTCGTGGCTTCTCCTCATAAATGATGCATTTTTCCCCTCTATCTCCCTACCTCTAATTCCACCAACCTTAACCCCATTCCAACCAAAGACATGCTCTACACAACCTCTCATCTTGGCTCCCCATGGTTTAACTCCCCCAGCTCCTCACAGTCCAAACTTTACATTTACAGGAAAGAAGGGAAAAAAGATCTCAACTACTTCAACTTCTTTACACAGGCTGGATTTTCTTCCCTTGGCAGTGGGGTTTGATCACACATAGCAAACCTGCTAGCCAAGGCCCAGTCTTGCACAGGAATTGGGAGCAACACCAGTGTAAGAGGAGGCATGACACAGGATTACGCAGAGGCAGAAGCAGAACCCAATGCGAGCCCACCCTTAGCCTCAGTCAGCCTATAGCAACCATCCAGAATTGTTGTCCCCAGTTGGGACAAGGGGCAGGTTCATTATACCCTTTAATTGACAGTCACTGGACCTGACCGAAGCTGTCCCTGGAAAAAAGAAAGTGACCTTGAGTGAGTCAGTTTCCTTCAGCTAAAGCAACTCTCAAAGAGGGTGACCACTGAGCACCATCTTGGGGCAGCACTCTCAGCAGCTGGGGAGCAAGTCTTTCGTTTCTGAAAAGATATCGGGGCAGCACACAACACCATTAACTCAGCTACCCTAGCATCATATGGATCAATTCTTCCTGTGGGTTCTGGGAGCATCTTCTCCAGAATTCCAGGGTACCTCCCTTCCTAGGTGAAGCTAAGAAGAAGGCCAGTGAGAACCATACCCACCAGGGCTGGAGTTGATCTCAGGGCCACAGCTGACTCATCGTGTCCCTCCTTTACTGACCAGTCTGGATTCCTCCCACCCACAGCTCAATAATTTACCTGATGCTGTGACTCACATCCTCATCCCTGGGATCTAATCACCTTGACTTCTCTGACTGGGGTGGTTACACTTGTCTATTTACAGTCAATGCAGGGCAAAAGAGTACCAAGAAGTATGCATGTGGATCACTGGGGTGCAAGATGTACTCCTCCATGTCCCCAAGTGTAACAGCAGTCATGTCTCCTCCACCTGACGAGAATCAGTTATCTCTGCTAAAATGAAAATGCGTCTTCTTGTTTGCTATTCTTTGGTACGAGTAGCCCGAAGTGCCCAGAGAGCGGCTTTAGCTTATAGTTTAGAGGGACTTTGGCTGTGTCACCTGAAAGAAATGCTCCCCTTTTGAGAACAAGGATCTCTAAACTCATAGGGATGGGAAGCACAGATTTCCCAAGTAGATCAATGTGAGTAATGGCTAGCAAGGTTAACACCTTCTTCCTCCACACTTGTTTCCTGAATCTATATGTTCCACCTGTTGGGAACACAGCACCTTTAAGAAATTTTTTTTATTTAAAATAATTTTTGGCCGGGCGCAGTGGCTCAAGCCTGTAATCCCAGCACTTTGGGAGGTGGGCAGATCACGAGGTCAGGACATCGAGACCAACCTGGCTAACATGGTGAAATCCTGTCTGTACTAAAAATACAAACATAAAATTAGCCAGCCGTGGTGGCGGACACCTGTAGTCCCAGCTAATTGGGAGGCTGAGACAGGAGAATGCCGTGAACCTGGGAGACAGAGTGAGCCGAGATCACACCACTGCACTCCAGCCTGGGTGACAGAGCGAGACTCTGTCTCAAAAAATAAATAAATAAATAAATAAATAAATAAATAAAATAATTTTCATTCCAGAAAATGGAGCCCCATCCCGGTAAAGTATTACCTTTGAATTAGTCTTTCAACTGTGTCTTCAATAAACTGTTCTTCCATTCTATTGTCTGGCACTACTGGGTATTGCAACACACAAACAGTGAATTCTACAGTCCTGGATTCCCATCTGTACCTCCTTTGCTGGAAAGTGTGTCCATTGGTCTGATGCAGTGGGATTTTTGCTTGGGAATCAAACACTCTCTTGGCCCCTGCTAGGGATGCTGGTGGGAGCCCTGCAGACAAGAAAGGCAAACCACCCATACATGGAATATGTGTCTATTTCTATAAAAAGGAATCACTCTTCCTTCCAGGGAAGGATTCAAATGTAATCAACATGCCACAAGTAGATATTGGTCTTCCCAAGGGATGTTATTGGTGTATCAACTGTATTGGTGGCTCAACATTGGTCTCTGCCACTGGCAGTTTGAGAATGCGTTGTCAGCTCAGTCAGCCTTCTTGGGCTATTGGGCCCATGCAGAACTTCCACAACTGCAGTCATGACTATTCGTTTCATTCATGTGTGTGATAGCACTGGAGTAAACAGAACAGAAGCTGGCTGATTTCAACTCTGTATTTGGTTGTCCTGTTCCTCCTCCAGGGCGTTTACTCTTTGGTGTTTATATCAAAGGTCCACCCACATGCCTCTCCTCCCAGTTCTCTTGGTTCCTGGTCTTCTAATCTTTCTCCTCTCAGGATCCAGGCCAGTCAACCAAAGCATGAACCTCCACTCATGTGTTTGTATATGTTTCATCCTTGAGCCACAAGGAATACCGGATGCACTACCTGAAGCTCTACCCAAGAACATCCCTGAATTGTCCTGTAGTGCAGCCACTGTCCATTTTCAGCTAAGCCTCCTATGAACTTTACTTGGGCTTTTTCCTCTTTTATCAGCTTGTATAAAGGTTTTCCCATGTTACCACCAATGCAGGCTGAGAGGGAAGCACTGAGCCAATAGTGGTGGAGAAGTGGGTGTCCAACCCACATGCTCATCTAGCTTGCTCATGCTCCTGGTTATGTCTATGAGTTATCCCAGATGAACATCCCCTATTCTTTGAAAAGTTAGCTGCTGGATGTGCCTGACCTAGACTTAGTGGGTCTGCACAAACCTAACTGATAATGGATAATTCTGTCCACATGAGCACTTGGTGCCCATGGTCAGATGTTCTGTTCTACTAAGGCCCAGGGGTATCACGAAGTGTTTTTCAAAAATTGTGTTTCTCTTCTTTGTTGCTCCAAAGCCCTGCTCACCTGCACTGCAGTTTCCCCAGCAGGGGCTTACCATAATACTCCCTGTGGCATGTACTCTCCACCAGTATCTCTCACACCACAGGGCCTGCCCACTCACCTAGCCCAGGTTGCAGAGCAGCCTCACCCACTTTTTGCTGTCAAAGCTTTGCACTTTCTGCATTTAATGGTGTTTTCAGACAGAAGCCTGTTCAATGATTGTTAATGAATCCTTTCTTGCCCTGAGCCTAACTCAAATTTGGCAGCCTTTTGAGTCACCCACTATATAGACATGTTAGAGCAGTGTTCCCAAGTGCAGAATATGCTGCAGCTAGAGTCCAAACAGGCCTGCCATGCACTGGTCTTTCTTCTTTATGGTAGAAGTTGCAAAATGAATAATTTGTCCTTCATTTTTGGGGAGATGTGCTGGTGTGGAGAATGTGCAGCCTCGCTAAATGTTTGCAGGCTTGATTGCTCTCTGGAGAATGAGTCCTTACAGAGTTCTCCATGCTAGCAATTTCTTGCTTATCCATTCTCTTTAGCATGATATTATCATTCCAGAGACCAGTGTAATGTCCTACAGGACGTTCATCTGGTCAATATTTGACAGCTGGAGGAGGAGGTGACATAACATTGGAACAAAATGGCAAATACTAACTTCCATTTAAAGTAAACACAAACTCTTTCTGTTCCTCTTTTTGGATAGAGATGAAAATAATAAGAATACATGTAACTGATCAGTGGTCAGATATCATGTATTTAAAGCTGTGTTAGTCTAATCTTGCAAAGATATGTCTTCAAGCACAGTATACGCGACCGATCAACTGTTGAGTTGAATTTGCAAGAATCTGTCATCACCCTCTAGGACCAATCTGGTACTTGCAGGGTCCAAACCGGTAAGTTAAATGGAGATGTGGTGGGATCAAGACAACTTTAGGGCTTTAAGAAAGGCACTCATTTCTCCCCTATACCCCAAGAGAAGTTTTTTTTCACAGTATTTATTATTGTTAAGGAGGGTAGGAGAACATTTTAGGGATTTTCACCTGACTTTCTCTACTATAATAGTTTTATCCCATAGGCCAAAGATGAAGTTGGTTTGAGTGGAGGATTATGACAATTACCTAGTGTGTCTATTGTACCTTTGGGTCCCAGGAAAATAAATAACACGTTCATCCAAGGACCCATTGAACCTATCATAAGCTGCACCAGATATACATAATGCTCCCACTCTAACAGGTTTCAAGTCTGCAGGGAGCAACTCAGATCCTTGTCCATCAGGCCTCAAAAGGTTTGAGTGTTGCTCTTTCCTCAGTACATAATTACTCCCACAAATGGCAGTAAGTACCATTGGGGAAGGATTAGGAAAATCATGACTAGGTACATTTGGCCAGTATTGCATGGTCTGTCCCTCAGGGGACCTAGCCTTTCTTTCAGTCAATAAATTCTGGGTTCAAAAACTGTTTCAGGTCCAGAAACCAGGTAAGGAATTGTGACATTTTATTGAATTAGCTGCTCATGGCTTCCTGATTACCCAATTTGATTTCCATTGACTGTACAAGTTCAAGTACACTTGTTGGCTGCCCATCTATTTTGCCTGTAGGTGTGTTTAACCATCTTGATAACTCTCTTTGAGTCAGGCCCCTTTGCTGCCACTAATTATGATAATTGGGTCCACTTGGCTTGAGAAGGTGACATGCTGCTATCTGAATTCATTTTTTTTTTCAGGATTCTGTGATTCCCATTGCCATTTCTGAGCCCAAATCTGTAATGGAATCTCCCATTACAGATGGAAGACATGACCCGTAATGATGTCAACCCTGAGCTTCTCAGTGATGTTGCCTCCATTCTCACCAGTGCGTTCCTCATGGCTATGGCCAATGGCGTGTGCCTCAGGCACATCCACAGAATATAGTCATCAGGTGGAATTTCCAGAACTACCTATTATATCCTCTCCAGCAAGCCTATTTTTCTGAACCTTTTAATTCCTTCTTTCATTGTCTGCTGTAGGAATTCTGGCATTTCCATCTCTCTCTGTGCAGACCACAGCATTTTCTATATTTCTAGGAGCCATCTGAGAAGAACATTCGGGGCATCTCCAGATGCTTTCAAGGTGCTAAATTCTGTATCCTGAGAGAGTGCTCTCTAATGATAAGTTCTCTTTTATCTAAATTTCCGTTGTGCCACCTCTTGGGCTATCACCCTCAGCGTACAGTCGTACATGTGCTTTTCTAGCTTCTGCTAGTACATATTGTCCAGGAATTCCATTTTCTTCAGGGATTACTCCCTTTCCTCCACTAGAGGACCCTGCATAGACCTGTCTTTGACCTAATTATTGCTCTAGTAGCCAGGAAGGGAAGATCCTGAGGGAGCAGATGATGTCTTCTAAAACAGAGGCCTCCAAATGCTCTTCAAACAAGAAAGGAGTCCCCGCCTTTCACTTCTGTAGGCTCAGGGGAACTTAGGGATATAAGATTTACATGCACATTCAACACGTAAGTTTCCATCCTAAATGCTGGGTCCTATTCTCTTCTGGTTAGGGCTTTTACTTTGACATAGCAGACCAGTCTTTTTTATTATTATTATTATTTTTTTTTTGAGACAGAGTTTCACTGTGTAGCCCAGGCTGGAGTTCAGTAGCATGATCTCACCTCACTGCAACCTCCGCCTCCTGGGTTCAAGAGATTCTCCTGCCTCAGCCTCCTGAGTAGCTGGGATTACAGGCATGTGCCACCATACCTGGCTAATTTATTTTTAGTAAAGATTTATTTATTTTAATTTATTTTTAGTAGAGATGGGGTTTTGCCATGTTGGTCAGGCTGGTCTCGAACCCCTGACCTCAGGTGATCTGCCTGCCTCGGCCTCCCAAATTGCTGAGATTACAGGCATGAGCCACCATGCCCGGCCAGACCCCCTCTGTTTTTTTGAGACAGAGTCTCGCTCTGTCACCAGGCTGGAGTGCAGTGGTGTGATCTCGGCTCACTGCAACCTCCACCTCCCAGGTTCAAGCGATTCCCCTGCCTCAGCCTCCCGAGTAGCTGGGATTACAGGTGTGTGCCACCACATCTGGCTAATTTTTGTATTTTTTTTAGTAGAGACGGGGTTTCACCATGTTGGTCATGCTAGTCTCGAACTCCTGACCTCATGATCCGCCCACCTCGGCCTCCCAAAGTGTTGGGATTACAGGTGTGAGCCACCGCACTCGGCCCAGACCCCCCTTCTTTTAGAGTTCAACCTTTTTTGAACTTTCTGAGAAGACAGGGGTTGGCCTTCTGCTTTCTCTGCTGTTCCACTGAAGGAAATGAAAACTTCTTTATATGCTGCTAAGGCTTTCAAATTTGGCTTTTTTCAACAATTAATCACTCTTAGCTTTGAATTATCTGTTTTCAGAGTTCAATATTATCAATAGCTGCCTGATTTAACCATCCATATAGTTCCCAAATTCCTGACACATGGCACCAACTAATGGTACAATTAACTTTCATCACTATAGCATCCCATTTCATCACCAGTAAACATTTAAATAATTTCACTGTTAGTGCCAAGAGCTATCTGTGTTCCACACACCAATAGTTCCATGTTCCAACTGGACAGTAGGCCATCCAACTCTAAAATCCCTTCTCAGCATCCACTTTCATCAATCTGGTACTCAGCTTTGTAATTTGAGTCCTCTGGAACATAGACTTTGGCAGGAAGATGGATGTGCACAATGTTAACTAAGGTGTCTTGGAGCCAACACCTGTGCAAAGGAACAGAAGAAAAGAGGATTCGCAGAGAAAGAGAGTGAGCTGTGACAAAGTCCCAGTGAATGTTTTAGCTGACCTCCAGTGAAGCTCTAGAATTTGGATAGCCCTTTAGGGGTGTCCCAGGTTGAGGCTAGGGGATCAAGCCTTTATATTACTGGGTTAATTACTCATCAATGTGGGCTGTCCCTGGAAAGAGGTATGACCTTGAGTAGGGTATGACATTAACTGAGACAACTCCCAAGTAAGAGTGACAGCTGAGTGTCATCTTGTGTCCGTCCTTCCAGCAGCTGCAAATAAGCACTCTAATCCTGCAGGAGGAATCTGAGCAGCACAACAAAACATGTCTATGAAATAAAAATTAAGTATTCTAAGAATTATGGATACAAAAAAATAGAGAGAATAAGACCTACTATTTGATAGCATAATAGGGTGACTATACTCAATAATAACTTAATTGTATATTTTTAAATAACTTAAAGAATGTAACTGGATTGTTTGTAATTCAAAGTATAAATGCTTGAGGGGATGGATATCCCATTCTCCATGATGTACTTATTTCATATTGTATGCCTGTATCAAAACATCTCATGTTCCACATAAACATATATATACCTACTATGTACCCACAAAAATGTAAGTATTCTAAAAATTATGATTATAAAAATTATTAAAATAATACGACTATGGGACACATTACTAATCATGAAGTGTTTTGACTAATTATATTTTTCCTCCCCAAAACCCTGTGAGGTTATCAGGTTTGGGTATTATTATCTTTAATATACAGATTTTTTTTAAATTTTTTAATTTTTAATTTTAAGTTTAATTCCTTATATTAGCAAAACTGTCACTCACTTATGTTTGACATTTGCACGTTTGATATTTGTATAACTATAAAAGGATGAAAAAACAACATAATTGGACTTCACGTTAAGAATGCTTTCCACTATACCACTGAGGATCCTTATATGATAAATAAGAGAAATAAGAGATCCAATAATAAGAGCATAACATCAAACTTCCCCTCTAGAATATGTGAGTGAAATTTCTCAAACTTTTCATTACAGCTCTGATCTTTTACACCAAGGAATAATTACAAGAACCGACACTCGAGAAACAGGTTAATCAGTGAATAAGAAAAGAGATTATTTTTAAAAATAAGAGTTCTTAGCAGTTCTTGTGGGCTGTAGGGAGGCATCTCTCCAAACTCTGAAATAAATTTCTTCCCTGAGAGTTAAACTTAAAAATCAGGGCTTAAAGATTAGAAAAGAATAAAGCAAATTCATCTTGAAAAGACATACCTAGGCCCACAAATTTTAACTACAATCAAAATATAAATACACTTATATTTAAAGAAGAATAATGTGCCATTTTAAAGGGGCTTAGTCATGGCAGGAGAGAATCAGCAGCTTCGGCAGCAACATTGGCATATTCAGGCTAACCTTGCCACTAGAAAATTGTGTCCAGCGTAGGAACTGCCTGCCCAGGTTTTGCGGGGAGGAATATGCAAAAAGTAAGGTAGATGCATTAGATCACCTTAGCTTGCAATCATCAAACATCTTTACAAAAATGAACACTGGGCTATTAAAATTCTATTACCAGGGCTCCTTGCACCCCATCCTCCCCACAAAGGGATTATTGCATCATCATGCCCTTTTTGCATGGCAGTCAAAACATTTGATGGAAATTCCCCAGCCACTGAATTTTTTTAGACTCTCAGTTTTTACACTCAGTTTGTTCTTGGCACCTAGATAGGAGAAGCAATAACTATCATGAGGCCCATATGGCAGGAGAAGGCCATTTGCTTTGCACGGACTGATGGATGGGCTTATTCCAGAAAGCTTCAATTTCTAGGAGGAGTGACAAGCCAAAATCTGTATCATTCTTTTCTGAGGAAGCCAGAATTTCTTTAACAATACCCAACCTTTACAAAAACCCTATTGTAGGAAGACCATGTGCTCACCACTGGACTGTCCCCAGAAACAGTTAAGTCTGCAGAGACAGCTCTTCGGCAGAAGGCTCTCCTTCCATCACAGCCCTGTCTATGATTCTCCTACTTAAAGCTGACAACAGTTAATTTTTCTTTTCATCAGGGAAATTTCTATTAAAAGAGAATAATCAACTCAAAGAAAAACTGTTCTTAAAGCCGCTGAATGAATATATAAATATATTGATACATGGTTTGGCTGTGTCCCCACTCGAATATCATCTTGACTTATAGTTCCCATAATCTCCATGCACTGTGGGAGGGACCAGGTGGAAATAATCAAATCATGGGGGCAGTTTTCCCCATTCTGTTCTTGTGATAGTGAGTGAGTTCTCATAAGATCTGACGGTTTTATAAGGGGCCTCCCCCTTCATTGGGCACTCATTCTTCTTGCTGCTGCCATGTGAAGAAGGACGTGTTTGCCTCCCCTTCCACCATGATTGTAAGTTTCCTGAGGCCTTGCCAGCCCTGTGGAATTGTGAGTCAATTAAACTTCTTTACTTTATAAATTAACCATTCTCAGGTGTTTCTTTAGAGCAGCGTGAGAACGGACTAATACATATACGCATATTAATAAAACATTTTGCCTTTATAACTCATTTAAAGGAGTCCGTAATGCCACTCCCATGAACTGGAGGTGGCATATCCAGAACTAGCAAGTCTTTCTCTAGGAAATGGAGGGAAAGGAAGAAGAAGAAAATGTCACAGACATCTTCGTGACTGTAGCATTCTTTATTGCTTTTTAGATGTAGGTGGAGCAGTGTCAAAGGATGCACTCCAGAGGCAGTCACTCTATCTAATGAGGCTTTGATGCTCTCCACAGTCCTTGGCTTCTTCAGCTCCAAATTAACATAGCTCTCCCGTGAAATGTATTAGAACCTAAAGTCCACTCCAACATTCTTCAACAAAAATGAAGTAATACAATCAAATAATCAATAAAAAAGGAAATATGTATTACTCCCTTTTTTGCTGCCTCCCCTATACCTTTTGCTATATAACTCTATTGCTTTGTTTATCTTAGTGTATGAAAATTCTATGTTTAATACTGTTTCTCCCCACTAGGCTGTGAGATCTGTTGAACAGATCGTAATTGGGAGGCCATTAGACTCCTGCACTTTAAATTTCTATGTAAGCAACCCAAAGCCCAACATAAAGAGTAAAATGAAACCACAGACTTTACCAATCAGAAACTGTCAGAAACTGTCAAGTTGTAATCCTAGCACTTTGGGAGGCCAAGGCGGGCGGATCACGAGGTTAGGAGATCGAGACCATCCTGGCTAACACGGTGAAACCCCGTCTCTACTAATAATACAAAAAATTAGCCAGGCGTGGTGGTGGGTGCCTGTAGTCCCAGCTACTCAGGAGGCTGAGGCAGGAGAATGGCGTGAACTTGGGAGGCAGAGCCGGCAGTGAGCCAAGATGGCGCCACTGCACTCCAGCCTGGGTGACAGAGCAAGTTCCACTCTGACCAATCAAATATATTTTCTTTGTGTTTGCAAATATATGCAAATGTCATATAAACATTTCTCTATCCCCTCATCCCTGCCCAGTGGAAGGCTAACCTGCTTGCAGTCTGGTACAGCACAACTTATGAATCATTAAATGTTCAAATAAACTCTTTAAAATTTTAATATACCTGAGTTTACCTTTTAACAATTCTGGTGTCATAAGTGAGGACCAGGGTGCTGATGCAGACCCTCAGAGTAATGAACAAACAAACATAGGTACCTAGGAAAACCACTGTGCTTACTGTTTTTCTTGCTGCACCAAAGGTCACTCAGTAAGCACCCACTCTCAAATACAAGTTCCACAACTTGGGTAAAGCACCCATAGTTTATCTGATCATTTTTAATCCAGACTAGATTTGAAAGTCATATTGGGTTCAACATCAGACTGGGTCTAACAAAACCTGAACTGGGTCCAGTAAGAGGCCTCAGGCAGGAAAGATCATGGAAAGATATCTAGGAAGATTCTGTGAAATAACTAAGAAGATTTAGATAATGGGTTTATCCAAATTCAGAGAGTTGGGATTCCTCCATCTTGGAACCTATTATTTTCTAGAAAAATAGGTAAACCTTGCCAAAAATAATTTAGAATTTTGGTGGCCACAGTGGGGAAGTTTTAACCTAATCAAAATTGCTCATCTGTGGAGTTCACTGAAGGAAAAGAGGGATCCCAAATGCCTCAGAAACAATGAGATGTATTTTTGATTATCATGCATAGGTTTCTAAAAGACGAAATAAATTAAAAGATGCCTCCTAAAGACTCCTTACAAAGTGCAAATAAGAAATCTTAAAGATCTCCTTTACAAATATTAGTCAAAAGTTTTAGATATTAAGACAGGTAACTTTGTTCCATCTGCCAGAAACGGAATTCACATCCAGATATTTATTTACAAACTAGTAAGTTTTGTATGACTGTACCTGGAACATACTAAAATTTCAGAATGAAAGCTATAAGACTTGCTTCTGTTCATATGTTCATGTATGTCTATGTATGTTACCCATATGTGATACATTTTTCTACCTCTGTATGCTAATGTCAAAATTAATGTATTAAAAAGCTCTATTTAATTGACTTAAAAGAAAAAGTAAGCACTTATATGTTGTATTCTTTAACCTCTTAGAAAAATAAGAACTAACCCAAAATAATTTAAATTTACATGATCTGATATAATCTTCAGTAAGTAAAAGCTAAACTATGTTGGTTTAATTAAATGTAGGAATGTCTTCAGAGTGTTGGCATTATATATAATGCAGACACACGACTTTTGTTTTACATGGATTTATTAATCAAATGCATTTATGTTATCTCTACTAGATGTTTAAGATGCTAGAACTATAAATAACTTCTATCCAAGAACAATTGTGAAAATGGATGCAATGTTTATTACTTCGTATATATCCAGCACAGCTACAACAAACAAACAAAAAAACCACATATTTAACTTTTTAAGGATTCTTGCTTTCATGATAACTACTGCCTAACATGTGCACGATGTAAAAATACTTATCAGGGAAATAACTTGAGATGATAGCCAGCTTTGTCTAATGGCTAGCTTTTGTCTCATAAATTTTAATGAGTAATCCAAGATAATTGTTAAATACAAGTGAATTAAATAACCATAAGAGAAATAAACATTTATAAATAAACTTTTCAAGAATAATTATGTTTTTAATATGTCTGCTAAAATAATTTTCCAAATCTCTTTCATACCTTATACCCTTAGAGTTTTGCTAAGTTAAATTATGAATATTTATTAAATTATCTAGATCATTTCCAAATAAGGTAAATTACTGAATCCTATTAATTACTGAACATAAGTTTAACCTTATTCACATTTGGCTTATTATAGAAGAACTAAAGATATTTGAGTCACTTAGTAAATATTTCGTGTGCCACAATGAAAAATTGTACTATGAGGAAGCTGACACTTCTCAAAAATCATAAAAAATGATGCTAATCTACTGAATGCTAATGTGACAGAAAGTTGACCATTGCTTACTTTCCAATTTTTACTAGAAATTAAAGCTACTAGAATGTAAGAATTCTAATTAATATAGTAATTAAAAATAGAATTAAGGGAAATGACTTTTGGGTCTTATTAAAATAATTAATAATTTTTGTCTTTTTCCAGTCTTTGATGACTTCAAAATAAATATTGAGTCCTCTCTATTGAAAGAGCTAAGATTTTCTACAACTAAGTAACTTTCTGTATTTGCTTTTAAGGTATTTTAATTATCACTCTGGTTAAATGAATGACTCTAGTTTCCCAGTAGCCTATGATCCTGTTTAATAAAGTATTTAAACTTTTTATTTAGTTTAAACCAAAATCAAATTCTAAATTAAGACTTTTTGACTTTGAACTAACTTTGGGAGCTTCTAGAGGGGACCCATAATATCTCAAAATACTTTATTCTCTCTTCTTATAAAAGGAGAGATGTTAAACTAAGTTGAGTTATTTGATGTGTTAAATTGCATGGAAAGTATTGACAAAAAATAAGTGATATTTAACTTTCTTTGAGTTATATTTATATAGATGAGTTATTAATGTGTTCCAGAAATTGCATGAAATTCCTAAAAATCTGATAGTCTTGATATAACTTTCAGTCATAATTCTAGCTATTATCTTAAAATGTTGTATGTCACGGAATTGATAAAATTTTCTTATCAATTGCATTGTAATGAACTCTTATCAGATCTTTTACCATGGCCATTTTAAATCTTGTCATTCATAGACAGTTTTGTTCTGGTATTTTACTGAAAGCTTTCGCAAGCAATCATAATTTTAAAGTGTTTTGTATTCAAGGAGATATATGAAAAGGACTCTGACAAGTACAAGCTTCTAACTTTAAGGATTTTGCCATTGGAATGAGTAAGAATTTCCAGACTTCTAGTGAAGAAACCGATTGGTTCATGAAACTGCTCACATCAAGCAGAACAAGAATTAATTACATGGGAGTGAATGAACAGATGAAAAAAATGGGGTTTTATGGCCTTTTTGTTTGAAACATTGCTAGTTCTTTAGTGTTTTCAAGATTTAAGAAAACCTTTTTCTTTTTTCTTAAGCTACCAATAGCTTACAGCAATTTAGTAAAATATACCTCTGTGAGCAAAATTGAAGCATGTACTTTTTTCTCCCTACTTGAGCCCTCCAAAATTCAGAAACCATAAAATATTCTTATTTTCATGGCAATATAGTTATTTGCATAAGTTCAATAAGAATTAGTTGATTTTGTAACAGGACATAATTAGAAACATTAATTATATTACCAAAGCTTTGACTGGAATGTCATATTTAAGAATATGCATAGTTTTAGATATGACCAGATAGTTTTAAAGAACTGAGATTGACTTTATGGAGGCAAAAAAGTTCTTGGAAAAAATTGGCCTACTATTTGGCTTTAAGGGTTCCCTAGTTTATGAAAGTAAGGCCCAAAAATGTAAAAAATATTTTAAAGACCTCAAGAGAGAAATTTACCTAAACGTATAGGTATTGCTGGCAAAGTTTGACGACAAGTTCTTGACATGGCTTGCTAGTCTGAAGAGGCTTTTAAAATTCGAATCTGAAAGTCTTTATTAAAAGTTCCGGCTAAGCACCTTGAAAGGAGGCGATATGGTCAACCACTAGACTTGCTGCACTTATGTAAATAATCAGTCCACATTTCATGACTTATTTCACAAACAAATTTGTCTTACTGTGATTTTCTTTGTTAAATACAGGGACAACTGTACAGAGAAAAATAATGTTTCAGTAAAAAACTATGATACACCTTCATAGATATCAGATTCATCATGTTCATTGTTCTTGAAATTTTTTTATATATGAACTTAACTTTTCACAAAACCTACAAGCTGGAGCAAGACTATTCGACATAAATTTCACAGGACAACTTTTGGGCCTGAGGTTATGTGGCCCACTCAGGGAGTTCACCAAGATGCCTGATGCCGTAACCAGTGACATACAGACTGCAAACTAGGAAAATATGCTTTGAGCTCAAATCTAAACATTTGCTTGACTAACTGCCTTCTGAACACATAGACTGAGTTATATTCATTAACCTGTTTTTTGTTGTTGTTGTTGTTGTTTTGTTTCCATAGAAATCTTAGCTTGTTTGGTTTCTGAAAACCTTGGCTAAGCAGTATACTCCAATCTTCTTGGATTTATCTTCTTGATAGCCCTCATTTAATCTCCCAGGTGCACTGTGTTCTCTCAAGGATTTTAAATGCATGTTTGCAGCCATCAACAGTACAACAGATGGTCTCCCTGTGATTAGTGACAAAAAACAAGATGAACAAAAGGAATATTTCTTCAATGAGTCTGATGTCATGAGTTATGAGTTCCATGCTGAGACCAAGACAAAGCAGACATGATTGTGACAGAGAGGTGTGCTTATGCTCAAGTTTTGGCCAGTCTCTCATAAGTGAGTGGCAGACAAAAGGAGGAAATTGTTAAAAATATTTTTTTTAACTACGAGGCCATTAGACTGGGGCAGTCAAGTGCTATAAGTTCCTACATGAGCAAACTGAAGCTCACTATAAATGGTAAGATGAAACTAGAGAATATATCAATCAGAAACTCTCAAGTAATCTCTAAGGACTTTCTACTCTAATCAAATATGTTTTCTTTGTCTTTCTTCCACGAATATCTTATAAAAGTCTCTCTCTCTTCACTCTCACACCAACCCTCACCTCTACAGTGAAATGCTAAACCATGTGCAGTCTGGTGCTTCTCGATTCATGCATTGTTAAATGCTAAAATAAAATCTTAAAAATTTTAATATGCCTAAGTTTATCTTCTAACAGTTCCTTGAGGGGCTATGGAAATAAACAAAGACCACCACTAGAATGAGAATAAGCATGAGTTGTTTATTCAGAGCTTACTGCAGGAGGGGAGTCAGCTGCCATCACTTGCATTTAGCAGAGACACAAAGGTAGGCAAGGGAGTGGAAAAGCCTTATAGTTCCAAAAATAGAAAGCGTCAGGTCTGCTCTGATCAGCAGTTATTAGCATGGGGAAGCTAGGAGTGAGCTAAATAGAATTGGTGTCTCTTATGTGATAGGGGTCTGGGGAGCATATTGGGTTTTCTGTTTGGTCTTGAGTTGAAAGCAGAGCCAAAAACTAGGAAAGCTGGCAGTCATAAGCAATGTTCTGACCATTCTGGGCTGACTGCTGCAGAGGTTACTGTCTGGCTTCCTGTGCTGTTTGCTACAGAGGTCGTGAGTCAGTGTCCTGTATATGCGCTCACCATTACCCATTCGTACATTCAGTCTCTTGGGGAAAATCCTACATCTTGTTTTAATCTTTCTCACTTCGTTCTAGCCCCAGGACTGGTAAAGAATAGAAGCTTAATAAGTATTTGAGGAAGAAGAAAGACAGGGAAGGAATTAAAGGGTTCAAATAGCAGTGAACCCTGATTAGATATTGTGAGCTGGTAAGGGAAGTGTTCATGTAAGAAGTGTAATGAAGTTCCTCCAGAAAGCCAGGTGCAGTGACTCACGCCTGTAATCCCAGCAACTGGGGAGGCTGAGGCAGGCAGATCACTTGAGCTCAGGAATTTGAGACCAGTCTGGGCAACATGGCAAAACCCTGTCTCTACAAAAAAAACACAAAAGTTAGCTGGGCATGGTGGCAGCTATTCAGGAGGCTGAGGTCCCGGCTACTCAGGAAGCTGAATGGGAGGATGGCTTGAGCCTAGGAGGTCAAGGCTGCCATGAGCAATGATTCTACCACTGCACTCCAGCCTGGGGAATAGAGCAAGACCCTGTCTCAAAAAAGAAAAGAGTTCCTCCATAAGATCTCAGGAAGCACTCCTTCAGGTGGTGTTGCTTTGCTTAGCTATTGCTTGATCAGAAACACAAGCAGACCACTTATGGGTGTGGTATGCAGCAATCTAAAAGGAGGTCACTCAATCAGAGCGAAGCTACCTGGCAGCCACATGCAAATGAAAAGAGTCACAATGACTGGCCGACAATATCGTCCTCCCCCCACCAGCAAAAGGGATAATCTTTGAGGTAGTCCCCTATGGGACCAAGTGCTCCAGTGTCTTTTAAACCAACTTTTCCTAAATAGTGAGCCCTGTCAGAAACTTCTGAAATTCAATGAAAGATGGAGAGATTATCTTCTGTTTAGACTGCTTCTGGATGAGTACTTTCTATTGCTTTTACAAGCACTTAACCTAAAGAGGACATTGCAGATCTGTCTGTCCAATTCCTTTGCTTTTTATATACACCTGCACACATGCACACAACCACTACCCCACACACACATAAGAGCCAGAGAGAATTTAAATATGTTCAATGTGATCTGAAGGAAAGAGTGATAGGTTCTTTAAAAAGGAAGCAAATGGGTGGGTGAGGTATTTGTGAGAGCCCTACTTAAGAAGTGAGAAATAAGCCAAGGGAGGTTAGCAAAGACATAAATTGTATGTTAATTTCAAATTAGCATTTACACCAGTTTCAGGCTTCAAAGGGCAAGAATCTAAGGAAAAGGTAGCAGTCTGTGTAGGAAAATTATTTGTCCTCGTTGAAAAAAAGCAGTCTTGAGGGATTCACAGTAGGGAGTCAGGTACTTGGGATCATTGTTATCTGTCTGCTGTTTTTAGTTGAGTTGCATGAAGCAAAAAGCCATTTCCTTTGGCGTGAAACTGAGAAGCAGGGAGGCACTGCAGAGCAGGTAATGGTCAAGGACATCAGAGACTTGAGGTCATAACTCAGAGCCAAAAGAAAATTATGAAAGTTTTGATACCTGATGTCAAGAGCTGTCTTCAGGGCACTAGAGCTATGGAGATAACCACAAAAGTCTAGAAAGATAGTGAGTGAGAAATTCTGTAGGTCTTGTACTGGGTTAAATAATTTCCCTCTTCTTATAAAGATACCAATCATTCTTTTAGAGCAGGCAGATAGCTAGACATGAGCAGGGGTGGGGAGCCCCTGAGAAAAGTGAGGTCTGGAAAATGTCACACCCCAGAGATCACCGGAAACATGCATGTTAGAAATGAGCTGAGATGAGGGGAAGGACATACGCAGAAGGAAATGCTTCTTTAAATGCACCAAGAATCATTCACTCTGCAGTTAAAATGTCAGAATGTTGTTAGGTACATGCTAATAAGAAAGGAAAGAGAGCAAAAGGGAAAATTCCTGAGAAATATGCTGGCACCATAAGTACAGGTTAGGGCAAAGGGGAAAATCCTAAGAGATACTCAGGTGCAATAAGTATAGATTTGACCACCATACAACCTTCCTGGGGTGGTGGTAGTGAGCAATGTAGCCATTAGGTAGAATTCAGCTCCAACACCGGGCCCATGTGTGTGCACCAACTAATAGTAAGTGAGGGTCCCACAAGCCTGGAGTGGAAACTAGGCAGGGAAAAGGCAGGGACTTAAGGCAGAAGAGGGAAAACTAGACAAAGAAAAAAGACAGAGACTTAAGACAGAGGTGGGAACTTGAAGAAAAAAATCTGACATCATAAATACCCAAAGCAGAACTGTTGGGCAGCCGCGGGTTCATACTATTTATCAGCAGCCTGCTCTGCCTCATCTTTCAAAGTGTGCTGTCTCTCTCTAAATAAACTCTCTGCTCCCTATTTTCCTTCAATAAGTTCTCTTTCATGGAGGCTAAATTGTCTCTTGGTAGAATTCTTTCTCCCAAGTAAGACTAAGAACTTCCCGGTAACAATTCAATCAGGGCCCACCCAAACTGGTGTAACTTCATCCTAACTTGAGTACTTCTGCAGAGGCCCTATTTACAAATAAGGCCACATCCACAGATCTTGGGTAGACATGATGATATGGTTTGGCTGTGTCCCCACCCAAATCTCACCTTGAATTGTAATAATCCCCACGTGTCCAGGGCAGGGTCAGGTGGAGATAATTGAATCACGGGGACAGTTTCTCCCATACTGTTCTCATGGTAGTGAATACTTCCCACAAGATCTGATGGTTTTATAAATGGGAGTCCCCCTACACAAGCTCTCTTACTTGCCACCATGTAAGACATGACTCTGCTTCTCATTCGCCTTCTGCCGTGATTGTGAGGCCTCCCCAGCCATGTGGAACTGTGAGTCAATTGAACCTCTTTCCTTTATAAATTATCCCATCTGGGGTATGTCTTTATTAGCAGCATGAGAACAGACTAATACACATGAGTTTTAGGTGGGTCCTAATCAAATGACTGGTATCTTTATAGGAAGATGACAGACACAAAGGAGAAGGCCATGAGAAGACAAAGGCAGAGATTGGGGTGAGGCAAGAGTGGCCAGCAACCCCCAGAAGCTAGGAAGAAGTGAGGGATCATGGCCCTGCCAACACCTTGATTTTAGACCTCTAAGCCTTTACAAATGGGAGAAGATAAATTTCTTATGCTTTAAGTCACCCAGTTTGTGGTAATTTTTTACAGCAGCCACAGGAAACTATTGCAGGACTGAGGAAAAAAATTACATGAAAAGTTCAAAAATGGATGCCAAATAACCTCAGTAGCTATTTATTGTGTACTTGCTATGCCCCAGACTGCAGGTGCAGAAAATATAAGGATATCTATGAACCTATTCTGCTTTTGAGGAGCTTAGAATCAGGTAGGTTTGCAAAACAATTTAAAAATACAATTATTTTATGATAATGAAATAGCCTTTTTTACCCATCAAATTAGTGAAGTTTTAAATATTGTAATATACAGTGTGGTAAGCACATAGAGAAATGGGTGATGACAGGAATGTAAAATGGTACAGCTGATTTTGAGAACAACTTGGCAGCATCTTCAAAATTTTTAATCTAGCTTCAGAAGTTTATACTACTTACATAAGTGGACAACAATATTTTATTCATTGGCCACATGCCTTTCATTATGCTAGGAGCTGGAATGACTACAATGAAAAAGAAAAATACAGTATCTGACACCAGAGCACTTATATTCCAATAGGAAGATGAGAAAACAACAAATGAATAGACAAATATTTAAATCAACGAAGCGCTGAAAGATAAAATTGAAGCATTATTTGTACTGGTGAACCAACCTGAATAGTATTAGAAGAATAATTGTATAAACCATGTAGAGTCAGGCATTGATTAATGACAGAAATACATTCTGAGAATGCCCCATTAGGCAATTTTGTGGTTGGGTGAACGTCATAACGTGTATTTGCACAAACCTAGATGATCAAGCCAACCGCATACCTAGACTATGGTACAGCCTATTGTTCCTTGGCTACAAACCCGTGCAGCATGTTACTCTACTAAATACTGTAGGCAATTGGAACACAATGGTAGATATTTGTGTATCTAAACAGATTTAAACATAGAAAAGGTACAGTTATAGGGTTTTATAATGTTACAGGACCACCATTGTATATGTGGTCTGTTACTGCCTGAAATGTCATTATGCAGCACTTGACTGTACATTCCTACTATGAAATATTATGCAAGCGTTAAAAAAGATGAGGTATACTTTCTGTTGTGGGTTGAATTTCCTTCCCCCCACCCCCTCAAAGATTTCTTGAATTTATTTGGAAATAGGGTCTTTGCAGATATAATTAAGATGAGGTCATATTGGCATAGGGTGGGCCCTTAAACCAATATAACGGGTGTTTTTATTAGAAGAGGAGAAGGAAAACAAAGGCAGACATACACAGAGAGGAAAGCTCCATGTGAAGACAAACGCGCAGAGGGGCACGGTCATGCGACGACGCGGTCGGAGGTTAGAATTACGCAGCTGCAAGCCAGGGGATGCCAATGAACACTGCCAAACACCGGAAGCTAGGAAGAGAGAGCATGGCCCTGCTGGACCTTGATTTTGGACTTCTAGCCCCCAGAAGAGTAAGAGAATACATTTCTGCTGTTTGACTCCATTTGTGGTGCTTTGTTACAGCTGCCCTACGAAATGAATACACTGATAGAAACATTCCCGTATCTAAACATCCTCAACATATGTAAGCACAGAACCAAGACAGGAATCTCATTCAAACTATATTTTTAAGAACTCTCTTTTCCACAGGTATTGATAACTAGCATTTTTTTTTTTTTTTGAGACTGAGTCTTGCTCTGTCGCCCAGGCTGGAGTGGAGCGGCGAGATCTCCACCCACTGCAAGCTCCGCCTCCCAGGTTCACGCCATTCTCCTGCCTCAGCCTCCGGAGTAGCTGGGACTACAGGCGCCCACCACCGCGCCCGGCTAATTTTTTGTATTTTTTTTTTTAGCAGAGACAGGGTTTCACCATGTTAGCCAGGATGGTCTCAATCTCCTGACCTGGTGATCCGCCCACCTCGGCCTCCCAAAGCACTGGGATTACAAGCGTGAGCCACCGCGCCCGGCCGATAACTAGCATTTCCACTAACATGAGTAGTGTGTTTTATTAAATATTGGGGCTTTTATATGAAAAACCATTGACTGGATCTTGTTCAACAATAAAACACTCAGATTTAGCCCCCAACACGAAAGGGAGAGGACGGCCAAGAAAGGAGTTCATTGTTCAGACCACAGAATTAGAGCCCAGGCTCCACTGAGATTTGTCTGAGGCCAGTTTACCCAAATGCAGGCACAGTGCTGCCAACTGCAAAAATCAGCCCCACCACAAATCATCGTGATACCATTTGCAATGTTTCTGTTTTTCATACATCTGACTGATTTACCTCTACTTTCCCAGTTCTCAGACTTCACTTTACCTAAGAGTTGGAGAACCTTTAAAGAAGTCTTTCAGGTTCTTCTTACTGAAAATGGTCCTGCAAACGAGGCAGAAAGCCATCTAAGTCTGATCGCACAATGAGCAGCTCGGGAGGCCTCTGCTCGCATGAGCACACTGGATTGATTGAACTGACTGCCTCATCCCCAAATGTTCTCATGGTTACAAAGCTTCCACTGACTTTGAAAAATATTTTTTTCTCTTCCTTTAAATAACCCTGTCAGGTTAGCAACCTAAGCCACAGAGTGAGACAAGAGGATCCAAGCTGTATGTGGCATGCAATATTGTGAAAAGACCTGTAAACCACAGCAGAAAAATGCATGCAACTTTATGACAGAAAGGTACAATGCAACTCTAGAAAAGTGAACTTTCTGAACCACTTTTCCTACCTAATGCCCATTTCTTTCTCTTCAGTAATAAAGAAGGCCAAATTTGAAGTAGCAGGAAAGTAAAAGTTGGGGGGACTAATAGCAATATCAATGCTGCCAGGTGCTGGAGGAAACCTCCAACCTCTAGTGTTTCTACCCATAACAAACCTGTCGTCAGTGAAGGCACTTAAGGAAGGCTCCTTGCTAGTCTTCTGAGCACTAGAAAAATAATTATGGTAATGTAAATGATCTAATAAACATTTCATGAATTTAAAAAAATGACCCTTTTTCTGAAAATCCCCTTCCAAAATAATAGTTTATCCCCTAGGGATGGAAATTGACTTCTCTCTTTCCCCAGGTAATCAGATTAGAACAATTCCACCTGATATTGATCCCTGAAATTTAAAAAAAATTAATTTATAAACTCTGGAGCTGATGGTTCCTGAGGTTAATTCTTCACACGGCCTTTCACATTCTCCCAGGAAGACCTCTTTCTGATATGGTGTGGGTTTGGGCTATGGCAAAGAAAAATTGCACTGCACAGAGTTAAACAAACAAGGAAGACTTTATTTAAGGCGATTACATTAGGGGTCAAGTCTGTTGCCAGAGGGAACACAATTCTGGGTACAGACAAAGCAGCTGGGGGTTTATAGCCAATGGGAAGGGTAAGGGAGTGAATAAAAAATTACTGAAGGAACTTGGTTAGATATCAGTGGTTGGGGCTGATGGGGCTTCTGCTAATCTGGCTTGGCAGGATTCTTACTGAACTGGGCTAGAAGGCCAAGGACAGCAGGCCAGGGATGAAGACCAGTCAAGAAGAGAGCTCAGAGTATCCTGAATCAGTTGACACACCCAGGGTCTGAGGAATAGACTGCATTGACTCTGTGGTTTTTGCTTAGGTGTTTGTTTGTTTGTTTTTAAGACGGAGTCTCACTGTCACCTAGGCTGGAGTGCAGTGGTGCTCTCTCGGCTCACTGCAACCTCCACCTCTGGGGTTCAAGCAATTCTCTGCCTTAGCCAAGGGTTACAGGCAGGCACCCCCACACTCAGCTAATTTTTGTATTTTTTAATAGAGATGGGGTTCACCATGTCGGCCAGCCTGGTTTCAAACTCCTGACCCCAAGTGATGTGCCTGCCTTGGCCTTCCAATATGCTGGAATTACAGGCATGAGCCGCCATTCCTGGCCCTTATTTTGTTTTTGCTTGGTTTATTTACTAACTGTTTAAAACATTATAGAGGCTGATATTTAAATCGCTCAAGTCATTTTTACTAATTGGTATTTGTAAGTATATACAAAGGCTACACTTCAAATAACCAATATGATTATATCAATTAAAAAACAAAATACTTAAAAATAACTTTCATGGTGAAGTTGCTTATTTCTTGCTGTTGGTAATAAGTTATACATAAAGGACAAAGGGAAGACAGACCAGACAGGAATGAGAGACACACTCTGTCACCCTTATGCACAGCACCTGGTAGGCACTCCCTCCCTTGGGAAGCCTCAGACCCGTCCTATGACTCACTCAATGTCAAGTGTAGAAGCCAGGATTTGAAGCCAGTTCTGTCTGACTCCAGAGATAATATTCTTTCCATTACACCAGTTCTTCCCAAACACCAGGCACTGGACATGGGCCAATTCAAAATTAAGTTATAAGCTGTCAGAGGCAAAGTGAAAAATATAAGGACAACGCAGTGAGATTTTTGTAAAACAAAGTAAATTCAATTTAAGGCACTGTTCCTTCTGAGAGTATGGCCTACTTGAGGTGTTAAAAATGTTTTCTTTTATAAAATGATAGTGATTGTAGCAGTTATTATTTGTTTTGGTTGTTTAGGGTTTTTGTTTGTTTGTTTTTCAATTGTCCTTACTTGGCAAAATTTAAAATTCAGCAAAGTTGTATTAGCACCAGAGTATATTCAGTATATCAGTATATTCTGATATTTTATCATTTGGGAAATTTCAGAGCCTGGGAGCCAGGACTCCAAAAGGGAACATTTCCATGAAGCGTGGACCATGATAGAGCCAGAAAAGCCAACATTGTGACTTCATTCAGTCGTTCTCCACCTTCACATTCACCTCCTCATTCACCTCCACCTCTGAAATTTGGAGAAAAGCGACTCCAATTTAAAGAAAAGTTAACATCTCTCATTGTGATCAAGCCAAGAAGGAACCAAGTACAGACACCAAGGCACAGCAGAGGGGAGTGAGAATCAAGACAGTTCTAAAGAGGAGAAGAAAAACAGCTGTCGGAGAACTAATGACATGGAGAAGGAGCCACAGGACGGTGATCAAACGGAGGAGAATATGTACAGCATGGTTCCTGAGGGCAGGGCAAGCAGGATCAGTGTCCTCTGTTGGCTCCATCATGTTTTCATATCTGGGATTTTGTGCACTGGAGGGATGCTTGCTTTTGTTGCTTCCTGTGTGAACAAGCAGCATATTTGTATGCGCAGAAGGGTATTTCTCAGGTGTCTCATGAGCCATTTTTTAAAGGTGACTAGACATACATCTTTAGTATGTCTAGTCACCTTTAGTAATAACAGGAAGTATTCTAGTTTTTATTTTTTCTCACTTACTTATATGAATAAGAAAAAAAGGAAAAAATACCTTGTTTCCTACCTAACCTAAAGGAGGCAGAATAAAGTCATGTTTGAGAGTCGTAGAATTAAAACAATTAATGTGTGTACTATCCATTTAGGTGTGTAACTCAAGGCAGCTCTCTGAACTCTGGACCTTTCTACTTCCACCCCATTCCAACCCACTCCAGAGACTCAACCTCTCAGAGTCCCACAGGGCTTGCACATGGAAGTGAGTGTGTGCCATGTGCAATGTTGGCTCTCTGCCTCATGAGGTCAAGGCATGTTGGTTTACTTTAGACAGCGAAAAGCACTGCCCAAAGGGTACTCAATCTTGTTAACAACTAACTGTTGGTAGATTGATGAACACTGAGAGAGGAAATATGATGGCAAAATGAGGACATGAGTGTTATTCCGAAGACCAATAGTTGCCATTCATCTACTTTGAGGGAATCCATTTTTGAAAGCCTTTAGAATTCTTGATAGCTTTTCCACATTTATTTCTAGGCATCAGTGTCTTTTTTTTTTTTTTTTTTTGAGACAGTGTCTTGCTCTGTCGCCCAGGCTGGAGTGCGGTGGCGTGATTTTGGCTCACTGCAAGCTCCACCTCCTGGGTTCATGCTATTCTCCTGCCTGAGCCTCCCGAGTAGCTGGGACAACAGGCACCTGCCACCATGCCGGGCTAATTTTTTGTATTTTTAGTAGAAACGGGGTTTTACCATGTTAGCCAGGATGGTCTCGATCTCCTCACTTCGTGATCCACCCTCTAGGCATCAGTGTCCTTTGCTATCACTTTGGAATGGTCTTATACACAATCTTTATTTCTTTTTAGTTTATCATCAGAGTTCATTTTTAAACCAAATGATATGGTTTGGCTGTGTCCCCACCCAAATCTCATCTTGAATTGTAGCTCCTACAATTCCCATGTCTCTTGGGAGGGACCCTGCAGGAGGCAATTGAATCATGGGGGTGGGCCTTTCCTCTGCTGTTCTTGTGATAGAGAATAAGTCTCATGAGATCTGATGGTTTTATAAAGGGGAATTTCCTGCACAAGCTCTCTCTTGCCTTCTGCCACGCAAGACATGACTTTGCTTCTCCTTTGCCTTCCGCCATGATTGTGAGGCCTCCCCAGCCATGCGGAACTGTGTGTCCATTAAACCTCTTTCCTGTATAAATCACCCAGTCTTGGGTATGTCTTTATTAGTAGCATGAGAACACACTAATACACCAAGTTTTACTTTTTATTGAATTTTTTTTCACTGTAAAGTTGATAATCCTACTAGGGTTGAAAGATTTCTGAAACAAAGTGGGATTACTACTGGAGGTCACCTAAAGCCACATTCCTTAAGTGAGGTGTCTGCAAACTATGACCAGCAGGCTAAATGGGTCAGCTGCCTGTTTTTGTAAATAAACTTTTATTGGAACACATCCATACTCCTGCATTTACATATTTTCTGTGGCTGCTTTCACACTGCAAAGGCAGATTAAATAGTCATGACAGAGACTGTATGGCCAACCAAGCTGAAAATCTTTCCTCTATGGCCCCTTACAGAAAACAAACTGCTGACCTCCACCTAATGGAGTCAGACCACACTGAGAAAAGTTGCTAACATCATAATTAATCAGTTCTGCCCAAAAGAGTTTCCACCTATATGGCAGCATGCCATAAGATCTGATGCTTGAAACTCTTTTCTGTTTTGTTGGTTCAAAATGAGACAAAAATTACTATCTTGCAATGGGAATTAACCACTGGAAGTTCTATGTTAGGAATCCTCCCCCCAAAAACACCTTCTGTTAATCAGAGTTGAACACCTAAAAAAAACTACATTGGGATAATTTTGGTGGGAAAATAAGAAGATGGAAACTTAGTCTAAGCCTCAATTAAATTTAATAACTAAGACAAAACTCCAGATTTGGAAATTTTTGTAACTAAATCTAAACAACAGTTTAGTAGAAAAAAGAAATAAAGTTCCTGTCTCTTTTTACCACACTAGAAGGAAGCTATGTCTTGCAGTAGAGTCAACAGCAATATTTTTTCCTCTTGCCCTCTTTATTTATGTTTTCGTGGTAAAAGCACTCTTATAAGATCTACCGTCTTAGCAAATTTTTAAGGATACAATGCAATATTTTTACCTACAGGCACCATGCTGTAGATGATCCTAGGATTTAATCATCTTGTGTAACTGAAACTTTGTACTTTTTGGCCAATACCTCCCAAATTTCTCCTCCCCCTAGCCCTGGACAACTATCATTTTACTCTCTGTTTCTATAAGTTTGACTTGTGGGTTTCTCAAAAAATTAGGATCATGCAGTATTTGTTCTTCTGTGTCTGGCTTCTTTCACTTAGTGTAATGCCCTCCAGGCTCATTTGTGTTTTCCTAAGTAACAGAATTTCCTTCCCTTTTTAAAGGCTGAATAACATTCCATTATATATATTTCTCACATTTTCTTTATCCATTTGTCTGTTGATGAGCACTTATGTTGTATTTATTTCTTGACTATTGTGAGTAATGCTGCAATGAACATGGGAATGCAGATATAGCCTTAAGATATTAATTTTATTTCCTTTGGATATATACACAGAAGTAGGATTGCTGCATCAAATGGTAATTCTATTTCTAATTATTTTTAGGAACTTCCATCCTGTTTTCCACAGTGGCTGTACCAATTTATATTCCCACCAACAGTGTACAGGGTTGCCTTTTCTCCACATCTTCTCCAACACTTCATTTTTTTAATAATGGCCATCCTAACAGGTGTGAGGTGATTACTCATTGTTATCTCAGTTTTCTGATGACTGTTGATGTTCAGCACCCTTTCACATACCTGCTGGCTGTTTATGTGTCTTCTTCAGAGAACTGTCTATTCAGTTCCTTTGCCAATTCTTTAATCTGGATATTTCTGACTTTTTGCTATAGGGTTGTAGGAGTTGCTTATATATTTTGGATATTAACAGCAATATTTCTGAGCCAAATCTGAAACCAGATAATAAGTACTTAGTGTTAATATGTGTTAATCAAAGTAACTATTCTTGATGGTTTGCTCCATTTGTGGAATAAGAAACAAAGGATGGAAAAACGAGACCATGAGATGTTAGGCCAGAAAAGCTACTCCTGGTTCCTCACACAAAGACATTTTTAAAAACTAAGATAAATAAAATATATTTCCTCTAAAGAATAAGAGAGAATGGTGTTCTGTTAAAAAGACAGCTTTCTCATATTGTTTTTTATTTGTTCATAGTCACTGCCACAACTTCCATGCATTTTTCTTCTGTATGTTGGGGGGTTGTGTACTGCTAGGTCACATATATTCTGAATGATGTTAAGCTTTCACTGGCTTCCCTTAATTCAGGCATCAATAAAATTTTCCACCCACATTCCCTATGGAAAGCAATTTGGAAAAACATTTTAAGATACACAGAAAGTTCAATAGTCTTTGACCCAATTATCTCATTGCTGGGAATTTATCTTAAGAAAATAATTCAGAAAGAAATTATGCAGGAGAATAAAAATTCTTATTAACTACAAAATCATTTATAGTGGCTAAAACTCTTGACATCCAAAAATAAGGGAATTACGATATGTCAACCATAAGAGCTGTTATACAGCCATTTAAAAAATTATGAGAACTAAGTAAACACAGAAAGTATTTATGGCATCATGTTAAGAGAGAAAATTAGAATGTAAAATTTTATCTGCTTTGTGATTACCATATGAAAAATGACATCTGCATATGAACTAGGACTGAAAGAATCACAAAAATGATTTAATGGATAAGCCAAAATATAAAATTATTTATGGTGGTCTGATGAATGCTATAGATTTTTCTTTAAGAAATGTTCATTTTTATGGTATTGTTATAAGATTAAAAATGAAGGAGAACATCTCATTTTTTTCTCTTTTCTTTACTATTTAAAATAATTTAGTAATGATATCAGTCATGGTCTAGTCACAGAGAAGATAAAACTTTTCCAAATACTTTAAGTAGAACAGAATTTATTACAGGATCAAGACAATTTATTATAGAATCAAGACCAAAAAAATTAGACTCTCAGCTGAGTTTGTAGAGATGATCCTCAAGGATGTACCACATATATTTGAACCACTGAAATAATTGATTCTCCTGCCATGACCAAGAAGCAGCTTATGAAACAGGAAAGTTCTGCTTACAATCTGTTAGCTCCAGAAGAACATTGCCTTTGTAAGGTCTGCACAAGTAAGATGGAGTTTCATGTCCTCTTTTCCTATGTAACCCAGTTCTGAATTTCAGTCTTGAACAAGCACATCAGACTGACCGTACTTAAATCACATACAAAATGCCCTACACCTTTCCATGTCATAGGAATACACCAGAAGGAGGTTGAATTAAATAGTGAACGAGCCACTCTGTAGTACCTGCCATGTAGGATTGCCAGATAAAACCAAAGACACCCAGTCAAATTTGAATTTCAGGTTAACAACAAATAATTCTTAGTATAAGTATTTCCCATATATTGCAAGGGACATACTTATACTAAAAAACTATTCACTGTTTACTTGAAATTCAGACTTAGCTGAATATCTTGTATTTTTATTTGCTAAATATGGCAAACCTACTTCCATGAAAACTAACAGAAATTGAATTATTCCCAATTCATACAAAGCTTTAGTGATATTTATTCTCAGATAAGGACTCCTGCAATAGAGTGGCCCCAAATATCTAATGGAAGCATTGTTGTTTTTTTAAACCAATAAATATTCTCTGATTATTTTAAGGTTTCTCCCAAAATAGGAAGCAGACAGGTGTATGTGGGTTAGAGTCTTATAGCTGATCAGAGGGTATCTATACTGGATGAGACCCTAGAGAGAATGTATTCCTTAGAGATAATCACTTTTATCCCTTTCATTTAACAAACAAGAAGTCAAGTTTGTATGCAGTCTCAGAGTTAGAACCCAGGACTCCCAGATTTAACCTTTTCTAGTTGGGTGCCTCCAAAAAGATAAAACTTCCTATTTCACTTGTTGGTTAAATTCAAATTTAAGTTGCTATTACCAAAATGTAGTGTCTTTATTAATCTCTCACAATTATTGAGTGCTAGAGAAAAATGTGAGTTCAACAATTGCAGTAGACAAATCTCTGGGCCAGGGATGGCCTGGATTTTAGCTCTGGAAGTGTTACTAATACACTCAATGAATTTGGATATGTGATAATTCTTCTGAGTCATAGTTCCTTTGTCTCTAAAATGAGATCATTAGTACTTTTCCTGTCTCCCTTATGAATTTGCCATAAGGATCAAATAAGTTCAAATCTGCAAAGTTTTCTAAAATATAAGAGGTGCTATTTAAGAAGCTTTGTACAATCTCATAATTGAAAATTTCTAAAGCTTTAAATATTCACTATTTCAGCTGTTGTCCCTTCCAGGGGTGGGGTGGAAGGGCTTAGTTGTGATCACTTTAATTCTTGGTTATTTTACTCTTGAGCAGAACAAACTTAAATTAGTGATGGAAAGCCCAAAGTAGAAATGGTTTAAATAAGAGAAACATATATTTCTTCCACAAGTAAATAAATTCTAGAGGGAAGTGACCATGGGATTAAATGATCCTTAAAGGCACTGGTTTCTTCTGTGTTGTTTCTCTGCCATCCTTATCACATAGATTCTACCTCATTACCTAACATGGCTGATCAAACTCCAGCCATCACTTCTGCATTCCAGGCATTGGGGTAGCAGGATGGAGGTAGTTTTGAAGAGATTATCCATCCTTCCTTTGCATTGTACATGCTTCCTGGAATATAAATACCATTTTCCCTTATATCTTGTTGCCATAACTTCATCAGGTGACCACACTTCACTACAAAAAGTAGAGAAATGAAGTTGTAATTTCGGGTAGCCATGTGTTCCTCTACAAATCGAGACCTATATGGCTAAGTCAGTTGGCAGTCTCTACCACAGTAGGTAAACTCCAAATATCTTCTCATATGAATTAGCTGGTAATTCAATTAAAAATAATCTTTTTTAAAAATGAAGACACAGCTGGAAAAGCTAAATGAGGGTTGCTTTAATCACATAATTAAATCACTGCTAGCTAGATTATAAATTCGATGTAGCAACAGCACAGTATCTGCCACATATTGATAGTTTATAAATATTTGAAGAATGAATTGAATAAACATCTGTTTAAGAAGGAAGAACCTCCCATCCTGGATAACATGGTGAAACTCCGTCTCTACTAAAAATACAAAAAAATTAGCCAGGCGCGGTGGCGGGCGCCTGTAGCCCCAGTTACTCGGGAGGCTGAGGCAGGAGAATGGCATGAAGCCAGGAGGCGGAGCTTGCAGTGAGCCGAGATCGCGCCACTGCACTCCAGCCTGGGCGACAGAGCGAGACTCCGTCTCAAAAAAATAAATAAATAAATAATAATTAAAGAAAAAGAAGGAAGAATCTCATATTTTATCTCTGCAGAATAAATCTTCCAACAATAAAATTATTCTGCTATTGAGAACTGACATAGAATCAACTTGCAAAACTGTCCTCTGACTCACAAAACAGGTAAAGTATTCCAAATCATTAAATGGAAGCAAATTATCTAAGATCACATTTTTCATTCCATTCAGACATACGTTCCAAGATAAAATCACAGATAAACCGATCTAACTTTTCCCGGATTCATAAGCCTTCTGATTGTTCAAAAACACCCGAGTTTACAAATTCTGCCCAGTATCTCAGAAGACTTGCCTGTGATTAGCTCCAGCCTACAAGTAATACTGTCACCTAACTCCCTCTTTTCTGAAATACCCTACAGTAGCTTTGGTATGTGTTAATTACACTAATGAATTTAACTTTGATACGCCTGTGTTCCTGGTGTTGCTTGGCTAGTAGTCACAGTATTAATTACCTTAACAAAAGTTGATGAACATAATTTCCAGGCAATGTTTTATTAAATGCTATGCTCATTGTTAATGTCTGATTTCACAGAATATTTAAGGAACCGACATGTCTTCAAGATGTATATTGGACAATTCAAATCCTTTCTGGGAAAAGGTAGTAGAAATATAGATAGATAATCAGTGTGAGAACTAGAGAAGTTTTTTTCCAACACAAATTATGTGTCATCTAAATTATCCCTGGTAAAAGAGAGGAGAAATTGGCTGAGACATGGTATCTGTTCAAAAAAATAATGCCATGAGAGGCAGCAGGTACAAGAAAGAAATATTTTGGAATCACTAGTCAACAAAATAGAAAATCACTAGTGAACAAAACAGAAAAATTTTCCATACTGAAAAACACAAGTCAGATACATTTATCTTACAAAAAGTTATCGCATTCCCCTGCTTTTTGTCTTTTCTACAAGCCTTAAAGGCTAATAACTAGGCAGAAATTGACACCAGCTTTGGATTCAGAATGTATTATTATTATACATTTTAATTTTGCTTCTTATATGACTTGGGGCACCCATCTGAGTTTTAATGATCTCTTTTGTAAAGTAGAGATATTATATTACATTTAACATTATATGTTTAGCCATATGGCTGCCTTTTATGTAATTAGAAAACACTGTAAATTTTATTTTACACCTAGACACTATATTATTATACAGTCATCTGCATGCATCACGTACTGGTGATATTCATAGTTCTGTACTATGTATGATTCTATACACAAAATCATGTTTATTATACCTTATGAGCAATTCTAATAATTTTTCACAGATAGTTCTGAAATGTCTGGAAATAAATTGTAAATAATTTTTTATTCCACTGTAAAAACTATAACACAGATGAGTGGTTATGAACATTAAAAGAAAGTGGTAAAAATGTCGACACACGATAAGTTCTCCTTTTTGTGGGTCAAATCTGAGTTTTTATTCCCCAAGCCTAAGACAAGCATATTTTAATGATATAAACAGCAAAAGGGTAACATCTTACAGCAAAGACAATGACTGTATTAATGATAGTCACCTAACTACACTGAAGGCCACCAGAAGATGGCAGTCTCATTTCTTCAAGGAATAGAATGACTCTAAGACAAATGAATACAAAGATGACAGATAGCACGGGAGACAAAATTGTCAGGTCACTACTGGATACTGCCTGTCAGTATAATTCTTTCTCCAGGTAAAGCCAACAAACTTGCTTTACAGGAAGTGCCAGAAACTAAAAAGCATGACCATCAATGCTATAGATTTTGCCAAAACATCATATATACGGAGAGTGAAAAAGAGTTCACAATTCATCTGAAACTTTTTCACCAATGGCTTTTTCTCATCCATCTTGGCACACTCCTCCTCCGTGCTATGTGAATCCTGAGCTAAAACAGAAGGCACTCCTTTGTTGTTTCTTCTAGATTCATTTATTTAAAGAGAAAACACATTTACTGTGGTCAAGAAGTGACACTGAGACCAATTACCTAGTCATTCCCATGTCCTTTAGAAAAGATATTCCAACCTAAAATAAATTTAAATCCAAAAATATATATTGTCTGGCCTCTTTCCCAATCCTGAGAACTTAGGCATTAAGGAACTGGACATAAGCAACACATTGGACCGACAGGCTGTGTGCCTCCTAAAACCCCCTCCTATTGATCTTTGTGACTTTCATATGTACCACAAAAGAGATACGCTGGGCACAAAAATTCAAACATTCTAAATTGAAGTTCTATAATAGTTACCATGCTCTTTTACTTCCTGTCTTTTTGATAAGCTGTGTCTCTCCAACCTATGCATATAGAACAGAAACAATTTAGTTTGCCCTTCAAGAATCCCTCCCCCCAACAAAAAAGAACACTGACGATATTCACATTTTCCAAATGTAGATTCATGTAATGCCATTTTTTTCAATTCAGTTTTGAAAGCTTGAAGAGTGGTGAAAGCTCACATTAATAAGCATAACCATTTAATTTCCAAAATTAATGAGTGCAGCTCAACATATTGAGTGCATTGCACCAGAATATTTGATGCCTTTGGAATTGCTGTGAAACAAAGAGAGATTATGATGACCAAATGGTGCTAAACTAATGATGTTTTCATAGTAGGATAGAAAAAGAGAGACATAAATATTGTAGCATGCATACACAATATTGTTTCAATTTGTTGATGACAAAACACATTTCATCTCAATTAGCAAGTAAACTTTGTTATGCAGTGCTAGCCAGATTGCTAATAATTAAAAACCCAATGTGTCTTCAGTCATTATAACAGCACAGTGATGAAAGGTTGTGAAAAGTATTTGAATTCTGTTTGCCATCCTTATTTGGGGAAAGAAAAAATTCCCTATCTTCCTAATGAATTAGTTAATAGTCCCTATGATTATTCTGGGTCTTCTGGAAAAGTTAAGATATCATTTCTCAGCGTTTTCCAATGATGATACCTCGATATAGAAATTGCGTCCAGAGAATCCCAGGATAGTTCAAATAACCACCCACCCCCCAACAACTAAATTCCTGGCACTTGCTCCACATACCTGTGTCCCCAATATCTTTGATAATACTCACTTTTTAAAGTTAGTAATTAACAGTTTACTCAGATATGTATGCTTTCTCCTATTTCGGATTATACTCCTTCTGGGTAACTGGCCTACATGGCCAGTTTTATTTTCGTTTGTTTGTTTGTTTCGACTTGGGCCACATAATTGCTTTAGCATTTTGTGTTGAGATTACTTTAGCTACCCATTTTCTCCTTCCTTTACCTGCACCTTAGGCTCTAGACATGATTTTCTGCATTCAAATTATCACCACCATCCACTTTTTAAACCCAAACCAGCTTAGGGCCCAAAGAGGTCAGTTTCCAATATATTTTATGTTTATGCCAATTGCTCATCAGCTTCAATATTTACTAAGGACCTCTTTCACCCTAAAATTTTAAAATAGTGAGCTCATGCCCTGTAGTAGTATTTGCCGTTTCAAAGTCCATGTGGTCCTGTGGTACTTCCGTTCTTGCCTGGACTCTAGTTCACCAGTATCAGTGGCAACAGAGACAGTGAACCGGACCTGCACATGGTACCCACAATGCCAGATGCTGTGCACAAGAAGCTAAAAAAATGTGCTTTTTGTCCCCTGGGAACTTTCTTTTTCAGATTAATTTGATCTCAAGTAGGATTACAATATGATTATTCCTGTCTGAAAAATGCAGACTGAAATTTCTGGCACAAATATGCCTTAAATTTATTTTGTTTTATGCTGATCCAGAGCCTCATCTTACCAAAAAATTGAAGCGTTCAGAAAATGTTAAGGATTTTTTTAAAATCAGAGTTAGCCATTCTATTTAGCCATTATATTTAATTTTCTTTTACATTATATGCACTGTCTTAACCATTTTATCCCAAATACAGACGATTTGCCAATAAGTGATTCTTCTTGACAAGAATGGTCAGACACTAGATTTTCTATCCTTATGCTTATACTTAATGCAAATGAGTGAATAACTCATTCAGATCATAAAATTTGAAACTGTAATAATAATCATCACAGTTCAATTCACATGGAATTTTCATTTAAAGAATCCAAAGTATTTTCCTGTGTTCTGCTTTATTTTCTCTAGTCTCCTAAACTGTAATAAGAAAAAAAATGCATTTTATTTTTATTTTCGTTTTTCTGACTGGAACTGTATGGTACAGTTTGGTTTAGTTGACTTGCAGTGGTCATTCATTCACAACACAGTATTCAATCAATATTTACTGAGCACTTATTTCATGCCAGGGATTGTGCTACATGCTGGAAATAGAACACAAAGGCAAAACAAACACAATCTCTACCCTTGAGCTTTCAGATACTTTTATAGCCAATTTGAAGGAGACTCTAGAGATTCAATATCTCAATTTCCTGTTTATTTCTTTAACCAGTAAGATATGATTACCCAACAGATTTAGTTATTAAATTTGATTTAATTACCTCATATTTCCTCAACTCTCAGTAGAATGTTTTGGCAGAAATTTTTCAGATATCATTAATTTAGTAGCAAAAATGCTATGAAATGTGACGATATTATGAAAGTATAGTTCTAATCTTATAACATTTTCTTAGCTTTCTTTATGGAATCTTCTTAACTGAACAAGTAAAAATAAGAACTCTCTTAAAGAAAAATTAAGGAATCATTATTGACTCAAAATTGTTATTTTTTTTTTTAAGTGCAGGTCTTTTTAAAGAAATATCTCGCACATGACAGCCAGTTAGTGAATGACTTTTTGAATGAAAGCTCCATGACAACAGACTTGGCCGCTTTTGTTCATTTCTCTATTTCCAGCACATTAAACAATACCTAGACCATAGTAGGCACTCAATAAATGTTTGTTTAATGGATGAATATGGCCTAATTGGTAGCAAAATACCAATTCTTACTATTGAACTGAAAAAGAAAAAAAAAATCACATGAAATTCCTCTGTAAAGAATGTTTTTGTGATAGTTTTGGTCTACTAAAAATGTGTGACATGTGTTTACAGGAGGATTTCTTTTTAAAAAATGTATATTGCTTAGGACTTAAGTCTTGTTTGGTAGATTCACATCTGTTTTCAATTCTGGAAAATTCTCACTTATCTCTTTAAATATTTCCTCTCATTTTCTCTATTTTTCCATTTCTGAATACATGTTAAATGTATGTGAGAGCTTCTTTTTTTGTTTCTGTTGTTGTTTTTGTTTTGTTTTTTGTTTTTGTTTTGAGACAGAGTCTCACTCTGTCGCCCAGGCTCAAGTGCAATGGCACTATCCCAGCTTACTGCAACCTCCGCCTCCCAGATTCAAGTGATTCTCCTGCCTCAGCCTCGTGAGTAACTGGAATTACAGGCGCCCGCCACCATACCCAACTAATTTTTTGTATTTTTAGTAGAGACAGGGTTTCACCATGTTGGCAAGGCTGGTCTCAAACTCCAGACCTCAGGTGATCCACCCACCTGAGCCTCCCAAAGTGCTGGGATTACAGGTGTGAGCCACCATGCCCGGCTGAGAGCTTCTTATTCAGTTTTCTATCATTTAATCTCTCTGTCATCTGTTTTATTATCTCTTTCTGCTGTATTGTGTTAGATTTCATTGTTTCTAGCTTTTAGTTCACAATTTCTTTACTGTGTCTAATCTGCTCTTTAACTTATAAAGTGTTTAATTACAGCAATTATATTTTTCATCTTCAGAAATTGTATTTTTATTCTTTTCCAAATCTATCTGCTTCACTCCATAGTATCTTATAAATTGATCATATTTTTATTTCATCTTTTATTTGTCACTGTTTGTATTATGTCACTAAAGAAAATAATGTGAACCTCAGGAATCTATTATTTGAAGTTCTGGGGAAACGTAAATTCGTATTTTGCAACTTCCAAGGACACTTATTCACGGCCTGTGTAGGGAGCATGGCCCTGCTGAAATAATTTCCATTTGTTTCTGCTTACTGCCTCCAGGGGACTATGCTAATGGGCATTATCACCTCAAGTTTTCTCAGTAGGTAAACATTATCTTTTCAAAATAGTTAATGAAATGAGGCCAGGCTTATGGTTACAAATTCTTGGAGGTGACTTTTTTTCTTCTATTCACCAACAAGGTCATGACAGATAGTTTTACCTTTGCTGGTAACTCTCTCTCTCTCTCTCTCTCTATATATATATATATATTTTTTTTTTTTTCTCAGTCCATCTTTTCACTGTTATGATTGTGGTTTTCTATGCAGTTAGTTGATTTTCCATTTTATGGAGTCCAGGTTTTTGTCTCTCCCAAGGGCAATGAAAACCTGGTCACTAAATCTAGCTAATGCCCCTAAGAGAGCTCAGCTATGACTTGCAGTTTCCTAGTTGTGCAGATTTTCCCTTTCTATCTTTGAAACTCAGCCATGCAATCAAAGTGTCTTGTTAAATTTTACCTAGTGGTTTTTTTTTTTTTTTTTTGGAAGAGAGGGTAGTGGAATACCTGGTAGGTCATATTACTAAAAATAAAAGTCTTACAAGTTATTTTTAGCTCTCCTTTATTATTTTGCTCTTGGTCCTGGCACACATAATTAAAAGCTGCCATTTCCATCTGAGTTGAAGGTAAAGAAAAGATGACAGATAAACTCTCCTCTTCCCAGGGTGCTGGGACATCTGCAGTCCTGCCAGAAAATACTTCCGCTTCCAGAAACTTCCTTCAAAAAGGTGCTGATGCCTCTGTTGGAGGGTATGACTGAAGTGTAATCTCTTCCTAAGTGTAAATGAATGCTGCCCATCAGTCTGGGTGAAGGTTACTGAATCTTTATTTCTTCTCTCTTTTCACATTGCAGTCTGCTTTCCTGATGTCCCCTTGACTTGGATCCCTCTCTGAGTCAAGGACTTTCTTCTTGAGAAAAGAATCATAACTCATCTGATCCTAGCAGCATAGAAATACCCATTATGAGGCTATACCCACAAATGAGGACAGACTCCTAAATCTTTAAAAAAAAAAAAAAAAAAAAGACAATGCATCCTTGTTTTCAAGCACTTATTTATCCTCCAATCAATTTCCAGTTAAAAGCATGTGGGGTTTTTTGTTGGTGGTGGTTAAATGGAAACTATGTGTGTTAAAGATAGGAATAGAAGTGAAAATGAGAAAAATCAGTCCTTAAAACATCTTCCTGAATGGAAGGCTCCCACAGCATTCAGAAGCCGTTCAGTGGTCCTGACAAGTTAAATCAGTGGCATAATTATTCTTGCAGAGGAAAGATAAGTCGTGATTTCAAAAGAATATGAAGAATGCTTACAGAAATCTGCATATTTATCTTATTCTTAAAACTACTGTTTTCAACTCCCACTCTCATCATATTTATGGACAAAGGAAAGGGTGAAGAGACAATTTAAAAGGCCACATGATGTGCAGGCTGATTAAAAATGAAAGCCAGATCTGCTGACAATTGACAAAAGATCAGGTCATCATTTATTTAATTGGACTCTGAGTGACAAGAAGAGGAGACGATTATCGAAGAGATGACTCCTTTGTTCCAGCCTCACAGTTTAAGTCATTTCAAATAGACAGGGAACTTTTTCAATTTCTCCAGGACATCAGCCTGAAGAGGTTTTTCAGTTTTAATCCAGGTAATCAGGATCAAGAATACTATTTGCCTCCCTTACAGAAAGAAAAGATTATGGGCCACTGAAATGGAAAGGCTAGGAATGAGAAGGTATTAACTCCGCTGCATGTCAATGAGACACAGGGAAGTGAATAATCAGTCTGTGCAGTTTGACTCTTCCATTTTTGCTCAGTGGTATAAAATTATGGCTCAAAAGAGAAACACTCAACTTCCATCCTATTGCCAGTGTAACCTATGGAAGAATTGGAACTTACAGTTTACAACTGCTAGAATTCTGACCCAGGAGTATGAGTTCTGGTACAGAAATCTGGATAATGGGGGCAAATGTTTTTATTTTCTTTGCATTAGATATATGAGAAAGAAAGAGAAAAGAGTTAAAATTTACTGATTATCTAATATGTGAACGTGTGAAGCAGTGTGCAAGGCACATTAAATTTTTTTTATATTATTTCTTACAATAACCCTGTTTTAAGAAGAAAATATCTTAAATTTTCATAAGGCTGAAACACTTTGAAAAAAATGATTATTTACATCTCCAATACTTTTGTGTTTGATTTAAAGGTAAAAATGAAATAGAGTCAGTTTCATGACAGAATGATGCTATGTTCTCTGTTTAAAGCTCAAGTATTGGCCTCTCCAAGAGAAAATGGCCTCCCTCAAGAGAATATCAAAATGTCCTTAAAGCAGACTGTATCACTAGTAATTCCCAGCAGCTAAGGGGTACTTTCTGAAAAGGAGGAAGCAATGACCTGTACAGTAACCCCTCCTTGTGACGGGTGGCACTTCTCACCATGCTAGGGGAATTCATTTCCATAGTTGTAGGGTTGGATTTGATCTGTATAGGCTAGAATCAGGATAAAAGCAAATGGAGAATTTGAAGATTGCTGCTGGTGTCAGATTAAATTTTACTTACACAAGTAATGCATGAATACAGGGTACTCTGGAGAAGTGGGTAAGAATGCTGTCAACAAGCCTTGGGAGATGACAGTGGTATTCTGCAGGCTGAGTGGAAGCAGCTGGTGTCTGGAAGGCCACCTTCTATTCACCAATTTTCCCTTCCCCTGCCGTTCCAGGTGAGTATAGCTCTGGAAAGACGTGAGCTTGTGAGGTCACCTCAAGACCAATGTCAGGAGGAGAGAGGAGAATTCTCAGATGGTGGCCACATTAAGGCAAAGGCACATAAGAGCTCTCCATAGAGGAAGCTTCTCTACAAGTAGCCCATTAGAGCATCTGCAGAAAGTGGAGGGCCAGGTGGAACTGCACCACAGTCTGTGCCTGTCACTCAGAGAATCTTATGTTAGACTCAGAAAGGGAGAATATCCACTGTGCAGGATCCAATGGCTAGGGACCCACTGGGCAGGGAGATAGACTCTAAGCACAAATTCCAGAGACATCTTTCTCTTGATCTCAAAGAACCTCTTGCTATGCAGTACATTGATATGTGATTCCTAGAAGGGAGGAATAAAACCAGCAAGCTACGTTTGAGAAAAAAATTACAAGTGTGTGCAAGGATTTTCCAGCAGACAGCAATCTTGACCAGGATGAACCTTGAAGAACACAGGAAACCTTTGGGGTGCAGTATAGGCAACATATCAGACCAGCAAGGAGCAGAGCAGAGTATTGATTAGTTATTTCTCTATTCATGCCCAGAATGGAGAGGCCTTTGCTGAAACTGAAAGCAACTTTACACAAAAGTCTACCAATCCCAAAAGACTGGGAATACAACCTACAACCTGTCCTGGTAATTTCATCCTTCAGTGCTTTCCTGAGACCATCTTTGAATCAGATCCAGGCAAACTAACTCTTGCTGACCGCTAAATTAGATTGAAAAGCTCTCTGATCTCTCACTTTATAGGTTTCACCTGATAATAAAGTAAGCCAGCATTTTCCAAACTATATCCCATGGAGTTTCAAGTGTTTCCTGAAAGAAAAATTTCTACATCAAAATAATTTTCAGAATTCTGAACACAGTATCTCCCTCATAGACAGTCACATGTATTTTAGGATATTAAAAGTTCTGAGGAATCCAGCAATAAGGGAATCCAGTTACATTTGTTTACTTCAATGATTGCTAAACTTATCTGACCATTGGACCCTTACTGAATCAACTAATAAAATCTCTTGGAACTTCATTCATCATAATTGAATAGACAGTGATCCAGCAGGTGAGGTCATCATTCAAATTCTGTAGACCAATCAGAGCAATCAACTTTATTTCATTGTCTCATGGGTTCTACTTATCTGTTCATTTATAAAGTATTTATTCAGAGCAATTTATATGACCCATATAGTAATAGTTGCTGGATAATATGTAAATAAATAGAAAATACATGTATCCAGCCATTTGGGGAGGAAGGGAAATCAGACAAGAAATAAATACTACAATTACTAATAGTAGCAAGTGCTATGATGAAAATGAAGAGTAAAAAAACATGGTCAGAAAAGACCTGAATTGGGGCCTAGCCTTGAAGAATTAAATGATGTCAACCATGAGAAAGCTAGGATCAAAGGCTCATAGCAAAACAACCAAAGCTGTGTGCCCTTGGAATACTACTTTTGTTTTTCACACAATAATGAAAGAAACTTCTTAAATTCAAGAAATTGCCTTCTTCTTATTCTACCATTCTAGAAATAAAACGTGGGATATTACCTTCAATATAAGTTCCTTACATTATCCTGCATTTTTTTCTCATACTAGTTGTTAAGTATATTTCCTGTTCCATAAGCATCTACTTTGATTGTCTATGGTAAATGAGGGCAAATACCACGTCTGTCCTATTCCCTATCCTGCCATATATTAGACATTTAAAAACTATTTGTTCCATGAATAAAATAATTACCTGGCCGGGTGCAGTAGCTCACGACTGTAATCCCAGCACTTTGGGAAGCCAAGACGGGAAGATCACGAGGTCAAGAGATGAGAATATCGTGGCCACCATGGTGAAACCCCGTCTCTACTAAAAATAAAAAAATTAGCAGGGCATGGTGGCACGCACCTGTAGTTCCAGCTACTAGGGAGGCTGAGGCAGGAAAATCGCTTGAACCCGGGAGGTGGAGGTTGCAGTGAGCCGACATAGCACCACTGCACTCCAACCAGGTGACAGAGCGAGACTCTGTCTCAAAAAATAAATAAATAAATAAATATTAAAAATAAAAATAAATTAAAATAAAAAATGTACAAATAATTGCCTTGGTCCTCAAGAAGGAATCAGGGCAACCCATCACAGAACCTACTACAAATATCTTCCTTTGGGTAATATAATCTTTATGTCCAGGGTATTTATTGTACTTTGTTTTTAACTACAAAAACTTTAAGGTGTCATTAATTTGGCACACAGTCTAAATAGATACAAAGGTTCTTTACGTTATTCTGTATCTAATGATAGTGGGTTGGAGAGTAGGGAGATGTTGATCAAAACATACAAAATTTTAGTTAGAAGGAATAAATTCAAGAGATCTATTGTACAAAATGGCAACTTTATTAATAACAATTCACTGTATTCTTGATAATTGCTAACAGTAGACTTTAAGTGTTCTTACCAAGAAAAGTATGTGACTATGTGAGGTAATGCATATGTTAATTAGCTTGATTTAGTCATTTTACAATGTATACATATTTTAAAACAATATGTTGTATACAATAAATATATACATTTTTAACCTGTTGATTAAAATAAATAAAAACTGAACAGAAAAATAGATATATATGTAGCAATATTTCAAAAGATGAGGTGATACTCTTATTTAATTAGAAAAAATTTAAGGTGATTAATATGCATCAACAATCATTAGCATAAAATTATACTTGCATTTATGTTATGGCCTAAGTTCTCTATACGTAAGACTATAACATTATTCAAAGAAGGACCACAGGAGAGGCAACACCTTTTTTTAGACCCATCTTAGGTTCAGGCCAGGGCTCTGTAACTCTGACTATCAAAAGACAGATGAACAGGAGAAAAGCATACACACTTTACTTAGTAATTTTCACATATACGTGGGAGCCCTCACAAGAGAAATGAAGACCCAAAGAAGCAGTTAGAGTCAAAAGCTTACATACCAGGCAGGACAAAGGGTAGTAAATTGTGAAAACACAGACTAGAAAAGGGTTTGGGCTGGGGCAGTTAATTGTGGAAAAGTAACTAGAAAGATAAGAGTTAGTTTAACAAGAGTTGTTTGTATGGATTTCTCTCACCTTCAGCCCCCATCTCCGATGATAAGAATACCTTCCTTCTTTCTGGCACAGGGGGGACACACCTTTCACAGGAGAGTTTTGTCTCCTGCTTTCAGGAAGAAAATGGAAAGTCAGAATGCCCTTTTTGAATCTGCTATTTTTTTTTTTAATGCCATTAACTCAAAATACTTCTTACGTCAAAGTAGCATATTTTGGGATGGCATTTCTGCTGCCCTATGGAACCAATGATGGAACAAGACTCATGTTTTGGAGAGAAAGGAGGGATAATCATAAAAATAACATAACTCTGCGTAATTTTAAAATTTTAATTTCAAGGAAAACAAAGACAAACATTAAAAAAAAAAAAATAGAAGAGGAAACTTAATAAGAAAACCAGATGACTTGAAGGTAAGAAAACTCTAAAGAGACCATTTGGGCCCTTTTGTTCAATGGCTCTCCTGACAGAGTGAGTGCTTCTGAGCCATGGTCTGAGGTTGCAGCTACTCTGTTGATAAAGACTTTTTTAGACTCATTTGCTTGACTCACACTTCACAGGAAGGAGCCCTCTCAGATCCTCTGAATAAAAGAAACCTGATAATGTCTTGACTCTGTTAAACAGACTGCCTTCTCCCCAGAATGGGGTTTTGTAACACAACTGTCATCTCTAAATCTTCAACAGCCTTCCAGATAAGGAGGGCTTGGGAAAACGAGGCAGAGATGTGATGCATATAAGGATGGCTCTGACTAGGATGTGGCCAGGAGAGGCTGAAGCAGTGTGGTGGGTTTGGTGTTTTGTCATTGCTGCCTTCTTTTTTAGATGTCCACAAAATTCACTATAACTCACAGGGTAGGAAAGCAAATAGGGACATGGGGTCATAAATAAAGTATCTGCAAACTGCTAAAGCCACGCATGAGCAGATGCTTGGTTGAGGCACAGACACGGACAGGGCAAGGAGAATATTGACTGTGTTTATGTTGCCTTGAAAACTAACCTAAGGTATTCACAGCCAATTTCTGCAACATTTCTGCTCAGCCAAGTAACCAAGTGAATAATCAAAGAATGAATGAATGCTTTGTGGAAATGATGTCTAATAATTAGCAAATCACTCAGACATAATTAAACTACACTAACTGATTTAAATGCTGTCATTTTGTAATATCTAACAAAAGTAAAGCAAACATGTTTGTGAAACCAGCCCGATTGTCCCATAGAAATGATATTTAGATTTTTGAATAAACATAGTGATTGACCCTCCTGGTCTCAAAACTTGAAATTTATGTGTGTCACATCTGAGTTCCTCCCTCAGGAAATTGATCCTCAGGCCAGGGACTAAACCTTACCAGATCACCGTATCCAGACAATGATACACCAGACCTCATTCCCTATGATTGCTTCCTTACCCCTCCTTAATTCTTATTTTACATTCCTTCCTCACTATATAAACTCTCCAATTTTAGTTGGTTGGGGTGATGGATTTGAGACTGATTTGTTCTCCTCAGCTGCAGCACCTGGTTAAAGTCTTCTTTCCTGGAAATACTTATTGTCTCAGTGATTGGCTTTTTGTGAGGCAAGCAATGGGCCCTAAACCAAATCCCTGACATTTGGGTAACATTTGGGATTTTTTTTAAGTTGCTGTAAAATAGACAGAAATAATTCTGACAAATATCCTAGGCCCAGAGCTACTTTTTTGGTTGTGTAAATGTGTGTATATATGTGTATATTTAATATGTATAATTGTATATATTATATATGTGTATGTGCATATATGTGTGTATGTTTGTATAATTTAATGATCCCTCAAACACTGTTGTGGCATTCTACGTGGCTAAAATTACATATGATTTGTGCATTCTTTTGCCTTCACCTGTACCACATGTTGTGGTCACCATTTTATCCCTGAATACCATGAGATCCACAGTTGGAGTGCAGATGTAAGATTTCAAGTGCATTTAGATAGTGATATGTCCTGGAAACCCAGAAATGAACAAGTGCATTCTTAAAAATCATCTGCCCTCTTGACATGCCTCTTTAGGGAAGTCTATATAAGAAACTAAATCTGACTCAAAGTATGACTCAGTCATTCCAATAGCTGAGTCAGTAACTCCCAGTAGTTGTCCCCCACACAGCAAGGCTGGCTGTTAACAATTGTGCTGAGCACACAGCTTAGACCCTGAAGACTAAGTGTGGTCATTCACTACCTCCCTCTAAACCTGACTCTTAGAGTTTACCAAGGGCATTTATTTCTTCAAAGAGAGAGTTAATGGCTGACCTGCCCAAGGTGAGCCAGTCCGGCCCTGACTAGTCCTCTAACCTGTGACAGCTTAAAGAGAGAAAGCAGGAGAGACAGGCCTTGGAGAGAACTAGAAAACCTCCTTGCATTATTTAACACGTAACAACTCTAATAGCCAGTTTTAAAAGTGGCTTGGAATACCCACTTTGGGCCTAACATTTTTCTCCATTAGGAAAGCTGGTAAAATGCATGTGCTTGCACAGGAAAAGGACAGGAAAGATTTACAAATAAAATATTTAAAGTGGCTCTTTTTTGGTCTTGGGGTTATATTTACATTTCATATGTTTTGTACTTTTCTATATTTTCCCAGTGGGCATATATCATTTTTATAATCAGAAAAAAAACTTGTAAAAAATGCTGCCTTTTAGTATTGGTTTTGGCTTTTAGTTCATGGTCATGTGAAAATGATAGTCTACAAATTTCAGGAAACATACTATGGCTTTTTTACTGGAGTTTTTACTTTTGATTTGGCAAGAAAAAATTAATTCTTTGGTTCAGTATTGTTAATGTAAATCACTCATAGGTACATGAGTTCAAACTTTTTAGTCATATCAGCAGTTCCTGGTTATGTTAACAAAAAGTAGCCTAATTTTAAAATATTTTCCTGGAAATAAGAAAAAGAATTCAAAATTCATTTTTTTATTCATTCCAGCATTGAACTTATTTATTGGCTACTATACACAGAGTTTACAGAAATGAGCAAAACACAGTCCCAAACTCAAGGCATTCACAATCTAGTGGGAAAGACCCATAAATTGACAATCATAAATAATTACACACATATACATCTACACACACACATAACGTTAGAGAAAAACTAAAAATAACTCTTTCCAGGGGAGATGATGTTTAAGTCTTGAAAACCAAACAAGAGGTAAGTCAGCATTCCAGAAGGTAACACAGGGAAAGAGCTGCAGAGTCCAAGTAATAGTATTTGCAAAGCCATGAATCTGTGAAATACTTAGGGCATTCACTACATTTCCACTAACTCAGAATGGTTGGAATATGGAATTTATGAGTATGACAGAAGGTGAGCATGGGATGTGGATCACATAGGTTTTATAAATTCACTTTGAAGAGATGCGATTTAACTCTTTGAGCAATGGGAAGCCAGTAAACATTTTAAAACTTAAAAATGTCAAAGTCACTTTCAACTCAATATATCCAAACCCAGTACATCTAGTTTCCCTCCAAATCTAGCTCTCACCTGGTGATGCATATTCTGGTGACTATTGCCATCATCTGTGCTATTTCATAAACCAGAAATATATGCAGCATTTTTGACATGAAATCTTCTTAATCCCCATACTCACTCTGTCAACAGATTACTACTAAAATGTCTCTCCAGTCCCTCAGATTAACTCCTTTTCAATAGTCACCACCCCAGTCCAAGTTTCTAGTACTTCTTATCTAGATTATGTTGATAAAGTACTAGCTGGTCTTCCCAAATCTCTGGTTTTCCTCCAATCTGATATTCACTTTGAAGCAAAAGCTAGTAAAAAGTGCAAATCTAATTCCTTCTTTACCGTATTTAAAACCTGTTACTTTGTAATGCTCTTATGATGAAAACTAAGGACCTTAAAAAGTGCCTGTAATAATTTGCATAACTTGGCCCTTGCTGGCTTTCCAACTCTTCTTCCCTCACTCTCTGGGCTATGGCCATGCTGGTCTTGTCTCAGCTCTTCAAATATATGCTGGGCCCCCACCCCAACACTGTTGCACTTGCTGCCTTCTCTGTCTAGATTAACCTATCTACCCTCTATAGTTTCCACCTCTCTCCTCCATTGCCACTTCCTCAGGCTAACCTTTTCTGACATCCCCAGTAGGTCACATACTTTTTGTTACATATTTACATGTTCTTCAGTGTAATTATTAGTACTTGACTGTGTGTCTTTTCCATTGAGCTCTCTTTTTATCATTATTGTATTTCTGGCATCTAATGATGCTCAACAAATCTTTTTGAGTAAATGAAGATGACATTAACAATTTGTATTTTAAAAAGTTATTTTTGATAGGAATATGAAAAAGACAAATTTGCATGAACATGATTAAAAGTAAGGATCGAATTAAGAGATAAGTTTGATAATCAGACTCGAGATGGTGGTGGTTTGAACCAAACATGGAAGTAAGATTAGAGAGAAGAAGGCAGATCTGAGCCATATCAAATAGAAGCATCATCTTACGTAGCTAAGATTTCCTTCTGAAATCAGAAAATAACCTATCAGTTTATAGAAATTGCTGGATGGCTGTCACAGTGATATTTAGATGCTTCTAGGTCTTTGGGCCAGGAGCTTTTCTTTATAGCAGAAAGTTTAATTGATTGTTGATGCATAGGTTATTTTAAACAAGTACAAAGAGGTATCCTAAGATAAATATAAGTCGTTTCTATTTTAGGAAGGGGTCAGTGCGGAAGTGAGAGAGATGCCAGAACACATGTATTTCAAAAAGTTTCCTATGTGAAATTGATATAACCTTTACTCCTACTTCCACCCTTGTTATTGGCCCCTGATATAAGCTCTTTGCCTTGACTCCATTAGGGATGGGAGATGAGTAGTACCACGATGCTACCCACAGCTTCAAAAGTCTGTCATCTCTGAGCAATCAGAGCTTTTTATGTTGTAAAGAGCTTATGCTAGATGAATAGAATACAATTTTGGCTCATCTATGCGTGAGATGCCTTAGAAAAAACTTAGCCACTGTGGTGTAGTCTTAGGCCACAATGAATTTCTGAGAAAATATGGCAGTGCCATAATCTATTTCAAAGCACTTGGAACAGAAAAGTCATCTTTCTAATTTTCAAGGAAGAATTTGAAGAGTTGAATGTGGCAACGCCATGTTTGCTCTTTCAACCTCCAAATGTATCCATTCAGCTCTTACACATACAACTCTAGGAATCTTCAGTGTGCTTTGTCACCCATGAATGTGCCTATTACGAGACATTTGCAGAAATTTCTCTTTCAGTTAGTGTGCTTCCCTGTGAATGGGCTCATCTTTTTAAATGTGGAAAAACATTAGGGCCATTCAGCGTCCTCTGCAAGATGTCTATTAGGGATGCAAATGTGCAGATACGGACAAAAATAGTAGTCCCACTTGTAAAACATCGAGTTTGGGAAATTTAACTTAGAGAGAAAGCACTGCTACTTTCCATTTCAGCAAAATTTTTTAATTCTTTGTATCTACATATTCTCAGACTTCATTTCCTCTCCACTCCTCAGATATGGTCATACATTTAGTCCTTGGCATTCTAACTTTCTTGTTCTACATTTTTTTATCACAAAACTCTCATACAAATTCTTAGCTTCACTATTTACATCTGCTACTCTGAGATTTAGTCCAACACCTCCAACTGCCTGCTAGACAATTTTACTTAAACGTAAGGTGTCATAAGCCAAGCTCATCATCTTTCACCTACCCCACCCACAGAGACATCATCAATGCAATACACTAGATGTCAGCCTTCACTTAACACTTTGTGTTGACTGGTTCAAATGGTAATCAAGTGCTGTTGACCCTTACCATGCCTACTATTTCACAAACCTACCCTTATCCATCAACATTCCTTTAATCTTACCCACCAATTGTGTCTCTGCTGACACCAGAGTTCATGGATTTTTTTGCTCTTTAACCTGAACCAGGCTCTCAGTACTGCTCATCAACATTTTATTTATCTGTAGTTGAATTGCTGTTTAAATCCTCACCGCAGCTGTTGCTCACATCCTCCTATGGCCCGACACCCACATCTCCACAGTCAAGCCAGGCTACATATCACAAGCTCTCTAAGCTTGCGTACGCTCCTTCTCCAATGTGCGTTGTTATACTTCTATCTGTTACTTTTTATTTCCAAACACATATTTTACATTTTGCCCAGTATATCCATTTCCCAATGTCCTGAACCCAGTTTTATTTTCCCTGGCAATTTATTTCATCATTCATCCTCCATAGTTCGTTCATTTCTGTTCACATAATATCCATTGGCATTTTTTCTCTCATCTACAAATATATGTAGTTATAACATTTTCTTAAAAATAAATTTAGAAATACCTATTGTCAGGCCTCTGAGCCCAAGCCAAGCCATCGCATCCCCTGTGACTTGCACGTATATATGCCCAGATGGCCTGAAGTAACTGAAGAATCACAAAAGAAATGAAAAGGCCCTGCCCCACCTTAACTGATGACATTCCACCACAAAAGAAATGTAAATGGCCGGTCCTTGCCTTAAGTGATGACATTACCTTGTGAAAGTCCTTTTCCTGGCTCATCCTGGCTCAAAAAGCTCCCCCACTGAGCACCTTGAGACCCCCACTCCTGCCCACCAGAAAACAAACCCCCTTTGACTGTAATTTTCCTTTACCTACCCAAATCCTATAAAACGGCCCCACCCTTATCTCCCTTCCCTGACTCCTTTCGGACTCAGCCCGCAGGCACCCAGGTGAAATAAACAGCCATGTTGCTCACACAAAGCCTGTTTGGTGGTCTCTTCACACGAGTGAAATTTGGTGCCATGACTCAGATCGGGGGACCTCCCTTGGGAGATCAATCCTCGGTCCTCCTGCTCTTTGCTCTGTGAGAAAGATCCACCTACGACCTCAGGTCCTCAGAACGACCAGCCCAAGAAACATCTCAACAATTTCAAATCCGGTAAGCGGCCTCTTTTTACTCTCTTCTCCAGCTTCCCTCACTATCCCTCAACCTCTTTCTCCTTTCAATCTTGGTGCCACACTTCAATCTCTCCCTTCTCTTAATTTCAATCCCTTATTTCCGTGCCCCGACCCCTTATTTCTGCGCCCCAACCTCTTATCTCTGTGCCCCAACCCCTTTTCCCACTTTTCTGGAAGGTAAGAACCCCTGAACCCCCTTCCTTCTGTTTCTCTACTCTCTCTTTTCTCTAGGCTTGCTTCCTTCACTATGAGCAACCTTCCACCCTCCATTCCTCCTTCTACTGCCTTGGCCTGTGTTCTCAAAAACTTCAAACCTCTTCAACTCACACCTGACCTCAAACCTCTTCAACTCACACCTGACCTCAAACCTAAATGTCTTATTTTCTTCTGCAATGCCGCTTGACCCCAATACAAACTTGACAGTAGTTCCAAATAGCCAGAAAATGGCACTTTCAATTTTTCCATCCTGCAAGATCTAAATAATTCTTGTTGTAAAATAGGCAAACGGTCTGAGGTGCCTGACGTCCAGACATTCTTTTACACATCAGTCCCTTCCTAGTCTCTCTGCCCAGTGCAGCTCGTCCCAAATCTTCCTTCTTTCCCTCCCGCCTGTCCCCTCAGTACCAACCCCAAGCGTCGCTGAGTCTTTCTAATCTTCCTTTTCTACAGACCCATCTGACCTCTCCCGTCCTCCCCAGGCTGCTCCTCGCCAGGCTGAGCTAGGTCCCAATTCTTCCTCAGCCTCTGCTCCTCCACCCTATAATCTTTTTATCACCTTCCCTCCTCACACCTGGTCCGGCTTACAGTTTCATTCCGTGACTAGCCCTCCCCCACCTGCCCAGCAATTTACTCTTAAAAAGGTGGCTGGAGCTAAAGGCATAGTCAAGGTTAATGCTCCTTTTTCTTTATCCCAAATCAGATAGCATTTAGGCTCTTTTTCATCAAATATAAAAATCCAGCCCAGTTCATGACTTGTTTGGCCGCAACCCTGAGACACTTTACAGCCCTGACCCTAAAAGGTCAAAAGGCCATCTTATTCTCAAAATACATTTTATTACCCAATCTGCTCCCGACATTAAATAAAACTCCAAAAATTAAATTCCGGCCCTCAAACCCCACAACAAGATTTAATTAACCTCGCCTTCAAGGTGTACAATAATAGAAAAAAGTTGCAATTCCTTGCCTCCACTGTGAGACAAATCCCAGCCACATCTCCAGCACACAAGAACTTCCAAACGCCTGAACCGCAGCAGCCAGGCGTTCCTCCAGAACCTCCTCCCACGGGAGCTTGCTACAAGTGCCAGGAATCTGGCCACTGGGCCAAGGAATGCCCGCAGCCCAGGATTCCTCCTAAGCCACGTCTCATCTGTGTAGGACCCCACTGAAAGTCAGACTGTTCAACTCACCTGGCAGCCACTCCCAGAGCCCCTGGAACTCTGGCCCAAGGCTCTCTGACTGACTCCTTCCCAGATCTTCTTGGCTTAGCGGCTGAAGACTGACACTGCCCGATCGCCTCAGAAGCCCCCTAGACCATCACGGACGCCGAGCTTCAGGTAACTCTCACAGTGGAAGGTAAGCCCATCCCCTTCTTGATCAATATGAAGGCGTCCCACTCCACATTACCTTCTTTTCAAGGGCCTGTTTCCCTTGCCTCCATAACTGTTGTAGATATTGATGGCCAGGCTTCTAAACCTCTTAAAACTCCCCAACTCTGGTGCCAACTTAAACAATACTCTTTTAAGCACTCCTTTTTAGTTATCCCCACCTGCCCAGTTCCCTTATTAGGCTGAGACACTTTAACTAAATTATCTGCTTCCCTGACTATTCCTGGACTACAGCTATATCTCATTGCCGCCCTTCTTCCCAATCCAAAGCCTCCTTTGCGTCCTCCTCTTGTATCCCCCCACCTTAACCCACAAGTATAAGATACCTCTATTCCCTCCTTGGTGACTGATCATGCACCCCTTACCATCTCATTAAAACCTAATCACCCTTACCCCGCTCAATGCCAATATCCCATTCTGCAGCATGCTTTAAAAAGATTAAAGCCTGTTATCACTTGCCTGCTACAGCATGGCCTTTTAAAGCCTATAAACTCTCCTTACAATTCCCCCATTTTACCTGTCCTAAAACCAGACAAGCCTTACAAGTTAGTTCAGGATCTGCGCCTTATCAACCAAATTGTTTTGCCTATCCACCCCGTGGTGCCAAACCCATATATTCTCCTATCCTCAATATCTGCCTCTACAACCAATTATTCTCTTCTAGATCTCAAACATGCTTTCTTTACTATTCCTTTGCACCCTTCATCCCAGCCTCTCTTCGCTTTCACTTGGACTGACCCTGACACCCATCAAGCTCAGCAAATTACCTAGGCTGTACTGCCGCAAAGCTTCACAGACAGCTCCCATTACTTCAATCAAGCCCAAATTTCTTCCTCATCTGTTACCTATCTCGGCATAACTCTCGTAAAAACACACGTGCTCTCCCTGCTGATCGTGTCTGATTAATCTCCCAAACCTCAATCCCTTACAAAACAACTCCTTTCCTTCCTAGGCATGGTTAGTGCGGTCATAATTCTTACACAAGAGCCAGGACCACACCCTGTAGCCTTTCTATCCAAACAACTTGACCTTACTGTTTTAGCCTAGCCCTCATGTCTGCGTGCAGTGGCTGCCACTGCTTTAATACCTTTAGAGGCCCTCAAAATCACAAACTATGCTCAACTCACTCTCTACATTTCTCATAACTTCCAAAATCTATTTTCTTCCTCATACCTGATGCATACACTTTCTGCTCCCTGGCTCCTTCAGCTGTACTCACTATTTGTTAAGTCCCACAATTACCATTGTTCCTGGCCGGGACTTCAATCCAGCCTCCCACATTATTCCAGATACCACACCTGATCCTCATGACTGCATCTCTCTGATCCACCTGATGTTCATCCCATTTCCCCACATTTCCTTCTTCCCTGTTTCTCACCCTGATCACGCTTGATTTATTGATGGCAGTCCCACCAGGCCTAATCACTTCACACCAGCAAAGGCAGGCTATGCTGTAGTACAAGCCACTAGCCCGCCTCTTAGAACCTCTCATTTCCTTTCCATTGTGGAAATCTATCCTCAAGGAAATAACTTCTCAGTGTTCCATCTGCTATTCTATCTGCTATTCTACTACTCCTCAAGGATTATTCAGGCCTCCTCCCTTCCCTACACATCAAGCTTGAGGATTTGCCCCCGCCCAGGACTGGCAAATTAGCTTTACTCAACATGCCCCGAGTCACAAAAACTAAAATACCTCTTAGTCTAGGTAGACACTTTCACTAGATAGGTAGAGGCCTTTCCTACAGGGTCTGAGAAGGCCACCGCAGTCATTTCTTCCCTTCTGTCAGACATAATTCCTCAGTTTAGCCTTCCCACCTCTACAGTCTGATAACAGACCAGCTTTTATTAGTCAAATCAGCCAAGCATTTTTTCAGGCTCTTAGTATTCAGTGACAGACTAATGGTCTATTAAAAACATACCTCACCAAGCTCAGCCACCAACTTAAAAAGGACTGGACAATACTTTTACCACTTTCCTTCTCAGAAGTCAGACCTGTCCTCAGAATGCTACAAGGTACAGCCCATTTAAGCTCCTGTATAGATGCTCCTTTTTATTAGGCCCTAGTCTCATTCCAGACACCAGACCAACTTAGACTGTGCCCCCAAATAACTTGTCATCCCTACTATCTTCTGTCTAGTCATACTCCTATTCACCATTCTCAACTACTCATATATGCCCTGCTCTTGTTTACACTGCCAGTTTACACTGTTTCTCCAAGCCATCACAGCTGATGTCTCCTGGTGCTATCCCCAAACTGCCACTCTAAACTCTTGAAGTAAATAAATAATCTTTGCTGGCAGGACTATGCTGAATCTCCTTAGGCACTCTCTAATTAGATGTCCTAGGTCCTCCCAATTCTTAGACCTTTTATACCTGTTTTTCTCCTTCTCTTATTCCATTTAGTTTCTCAATTCATCCAAAACTGTATCCAGGCCATCACCAATCATTCTATATGACAAATGTTTCTTATTACATCCCCACAATATCACCCCTTACCACAAGACCTCCCTTCAGCTTAATCTCTCCCACTCTAGGTTCCCATGCCGCCCCTAATCCCGCTTGAAGCAGCCCTGAGAAACATCGCCCATTCTCTCTCCATACCACCCCCCAAAAATTTTCGCCACCCCAAGACTTCAACACTATTTTGTTTTATTTTTCTTATTAGTATAAGAAGGCAGGAATATCAGGCCTCTGAGCCCAAGCCAAGCCATCACATCCCCTGTAACTTGCACGTATATACGCCCAGATGGCCTGAAGTAACTGAAGAATCACAAAAGAAATGAAAAGGCCCTGCCCCACCTTAACTGATGACATTCCACCACAAAAGAAGTGTAAATGGCCGGTCCTTGCCTTAAGTGATGACATTACCTTGTGAAAGTCCTTTTCCTTGCTCATCCTGGCTCAAAAAGCTCCCCCACTGAGCACCTTGAGACCCCCACTCCTGCCCACCAGAAAACAAACCCCCTTTGACTGTAATTTTCCTTTACCTACCCAAATCCTATGAAACGGCCCCACCCTTATCTCCCTTCCCTGACTCCTTTCGGACTCAGCCTGCCTGCACCCAGGTGAAATAAACAGCCATGTTGCTCACACAAAGCCTGTTTGGTGGTCTCTTCACACTGACTCGAGTGAAACTAATGTTTCCTCTTCTAGCTGCTATACTAGCTCTGTCTTCCATTTCTTGGGAAACGTCTACAATAAAATTATTTCTGTATACTTTTAATCCTGATTTCTTCTCTACCTACTTAATGATTTGGCAATGCATGATCAGCCATTACACTACTAATAAAATCACATTTTCAAGGTCATCAGTAACCTCCTCATGACCAAACTCAGTAACCCTTTTCAGTCTTCCTTTTCCCTGACTACCCTGCATTATCTAACATTTAACTCTTTTCTCTTCATTATCTCTCTTGCCTAGTTTCCATGAGATTACACTTACCGCTAAGCAGATTCTCTCCTTAACTTTGTGACAAATCTTTTTAGTCCTTTATTGGCTCTTCAATAGTCTGCCTCCACAGCTCCTCAGGCTTCTCTCCATGTCCTTTTATTTTCTTTCATCTTCATTACATTCTTCCTTGTTATTATTATTATTATTATTATTATTTGAGACAGAATCTCACTCTGTCACCAGGCTGGAGTGCATTGGCATGATCTCGGCTCACTGCAACCTCTGCCTCCCAGGCTCAAGGGATTCTCCTGCCTCAGTCTCTGGAGTAGCTGGGATTACAGGTGCACACCACCATGCCTGGCTAATTTTTTGTATCTTTAGTAGAGACAGGGTTTCACTATGTTGGCCAGGCTGATCTCGAACTCCTGACCTCAGGTGATCCACCGGCCTCGGCCTCCCAAAGTGCTGGGATTACAGGTGAGAGCCACCGCGCCCAGCCCCTATTTTTTTCTGTTGCTATTGCCTTTGCTTCAGTGCTCATTTCTTAGAAATGGATCTCAAATTTTGTATTTCCAGTTTCAATGCCCAACCCTCTTCCTATACTTGAGGCAATTATTCATTACTACCATATTTTCCCAAATTCTACACTTTAAAATAAATCTCATTGTCTTCACCTAAATGGCTCTGCCTCCTGCATTCCTTTTGTTTTTCATTTTTTCCAGGTCTCCATATACTAAGTGTATTCATTCCACATTTACTCTGCTCACGCTGTATCAGTTTAAGGATCCAAACAGAAAACTAGAAACCACTAAAAATACTTTAAACAGAAAGAACTTTCTACAGGAAATTGGTTCACAAGTGATGGAAGACCTGAAAAGCAAGACAGGATGTCTCAGTCTATTTCTGCTCCTATAACGAAATTCAGCAGAATGGGTAATTTATAAATAATAGAAATTTATTTTTGACTTTTCTGAAGGCTGGGAAATCTAAGATCAAGGCAAGTTCAGTGTCTGGTGAGGGCTGGGTCTCTCTGTTTCCAAGATGGTATCTTGGAAACACTTATGTCCTCCAGAAGTGAAAAACACAGTGTCCCTACATGGTGGAAGGTGGAAGGTAGAAGGTCAAAGGGGGCTTAAGCTAGTTCCCTCCAGCCCTTTTATAAGGCACTAATCCCTTGCTCAGAGCAGAGCCCTCATGACTTAATCACGTCCCAAAATGTCCCATCTCTATGACCACCACAGTGGGGATCAAGTTCCAATAGATGAATTTGGGGGGCACATTTAGATCATAGCACAAGGGATGGTGAGGCAACACATAGATTAGCAACTGCTAATCTTAGCTAGAAGGATAAGGAGAGGAAGTTTTGTAGAAAGCTCAAGATTTAAGTTCACTCAGAAGAAACTGGAACTATGCCAGAAGCTATAGCAACAGGAAAGATGCAGCTGTTCCCAGAGAAGCTGTTCAAGTCAGGAAGAGAGGGTGAGAAGTACCCTAGATTCTCACTTATTCTTGTCCGCCAGTCTTCCCTAGCGCCTCCTACTGACCAAACCAATCTAGAAGCCAGTGGTGATCATAACCTGGGAAATGCAACCTACAGAAGTCATCCCTCCCTCCCTCCATCCCTCCCCAACTCTGCTATACAGACCAGAGTCAGAGGAGAGTGAAGACTGGATGTGACAGCAAAATAGACCAAAAATGGATTATTCTGTATCCATTTTTACTATTCAGCCATCTTTTCCTCCCATGCAACACCACCAAGCTTCCACCTAATATGTTATAACTATTCTTTGTAGAAAGTTGTTACCACGTGCTCCTAAAGAAAGGAGATACAAACCTCTGTGTCTGTCCCTATGTCTACCTCAATAATTCAGGGACTCCTCATGATATGCAGTTATCTACATCTATTTCAGATGTAATTTCTCATTGGACTAGTGACTGAAACTCAACTGTAAAACTCAACTGTAAAGTTAAGCACTGCCAACATCCCTTTTAATAAAAAGTAGAGGAAAGAAAAAGAGGAAAACATAATGTCCTTAGCAGCCTCAGTCCCCATTTCTGTAACTGATGTCAAGACCATAGCTAATATTTTTTGATATAAACGCTTTTCTGAGATGTAACTCATATACTGTACAATTCATCAATTCAAAATATGTAATTCAATGGTTTTTATTATAGTCAGAGTTGTACAGCTATCACCATAGTTTTAGAAGATGTTCATCACCCTCAAAACAAACTGCTCTCATTAACAGTCACATTCCATTGTTGAAGATCCCCCCTCTCATTTCTTTGAAGATCAGTTCAAGACTTAGCCACCTAGGCTTTCGGGCTCTTCTCCAGATTCTGAAATCTGTAGCATTTACTGTCTGGACAATTCATTTGGATTCCCCTTAGAGCCACTCATCTTTTTATGTTTGTGCTCTGTCTCTCCAATTAGATTATAAGCTCTTAAGAGAAAGACCCTTGTCTTGATTGAAGAGATAGAAAAAAATTTAGAAATGTAGCTTCTTCATCGAATTTAATCCTTTTTCATTTGTGTTTGATTAATTCATATTACTGCACGCTCTTCTCCTAACAGAGATTTTCTTTCTTAATCATTTTCCCAGAGAAAATAATTCAAAACTGCCGGAACAGACTTAAACAGAAAATTTAAGGTGTTCATTAAAATGCAGAAATGGAACAGATTAGAAAAAAAAAAAATCAGAAATCACTTATTATTCTCATCTACTGTGAATATGCATTTAAGATGTGCTGGAAATGCTGATGTTTCTTTTTTCCCAGTATTAAAATAGTGCCCATTCACTGTCGTATATAACAAAGTGTGATATTAACCAATGGGGGAATAAAACACATTCATTTCCTCTAACAAATACTAAATTTGCAAATTAAAGTTGGTGTTAGATCTAGTGCACTTGTAATCAATTCTTTCAAATGTATAAATATTTATATATGTTTTTAAATATGTGTAAGGATACTTTGAAGTGTTTCTTATGAACTGGAACACCTGTACCTGTTGTTTGTAGTTTTCTTTTTCCTCTCCTCTCTTCCCTTCCTTCATTCTTTTCTCATCCTTTTCTTTTTTTTTTCTTATATCCTCTTGCTTCTTCCATTTCTCTTAGGAAGACATTGGTACAACTTCTTATACTTGTTAGGAACAATCTTGAAATCTAAGAAAATTAAAATAACTGTAAGAGGAAGTTCTTATAAAATTAGTGTGAAGTTTTTTTCCCTCTCTAAATCTTATGGTCACCATAAAAATAGCAACAAGTCATGTATCCTTTATATTACACTCTAAAATGAATCCTTACCTTGAACACTATTTTGAGATATACCAAAAATTTTACATTAGACAGCATCGGGTAACATTTTTGTAGTGCTTATTTTGTGTGTGGAATTGCATAAATGGATGGGAATGTTTTATAATGTACTAGAGAAAGACATAAAAAGAAAATAATCACAAGGCAGTGAGGAAATGATGTATAAAATGTGATAGGAGCACTGAGCCTGGTCATTCAGTTTACAAGTAATTATGAATGTCCAGTTTGTGCAAGGTACTACTCTAGGTGCTGGGGATACCAAGTATTTTCCTTCAAGCAATTCATGGTTAATACATAGTGACATTACAGTGCGATAATCCACCTGAAATTTAAAGGTGAATACAGAATGTTATGTGGAAACTAGAGAAGGAAGTCAGGACAGGGAAAGGAATTTCAGGAGTGTCAAGAAAACTTTTGAAAAGAATTTACTTCAGACTGGGATCTTGCACAATGATTAGAAGTAGAACATACTCTACCTTGTAGAAAAAACAAAAAAAAACGGTGTGTGGAGATGAAAAGGACAAGAAAAGGGCATCCCATGCAGAAGGGATAGCACAAGATTGTCTTCATCTACTGAGGCTGCTTTAACAAAGTACCATGAACTGGGTCACAACAGAAATTTATTTCTCACAGTTCTGGGGGCTGGGAAGTTCAAGATCAAGGTGATGATAGACTGGGAGTCTGGGAAGGTCCTCTTGCTAGTTCAAAGATAGCCATCGCCTCACCACGTCCCCACATGGTGGAAGGAGTGAGTAAGCTCCCTTGGACTTCTTTTATTTTATTTTATTGTTATACTTTAAGTTTTAGGGTACATGTGTACAACGTGCAGGTTTGTTACATATGTATACATGTGCCATGATGGTGTGCTGCACCCATTAACTTGTTATTTAGCATTGGGTATATCTCCTAATGCTATCCCTCCCCCTTCCCCCCACCCCACAACAGTCCCTGGTGTGTTATGTTCCCCTTCCTGTGTCCATGTGTTCTCATTGTTCAATTCCCACCTATGAGTGAGAACATGCAGTGTTTGGTTTTTTATCCTTGCGATAGTTTGCTGAGAATGATGGTTTCCAGTTTCACCCATGTCCCTACAAAGGACATGAACTCATCATTTTTTATGGCTGCATAGTATTCCATGGTGTATATGTGCCACATTTTCTTAATCCAGTCTATCATTGATGGACATTTGGGTTTGTTCCAAGTCTTTGCTATTGTGAATAGTGCCGCTATAAACATACGTGTGCATGTGTCTTTATAGCAGCATGATTTATAATCCTTTGGGTATATACCCAGTAATGGGATGGCTGGGTCAAATGGTATTTCTAGTTCTAGATCCCTGAGGAATCGCCACACTGACTTCCACAATGGTTGAACTAGTTTACAATCCCACCAACAGTGTAAAACTGTTCCTATTTCTCCATATCCTCTACAGCACCTGTTGTTTCCTGACTTTTTAATGATCGCCGCTCTACCTGGTGTGAGATGGTATCTCATTGTGGTTTTGATTTGCATTTCTCTGATGGCCAGAGATGATGAGCATTTTTTCATGTGTTTTTTGGCTGCATAAATGTCTTCTTTTGAGAAGTGTCTGTTCATATCCTTCGCCCACTTTTTGACGGGGTTGTTTGTTTTTTTCTTGTAAATTTGTTTGAGTTCACTGTAGATTCTCGATATTAGCCCTTTGTCAGATGAGTAGATTGCAAAAATTTTCTCCCATTCTGTAGGTTGCCTGTTCACTTTGATGGTGGTTTCTTTTGCTGTGCAGAGCTCTTTAGTTTAATTAGATCCCATTTGTCAATTTTGGCTTTTGCTGCCATTGCTTTTGGTGTTTTAGACATGAAGTCCTTGCCCATGCCTATGTCCTGAATGGTATTGCCTAGGTTTTCTTCTAAGGTTTTTATGGTTTTAGGTCTGACATGTAAGTTTTTAATCCATCTTGAATTAATTTTTGTGTAAGGTGTAAGGAAGGGATCCAGTTTCAGCTTTCTACACATGGGTAGCCAGTTTTCCCAGCACCATTTATTAAATAGGGAATCCTTTCCCCATTTCTTGTTTTTCTCAGCTTTGTCAAAGATCAGATAGTTGTAGATATGCAGCGTTATTTCTGAGGGCTCTGTTCTGTTCCATTGGTCTATATCTCTGCTTTGGACTTCTTTTATAAAGGGACTAATACCATTCATGAGGGCTCTACCGCTCTGGCCTCATTACCTCCCTAAGGCCCCAGCTCCTAATTCATAGGATTTTAACATATGAATGGGGGGCAGGCACAAACATTCAGACCATAGCAATGACGTGTATAAAGAACCAAGTATTGTCTTTCAATGACCACAGATTGGTATCTCTGAATTTCCAGGTGCTCCTGAGGAATTCACAGGAGACAAGACTGGGAGGCAAGCAAGCAAGAATCAAGCCATTGAACCTTTTTGTGCCATGCTAAGATCATCAGATTTCATTCTGAACACAATAGGAAGCCATTAAGAAATTGTTAAGTAACATTACTATCAGGTTTGTGTTTTAGAAAAATTAGTCTACTCCAGTGACAGGATATGCTGGCCAGCTGAATGTTGGAAGAAAAGTATGGAGGATAGAAGGAGATTTGTGAAGAATCCCCATTGCAGTTCTACAAATGGGAAAGTATAAGGGCCTGAATTGAGGCTCTGGCAGTGGGGATGGAGAAGAGAGTAAGAAGGATAGAGAAAGTTAGTTTAGAAACAATAGTACTTAGCACTTCTAATTGTATAGAGAGGATAGAAGAGGAAAAATTATTGTGGCTTGTGCAGCTTATAAGGAACTAGGTAGAGGAATATTTGAAGAGGAAGAAATGAGTTAAATTTTGAACATACTGTGCTTACCATTCTAAGATAACATTAAAATATTCAGGAGGCAAGCCAGGCGTGGTGGCTCATGCCTGTAATCCCAGCCTTTGGAAGATCAAGGCAAGCGGATCACCTGAGACCAGGAGTTTCAGACCAGCCTGGCCAACATGGTGAAACCCCATCTCTACTAAAAATACAAAAAATTAGTTGGGTGTGGTGGCGGGCACCTGTAATCCCAGCTACTCAGGAGGCTGAGGCAGAAGAATCTCTTGAACCTGGGAGGTGGAGGTTGCAGTGAGCCGAGATCGCGCCATTGCACTCCAGCCTGGGTGACAAGAGTGAAACTCTGTCTCAAAACAAAAAAAAAAAAAAAAGAAAATTCAGGAGACAGTTGGAGGTACGGGTTGATGTTTGAGGAAAGAAGTCAGTGTTGGCTGTGTGTATGTGCGACAGAGAAAGGGTGTGAGGGGAGAGATACAAAGTTGGGGGGAAGAGAAGTCTTGGACCAAAAGGAACACCGTACTTAAGCATCCTGCAGATGAAGAGAGAAGTCATAAATGGCAGATAAGCAGTTGGAAGGAAAACCAGAGAGAGTGCTAGAACCACAAGAGCAGTTTTGAAAAGGAGTAGGCAACTGTGTCAAATACAACAAAGATATATGCACATTTATTTCTTTATACTTTTCCATTTCCTAAAAGTTTTCTAACCTTAGTTTTTATTTTAATAGATAGAAAATCTCATACATAACCAACATCACTCCATCTTTACTCCATCCCGAAAATTACTTCATTAGAAAAAAATTCTATTTTTAAAGCCCTGCGGGATGACCAAATTTGTGTTTCAGAAGGTCATTCTAACTGAAAGTAATTTAGAGGCTCTAGTAATAGTTTCAGACATGACAGAGAGAAAGTGATGAATTCAGGCAATATATTTATTATTGAATTGATGGAATTCTATATCTGAATCAGAAAGGAAAAGTGAAGGAGATGAAAGAGTCATTTTTAATTTAGAGGTATCAGGGCTGAGCATCTAGACAAAAGATGGCCCTATCCGAGAGGTTTTAAAAACTAGGTACTGAATTGGGAAAGGTGTATTAGCCAGGGTTCTGCAGAAAACAGAATCAATGGAGTTTAAAGAGATATATAAGAGGAAATTCATTATGGAAATTGTCTCACAAGATTATGGAGACCCGGAAGTCCTACAATATAAAAGCTGGAGAACAAAAAAAGCCAGTGGAGTAATTGAGTCTGAGGCTAAAACCTGAGAACCAGTGAGTGTGGTGAGTGTTAGGGGATGCTGGCGTAGGTTTTGAGGGCTGACGACCCCAAAACCAGGAGTTCTGATGTTCAAGGTCAGGAGAATATGGAATCCCTGGTTTAAGAAGACTGAGTAAATTCACCCTTTCTCCACTTTTTCATTCTATTTGGGCCATCAAAAGATTTGACAGTGCCTACCCACATTGGTGAGGGTGATCTTCTTTTCTCAGTCTACTGATTCAAATGCTAATTTTTTCTAGAATTACCCTCCTAGACACACCCATAAATAATGTTTACCAGCCGTTGTGTCATCCCACAGCCTGCTCGAGCTGATACATAAAATTAACCATTATGGAAGGGACAAGTAGTAGATAACAAAAGGCAATCCAATGTATTCTCCTAAGTAGTGTATTCTTTTTGCTTTCCATTCTAGACATAACTCTGGTGGTGATTGGTGCTACTTATTAAGTATTTCCTGCTCTCCATCTCCCTGACACGTGGTTGAATTGCACTTCTTCTCCTACTTCTAAATGAGTGCACCTTGTGATGAGTTTTAGCCAACAAATTGTGAGCAAAAGGAACTTGGGCCACTTGAACACCAGAGCACTTTCTTGCTAATATGAGGACCTCCACAACTCTCTTCCCTGTGACACTGTAACTGTCCTTGTTTGAGTTGATAGCTGGACAGGGAGCCTGGGTTCTTGAATGAGGACAATGAGCAGAATTCCTCTTCCTGACCCACAGTGGACACATGTCATGAGCACGAATTAAACTTTTGTTGTTTAAAGCCATGAAAACTTGGAGAAGTTATCTCAGCATAACCTAGTCTTTCCTGACAAATATATGCTCCCTGGATAATTTCATAATCTCCCTTATCTTCAGTTGCTATTTATGCACTGATGAATCCAGATCCACTGCTCCAGCTCTCACTCCTGAAATCCAGACTCTTGTTTCTAGAACTACCTGTAGAATGTCACAAACATTTCAAATTGACCAGTCTAAAATAAACTCATCAGTTGTGACTGCATTTTTCCTGAGCACTAACTCTGTCCCAGGTACTTGTCATAACTTTTATATAAATTATATCATTTCATTCACACAATAACCCCAAGAGCCAGATACTATCTATATTCCTGTTTCCAACCCTAAATCCCAAGGGGAATAGGAGGTGGTAAAGAAGATGGTGAAAGTACAGCTAGAGAGGTGGAAGGAGAATCAAGACAGGTGAGCAAAGAAGAGAATCACAACTAATAATTAGTAATACAGAGAAGTCAAAGGAGGCAAAATAAAATCATTTTACTGCTTTGGAATTAGGAAATCACTAGTAACCTCAGGAAAAACACTCATAATGCAGTGAGGTAAGGTGGAGAGAGTGAATATGGAAAACTCCAGAACTTTGGTGATAATTAGGAAAAGGAAGGAGACAAGATATTGGCTGGAAGTGGGCTCAGGATTTAAAGATTTAGTTTAGGAATTGTTTTTAAAGAGATACAAGCATGTTTATAGGCTAAGATGAGAATGCAATGTAAGATGAGAATGTAAACATAAAAAAGAATGTGAGAATAGTTGATGAGGTAAGCTCCAGAAAGAGCTAGAAATGGAACCATGACACAGTTGTAGGATTTAGAGTTAGGCAAGAAAAGAGCTTTCTATTCTTCTAAAGTTGTGTAAGAAATGATAATGGTACAGACAGGCTTAGAGGTGCAGTTAGGATTTAAACCAGTTCATGTCTGATGTTCTCAAGAATCTTTGTAAATATGGCAAGGCCATCTGCCCAGAGTTCAAGGAGGATTGGTCACAGGGCATGTTTAAAATATTTATTTGAACTTATAAAAACAATGAGCTTAAAAAATTCAATACTAAAATGCAACTTGGAAAGCACTTTTTAGAAAATAATAAATCCAATAATGAGTGAAGAGTGAGTACTGATTCTTTGTCACAGCTAACTTCTATTTAATCATTCGTGAAGCTCTGTGTAGTGTGATGATTGCTGCTTACAAGTAATCTCAAATTTCATTGTTATCCATCATTTTAATTTCCTCTAGGACTAAGCTTTTTACTAGAGCAGTTGACTTTTGTTCCTAATGTGTGATTTAAGTGGCTTTTCTTTTTTCTTTTGACAGTCTCACTCTGTAGCCAGGCTGGAGTGCAGTGGCACGATCTTGGCTCACTGCAACCTCCGCCTACCGGGTTCAAGTGATTCTCCTGCCTCAGCCTCCCGAGTAGCTGGGACTACAGGCCCATGCCACCACACCCAACTAATTTTTGTATTTTTGGTAGAGATGGGGTTTCACCATGTTGGCCAGGCTGGTGTCGATCTCCTGACCTCGTGATCTGCCCGCCTCAGCCTCCCAAAGTGCTGGGATTACAGGCGTGAGCCACTGTGCCTGGCCTTAAGTGGCTCTTCAAATTAGGAAGAAGACCTATAAGACAGAAAGATAACTGACCAGGAAATTAGCAGGCCCTGCCTCCAAACCTAATTCTACTACCAGCTCACTGACACCTCCCAAAACTGCCTCTCTTCTCCATGTATGTAATTACACATGAATCTACTCCCAGTTCTAATATCCCAGTTCACTCTAATATGATTTGTCTTTGTGGCCCCGCCCAAATCTCATCTCGAACTTTAATCCCCACATGTCGTGGAAGGGGCACGGTGGGAGGTGATTCGATCATGGGGGTGGTTTCCCTCATGCTATTCTCATGATAGCGCGTGAGTTCTCACAAGATCTGATGGTTTTATAAGTGGTGGTTTCCCCTGCTCTCTCTCTCACCTGCCACCATGTAAGACATGCCTGCTTTTCCTTCCATCATAATTGTGCATTTCCTGAGGCCTCCCCAGCTGTGCAGAACGGTGAGTCAATTAAACCTCTTTTTTGTATAGATTACCCAGTCTTAGGATGTCTTTATAGCCATGTGAAAATGAACTAGTAAAACCTCCTTCTATTTCAACTCCTCATCCACCCATATTCATGTATAGCAAGAGGGCTCTTGACCTTTACAAAGAAAGAAGATTCAAGAGAGCAAAGTATTTTAGACAAATCCCAAACTGCAATATCAGTCTGTTAATCAATAACTTGTTCTCTTAAGTATAACTATCCCCTCAATGATCCAGAGCATCATGGATATAAGGACCTTCTGGTGCATGTATTGGCACAGCATAGAAGTCCCTGAGGCTCCCAGTGAGGCATAAGAAAATATGTGCCTTTTATGTATGTGTATGTGGCTGTGAGTAGTATGTGGTGTGTGTGTGTATAGGTGGTATGTGCATATGATATATGCATTAGTGTGATACTAATGCTATAATAATACTAATGCTATAATATACTAATACTAATATACTAATGCTATAATAAATAAATCCTACAATATAGTAGCTCAATAAAAAAGATGTTTCTTTCTCTTGTGTCACAGCCCAATGTGAGTGTTTCTGGGTGGTGGAAGTTCGCCTATTGTGCAGTAATTCAGGGACCCTTACTCCTGCCATCTCATGGCTCTGTATTTCCTCAGATCTCAGGTTTACTGCATCCAGTCAGAAGGATAAAGAGATGGCAGAGAAGGCATGCTCACTTCTTAAACCAGAAATGATACACATCCCTTCCTTTCGCATTTTCTTGGTGAGTACTGATCACATGACCACAACTTGAAACAGCTGAGACTGGTAATGGTGGCCCCTGGCAAGGCACCATCTCCCAGCTACAATATGGAAAGGGAAGTATAAGTATTTATTGGCATCCAGCCATCTCGGCCACAGCCTGCCTCTCTGATATAGCCTTCTTCCCACACATAAAGCACCCTCTTTATGCCTCACCACCTCTCCAAGGATGTTGACCTAAAGTCCCATCCAATCACTGTGCCTGGTGGTGTAGAACATTCTCCATCAGGGACAGATGTGTGTGTCATCTCATGGGCCACTGACCTATATTCCAATTAAAATTTCTTTTGGGTAAAGGGAAGAATGGGAGCTACTTAGCAGCCGTGGTCTGTAGCCATAAGAAATCTTCCCAGGAAGAAACAATATAGACCCCCTGCCTTAGCAATGGAAGACATCCGTTGCTTTGATTCTGCTTCGGCTTTATTTATCTTGTCATAGCTCTCTGTGGCCCCTGGCTGTGTTCCCTGGGAGTTTTCTATTATCTTTATATTTGAACTAAGCATTGAGAAGTGTTCTCTCCTTGAAGCCTACATAGCTTTTTCAACCCGTGTTCTGCTGGTGTCATTTGGGAGCCTTCAGGCTGATTTATAAATGCCAGTTTTTAAAAATCTCAGCTTGTGATGACTTTATCAATATAATTTACTAAAAATCTCAGTTGATTCTATTCACCTCCACGTGCCAGGATCCTTTGACAAACAATTCAGCACTGCTTAATTTCATGGCTTTCTTGCCCTTATGACTCTTTTTCATCTTTCTGGTAGCTCCTTTGTGGCCATCTAAAAATTAGACCAGAGTGGGGAGGAAACATCCTTTATGTGTTCTTTGCTGCAAGAGTAAGGTTCCTGTTTAACTAAAAATTTCAAATGGGTCTTTGTTGCTTGAACTTCTTTCTATTATTATTAGTGTCTCAAGTTCAAAACGTCTGCTTTTTCCAATTCTAAAAGTTCTCAAATTTCAAGATTCTTCAAGTCTCTTTCCTATTATTTCTGCTCCAAGTCTCCAACTCTTGCCTAAGCTTACCTAAGCTTTGAGACGCCTGCTCAAAGAAACCAGCTCTTCCTCTAGTTTCCAATGGCTGCCAGGATTCCTTGGCTTCTGGCCCATGACTCTGGTCTCTTTCTCTTCAGTCACATTGCCTCCTCCTCGTGTATGTGTGTGTTGCCTCCCTCTCCTTCCTCTTATAAAGATATATGTAGTTGCATTTAGGGCCCACCCAAATAATTCAGGACAGTTTTCCCCATCTCAAGTACCTTAGAGTAATCACATCTGCAAGAACATTTCTCCAGATAAGGTAACATTTACAGGTTCCAGGATTTAGGACCTGACATCTTTTTTTTTTTTTTTTTTTCTTGAGACAGAGTCTCGCTCTGTCACCCAGGCTAGAGTGCAGTGGCGCTATCTCAGCTGACTGCAACCTCCGCCTCTTAGGTTCAAGTAATTCTCCTGCCTCAGCCTCCCAAGTAGCTGGGATTACAGGCACCCTCCACCACACCTGGCTAATTTTTTGTATTTTTAGTACAGATGGAGTTTTGCCATGTTGGCCAGGCTGGCCTCGAACTCCTAGCCTCAAGTGATCCACACATCTCAGCCTCCCAAAGTGCTGGGATTACAGGCATAAGCCACTGCGCCTGGCTGGACCTGACATCTTGAGGGCCTTTATTCACTCTACCATCATTAGGGTAGTGGATCATGAGCCACATCTGACACAGGCTATGGGTGGTTGTGTAAGTGTTAGGTATGATATGGTACGTTGGGAGGTGTATTATGGAATATGTATTGTGGGGAATGTGTAGGAGATAACCGCATTGTGGCACATAGTGGAGTGAGTATCTTTGTGTGTGTGTCATATGTGTGGCATAGAGGTATGTTTGGGCATGTGATATGTGTGCCTGATATTATGCAATGTGTATATTTGTAGCGTATTTGAGTGTACTGTGTGGGGGTGTGAATTGTTGTGAATGTGTATGTTTGCAATGTGCCTTGTGTTTGTGCACATGGGTAATGTGTGCATTTGTAATATTGTGTAGCATAAGCATGTTTGCATCTATGTGAATGCATGCATTTGAGTTTTGTGGGTGGTTTGTGTATACGTGGTATGGCTCTACACGCAGATAGTGTGTGTGAGATGTACATGTGCATAGTATGTGTGTATATGTATTTGTGTGTGTGTGTGTGTGTGTAAGATTCCTTAGAGCCTCACATCAGCATTTGTTTCACTCCCATTATGACTAATATTTGATCATAAAAGCCTAAGAAATGCAGATTTGGCAAAAACCAAAACTCATAACTTAAAATGCTGAAAGGAAAGGGAGACTTGGAGCTTCCAACTACGAGGCTCCCAGTCCTAGAATTCCTCTTAAACACAGTTTCCTATTTTCTTCTGCTGCATAAGGGATCTTCTAGCCCTCCATGCCTTGGTGCCCCCTTGAGGGCCTTGAGGAATCGATCAGACAAAATTGCTCACCTCAGCCTCCTACTAAAAACTCTGAGTAAGTGGATTTGGGGGCATGAAGTCTGAACTGTGTCCTAGAGTGAAATAGACAATGTCATCCCAAACCTGTGGCTACCTTATTAAGAGCAATGTGAAGGAGGGGGTTGGAGCTCTGGAGGGAGGGGAATGGGGAAGACACTTGTTCCTTGCTCTGTCAACTCTACTTTGGCAAAGCAAGGAAGAGCCAGGATTTTCATATACATGAGGTTGTCTTTGTTGTAGCATCTTGTCAAATAAATTGAGTCTTTAATGTGCAGTGTGTTTCCCACCCCCTCCCAAACGTTCACTTTCAAGGAGACACAGTATCAAAGGATGGCACGCACTCAATTTCACGAACCAATAAACACAGCTTTTGCATTAATTACCATTTTCAGCTCCTTGGAAAACCATGATGAGAGTTATCAGGAAGATGTTCATTATTGCCAGGCTTTATCTGATGGAAATGGAAATCTGGCTTGTCACAAAGTGAAGATCCCCAAATGAAAACCAGCTATCACTTGTGGGAACAGGTCTGGTTGCCCTCAGATAGTTTTTCAACATTTTATTAGCAACACTGGGCTACGGGTAAAACTTCTTTCTGCAGCCCTCTCTTCACTGACTGCCTGGCTCAAAAGGATGTCAGCATTTCCAGTTCTAGCCTTGCTACTCTGTTCAACCCTCTGCTGGTCAAGACCATACTATGTGACCATGTGTCTTGGTCCCTCAGTGGAGAATCCAGGCAAGGTATCCGTTTTGCCCAGGCTGGATCAGTCAGAGTCTCTCCCCTATACCTTATTGTGAGGCCTGGGGACTGATTTTTACTAGAACTGAGTTGAGTTCATGAGTTTGACTACAGAAGACATTAATTTCTGCTGCTGAAACCCCAGAGTTGTACAAGGACCTTTTCTTCCACCCGGAGTTTGGAAGGAACTCCAAATTCTCCCAGTACTTTAACAAACTTCCGTAGTATCTTTCCAATGAATTCCTTTTTTCTTTAAGCTCAGAAGGGTTGGTTTATGTTTCTTGCAACCCAAAGAATTCAAATTAATATTTCCTTTGGGATGTAGCTTAGAAACCAACGAGCTAATCATATTTTCAGCATGTTGCTGAAAATGAACCCTAAATCCTCCTGGAGAACAGCCTCAACATTTTTAGTAGCTATATTACCTCCCTCACTCTCTCCTCACTTCCCCCAGATTCTAAAAAAATCTTTAAGGGACTTGAGAATTTGTCACACTCTACCCAGGGACTTGACCTGCTTCTTACCAAAGTGTAGTTAGAACTAGGGACATTCTGGAAGGGAAACTATAAAGCGGGATTAGAGAGACTCCATTTTTAAGTACCCAGAAGCTTCCCCTGATACCCTTTCAGGCAGCTTTATAGAAAATTCCCCTGGAACCTCAGGCAGTGGATTCCAGCAAGTTCTGCAAGCTTGGCACCACAGTGAGCTCTTTGCCATCCAGTATGCCACAGCCCTGGAGGGGTCCTTTTCAATGGCATCTGGAGCTCAGCCCTGTAGAGGTCATTTCTTTGGGCTCTCTATCTCAGCCCTAGGGGCAGTGGCTGCTCTTCACATCTATTATTCCTGTGTTCTACAGAGTTCTCTTCATATCATATTAGCCAATCCCTCATTGCATCAATCCCCTGTTATAGTTTATAATTTTATACTAAACTTCTCCTTCAAAAATTCCTGCATAGCTTCTGTCTCCTAGGTAGACCCTGACTGGCTGATATAGTTAGTATCCCCATTTTAGAGATAAGGAAGCTGGGGTTAATGAGGTAAGTAAGACACCTGTGGACAAGGAGCTACCAAAGGGAAGAGAAAGAACTAGTATACCAGTTCTGTCTAATGACAAAGGCTGTCCTTCATGACCTGGAGACTCCCACAGCCTGCATGATTCCTGGAGACAGTCAGTAGTTTAATAGGGTGATTGCAGGCAAAGCCTTTAAGCATAATGTCTTTTAAACCAGTGCTATTTCATCTGATCTTCAGACTTATACCACTATGCAAACTGTTTGTTACTGATGTGCAATGAGATAAGCACAAAAATTGAAAGGGTACAAAATCTCAATTGGAAGGAAAAACCTTTTTTATTGAATGTTTATTGCACAGCATGGTGATTTATACAATAATAGTGTATTGTACATTTCAAAACTGCTAAGAGTACATTTCATATGCTCTCGTCACAAAAAAAATGATAAGTAAGAGAGGCCAAGTGGGGGCTGTGGAGAAAAAAAGGAGAAAGAAAAATAAGTGATAAGTATTTGAGGTGATGAATATGTAAATTAGCTTGATTTAATTATTTCATATTATATTCATAGATCATAGCATCACTTTATATCCCATAAACATATGAAAATGTAAATTGTCAACTTACAATAAAATCTTTTAAAAAGAAATTTCACATTATGACAACATTCAAATTCATTTCTATTATATTTTACAAAAGTAGTACAGATCCACAACAATTTAAAAAGAAAAGACAATACTAATTCCCGTACTATGGACAATTTTCTAAACCTTAGGACAAGATTAAGCATAAATATACCTCTGCAGTTGTTGCTGCTTTTTGAATTATAAGTGGAGAATCACTTGAGTCTGGGAGGTGGAGGTTGCAGTGAGCCAAGATTGTGCCATTGCACTCCAGTCTGGGCAACAAGAGTGAAACTTCATCTCAAAAAAAGAAAAACCTATTATCAGGGTGGAGATAAGGAGAGATTATAACTAGTATAATTATCACAGGACATAGATGTGCTGTAAAGAACATATAAAATTAATCATCTTTGCCTAGTGTTTGAAAGTATACAGATCTATAGAGACTTTATAGAACCCTTTTTAAACTTCACGATGTTTTACCCATGTTAGTGTGAGCACCAATGTAGTTCTTGACATCTCTGTTAATAATCAGTTAGGGAAATTTCAAGTAAGCAGTCTAGATAAAAAGTAAATTGATATATTTAACCATATTAAGTTATTTTTTATTCAAGGTATGGTATAATATGTAAATTCATTCAAAATATGATAATGTGAATATCATATATGTCTTTAGTTCTCCATACATTTCCTTATTTGGTTCCCTCTTAAACTTACATTGTAATACATTAACTGGTGATCATACATTTACTGATTAGTAACTGTGTGCACAGATCTGAGCTAGTCTTTGTGGGTGATTCAGAAGTACTGTGAGTTACCCTTGTGTTGGTTATAATCTGAACCAATCTCAGTGCTATGAATAGGAGAATGGAAAAGCTACAGTGGAATCCAGTGGCTAACAATGAATTAAGTTCTGTAGCATAAATTACAAATAATCCAGAAGATAAAAAATGCAGACATCATTATGAGTGAAATAACCAAGTCATGGAAAAAGAGGCTTTGAGTTGGTCCCTGACACCCAAGCCTCCTTATGCTGTAGCTAAGGTGACCTGATTTGAGAAACAGTAAAAAAGTAGCACGAAGCCATCGAGATGTAGAAATACTATAAACCAGGAAAATGCCTGAGAAAACATATTGGGGTAGCTCATGCATAGTGCAATTTAAGAAATAAATGGTAGTGTCTGCTTTGATCACTACCCATAGCACATAAATCCTGCCTTTCTTTTAGATTCTAAAGGATGTCACCATGGAAAGAAGAATGAATATTCTACATTTTCTTCCTTGGAAAATATAAAATAGGCCTGCAGCTTTAGTCTGGTAACTTTTTCTTTGGCTGCTTCTCCTTGACTCCTAAGTAGAGGCGTGATTATAGAAGAGAAAAGGAGAAGATTTTGGGAAGAGAGCTGTGATAAATTTATCTATAATCCTATGTCTCTTACAAACATATTTCACTTAACAAAACTCCCCAGCAGAAGCAAAGAACTACCCATATAATGACAGTTTCTTCTTAAATTTCGTTTTAAACGTTTAAAAGAAAAAAAAAAAATTAACGCGTTACACACATCTTCTTAATCAAAAGTTGCTAGATATAATGTTATATTTATGGAGAAGAGAATCAAACAACAGTAAGGTTTATGCCTCAACACTTAGTAGAATGAATGAGATTATTTTTTAATGTTTGCAATTCAGAATATTTTGCCACTTTTCTTGCATCAGGCTCCATTTTTTCTTAAGTTATGATTGGAGCCTTTGCTTTTACAACTGCACGTTCTTTACCCTCTACTGCCTACTCCTTTTCTAGTGAACTGGGCTAACAAAACAAATAATTCAATGCACTAAAATGGTGTCTAGAGTAAAGGTAAGTAGATTTTGAGTGAAAATATGCATTGCTCTTTAAGAACTAGGTTTTTTGTTGTTGTTGTTGTTGCTTTCCCTGAGACGGAGTTTCCTTCTTGTTGCCCAGGCAGGAGTGGAGTGCAACAGTGTGATCTCAGCTCACTGCAACCTCTGCCTCCGGGTTCAAGCAATTCTCCTGCCTCAGCCTCCCAGGTAGTTGGGATTACAGGCATGCGCCACCACACCCAGTGAATTTCGTATTTTCTTTTTCTCTTTTTTTTTTTAGTAGAGACAGGATTTCACCATGTTGGTCAGGCTGGTCTCAAACTCTTGACCTCAAGTGATCCACCCTCCTTGTTCTCCCAAAGTGCTGGGATTAGGATTACAGGCGTGAGCCGCTGTCCCCAGCTGAACTAGGTCTGACATATATTCCTGATCTTGACCTTTTAATTATAAAAAGGATACAATTTTTTCTTCCATTTTTAAAAATTTTTAATTATCATGGATACATAATAGTTGTACATTTTCATGAAGTACATGTGATAGTTCGATTCAAGAACTCAATGCATAATGATCAAACAAGGTAATTGGGCTATTCATAACCTCAAGCATTTACTATTTCTTTATGTTAGGGACGTTCTAGAAATTATAAAAATATTTTTATAATAGGAGAGTTGGAAAAAAAGTAGAAAGTTCAAATAATTGTAATGCCATTTGATTGAAGACAATTTGATTTCTGTGTCTCAAAGAAGCTGAGGTTGTCAAACTGGTGGACTTCGGTAGTATGGTCATCTGGATTGCTCACTGCTCACTTAAGACAGACTTTAAGAAGAAAGTCTCTTACTCACAGGAGATCCGACTCCCCATTCCTGCAGTCTGCAACTTGACCTCTTCCTCACAGATTCTATGCTATTCATAAGTCAGCTTCTACTAGCCCCAGAAAGTCCAAGTTTATAAGGACAATTATAGGTAGAGAGGTACACCCTTTTCCTTTGCTGATCCCACACTAATTTGCTGTTCTTCAAATTTGGGTACTTTTCAAAAGCAAAAAGTCACCCGCAGTTTACATAAACACATGTAAAGAAATGTCGTTACTTTCAACCTTAGGAAATCAGTTGGATTACAAACATTTTCTTGTCAGTGGTTCCAGTGGAAATCAAATTATTTAGAAAAAAAATTACTCAGCCTTGGTTAAAATTAAGAAAAAATGTAGCACCCAGTAGTATCTAATAAGCCTTGAAAGGAAGCATCCTGCTGACATAAATCTATTATAACTGAGTTCTAGTAAGATAAAGAATAAAAGATGAGAAAATAGGAACATTCCTTGAAAACCGGATCACAGTGAACAAAGGGCAATGATAAAAGATTATCCCAGTGAATAAAAGGTCTCTCAATTTATACCTGTATGGTTATGTCTTGTTATCTTTACTGAGAGCAAGCAGTGTGCTTTCTGAGATTTTTAGCTGTTAACCACAAAGCTTCTGTTTAAAGTCTCAGGAATATAACCCTCAACCACAAAGCATATAAAAATCAGAACACTCATAAAAATTTTGATTTATGAAATAAAATTCATTCCCATAATTAGTAAAAGAACACTGTAAGGCTTATCTCCAATAACCCTTTTTATTTGGCCATCAGTCACCACCATCTGTTAATCAGATAAACTTACACCTTTCTGTCCAGTTTTTTTCCTTGAAGATGCATGAAGTAAAATATGTCTGCAGATTCTAATCCAAATACACAACTGGAAGCCCATTTTCTCCCATCCTCCTAAATATTGGTCTGCAAATAAAGTTTCTTTGGTCTGCAAAATCCTGGGGAAAATGGGGAAATGGCATGTTTGTTCAACAGATCATTATTGAGCACTATCATGTGCCAGGTAAACATAGTCAACTCTTGTTCCCAACATAAATTTACTTCACTTACAGACTCATTTATTCTGGTATTATGTTTTTCTTGCTGTTTGGGGGTTAAAATATGGTGATACCAAATGATAATTGGTTGTTTTTAACATCCTTACTTGGAAAAGTAAAATGTTGGTGGTCTGATATCAATCCCCACATTTATTTTTGCAATTTTACTCTCCATGAAATCCTCAAAGGCTACAACCACTGATTTTGCTCCTTCCTTCACTCAAGCTGTCTATCCATTACTATATATCCAGCACCTAAACCCATGGCTCCCAATTTATGATACTGAATAAATAACTACTGGATATATGGATGGATCAATAAATGAATATGTCCATCTCTCTGAGACAATTTACTGATTAGAAAGAGCCACACTTGTACTAAATCAGGAAGCCAAGATGTGCCAAATGTGCCTGAATGTGCTACCATCCTTTATTGGTAATATTAGTGTGTACTATCACAGCTCTAAGAAGTTTGTATTTGCCAACTCATTTAGACCCCAAAATGAATCCCTAAAGAAAATAGTTTTATAACATCATTTTACAGGGGGAAACTGGGTCACAAAGAAAATTTTAAAAGTGCTTAAATGGAGACATCCCAGACTCTGTTCTTAATGATGACATTATGCTGCCTCTTGTTTACAAGGAGAGCAGTAAGAAAATGAACCAGAAAGGAGTATAGAAAATTCACCTGTGACTTCCAGTCCACACACACCAACCTTACTCTCATGTAGCATGTGCTACAAATTCTAACTCATAGTGAGGCTATTCCATATTAATCATAACATCAAGTAATGCCTATATCTGGTTTTAAAATTTAGCTGCTATGGTTTTAGGCATGTGTGTTCGTGTCCATTCTATCTTCTGCATGGGCTAGAATTGCATCATGCTCATAGTAGGCACTCAAAAATATTTGTTGGTGATATAATTTGGCTCTCTGTCCCCACCCAAATCTCATGTTGAATTATAAATCCCCAATGCTGGAGGTGGGACCTGGTGGGAAGTGTTTGAGTTATGGGGATAGTGAGTTACTGTGAAATCTGGTCATTTAAAAGTGTGTGGGCTGGGCGCAGTAGCTCACGCCTGTAATCCCAGTACTTTGGGAGGCCGAGGAGGGTGGATCACAAGGTCAGGAGATCAAGACCATCCTGGTCAACATGGTGAAACCCCATCTCTACTAAAAATACAAAAATTAGCTGGGTGTGGTGGCACATGCCTATAATCCCAGCTACTTGGGAGGCTGAGGCAGGAAAATTGCTTGAACCCGGTAGGTGGAGGTTGCAGTGAGCTAAGATCACGCTGTTGCACTCCAGCCTGGCAACAAAGCAAGACTCCATCTCAAAAAAAAAGAAAAAAATTTGTGACACTTCCTCCCTCGCTCGTTCTCTCTCTAGCTCCTGCATTCCTCATATGATGTGCCTGCTCCTGCTGCACCTTTTGCCATGACTGTAAGCCTCCTGAGGGCTCCTCAGAAGCAGATGCCACTATGCTTCCTGTACAGCCTACAGACCCGTGAGCTAGTTAAACTTTTTTTCTTATAAATTATCTAGCCTCAGGCATTTCTTTATAGCAATGTGAGTATGAAGTAGTACAGTTGGATTCAGTAAAATTATTTCAGAGGTGCTAAGATTTGAATCTCACAGGTGCAAACTGCCAACCCATATGACTGAAGGCATTGAGCATGAACTTAAAGCACAAAGTAGCAAATGAACAATTTCTGACATAAGGAACATCTTAAGGGCTTTAAATAAATACCTATAGAAATCACCTGAAGTTGTGAAGACTCAATCTATTATGTTACAAAAACCAGAGAAATACAACACCTCCAACAAAGCATTGTGCAGAATCCTCATCAGGCAGTGCTTTCTTGGTGCATTGAAAGCTCACCATTCACAGTACATACCCAATGGCTGTTCAAAGTCGTACAAATTATTGCCATGACAACTATTTCTTCAGCAATAAAATTATGAAAACCACAATTTCCCTGGCAGGCAGAAGGAGCTTATCATTTTCTATTCAGAATGAGTTTAATGTTTACCCCTCAGCAGTCATCACAGATAAGACACCTGTCTAGTAATGCAGGCACTCACCAATGTAAAAACGGGTGCACCAGAAGAGTATGGACAGTGTTTGGATTTCAGGAGGAATTATCCCCTAGAAGAAAACACAGAAATGATATCAGAGTTCCACACTAGCCCGCAGATGCCTAAATAGCCCGTATGATAGCAAAAATGCATTACATTTGAGGAGGGGGAAGGATAACATACCATTGCTATATTCATAATTAACGAAAAAAGCAAAATAGAAAAGAAAGTTAATCTGGATAATAACCTCTGGAGAGTGTTAAGGACTTCAAGGCTGACAGGATGGCTTGGTTGCTTTGCTCTGTTAAGGAACCTTGTCTCCTGCCACTTTCTCTACCCCTCTCTGCTTCTGCCTCACAGACCTCTTGTCTTCCTCAACCTTTTCAGGCTCTTCTGAGCTCAGGGTTTCTGGACACACTTCTTCATCAGTCTCTAAATCTCCCCCTCCTACACCCAGCTTCTCCACATTAACCAGGCCTCCTTATTCATCTTCACAACTTAAGACCAGAGGGCTCTCCTCTTTGAGTATCATAGTGCCCTGAGCATTCATGCATTTACCTCAATCCTAATTCTTGGTCATAGTAGGGTCACTTGTCTGGATAGCTCTTTAATCCTGTCTCCCCAACTAGACTACAGGCTTCGTGATGTCAGGGATGTTCCCTGTCCTGGTCACCTCTATGACCCTGTTACCTACCACTGCCTGTACTAAATATTTGTTGCATAAAAGTATTTTCAGACCACCTTCTCTTTTCTTGATTAAAATGTAGCCTTTACATGATTCTTAAGCCATGCAGTATTTTGAGGATATCATCTCAGAAACGCAACAAAGGAAGAGAAAAGGGACTGATCTAAGACACCTGAAAAGAAGGAAGGTTAGATTTTCCACAGCAAAATAAGTGTTGGGGAAAAATCATTAAAAAGAAATAGGCAAATACATCCTCTGCATGCTCTCATTTCAAAGGATAGAAAGAATTGGTAGCAAAGAACTATTACATCATACAATTCCCAGAACTGAGCAGAAGGGAATATCATGTGGCTAGGCAAAGGCTGTCTGAATCAGGTAGGAGCAGAAGAGAATAAAGGCAAAACACAGCTCACAATTCATCTGTTTAGTACCAACACAACTTAGGGGTTTGTAACTCAAGAAATGCCTTTTCAGGGAAGTATGACTATAACTTGATAAATACCATTTAGTTTAGCTTCACTTATTTTTTATCTTTTCTTCATTCATTTAATTCTTTTGAGCCCCTGCTGTATACTAAATCCCAAGCTAGGTCCCAATGATACAAGATTAACAGGACAAGAGCTGATGAAAAACTCATGATTAGGAAACTGGATGAACAACTATGAGACAATATCGGAGTCCTGTGCCAAAATTGATTCAAATAAATAAATCATTGCATGGGCTTGCCAGAGGGAAAGAGGAAAGAGGAAATGTGAATGGGGCACTGGGCAGAGGCAGCGTTTAAGCTGAGACTTAGGGTGAAAGGAGTTTGTCTCTCCAACAAGGGAAGAAAATGCACTCTTAGAGAAGGAAGAGCATGTGCAAGGCAGAAGGGAGAGAGTATGGCATGTTTGAGAACAGAGGAGCAGTTTTCAGTGGCTGGAATAGAGGATGCATATTGTAGGCTGGCAACAGTGAACCTGGGACAGAAGTTGGACTAGATCTTAAGAAGCTTTGGAAGTCAGGAGTTTAAAATGTCTTTAAGATTAATGATTTTCCAAATCCTTAACACTAGCCGCTTCTCTCAGACAATCTTATATTATATCAAAGTCTAGCATATAAAGCAGAAAAAGACATAGGTTTTCCAGGGGCCACCTGAGCCCCCACCTCCGACCTCCACATTTAGCCTAAGTTTCATCTTTAAAGCCAAGACCTTTGAAATCTACACTTGTGGACAGCACAGCGTTGTGCAGGCAGAGCAGGGACCCAATAAATAAATCAACAAGTCACATGACCAAGTAAGACATTCATTTAGTTCTTTAATTTTTGCTTTAGAGATTACTCTGAATGTCACGGCGAATGAATAGGAGATCAGGGAGCTGGTAGAGCAAAGGGCAGGCATCCGAGTGTGGCACAATGCAAGATGGAAGTATATTTTCCCCTCACAAATATTCTCACAATATTTTCTACTCCCGTCCTTGCATTCCCCCCAATCTTTTGGTCTCCAATGCTCTAGCGGACAAAAGTATCATTACCCCTAGAACAGAAGTTGCCTTCTGGCCTTCTATCATTGGCTCCAGGCAGGAAGGAAAAGATCCAAAGAAGGAAAATGAAGAGACCTTCCCAAACTGAAAGGAAGCCTAAGATTAGAGCAGGGACAAACCAAAGGTTTCATGGGTGTGAATTGCATACCATTTAAGGAATCTTTTTTTAAAAAAATACAAAGTTGTGAATACAAAATTAAGGAGAAAATTGATTTAGAAGGAGAAAAAAACACAACAAATTATGCATTTTAAAGGCATTTAAAAGCAGAAAGCATCATAAATCCATAAATAAATTATAAATATTTTATTTATGAACAGCCCTACCCACCTATATGATACTATTTTTGCTTACGTTTATTATCTGCACACTCTTTGATATCCTTTTCATATGATAATTGTTAATTTTCTATAGCAAAGGTAGAAAATCTGTCTTCTAGCAGAGTTCATTGAATTTTGATGTATTATTGTCTTTAGTTGTTACTTAAACTTTAAAAAATTTTCTTTCAGCTCTATAAATTATTTTGGTAGTATCACGCAAATTTTTTGAATTGTCAAATTCAGGAAAACTTCTATCAAGTTTCTTCTTTATGTGAGCTGTAAGATATCAGGTCATTTCAAGTTTTCTTTGGCTGTGATCAATCTTAAATACCATTTCAATTAATAACACTCATTGACTAGTTTGTCATTTATGTCATCATTGTAGTATTGTATTATGCATTTATAATATGATCACTAAAGTCACTATTTCATCTTAAAGTGGCAAGAAATTTAAATCTTTTTCTAATTTGTTCATATGAGTCACTTCTCTTCATTAATTGGATTATTAAATAATCCAGGGGCATATTCAGTAATTCCACTTGTCACTTTTACATACAGAGAATTTTTGGCTGGTGAAATATTTAAAAGTCATTCTTGAGGTTTCAGTGAAAACAGTAGCACATGATAATAACCAGCAAATCACATTTGTTGTAGATGCTATAATAATATAGTAATTTTTGGTGTCTGGTTTACCTGATTTAATACTTTATATGTTTTCCCATTATTTAATTCTAATGAATAATTTGGGATAATTAAGGCACATTTGGTTATTCATTTTGAAATTTTTTCCAAGTGTTCACACAAAAACAAATCAAATGTAGCATTTATTTAGTAATTCCCATTATTTCAATAATTATCACTACTTGAAGAACACCATTTTTCATTGCGTTCTCTGAAGGGGAAAGGCCTTCACTTAAAAATTTGATGGGAGGAATGACATCAGAAAAATGGCAGAATAAGATGTCTCAAGCTCCACGCCCTCTACAGAAAGTTTATCTAGCAAGTATCTATAGACTAGAGCATCCTTTTGAAAACCCCAACGTTTGGCAACAAGCCTGAGACACCCATGTTTTCCACAGAATTGAATGAAATTTTAATTAGAAGGATAAGAAGAACAGTCTCATACTGATTGTGCTGCCCCATCCCTCTTCCAAGTCTACATGGTGCCAGATTGAGAGGATTTTCTTGGGCCTACAATTTCTACAAGAGGAAAAGAGACGCTGAGGAAGTCATCCAGTTTTCCTTGCATTCCAAGATGCTTTCTGGGCAGCTCACCCTAGTCTCATTTTATGGGGAACACTAGGAAAAATGGCATGAGTAGACAAGGTGGAGTTAGGTAGAAACAAAGAAAGAAGGTAGAGGTCATAGTGACCAGTGCACAGATCTTGATAGTACCTGTGTGTTCCTGCCAGCTATTCTTGCCAAATCAGAGATATCTGCAAACCTCATAGCCCACCTACAAAGCTGAGCTGATCCCCTTCAGAAGCATGGTGGGAAGTACCACCTAGCTTGAGTTCCTATACTGCTAGTCTCCCTGTCTAGTCTCAGAACCCTTCCCGATGACCACACCCAGGAAGGGAGACTTCTACCTTCCCACATCTCAGATAAGTGTATGAGATAGACCAGCTTTACTTTAGAAGTCGAGCTGTGGCTCCACCCAGCCAAAAAGCCTGGCAAACACTCTGCCCAGGCAGAGAGACTCCCATTTTTGTGGAATTTAGGAAAGCAAAGGGGCTAGATCTGTTTGACTCAGGAAGTCAGGCAGTAGCTCCACTCAGCCAAAAAGCACTCCCAATACTCTCCCCAGGCAAAAAGACTTTCACCTCACTGATCTTAGAGAAGCAGAAGGGTTAAACCTGCTTGACCCAGTAGGTCAAACAGCCAGTTAACTCAGCCAAAGCTCATCACACACATCTCCACCCTAGCAGTGAGACAATCTTCAATTATGCATTTCTAAGGAGCATAGCCTCTGATACTACCTATTCTGAGCAACAATTCTACCTAACCTCCAAGCCTAGCCTACAGACCTGCATGACTTAAAAGAGCTTATTACCCAGCCTGGAAATACATCTTGTGAGCAACCCAATAAGAATCCCTCACAATTCCCAGCCAGCAGCTCCACTTGATAGCAATACCCAGCCAGTAATCTCAACATACAGTGGAGCACAGTCAGCAGCCCACCCAACATCAGAACAAAAGCAGTGGGCCAGGCAACTAGAGAATTCACAACAAGCTCTGTCTGCCTGGTGTCATTACCACCTGACCCTTCCAGAATCACCATCTGAACTAAATAGTGAAAGTATATCCTCACCGTAGAATACCTGTAAAGGCCGGAAAAGGAGGCAGTCTCCTCAAATATACAGACAACAACACAAGGACACAAGGATCACAAAATTCAGGGAATCCTGACACCTCCAAAAGAAACTAATTAAGCTCCAATAACAGACTCCAAAAAAATGAGGAGCTATGAATAATATTCATAAAGAGTTCAGTGAACTACAAGAATATGCAGATAGAAAATTTAAATGAAATTTGAAGACAATACAAGAAAAAAGTGAGAAATTTGACAAAGAACTAGAAACAATTAAAAAAGAGCCAGATAGATAACCTGGCAATGAAAAATACAGAGGCTAAACTGAAACATTTAGTTGAAAGCTTCAATGAAGGCTTGATCAAGCAGAAGTAAGAGTCAGTGAGCTGGAAGACAGACACTTGAAATTACCTAGTCAGAGAAACAAAAAGACAAAAGAATGAAAGAGAATGGAGAAAGCCTATGAGAATTACGAGACACCATCAGGACACCAAATCTTCACATACTAAAAAATCTCAGAAGAAGAAGAATGAGAAAGGGAGCAAGAAAATATATCAAAAGAAACAATGGCCAAAAACCTTCCTAATCTTGGGATAGATGCCAACACCCAGGCACAGGAAGTGTAAAGGTCTCTAATCAATTGCAACCCAAAGAGGAGTATACCACAACTCAAAAATCAAAATCAAAAATCAAAAATCAAAAATCAAAAATCAAAGACAAGCTGGGCGTGGTGACTCATGCCTGTAATCCCAGCATTTTGGGAGGCTGAGGAGGGTGGATCACGAGGTCAGGAGTTCAAGGCCAGTCTGACCAGCATGGTAAAATCCCATCTCTACTAAAAATATAAAAATTAGCCGGGTGTGGTGTTGCATGCCTGTAATCCCAGCTACTCAGGAGGCTGAGGTAGGAGAATCGCTTGAACCTGGGAGGCAGAAGTTGCCGTGAGCTGAGATCACACCACCGTACTCCAGCCTGGGTGACAGAGCAAGGCTCCATCTCAAAAAAAACAAAAAAACAAAAAACAAACAAACAAACATACAAACAAAAAAAGAAAATATTCTGAAATTAGTACATAATAAGAAACACATCACATACAAAGGAATTTGAATATAACTACCAGCAGATTTCTCAGCAAAACTCTGCATACAAATGAAGAGTGAAAAGACATATTCAAAGTGGTGAAAACAAATCCTGCCAAGCAAGAATACTTTATACCTCAACTCTGTCTCTCAGAAACTAGGGAGAAATAAAAATTTTCCCAAACAAACAAAAGCTAAGAGAGTTTATCACCTTAAACCTGCCTAATAGGAATTACTAAAAGCAGTTCTTCAAACTAAAACAAAAAGCTGGTAATTGATAATGTGAAACATGAAAGCACAAAATTCAATGATATAAGTAAAACAGAGCCATATTCAGAATACTCTAGAACTTTAAAGATAGCATGTAAGGCAATTGTGTCTCTAATACAATGGTTACAAAACAAAACTATTAACAATAAACATATCTAAAATAAATTATCAAAGTATGCACATTGCAAAAAGGTGTAAATTATGACATAAAAACATAAAATGGAGGGATGTAGAGTTGTATGCAGTCAAATTAGTTGTTATAAGCTTTAAATAAGCTGATATAAGTACAATATGGTCTATGGACGCCTCATGGTAACCACAAAATGAAAATCTTTTGTGGAAGTACAGAACAAAAATAAAAAGGATTCAAAGCATACCACTAAAGAAAGTCATCAAACAATAAAGGAAGATGGCATGACAGGAAGAAACAAAGTATCTGCAAACAATTAGAAACTAATTTTCAAAAAGTAGTAAGTTCTTACCTATCAATAATTACTTAAATGTAAATGGATTAAATTCTCAATATGAAGATACAGAGTGACTTAATGAATAAAAAAGTAAGATCGAACTGTATGCTGCCTGCAGGAAAACTCACCTAACTTTCATGGATACACATAGACTGAAAGTGAAGGGATAGAAAAAGACATCCCACACAAATGGAAACCAAATAGAACAGGGAGAGCTATACTTATACCAGACAAAATAGACTTTAAGTCAAAAACTGTAAAAAGAAACAAAGGAGGACATTATATAATGATAAAAGGGTCAATTCATCAAGAAGATATAACAATTTTAAATACATACACTTAACACTGAAGCATGCAAATATGTAAGGCAAACATTAAAGGATCTGAAAGTAGAGATAAATTGCAATGTTTTAATACTGGAAAATTTTAATACCCCACTTTAAGCAAAAGACTGTTCATTCCAACAAAAATATTAATAAGGAAAGATTGGACTTTAATTATAGTTGAGACCAATAGACCTAAAAAACATATAAAGAACATTCTACCCAATAGCATCAGAATATGCATTCTTCTTAAACACACATGGAATATTCTCCAGAATAGATCACATGTTAGGGCACAAAACAAGCCTCAGCAAATTTAAAGAGATTAAAATTATATCAAATATTTTCCAAACAAAATGATATAAAATTAGAAATCAATACAAGGAGGAATTTTAGAAAATTCACATATAGGTGGAAATTAAACAACATAATCCTGAACAATCATGGAGTAAATAAAGAAATTAAAAGGGAAATTTAAAAATATCTGGAGGCCAGTGAAAATGGAAACACAACATACCAAAGCTTATGCGATAGATCAAAAGAAATACTAAGAGGAATTTCTATAATAATAAATGCCTACTTCAATAAAGAAGAAAGATCTCAAATGAACAACCTAACATAACACCTCAAGGAACTAGAAAATAAAGAACAAACTAAGCCAAAAGTTAGCAAGAGAAAGGAAATAGTGAAGACCAGAGCAGAAATAAAGTTGAGATTAGAAAAACAATACAAAAGATAAATCAAACTAAGAGTTGGTTATTTGAGAAGATCAAAAAAATCAAATATTTAACTAGACTAAGAAAAAAATGATAAGAGGAATAAAGTCAGAAATGAAAGAGGAGACATTATCATCAATACCATAGAAATACAAAGGATCATGGGACTTCTATGAACAATTATAGGCCAACAAATTGGATAACCTAGGAAAAATTGATAAATTCCTAGAAACATACAACCTACCAAGACTGAGTCATGAAAAAACAAAATCTGAATAGACTAATAAGTGAAGTGCTTGAATCAGTAATAAAATATTTCCCATCAAAGAAAAGCCCAGGGCCTGATGGCTTCATGGCTAAACTCTACCAAGCGTTCAAAGGAGGATACCAATATTTTGCAAACTCTTGCAAAAAATTGAAGAAGAGGGAACACTGAACTCCTTTTACAAGGCCAGTATTAATTAATCTAATACCAATGACAGAGACATGACAAGAAAAGAAAACTACACACAAATATCCTTGATAGACATAGATGAAAAAAATCTCAACAAAAGCTAGCAGACCAACTTCAACAACACATTAGAAGAATCATCTATCACGATCAAATGAGATTTGGCCCTGGGATACAAAGATGGTTTGACATCTGCAAGTCAATAAATGTATTATATCACATTAACAGAATCAATGAAAGAAATCAATTTATCTAATTAGATGCAGAAAAAGCAATTGAAAAAAATGCACATCTTTTTATGAAAAAACTCTCACCAAATTAGGTATAGAAGGAATGTATTACAACATAGTAAAAGTTACATATGAGAATCACCAGAACTAACATTATACTCAATGGTGAAAATTTGAAAACCTTTTTTCTAAGACCTAGAACAAGACAAGGATGTCTACTCTCACCATTTCTATTCAACATAGTATTGGAAGTCTAGAATAGACTTCCAATAGCAAAATAAACAAACCAAAAGCATCCAAATAAGAAAGAAGTGAAATTGTCTCTGTTTGCTGATTAGATGATCTTACAGAGAGAACCCTACTCAATATATCAAAAAGCTACTAGAACTAATAAACAAATACAGAAAAGTTGCAGGACACAAAATCAACATGCAAAATCAGTAGCATTTCTGTACACTAATGCCAAATTATCTGATAAAGGAATCAAAAGAACAATTTCATTCACAATAGCTACAAAAATTAAATACTTAGGAATAAATTTAAGCAATTAGGTGAAAGACCTGTACACTGAAAACTATAAAACATTGATGAAAGAAATTGATATGATTTGGCTGTGTCCCCACCCAAATCTCATCTTCTCATTGTAGCTCCCATAATTCCCATGTGTCATGCGAGGGGCCTGGTAGAAGGTAATTGAATCATGGTGGTGGGTCTTTCCCATTCTGTTCTCATGATAGTGAATAAGTCTCACAAGATCTGACAGTTTTACAAAGGGGAATTCCCCTGCACACTGCACACACTCTCTTGCCTGCCACCATGTAAGACATGCCTCTGCTCCTCCTCTGCCTTCTACCATGATTGTGAGGCCTCCCCAGCCATGTGGAATTGTGAGTCAATTAAACATCTTTCCTTTATAAATTACCCAGTCTTTTGTATGTCTTTATTAGCAGCATGAGAATGGACTAATACAGAAATTAAAGACACAAATATGTGGGAAGATATTCCATGTTAATGAATTAGAAGAATTAATATTTCTAAAACATTTATGCTACAAAACTGATCTACAAATTCAATGCAATACCTATCAAAATTTCAATGTCATTTTTCATAGAAATAGAAAAAAAACCCTAACATTTATATGGAGCCACAAAAAAAATAAATAAAATACAGATAGCCAAGGCAATCATGAGAAAAAAATAAACAAAGCTGGAGGTATCACACTACCTGATTTCAAACCATACTACAGGCTATGGTAATTAAAGCAGCATTACTGGCAAAAAAAAAAAAAAAAAGACACATTGACAAATGGAACAGAATATAGGGCCCAGAAATGAACCCATGCATTTGTGAACAATTGTTTTTTGACAAAAGTGCCAAGAATATGCAACAGGAAAATTATAGTCTCTTTAATAAATGGTGATGAGAAAGCTGGATAGCCATGTGAAGAAGAATGAAATTGAACCCTTATCTTACACCATTTACAAAATTAAACTAAAAATGGATTAAAGACATAAACATAAGGCCAGAAACTATAAACCTACTAGAAGAAGACAGAGAGGAAAAACTACATGACATAGATCTGTGTGATGATTTTTTTGAGTGTGACCCCAAAAGCACCAGAAATAAAAGCAAAAATAGATAAATGGGATTTCATCACACTAAAAAACTTCTGCATAGTAATGGAAACAGTTATCAGTGTGTAGAGATAGCCTATGGAATGAGAGAAAATATTTTCAAGCCATACCTTTGATAGGGAGTTAATATTCAAAATATGTAAGGAGCTCAAACAACTCAATAGCAAGAAAAAAAATTCAATGAAAAGATTGATACAAGAGACCTGAATAGACATTTTATGAGGGACCTCCATACAGTTTTGTATAATGCCTGTACTAATTGACATCCCCACCAACAAGGTACAAGCGTTGCTCTTTCTCTACCTCCTTGCCAACTATATGGAGGTCTCTCAGTAAACTAAAAATAGAATTACCCTATGATCCAGCAATTCTACTTCTGGGTATTTGCACAAAATGTTTGAAATCAGTTTGTTGAAGATATGTTTGCACTCCATGTTAATTGCAGCACTGTTCAAGTTATGGAATCAACCTAAGTGGCCATCAACAGATGAATGAATAAAGAAAATGTGGCATATACACACAATGGAATACTATTCAGCCTTAAAAAAGAAGCAAATTCTGTCTTCTGTGACAACATGGATGGAATTGGAGAATATTATGATGAGTAAAATAAACCAGGCACAGAAAGATGAATACCAGATGATCTCACTTGCATATGGAATCTAAAATGATCAAATTTATAGAAGCAAAGAGTAGGATGGTGGCTACAGAGGCTGTTGGGTGCATGAAATAGGGAGATGATGATCAAAGGGTACAAAATCTCAGACAGGAGGAAATTTTTTATAATTCTATTTCACACCATGGTAGATAAAGTTAATACTAGAGTATTGTACATTTCAAAATGCTAAGATAATAAATTTCAAATGTCCTCACCACAAATAAGTGTTATAATGTATTTGATGTTATGAATATGTTAACTAGCTTGATCTAATTATTCCACATTATGTTTATAATTCATAACATCCCTTTGTACCTTATAACGTTGATACAATTATAAATTGCCAATTGCAATAAAAAAAGGCATAACCACTCTTTTAAATGTTTAAAAACAATATTAAACATTAATAATAAAACTGACTCTTCTCTGTTCTTCAAGTTGGTGTCTAGTGCATTTGTTTTTGATTGATATGTAATTCCAGTACCCGCCTGTCTGCGGAGTATTCCTGACTTTCAGGAAGTTATGTCTGCCTATTAAAACACTTTGTCAATTATACAATATATACAACATCTTACCTTGGACTCACTAGCTGGGATCACAACACAGTTTGAACATTTTTCTTTTGGTGTTTTTTATAACACCAACTTTAAAGATATTTCTATTGTCCATTGTATATTTGTTAAACTCTCTAATTATTACTGGCATCATAATTTGAAGAGGGAAATAAATTTCTTTGATCAAACAATGCTGGAGTACATTTATCAGGACAAACATGCTACTTATCAAAGTCAATTAATTTTCCCAATAAAGCTGTTATTGAAATTCTTTCATGCACTGGTAACCATACAAATTATGTTTTTCTTTGCTGTTAGTTTCATTTTCCTTCTATTTTCTGTTCACAGGGTGGGAGTCTATTCATTTATTTATCTCTTCTGTTGTCATCCCTATTATCTGTTCATGTTTTTGTTTGTTTTGTCTATCATGATTTTTTTTATGATTTTGACCATCAGAATTTTTAGTTTCAGTTACAGTAAAAGAGTTTTTGACATGTTGCCAAATTTTGTCTTTTTGTGCCAAATTATCTTTTGCCAAGATTGTCTTTATATTACATTTCCTGTCTTCCGTTAGAATATTCTCTTCCCATAGAATCTGGCTTTTGTTGTAGTTAATAATTCTGGATAACAAGGTACAAAATTAATTTGAATTTAAGGTATGTACAAAAACGGTTCAAATTTATTTTTAGCCTACTGCCATATTGTCGTGAGCTCCATAGTTGTATAATAATAATTTTCTAATATTAAGTATATTAACATAATAATAAATACATATAGCACATCGTTGGACCACTTATTTTTTCAGGGTGTTTTGAAATGTTGGTGGTAATTTTAAATGTCAATTCATCTGGGACTCCAAATTACTTCAGGACATATGCCTCAGATATACTAAGATTTGAGCTAATTTGTTGGGATGCATAAAACATGATTTCGCACTTAGACGTACTTAATATGTATGGCACTGCTATGTGGAAAGTATTTGTATCGTGCTACAAATACAAATATTCTAAGTAATAATATTCTCATGCTTTTAGCTTAAAAATAAAAATGTATGTGATATTCAAATAATTGTATATAGTGCATTAACAATTATATTCCCTATAGAGGATTTCTTGACTAATTATCAGCAAGAATTGCTTCAGTGCTAAACATCTGATAACTGGAAGAATTTCCCATAGACTAGCTTCTGGCTCCAAACTTTTCAAACCTTATTTTTTCTTCATTACCCACATACTTCCAGTGCCTTAGGATCTGTTTATATCACAATCAACCTCTGGTCCTGCACCACTGTTTTCAACACTGAGCTAGTCATGGGAGCATTTCTGGAAACCATTCCTATACTCATACGAAGAGCAAGAATGTAATCACACACAGAAGGCACCCAGCATGACCTCAGCAAACTAAATATTTCCTTGATTCAACTTCCATTTAGTAGGATTTCCATAATGCCAGAAAACACCCTAAAGCTATCTAACATGAAAAGAAATCAGCATACACATGCGTGTGTCTTTATAATAGAATGATTTATATTTCTCTCGGTATATACCAGGTAATGAGATTGCTGGGTTGAATGGTATTTCTGTCTTCAGGTTTTTGAAGAAACACCACAGTCTTCCACAATGCTTGAATTAATTAACACTCTCACCAACAGCGTAGAAGCATTTCTTTTTCTCCACAACCTTGCCAGCATCTCTTATTTTTTGACTTTTTATTAATAGCCATTCTGACTGGTATGAAATGGTATGTCATTGTGGTTTTGATTTGCATTTCTCTAATGATCAGTGATGTTGAGCTTTTTTTCATATACTTGTTGGCCACATGTATGTCTTCTTTTAAGAAATGTCTGCCAAGATGACCAAATAGGAACAGCTCTAGTCTGCAGCTCCCAGCAAGATCGACACAGAAGACGAATGATTTCTGCTTTTCCAACTGAGGTACCTTGTTCATCTCATTAAGACTGGTTGGACAGTGGGTGCAGCCCACGGAGGGTGAGCCAAAGCAGGGCGGGGCGTTGCCTCACCTGGGAAGCGCAAGGGGTCAGGGGATTTCCCTTTCCTAGCCAAGGGAAGCCATGACAGACTGCACCTGGAGAAATGATACACTCCTGACCAAATACTGCAGTTTTCCCACGGTCTTAGCAACCAGCAGACCAGGAGATACCCTCCCGTGCCTGGCTCGGCAGGTCCCACGCCCATGGAGCCCTGCTCACTGCTAGCATAGCAGTCTGAGATCAACCTGCGACACTGCAGCTTGATGGGGGGAGGGGTGTCCACCATTGCTGAGGCTTGAGTACCTCACAGTATAAACAAAGAGACCGGAAAGCACAAAATGGGTGGAGCCCACTGCAGCTCAGCACAGTCTACTGCTTCTATAGATTTCACCTCTGGGGGCAGGGCATAGTAGAACAAAAGGAAGCAGACAGCTTCTGCAAACTTAAATGTCCCTGTCTGACAGCTCTGAAGAGAGAGGTGGTTCTCTCAGCATGGTGTTCGAACTCAGAGAATGGACAGACAGTCTCCTCAAGTGGGTCCCTGACCCCAATGTAGCCTGACTGGGAAACACCTCCCAGTAGGGGCCAACAGACACCTCAAACAGGCAAGTGCCCCTCTGAGATGAAGCTTCCAGAGGAAGGATCAGGCAGCAATATTTGCTGTTCTGCAGCCTCCGCTTGTCAAACCCAGGCAAACAGGGTCTGGAGTGGACGTCCAACAAACTCCAACAGACCTGCAGCTGAGGGGTCTGACTGTTTGAAGCAAAACTAACAAACAGAAAGGAATAGCATCAACATCAACAAAAAAGACAACCACACCAAAACCCCATCTGTTGGTCACCAATATCAAAGACCAAAGGTGGATAAAATCACAAAGATGGGGAGAAACCAGAGCAGAAAAGCTGAAAATTCCAAAAAACAGAGCGCCTCTTCTCCTCCAAAGGATCACAGCTCCTTGCCAGCAAGGGAACAAAACTGGACAGAGAATGAGTTTGATGAGTTGACAGAAGTAGGCTTCAGAAGATCAGTAATAACAAACTTCTCTGAGCTAAAGGAGCATGTTCTAACCCATTCCAAGGAAGGTAAAAACCTTGAAAAAAAGGTTAGATGAATGGCTAACTAGAATAAACAGTGTAGAGAAGAACTTAAATGACCTGACGGAGCTGAAAACCATGGTACAAGAACTTCGTGATGCATGCACAAGCTTCAATAGCCAATTTGATCAAGTGAAAGAAAGGATATCAGTGATTGAAGATCAAATTAATGAAATAAAGTGAGAAGACAAGATTAGAGGAAAAAGAGTGAAAAGAAATGAACAAAGCCTCCAAGAAATATGGGACTATGTGAAAAGACCAAATATACATTTGATTGCTGTACTGGAAAGTGACGGGGAGAATGGAATCAAGTTAGAAAACACTCTTCAGGATATTATCCAGGATAACTTCCCCAACCTAGCAAGGCAGGCCAACATTCAAATTCAGGAAATACGGAGAACACCACAAAGATACTCCTCGAGAAGAGCAACTCCAAGACACATAATTGTCAGATTCACCAAGGCTGAAATGAAGGAAAAAGTGTTAAGGGCAGCCAGAGAGAAAGATAGGGTTACTCACAAAGGGAAGCTCATCAGACTAACAGCAGATTTCTTGGCAGAAACTCAATAAGCCAGAAGAGAGTGAAGGCCAATATACAACATTCTTAAAGAAAAGAATTTTCAACCCAGAATCTCATATTCAGCCAAACTAAGCTTCATAAGTGAAGGAAAAATAAAACCCTTTACAGACAAGCAAATGCTGAGAAATTTTGTCACTACCAGGCCTGACTTACAAAAGCTCCCGTAGGAAGCACTAAACATGGAAAGGAACAACCAGTACCAGCCACTGCAAAAACATGCCAAATTGTAAAGACCATTGATGCTATGAAGAAACTGCATCAATTAACGGGCAAAATAACCAGCTAACATCAAAATGGCAGGATCAAATTCAAACATAACAATATTAACCTTAAATGTAAATGGGCTAAATGCCCCAATTAAAAGACACAAACTGGCAAATTGGATAAAGAGTCAGGATCCATCATTGTGCTGTATTCAGGAGACCCATGTCACATGCAAAGACACACATAGGCTCAAAATAAAGGGATGGAGGAAGATCTACCAAGCAAATGGAAAGCAAAAAAAAAGGCACGGTTTGCAATCCTAGTCTCTGATAAAACAGACTTTAAACCAATAAAGATCAAAAGAGACAAAGAAGGCCACTACATAATGGTAAAGGGATCAATTCAACAAGAAGAGCTAACTATCCTAAATATATATGCACCCAATACAGGAGCACCCAAATTCATAAAGCAAGTTCTTAGAGACCTGCAAAGATACTTAGATTCCCACAAAATAATAATGGGAGAATTCAAAACCTGACTGTTAATATTAGACAGATCAACAAGACAGAAGGCTAACAAGGATATCCAGGACTTGAACTCAGCTCTGGACCAAGCAGACCTAATATACATCTACAGAACTCTCCACCCCAAATCAACAGAATATACATTCTTCTCAGCACCACATCACACTTATTCTAAAAATGACCACATAATTGGTAGTAAAACACTCTTCAGCAAGTGTAAAAGAACAGAAATCACAACAAACTGTGTCTCACACCACAGTGGAATCAAACTAGAACTCAGGATTGAGAAACTCACTCAAAACCACTCAACAACACAGAAACTGAACAACCTGCTCCTGAATGACTACTGGGTAAATAACAAAATGAAGGCAGAAATAAAGATGCTCTTTGAAGCCAATGAGAACAAAGACACAATGTACCAGAATCTCTGGTACACATTTAAAGCAATGTGTAAAGGGAAATTTATAGCACTAAATGCCCACAAGACAAAGCAGGAAAGATCTAAAATTGACACCCTAACACCACAATTAAAAGAACTAGAGAAGCAAGAGCAAACAAATTCAAAAGCTAGCAGAAGGCAAGATATAACTAAGATTAGAGCAGAAATGAAGGAGATAGAGACACAAAAAACCCTTCAAAATATCAATGAATCCAGGAGCTGTTTTTTTGAAAAGATCAACGAAATAGATAGACTGCTAGCAAGACTAATAAAGAAGAAAAGAGAAAAGAATCAAATAGACCAAATAAAAAATGATAAAGGGGATATCACCACTGATCTCACAAAAATACAAACTACCATCAGAGAATACTATAAACACCACTATGCAAATAAACTAGAAAATCTAGAAGAAATGGATAAATTCCTGGACACATACATCCTCCCAAGACTAAACCAGGAAGAAGTTGAATATCTGAACAGACCAATAACAGGTTCTGAAATTGAGGCAATAATTAATAGCCTACCAACCACAAAAAGTCCAGGACCAGACGGATTCACAGCCAAATTCTACCAGAGGTACAAAGAGGAGTTGGTACCATTCCTTCTGAAAGTATTCCAATCAATAGAAAAAGAGGAAATCCTCCCTAACTCACTTTATGAGGCCAGCATCATCCTGATACCAAGGACTGGCAGAGACACAACAAAAAAATTGATTTTAGGCCAATATCCCTGATGAACATTGATGCAAAAATCGTCAATAAAATACTGGCAAACTGAATCCAGCAGCACATCAAAAAGCTTATCCACCACGATCAAGTCGGCTTCATCCCTGGGATGTAAGTCTGGTTCAACATATGCAAATCAATAAACACAATCCATCACATAAACATCACAATGACAAAAACCACATGATTATCTCAATAGATGCAGAAAAGGCCTTCGACAAAATTCAACAGGCCTTCAACAAAACTCAACAGCCCTTCATACTAAAAACTCTCAATAAGCTAGGTATTGATGGAACATATCTCAAAATAATAAGAGCTATTTATGACAAACCCACAGCCAACATCATACTGAATGGACAAAAACTGAAGCATTCCCTTTGTAAACTGGCACAAGACAAGGATGCCCTCTCTCACCTCTACTATTCAACATAGTGTTGGAAGTTCTGGCTAGGGAAATCAGGCAAAAGAAAGAAATGAAGAGTATTGGATTAGGAAAAGAAGAAGTCAGATTGTCTCTGTTTGCAGATGACATGATTGTATATTTAGAAAATTCCATCATCTCAGCCCAAAATCCCCTTAAGCTGATAAGCAACTTCAGCAAAGTCTCAGGATACAAAATCAATGTGCAAAAGTTGCAAGCATTCCTATACACCAATACTAGACAAACAGAGAGCCAAATCATGAACTCCCATTCACAATTACTAGAAAGAGAATAAAATACCTAGGAATCCAACTTACAAGGGATTGAAGGACCTTGTCAAGGAGAACTACAAAGCACTGCTCAACGAAATAAAAGAATACACAAATAAATGGAAGAACATTCCATGCTCATGGATAGGAAGAATCAATATTGTGAAAATCGCCATACTGCCCAAGGTAATTTCTAGATTCAATGCTGTCCCCATCAAGCTACCACGACTTTCTTTACAGAATTGGAAAAAACTACTTTGAAGTTCATATGGAACCCAAAAAGAGCCTGCATAGCCAAGACAATCCTAAGCAAAAAGAACAAAGCTGGAGGCATCACACTGCCTGACTTCAAACTATACTACAAGGCTACAGTAACCAAAACAGCATGGTACTGGTACCAAAACAAATATATAGACCAATGGAACAAAACATAGGCCTCAGAAATAACACCACACATCTACAACCATCTGATCTTTGACAAACCTGACAAAAACAAGCAATGGGGAAAGAATTCCCTATTTAATAAATGGTGCTGGGAAAACTGGCTAGCCATGTGTAGAAAAGTAAAACTGAATCCCTTCCTTACACGGTATACAAAAATTAACTCAAGGTGCATTAAAGACTTAAATGTAAGACCTAACACCATAAAAACCCTAGAAGAACACCTAGGCAATACCATTCAGGACATAGGTATGGGCAAAGACTTCATGACTAAAACACCAAAAGCAATGGCAACAAAAGCCAAAATTGACAAATGGGATCTAATTAAACTAAAGAGCTTCTGCACAGCAAAAGAAGCTATCATCAGAGTGAACAGGCAACCTACAGAATGGGAGAACATCTTTGCAATCTACCCACCTGACAAAGGGCTAATATCCAGAATCTACAAAGAACTTAAACAAACTTACAAGAAAAAAAACAACCCCATCAAAAAGTGGGCAAAAGATATGAACAGACACTTCTCAAAAGAAGACATGTATGCAGCCAACAGACATATGAAAAAACACTCATTATCACTGGTCATCAGAGAAATGCAAATCAAAACCACAATGAGATATCATCTCATGCCAGTTAGAATGGTGATCATTAAAATGTCAGGAAACAACAGATGCTGGAGAGGATGTGGAGAAATAGGAACGCTTTTACACTGTTGGTGGGAGTGTAAATTAGTTCAACCATTGTGGAAGACAGTGTGGCGATTCCTCTAGGATCTAGAACTAGAAATACCATTTGTCCCAGTGATCCCATTACTGGGTATATACCCAAAGGATTACAAATCATGCTGCTATAAAGACACATGCACACGTATGTTTACTGTGACACTGTTCACAATAGCAAACACTTAGAACCAACCCAAATGTCCATCAATAATAGACTGGATTAAGAAAATGTGGCACATATACACCATGGAATACTATGTAGCCATAAAAAAGGATGAGTTCATGTTCTTTGCAGGGACATGGATGAAGCTGGAAACCATCATTCTAAGCAAACTACCACAAGGACAGAAAAGCAAACACCACATGTTCTCACTCATAGTTGGGCGTTGAACAATGAGAACACATGAACACAGGGTGGGGAACATCACACACCAGGGCCTGTTGAAGGGTGGGGGGCTGGAGGAGGGATAGCATTAGGAGAAATACCTAATGTAAATGACAAGTTGGTGGGTGCAGCAAACAAACATGGCACATGTATACCTATGTAACATGCCTGCATGTTGTGCACATGTACCCTAGAACTTAAAGAAGAAGAAGAAGAAGAAGAAGAATAAAAGAAATGTCTGTTCATGTCCTTTGCCCACTTTTTGTTTTTTCTTGTAAATTTAAAGTTCCTTATAGATGCTGGATAGTAGACCTTTGTCAGATGCCTAGTTTGCAAAAATTTTCTCTCATTCTGTAGATTGTCTGTTTCTGTTTACTGTGTTGATAGTTTCTTTTGCTGTGCAGAAGCTCTTTAATTAAATTTGATCCTATTTGTAAATTTGCTTTTGTTGCCATTACTTTTGTTGTCTTCATTTGATGAAATCTTTGCTCGTGCAGCACTATTCACAATAGCAAAGACATGGAATCAATGTAAAAGTCCGTCAATGGCAGACTGGATAAAGAAAATGTGGTACCTAGACCCCACGAAATACTTTGCAGTCAAAAAAAAGAATGAGATCATGTCCTTTGCAGGGACATGGATGTCATTACTACTGCTATTGCTACTGTTTTCTAATTAACTGAGAACTTCCTAGTCCCCTGTAATGACCAGCTTCTCTCTCATTAGCCTGACAAGAGGTGGATTCAGAGTAGACTATTTGACAACAAAGAAATGTAACACATCTTGCATGGCCAGATTTGAGTTTGTGATTACAAATTCATGCCCATTATAATGTCAGTATTCCATATGAAATACTTGTTATTTCTGAATGCCACCCTAATAAGCAGAGAGGGTAATACTAAATATATGTCCTTATAGACAAAGGCACGACACTAGCTAAGGAAGGTATTAAGGACATTATTTTCATTGAGAATACTTTTTTTTTTTTTGAGACAGAGTTTCACTCTTTCACCCAGGCTGGAGTACAGTCGTGTGGTCTCGGCTCACTGCAACCTGCACCTCCTGGGTTCAAGCGATTCTCCTGCCTCAGCCTCCTGAGCAGCTGGGATTATAGACACTCACCACCACAACCAGCTAATTTTTGTATTTTTTAGTAGCAATAGTGTTTCACCATACTGGCCAGGCTGGTCTCGAACTCCTGACCTCAGGTGATCCACCCGCCTTAGCCTCCCAAAGTGCTAGGATTACATGCATGAGCCACCACGCCTGGCCCATTGAAGATACTTTCAAAGGATAGTCCATGACACCCCTCAATATATTTATGTATATTCTTCTTTTCATAACACTATAAAAAGTGATTCGCTTCTAGTTAAGTAGTTACATTTTGTTTTCATCATTGTTAAAGCCAAAAATCAGACTGGAAATACTTTAATGAAAAAGAATAGTGTTCTGTCTTGCACTTGGGTTTTTTTAATGCCTCCGTCTGCACCGTAATCAGAAACCCATGGTTAGTCTTCTACCTCCATGAAAATTTCTGGATAGAATTATCATGTTTAAAATACTCCCCAGGCCTCCGACAAGCACTCAGAGGACAGTGAATATTGCACTCACAGCTTCTGCAAAGAATACTGGAAACTACTGTGGCAGAAACTGCTGCCTGACAAATAATCAGGGATCCAATGAATTTAGCTACTGGCACTAAATAAAAGAGAGATTCTGTGTTTACTGACCAATCTGAAACACAAAATACTTTGCATTTTTGCAGCACTTGTGGAATCATTTCGATCGGCCACTAGTTTGACACAACGAATAAGTATAACATTGGGTGAGAGGATGATGTGTACACATCACTCCAAATTCCTGGAGGAAAAACAAATTCTAGGTGCCTGAACAAAAATTGATGGCACATAGAACAAGATGTCAGCAATGATCATTTTGAAATGTAAGTCCCAGTTCTATTCTGCCACAGGGTAAAATGTGTTGATTTTCCCTTCAGGTTAAAAGAAAAGCATGAGTGCCCTGTTATCATTTAAAGGACGATGACATTGTAATCTTTTCATCTCCCAGGAAGACCTGCCTCTAGCAGCTCTAAGAAGTCTGGGTCCTTACAAATGTTTTAGTCACTCTGAGCCTGTAATATTATGCTGCATAAACAGGGGTCTAGAATTAACTGTCGATGCCCAGCAGCTGAGGTAAGAGATAGCATGGGGTGGATCACTCTGCTCATCCTCACCTGGTATCACAGATGCCTTGGGCTGAAAAAGTGCTGCACAACTGAAACAATTTTTCTCAAAAAAAGAATGTTCCTCACTTCTCTTTCAGGCTCATTAACTTGAGGTCAAGCTCCTCCACCAGGAAGGGATGAGTGTGCACAGTTGGAGCTGGGTCATCTTGAAATTATGATGCTATTCCAGTGCTTAAAGTGCACCATTTCTCAAGAACTAGGCAAAGTGGTTAAGAATGGCTTACTCTGAGCTCAACTTGAGTACTGTCTCCCTGTGATTTTGTAAAAATGACTTGTCCTCCTGAGTCTCACCTTTTTCCTCCGTCCTATAGAGATAATGCCAGTACTTTCTTCTGACGTTAGGCAAGATAATATTTGTAAAGTGCCTGACTCATAATAAACATTCAAACAAAAGGCGGCTAATATTTTCTTCAAACTCCAGATAGAAGTCAATTCAGCTTTCAGTTTTGAGTCATCCATTCAGTCATTCTAAATAAAAATTACAACATATTCACTAAATATGCATTGAGCACCAACTCTGTGTGAGGTGCCAAAATGGGCACTGGGGATATAGCAATGGGCAAGACACAGTCCTTGCTTACTGCCCTGCCCCACAAGGCCAACTCAAGGCATGTCTGAGCAGGAGAAACTCTTGACATGGTGTGTGCCTCGCTCTGTCATAGCGACTTCCTCAAGGAGACCTAAAAGGCAATCATCAGAAAAAAAGCACACACTTGAAATTATTCAGAGCCAAATAGATCAAACTGCTTTATTGATTTTTAAACACTGAAGACCATAAAGATCATACTTCACATCAATAAATAAACACATCTTTTGAAGTCTTAACGCATTTCCTCAAGGGTCTTCATTGTAAGGCCAGGTCCTGCCTCCGAACGCTATTTCAGAAGCACTGCAGACGTGCATTGCACGATGATGCCATTAAATATGCAACTCATCAAATCACTCTGGATTCTGAATCTGTGATGCTCATTGTCATTCACTTTCCCAAGAGCTTAACTACAGACAGAGAATCCATTCCCCATGCAGGCCCGCATGCTGCCCGTAGCTTCGACATCCTTCCCTCAATCGACAAGTTTTCCTGAATGCCTGCAATGTGTTAACTGATGTTCTAGATGTTAGAAATATGACAGAGTGAATAAGACAGATAAATTTTCAATCCTCTAGGAGCTTACATTCTGATTATCTGAAACAGTAGTTTTTCCATTCTTCAAATTCTTCAAGGAGCTGGCTATGGGACTCAGATGGTAGCATGAAAAAAAAAAACCACCAAAATATTGAATTATCCTATTTTATCAACTCTAAGATGCACCTTTTTTTTTTTTTTTTTTACTTTGTAACCTCTCTGAAATCCAGGTACAATTTATAGTCAATGAATTCTGCAGTCATTGTTATTTGTGTCATAGTTTTGTAAGGGAAAAAATACCTTGGTTATTCTTGGTTATTTTGTAAGGGAAAAAATACCTTGGTTATCCTTGGTTATTCTTGGTTATTCTAACAATAAGAAGCAAGCCCTCACACAGCAACAGCTGTTAACAGGTAAACCTCAAGTTTCTCAAGCAACTCAATGGTAATAAGTCTATTTCTCTCACAGCCCAATGCTAGTATTCCTTTTTGAGTAGCTCTCCCTCAAGTACTAATTCAGGGACTAGGTTCTCAAGGAATACCCTCTAATCAAGGACTGTCAGAGTTTCTCTGTGGGTCTTTTCCTTTGTCCAGGCAGAAGGGAAAGCATGTGGAAGGTCCTATACAGGAAGTTTCTGTGGGCCAGGCCAGGAAGTGATCCACAGCACATCTGCCAACATTCCATTGGCCGGAACCCAGTTGCATGGCCACACCTACATGCAAAGGAGTCTGGGAAATAAGGTTTAGCTACAGGTACAGGAGGAAAGGAGATGAGTCTGTTGACTAGTGAGCTGATCTTTTCCACTGGCACTTAAAATGATTCTCCATGCTTTGTCTCTTCTATGTTTTCAGGAGGGTGAAGTGTTTGGTGAAGTGTTTGCTGATACCATTTCAGCACTCTCTCCCTCTTTTTAAGGAGTGGATGCTATCAGGTTTGTTTTTTTTTTACAGCACAACAGCAACAAGGGTAGTATCAGCATTAGCAGGACAGCCCCACTATGTGATCTTATCAAATTAGAAAGGGTCTTATTTTCCCTCCAAACATAACATTTAAACCTGCAACTCAATCATTCAACCAATAACTATTAATTATCTAGTAGGAGCCATGTTTATCCTAGATTCTCTCAAAGATGCTGAAGACCTGAAGAATTAATCAGTGATGTTCAGGAGCTGGCAATATGGCCACAATTTAAAAACTGACCTACATGAAACAATTCATTAAACTGTGCAATGTTACCTCTAAGATAAAATGGTGTCTGAAGAAGAGAATGATTAGTGTAGGATGAAAGAAATTATCTTCATTATTTCCAACGTGGGAAGGCTTGAGGTCACCTTCTAAGCAGCGGGCTTAGTCAGCTCTGAAGGCCATCTCTCTTCATTCCTCTCTTCTTTTTCCTCTTTCTCTCTCACACATGGCACACCTAAGCATGTAAGTTTCAAGATCTAGATCTGGGCTAGGAAATAGAATTCTCCACTCAAGCCTCGTGCTATTCCAGCCATTATCAGAGCTCTGGATGGTCACATGTGCTTTCCCAAATGAATAAAGCGATGCTTCCATTCCTATTTATTGTTTTTTGTGGGTTTTTTTTTTTTTTTTTTGGTACCTAAACTTAATTGGCCAGAATCTTCTTAGGGAAGAGTTATAGATGGCACCTTCAAGCCCCTAATCATACTCACAGAAGTCTTCTTTCAAAAGATGTGATTTGCGATGGGACTTTAGCTAAGAATACAGAAAGTGAGAGTGGCAAAGAGAAGCTAGATATTCCACAAGGTGGGTAGAACATGCAGAAAGATTTGGAAGCAGGAATGGGTGTGGTGTGGATGAAAGGTAGTGGAGAGCTTAGCCAGAGGAAAAGGAAAAAATGTCTTTCCCATTTTCTTGGCTGAACCTTTAATAGAAAGTGCAACATCTGCAGCTGAGAGCAAGAATCAGGGTCAGCTGTAAGAAGTCCACAAATCCTTGTATCTTTCAGACACAGAGCAGGAGGATGAAAAATAGGAAGCTTGTCTAATAGGTTACACTTGCTAGTATGTTTTAAAGCTCTTATGTTTTCCCTCTCATTCGCTCCTCAAAATAGCTTTCTGAGATGGGTAATTTTTTTGCAAATGAGGGATGGAAACACAAAGACTTAGTGATTTGCCTGATTCTATATGGCTGATAATTTGGGTGACCGTATTATTTATCTTCTAAACCAGGATATTTTTGAGAATGAAAGGAGGCAGTCTTAATAACTACACTGGAGAGCAGGTGTAAATTGGGCCAATCCTGGGCCATGTACTGGTGGGATGTATTTTCCACCAGTATGTGGGACAGAGTATGAACTGAAGCATAGAACTCCAGCCCACAAATTTGATGTTCTTCCAACTATACTGGATCTGGTCTTTCAGTCCAGTTGAAACTAAGAAATTCATGTGGAAAACAGTTTTTAGTCCATCCAGGAGTACTGTGTTTAAAATAAGCCTTTAATGATTGCAAATAATATGTTTGCAAAATTTTAATGAATCTCAGAAAATGTTCAGTAAAAGTTACAGGCATTTAATCCATACAAATAAGATAAACTGGGCTTTAATTGCAGGTAATTCAGTTTTATAGTGAAAACCAAGGGGAATATAGATTCGATCAATTCTGTTCTGCACAGAAGGAATGAAATTAGGTATAGGACTCCATGCTATGACCTGTGATTCATGTGAACAAACGGAATCTGCCACCAAGGGGATGTGTGTGAGGGACAGAGCTTTTCCCCTGGACTTGTGAATAAGAGGGACCATGTAATTTATCATCTAAACACTTTTGAGAGTGAAGGGGGATTCTACTTACAGATATTTCAGGAAAACAAGTATAAATGTGTACTGCCACCTCAAGCAAACTGAGATGCATGATAATTGCCTATAAGGGGAGAAGAAGATTCTTTTTCTTATCCACCCACAGCAAATCGTACTTAGGGAGAAATCAAGAGTCATGTCTACTTCACTGGTCCATGTTTATGTTTAGAAGAAAGTTTCAGTTAATGAGGATTTTCCCAGAAGATGCAATATTTTATTTTCACTAAATTAATATGCTATCCAGAAACTTCTCTGATTTCTGTAATTGTAGGAAGAACTCTAAAGCAATAATAATTCCTGGAAATGTTTTTTATTGTAAATAATGCAAGTGTTTAATTTATTTATTGGTAAATATTTGCTTATTTGTATTATTAATAATATATCTGCCCTAGACTATAACAATGTTACATAAAAGTTGCTTCTTCACTCAATAATAGTGCTGAATAATTCTTTAGAAATAAGTAACCAACTACTGAGGGAAATGACCAGTTGTTGTATTAAATCAGTAGGCAGTAGGCCTATTTATCCCAAAGGTTAATCCAAACAACCTTGCATATAACCAAGCCCACATCAGTACCTACTTTCCTAGTCTTTCAGCTCCTTAAAAAAAAAAAAAAAAAAAAGTGAAATTTTATCCAAAAGCCACTCAAAAAAGTATCAGCAGAGAACCGCTTGTAGAAAAGACAATTAATTTTGATATTGTTACAACTGTAGAAACTGGGCATCCTTGGCACATTTTTCTCAATACATAGTTCATATTTTGCTTTGTTTTTTTGTTTGTTTTGTTTTGTTTTGTGTTTTGTTTTGTTTTGTTTTGAGATGGCATCTCGCTCTGTCACCCAAGCTGGAATGCAGTGCCGCTATCTTGTGTCACTGCAACCTCTGCCTCCCGCCCAGCTAATTTTTGTCTTATTAGTAGATGTGGAGTTTCACCATGTTGGGCAGGTTGGTCTCGAACTCCTGACCTCAAGTGATCCACCTGCCTTGGCATCCCAAAGTGCTAGGATTACCGGTATGAGGTACTGCACCCGGCCTACATAGTTCACTTTGGTTAGATCATCCTGGAAGCCTGAAAATAGAAACCGCCTACCCGCAGAATAATTTTCAACCACAGTTGCTCCAACACAATTTCCTGGGTCTCATCATTACAGGAAGAGGAACGAAGATCATCTGGGTCTCACTAATCACATTTCTAGTGTTCTCTGGGGAACAATCAGAGAGATGAGCCCTTTGACTCCATATGTGATCTGCGCCAGGTGTGACCATTGCCTGTGTTTCATGTTGCCATTGGGCACACACAAATGCTACTCTGAATGCCTCCTACCATTACGTACCCCAGACACGCAGAGACTCAAATGCAGGTAGGATGAGAAGATACAGAAATAACCCCAAAACACTCAGACTCAAGTGTTTGTAGCATAACAAGATATAGAAATAAGCCCAAATGAACACAACAGTAAAAATAGGAGCCTAGGACCTTTATTATAAGGATTATGGTAATAACAGGGATGATCTTCATTCTTTGTGTTAATGTTTCTTGTAGCAACTGTAACTAGAAACATTAGGCCATTGCTGGTTTTCTAAGAGCTTGCTGTGGGGGACTTTCACTCATGGATCTACCACTTCTCCTCCAGAAGCCAAGAACTCAAGCAATTCTTCCCTCCGAATATTCAGAGCAAGGATGTGATAGTGATTTTGCATATACCAAAGGCATTCAAATGTTTATATTTGCAGAGATGCTTCTTTGGTATGTATTCCAGTTACGTATGTCTTAAAACAAACCCTTGTTAATTTAGTAGCATGCAACCATGACAGTTTTATTATGCTCACAGATTTTGTAGGCAAGGACTTAGGAAAGTGCATAGTAGGGACAGCTTTTTTTCTGCCCTACATTGTCTGGAGCCTCAGCCAGAAAGACTTCTGAGGCTGAGAAGTGGAGCAGCAAGGGTGAGGGGAGCCACTTCCTAAGTGGCCTCTTCATTTGCATGTCTGGTGCATGGGCTAGGGTGAGTTGAAGGCTGGCTTGACTGGGACTGTGGACAGAACACCAACAAGTCATTTCTCCATGTGGTTTGAGTTTCTTGTGGCATAGAGACTGGGTTTTGAGTGGGAGTGTCCAAAAAAGAGAGCTCCAAGAAGACAGATAAAAGCCACACAGACTTTTCTGAACTAGCCTCAGGGAATCACCACCTGACCCATGGCACCAGGGGTCAGAGAAGTTACAAATCCAACCAGATCCACAGGGAAGGGATATGGACCCCATCTGCTAGTAGGAGGAGTGGCAAATAATTTTTAGGCCGTGTTTAAAACTGGCGTGTACGATAGTAGCAAGCGGCTCTTTTTCCTTCATCCTTTTCATCAGAATTGCATTTGGGGGCTATTAAAATCACAATAGTAACAGCTATAATGAGCTGTATTTTTAAAATATGAAACAAGCTAAAAGATAATTTGTAAAATAAAAATAATATTGTTGCCAGTAGTCTTGCCACTTTGAATGTGGCAGTGGGGCTGAGAGTACAAACAAGGAGTAGAGAAAATACTAAATTCAAATTACTTACTCAGGACAACAGTCAAGGCAAACCCATGCAGGACATACTATGGGCCATTGCTGGACAGGTTTGTACTCTTTTTCTTGTCCACTCTGCTAACAGTGGAGGTTCAGGTGGTCAGAGCCTGACCTGCTGAGACATTACTCCATGTGCAGCTACAGACACTCCTCAGCTTCTCAACTAAACCCTATCGTTAGTCTTACAGTCAGCAGTCATTTGTCTCTGTTTCTCTCATACTGGTTTTTGGGTAAAAATATGTTCTATAAAGACAGATAGTTACGTCGTTCCAGGAGATTGGATTGAGGGAACTGTGATTAGAGTCTTCAGTCTTGGTGTCTGGGCCCCTGGAGTTGATAACCCTTTTGTAATTCATAGTACTTTGTTATTGCTGGAGGCAGTGGTTGTCTTAGTAGGTTGCTATAACAAATTACCATTGACTTAACAAACGTTTGGTTGGGTGGCTTAAAGAGCAAACATTTATTTCCCACGTTTCTGAAGGCTGGGAAGTCCAAGATCAAGCACTGTAGGGTGTCTGGTAAGGACACTCTTCTTGTTTGCAGAGGACATCTTCTTTTATCCTCCCATGGTGGAAAACAGGGGGACACTCCTTTTTCATAAGGGCACAAATTGCATCATGAGGTCCCCCCTTCATGATTGAATCAAACCTAACCACCTCCAGATACCATCATATTGGGGGTTAGGGTTTCAGCATATATATTTTGAGGGGACACAAATATTCAATCCATAGGAGTGGTGATGGTGGTATTTAGCCCAGTATTTTAATGGTGGTAGAAATGGTGGGTCTGATCCCCTTTTTCATGCTGGTTATAGATAAATATTCCAGAGAACTAAGGACCACTCTCTTACCCAACCCACCCCCTTTGCCTTTTTACCCTCCTCTAACCAGGAAAACTCAATGCTGTTCTTGGTCCCAATATATGGGGAGCTAATGGAAGGAATCATAACTATGTATATTCATGATTCAAAAGTTTATGATTTCTATGAATTCCAGCTCTGGCCTTTGCTTTATGTATTACCTTGTACAACAGTTTTCCTGTCTCAACCTGTTTCCCTATTGTTTTCCTTTGTGAAAATTGGTGAGAAAATTATTTTATATGGTGGTTGTGTAGTTTAAGTGAAATTATACATATAAAGTGCTTAGCATATTATAAATATGCAGGAAGTCAGTACATATTAACTGTTCTTAGCTACTATGACTCCAGTCCCAGCTGGAATTGATGATTTTAACTTTTCCCTCTCTCATTTTACATAATCACAAGTTTGAAACTTTATTTCTCCCCTAGAGCTATATCATTTCATTGCTTCATCTCTGATTGCCTCTGAATTTACAGAGAATATTTTTCTCTGAGGGTTACTCAGACATTCCCAAAGCTCACAATTGCCTTAGAGTCTTAGAGTCCTGAGTTGCGGGATGTAACTTCTCAACGTCTCCTTTCTTCTCCGCCCAACTTCCACTCCCTACATACACATAACACGGAGTGTGGCACATGAGAAGAGACACTGGCCTGGCATCTTACCCTCCTAACAGCCCTCATCAAGAGCTACCACTCCCCTGCCACCATTCCCCTCAAAAAAAAGGGCCCATGTATGGTAGAGATGCTTTCTCAGTGATTCACACCCCGGGCACCTGGGAACCAGATCAGAACTTACTCTGCTGATACAGTCTCCTATTCAAACAGCAACACATCAGAGTCCACACTTAGCAAGGACAAGTAATGAACAAGATGATCCCTCAGAGCCATGCTGGCTCGAATTTCCCATTATGATAACATTTTTAATACTCATGAGCTATGGCCAGTGGTGCACTGGAGCCCACTTGCACTGGTTTACAAGAGCCAGTTATTAACTTTTCAGGATTTTCATGAGTCAGTCATTAAATAAAGCCATTATCGAAAGTTGAATTATATATACTTATAATCAAATGAATTATTAAAAATAAATATAACAATGCACAACTGTTATGTATCCACAATAATTTAAAATAAAAAATTAAAAAGCAAAGATAAATACCTCCAAATTCATCACATCCTAATTATTTAACTACATTTTCCTATTGTCTATGCCTTAGAGGTTCCTTATGTCTAGTATATCTGTATGGAAGGAATAATATATGCTGATGTGCTATTGTGTATCTCTTCACAACTCTGCAATCAGTGATGTTATGTTGGTAGCTTTAAATTGGCCATGGTGGCTACCAATCAGAGCTTGATTTACTCTTTTTCTGATAGTCTAGACATGAGAACGTGATGACAAACATGTTAATAATGCAGATTAAACTTATATGTCTGATGCCATTACAATGTGAAGAGCACAAAAATATCGAGGACTATTCTCAGTATTTGAAGCAAAGGAGTTGCTCACATCATTGACACACTAAAAATTCTGGCACACATATTTATTTTTTCATTTCACTTTTGTCTTACTCATTAATGCCTATAAAAATATTAAACAACATTCATATCAGAGCTACCTTCATTTATCAACTGCAACCGCAGGTTGGCTACATAAGGATAACAGTTTCAGCAAATATCAACTACAGCATTCTATGAAAATCAATTTACAATGAAGAATATGTGTATTTTATTATTTTTTGTCAGTTGTGTGCTATACACACAAATAAATAAAATATACATATACATAAATAAAATTTGTGATAAACTTTTGTACATATATGTATGTATAGTTTTGTTTGTTTGTTTTTTCAGAAAGCCTGTTGTGAAACATTTACTAGACACCACTGATGCAGTGACACTTTCTACTAGTTCCTTATACAAGGGTCAGACAAAGCTTAGAGAATGTGTAGAGAATTCCAGAATTCCCAAGGTATAGATCTTGACTTCTTCAAATACTTGTGATGGCTTCTTTGCCTTCTAGCATGACTATGATGTAATGAAGCTGATTTGATAACAACAGCCCACAGCTCTTGCTTAACCTAAGGAAGAAGCCCTGGTTTCAGGATACAACCAAAGCTCCAGGAGGCACCAGTTTCTCAGCATCTGCCTTTTTGCTTGCTTGTTGGTGAAGCATTAGGAAAAAGCAGCAAAGATTCTTTGCAGGATGTCCTAGGGAAAGAAAGTGCTGGATCTTCTGTCTCCCAATAACTCATTAGGCCAGAGGCAGTGACACAAGCAGCTGTTCTTGCTCCCAATATGAGGAGGCAAAGAACCTAGTAAGTTCCATCTGATCTGAGATCGTGTCTGATGTAAGCCCAAGGTGTAAGAGGAGACAGGGATACAAGTGAGTGCAAAAAGGTTCTCAGGTGCACCTGATCTCCCCAGTAACCTCGCCAAGGTGAGTAATAACAACCCCCTGGAGATGCAAAGGACAGCCCAGAATGATCCAGCAGTCAAACGAGATGGCAGACAAAGAGCCCGGGAAAGCTAAATTTATGTCGTAAAAAGAGGAGACCCAGAAGGACATGGCATCTTCTTTCAAGGTACCAATAAAAATACAAAAAGAGAATTGTTGGTAGCATGGGTTAGTGGGAAAAAATGGAAATAGCATTTGATGCAAAGAAAGAAAACTTTTGCCTTTGATTATGGAAAATACTTTAGGAAAAAGTAATTCATAAGCTGTCTTCTAAGGTAAATAAGTTGAGTCTTTTTTAATGAATATTAAATAATGGGTTAAAGGATTACATCACACTAGGAAAATTATAATGCGGAACTTTCAAAATGAATGACACTTTAACAAGAGAAGTTTTAATGATTCTATGCCAATAAATTATATAAATATGTAAGCTAATATTAAAACTATAACTTTATTTCATAGATTCATTGGTCTGTGATCATATTTTTCCTAAGGACATTGTTTGCATGATAGAAATCTGCATTTCCTGTTTCCTATTTCTCATGATGACAAGCTCATCATGTATGATTTCATTGAATCACCTAACTGGGAGTACAGATTGGATTTCATTATGATTGTTTGGGTTGTAGGATATTAGATTTTTACTCAGTAACTACACATCTTAAAGGGAACACCATATTTAATGGCATGTACATTTACGATTTCTAAAAGTCTGGGCTCCAGAAGACTCTCTGAAAGGGTATACCTATTTCTAAGACTTGCAAATAGGCACCTTGTTCCCAAATGGAAATGAGTAAAACGTTTAATGATTTTTAAATAATTTGTCACAAATTAGCCTCTTGATTTTAATTTTGAATGTGCAAGTTATCATGAATTTCTTTAGGAAAAATGGTTCAGATTGAAAACATTTAAACCCAGGTTCTAGTTTCAGCCAAAATGAGAGATTTGTTTAATTCTCTCAACACACACAAGTGGAAGGTGATGGAGGAGCAAGCCAGCATTTCACAGACCTTTCTACACCACAAACTGGAATGTTTGCAGAATACTGTCCCTGCTGTAGTGGATGTAGTGGAGCTTATCGGATGAACTTCCATAGCCCATTCATTTGCCCTTTGTGACTTACATGCCAACATCAAAACCAGAGTGCTGCCTTGGCTATACAACCAGTCCTGGCATGAGAGACTTGACACTCTTTCTTAGCAATCCTTATTTAAATGTGTTCTTATTTTGTCTAATATAAATCTTAGATGCCATATTTTATACTTAATTATTTGGCTTTATCCATATCAGATATGAAAAGAAAGAGAAAATTATTTATTCTTTGCTTAACATTTCTTCCTGTACTTGAACTTCACCAATCTGTCTCTTCTGAAGAGGCATAGTGTGATGGTTAATTTCACGTGTCAACTTGAGTAGGTGGTGGGAGGGGGGATAGAGGGGTGTTGTTTCTGGGTGTGCCTGTGAGAGTGTTTCTGGATGAGACTAGCATTTGAATGGGTAGACTCAGTAAAGTACTTTCATAATGACATTTCAATCAAGGATGGACAACATATACAATGGTGGTCCCATAAGATTATAATGGAGCTGAAAATTTCCTATTGCCTAGTGACATTATAGCCATCATAAGGTCGTAGCACAATTGCTTTTCTAAAAACTTATTAAAAATAAAGTTGAATGTGAAACAGCCTCAGGCAGGTCCTTCAGGAGGTATTCCAGAAAAAGGCTTTGTTATAGGAGATGACAGCTCCATGTCTGTTATTGCCCTTGAAAACCTTCCAGTGGGGTAAGATGTGGAGGTGGAAGACAATGATATTGATAATTCTGAATCTGTGCGTGCCTAGGCAAATGTGTGTGTTTGTGTTTCAGTTTTTAACAAAAAATTTTAAAAGTAAAAAAAAAATTTAAAAACTTAAAAATAGAAAAAAAAAGAATAAAAATAGAAAAAAGAGAATAGGATATAAAGAAAGAAAATACATACAGCTATACAATGTGTTCATATTTTAAACTAAGTGTTATTACAAAAGAGTAAGAAAGTTAACAAAATTTGGAAAGTAAAAATGTTACAGTAAGCTAAGGTTAATTTATTATTGAAGAAAGAAAACTTTTTTTCTTTTAGAAATGTAGTGTAGTTTAAGTGTACTGTATTTATACAGTCCACATTAGTGTACAGTAACGTCCTAGGCCTTCACACACACTCACTGACTCGCCCAAAGCAACTTTCAGTCTTGCAAGCTCTATTTATTTTAAGTGTTCTATAAGGTATACTATTTTTATCTTTTATAACTTTTTTCCCTGTATCTTTTCTATATTTAGATATGTTTAGATACATAAATACTTACCATTGTGCCACAATTGCCTACAACATTCAGTACAGTAACATGCTATACAGGTTTGCAGCTTAGGAGCAATAGGCTATCCCATATAGCCTAGGTTTGTAGTAGGCTACACCATCTAAGTTTGTGTAAGTACACTCTATTATGTTTGCACAATGATGAAATTGTCTAACAATTCATTTCTCAGTATCCTCATGGTTAAGCAACGCATGACTATAGATCATCCTCCCAAATCTGAGCGGGCATTATCCAGTTCACTGAGGGCCTGAATACAGCAAATGGTAGAGGGTGAGGAATTTGCTCCTTTTTTCCTACCTGCCTGCTTGAGCTGGAACATCTCTTCTTCTCCTGACTTTCAACTGTGATTTCCCACGGTTAGTTTCCCAGATTCTCAGGCCTTGGAACTCAGACTGAATTACACCACCAGCTTGCGTGGATCTCCTGCTTGCAGATGGCAGACCGTGAGATTTCTCAGCCTCCATAATGATGTGAGCCAATTCCTCATAATAACTCTCCATATACATAGATGGATAGATAGATGATAGATAGATAGATAGATAGATAGATGATAGACAGATGGATAGATGATAGACAGATAGATGATAGACAGATGGATAGATAGATGATAGATGGATAGATGATAGATAGATGATAGATGAATAGATAGATGATAGACAGATGGATAGATAGATGATAGATGGATAGATAGATGACAGACAGATGGATAGATAGGTGGTAGATGTCTTCTTGACAATTGCATGGGGTAGGCCTAACATTCTCAGTGTATGTACAGAGGACCATTTACAAAGCCTTCACTTCAGACATTTCCATGTTTCACAGAAGCCCTAAAGTTTAGTTGCTTAGGGACTTAATTTATTTCATGTGAGCCTAATATTAGTTGTGCCACTGTAGGTTAGAGCTTTACACAACCTCAGAACCAGTCTCCAAACAGTGAATGTCAAAATTCTCTTTTAATTGTAAGATATGGAATATCAACTCCCAATAAATTATTCAACTCACCACAGTTAAATTTTCTTTAAGCCCATGGGTGTTATCTACATGCAGGCACATGGCCAAGCCAAAGTTGAACTATTAGGTTGGTGCAAAAGTAATTGCAGTAATTGAAGGTTTTGCCATTACTTTCAATGACAAAAACTGCAATTCCTTTTGCACCAATCTAATAGATTAAGAGATCACTGAAAGCGACCTAAGATAAAACTTGAAATAAATAGTTCCCCTGCATTCCTATTCACAGGAAGATAATGAACTTCTTCACAACTCCCAACAACGTGTAGTGTTATGTAAAGTAAAATTCTAGCAAGGACCAAGGCCATGAGTCATTGTCTGAATTCCCCCAAGCTGTATTTGCAGTCTCAGAGAGCATTTTTACTTGAGATACCATGCCGCCTAACCAAAAGGAACTGGTGAGCATCTTAGGCAAATGCTAGAAAAGTTTGTAGTGGGTATTCAAATTGTCCTTATTTAAACCAGCAACAATCCCTTCCCACCTAAGCCATTCAGAACACCTTTTGTTTATTTAAGGTGTAACATGTTGAAGGGAGTCTGGTCATGAGGGCTTCTCAACAGAAATAAAATAAATTGATGTAACGTTCTTTTCAAAACCTTATTGGAAGAACATGTAACAATACTTATTGAATACAACAGGCACAGTTGAGGGTACAGAGGAAAAAAAAAGGAATCTTTATTGTTTCTCATGTTGGCCTTTCCTTCTATTTCTTGGGCAGATTTCATAGTTTCTCTGCTGCCTTTCACATAATAATAAACAGTACCATCTTTTAAGATAAACAGACTAGTTCTGTCTAATATCAAACTTCACTCTCAACCGATTTAAAGTTTTTTAGCCTCCTGACCTGAGCCTGCAGAAAGGAAGGGACAGGCCCTGCCTCAGCTCAGAACTATTTCTTCACTGTCCTCCTTCCCTCCTCCTTCCATCTCACTGTGCTACCTCTGGTGTCTGGGAGGAGGGGAAAGAGAAGAGGAAAGAAGGAAGGAGGGCCAGATGCGGTGATTCATGCCTGTAATCCCAACACTTTGGGAGGCCAAGGAGGGCAGATCACTTGAGGTCAGGAGTTCGAGACCAGCCTGGCCAACTTGGTGAAAACCCGTCTCTACAAAAAATATTTTAAAACTTAGCCAGATGTGGTGGTGTGCGCCTGTAATCCCAGCTACTCAGAAGGCTGAGGCACAAGAATCGCTTGAACCCAGGAGGCAGAGGTTGCAGTGAGCTGAGATCGTGCCATTGCACTCCAGCCTGGGCAACAGAGTGGCACTCTGCCTCAAAAAAAGAAAAAGAAAAAAAAAAAAAGAAAAAGAAGGAAGGAGGGAAATGGCTCCCTTAACTAGTATCGTGACAAACTATCCCCACAGAATCCTCTGTTACATAGTTGGTTCTTTCTTTCCTGGGTCAATTCCAAAAACCGTTTGGCCCCCTCTTTACAGAGACCTCTCACAGCTAGTCTCTGTGACCTACGTAGTCTCTGGCTGGACCCCTAGCCAAACCCCTCATTCCTGCTGCCAGTGTGTGCCCCATGTAGGCTCTCTCTGCTGGGGTCCTTCCTGGGATCAGGCAGCCCATTGTAGTGGGATCCATTTCAAGTCTGACCCTTGCTTTGTTCTTCTCCTGGCTCTCAGGAAAATACCCAGCCCCTTTGCCTGCCAAATCAGAAAATGCAGGTGGCCCTCTCCTTTCATGCTGCCTTCAGGGGCAATGTCAGCCAGCTTCTCATCTTTGCCCTTTCCAGATAAGGACCAGACACAATCTCTGAAACTCCAGCTTAGGAGGCACAAGGAGAACAGGACACAAGTTCTCCAAGAACCTTCTCTCCATTCTTTGCTCTGATCCTAGGGTCATCCCCGAATGGCATGGGGCCCCCAAGTTTTGCATCTTAATGTACAGGGCATGAGAAGACTGAGATGGCAGTCTCCTCCCTGGAAGACATCCCTCCCAACTCAGAGAGCATCTCTGTAGGCCCTCAGCTCCCCTCTTGGTGGACTAGCAAGCAATCCAATACCATCCTCTCCCAGTGAGGGCAATACAGCCAGTCATTCACTTATCTCAAGGAAATCCTCATCTTCTGGGTACCTCAAGCACCCTCTTTAGAATGTGGGGTATTTGCCACTTATTGATCTTAGCTCTGAGGCCTCAACCACAAGTGAACCAGCAAGAATAGTCTCATTTACCATCCTGTTACAAATGTTTGCTTGATTCAGGCCTGCCTTCCGTTGTCTATCCCTCTGGAGGATCTGCTCAGAGTCTGCATTCTTATTACGTGGCTCATCTTCATCTCCAATGACCTGAGGCTGAAAGCAATGTCTTTGAATGCCAGCCGCATTCTTTCATGGCTGCTAGAAAGACACCACAGGTCATAGCCAGCCTGTGGCACACTTACCAATCTGATAAAAAAAAAAAAAAAAAAATGGGTCGGGGAATGTCCACTACCCTTAGCTCAAAAACAGCGCTGCTTTCCTTAAAAATCTGGAAATATGCCCCAGCAATGCTGAGGCTGCTGGCAGAGGTGAAAAGACCAATTCCCAAAACATAAAATGGTGGGTAAAACAAACTTATCAAGCATTCACCAAGGGAAATTCTACTTTCTGTAGGTGTATAATAAATACAAGAGGGAGGGAGAAAGAGACATACGCAGTGGGGGAGGAAAGAGACTGGGCAATGGTGAAATGAGACTTTTGGAGGGAGGCAAAGTGAGGACTTTTTTAAAAAAACACAACCATCCTTAGACTTGATCAGAAAAGCTGAGTGAGGAAGGAAGGTGTGTGCACCCCTGCTTAGGCAAGGCAATACTTTGAAAATAATGAGCCAGAATTTTTTTCGGCCAGAAAAGGAACTCACCAAAAATAAAGTGGGAAATGTTTTAAATCTTGTTAATTCTGATAAACACATTCACTTTCACATGACTTGATTTTTTTAAAATAATTTCAAAGGCAGAGCAGAATTCGTTGATGGTGAGCTGGCCTAGCCTGAATACTATAGGTAAGGGTCTGATTTCTGGGATGACTTTTCTCAAACATTCTCAATGAAATCATATATCGAATTCTCCAGTTGAGTTCCTACCATGTGCAAAGCACAGTGCCAGTAGAGGAGATAATTAAGCAAAATACAAATGCTATAAACATCAGCTATGGGGAACTTGTAGAAAAGCTATTACATTAAGAATATTTAATATTTGCCTTATTGTCTTCAGAAATTTCCAGTTTGCTATTTAAGAAAAATTTCCAGCTTGCAAACTTACCTCCTGATCATTCTAAATCAAGAGCTTTTGAATATATTTAACACTTTTTGTTTTAAAGGGAGCTGGAAAGGAAATATAGAAATGAGATCAACAAATAGATTCAATAATTTACCATCAGAAGTTTCCTCAGAGCTGCCAGTAAATCCCTTGCAAAGTACACAATTAATATTTATGAGGGAGACATGTAGGTCTTACATCTGCCATTGCTTGGTAATTCACTTAATTTCTTTATGGTTCTATTTTCTTAGCACTATGATAGAATCAATCTACCCCACTCCCTTGAGTGAGGGGGATGGGATTTGGTGTAAAAAAAGGTAAAGACTTGAAATTTTACAAAAATAATCTGGGTTGGGTCATCCTTCCTGGATGACAAAGATAAACCAGTTTGCACCTAGTAGAGGTTCTTGTAACTTGATCCAAGCTCAGGAAAGAGTCAAAGCCTCTTACAATAATGACAGAGTTTATTATTCTTCAAGAGCAGGGTGACTATTCTTTCTCCATATGATATTTGGCTGTACAGTCAGTCGCCGTATCCATGGGTTCCACATCCACAGATTCAACCAACCACGGGTAGAAAAAGAGAGAGAGAGAGAAACAAAGAAGGAAATGGAAAGGAAAGGAAAGTGGGAGGGAGCAAGGAAGGAAGGAAGACAATACAGTAATTTAAAAGAATACAAACAAAAAAATACAATATAACAATTATTTACATAGTATTTATGTTGTATTAGGTATTATAAGTCATCTAGAGATGACTTAAAATATGCAGAAGAATGTGCGTAGGTTATGTAAGTTGACAAAAAAAGCCAGACTCTGTAAAATATTTGAAGAGACTTATTCTGTGCCAAATATGGGTGATCACTGCCCAGTACACAGCCTCAGGAGATCCTGAGAACATGTGCCCCAAGTGGTTGGGTTACAGATTGGTTTTATACATTTTAGGGAGACAAAAGTTAGAAGAAAAGACATAAATCCATACATGTAAGGTACACATTGGCCTGGAAGGGTGGGACACATCAAAGTGGTGTGGCAGATGAGGGCTTCTAGGTCATAGGTGGATTCAAAGATTTTCCGATTTGCAATTGGTGAAAGTTAACCTTTGCCTACAGAGTTGAAGTCGGCTTAAACAAAAGCTCGAATTAAGAAAAGGGGAGCTGTGGAAGCCAAGGTTCTTGTTATGTAGATGAAGCCTACAGTTAGCAGGTTTCAGAGAGAATAGATGGTAAATGTCTCTTTTTGAACCTTAAAATGTGTCAGACTCTTAGTTAAACCTCCTGGATCAGGAAAAGACCTAGAAAGGGAAGGAAATTCTCTACAGAATGCAAATTTCCCCCGCAAGAGATGATTTTACAGGGGCATTTCAAAAGATGTCAAAGAAAATATATTTTGGGGTAAAATAATTTCCTCAAGAACCTGCTATCTTTCACATGGTGCTATACCAGAGTCAGGCTGGAGTTGGTTATCTTATTGCTACAAAAAGTCTGTTTTTCTTATGATCTTTATTTTAATGTTAGTGCTGCTCAGTTGTGCCTAAACTCCAAAGGGAAGAGGGTATAACAGGCAAGTCCAACCCTGTCTTCCGGTCATGGCCTGAACTAGTTTTTCAGATTTTCTTTAGGATCCTGTTGCCCAGGGGGTGGAGGAGTCCATTCAGTTGATTAGGAGCTTACTATTTTATTTTTTATTTATGTATACAAATACTGTGTCATTTAATATCAGGAACTTGAGTATATGGGGATTTTTATATCCATGAGCTGTGGATACTGAGGGATGATGGTATTATCCAGGAGAAAGTAATTTTGACTGTGACAATATGTTCTGGCATCCCAGGGAAACTTGTGAGGAAATTTCCCTGCCTATCTCTGGTGGGGAGACTAAAGAGGATTTGAAATTCCCGTGTCCATCATCACTTGCAAGACTATAATTTATAGTCTCCCTCCTCAAAAACTAATGGCTGAGCAGAGAAGAATCTCCAAAATTAGTGTTGTGCTAAAGTTTCAGGAGGGAGAAATGGTGGTAGAAGCATCTCCACGTGGAGACTAATGGAGATTCTCAAGGAAAGGTGTTGGGGATGCTAGAAAAGTTGTTGAAGGGGGAGGTGGCCAAGAAAGGAGACGGGACTGACATGAAGGAGTGCAGGAGGGGGGTCTCATGTGTGTCACCCTACTTTGGAAGGCCAAGTTTTTAGGTGAAGCTACAATCTCCTCTGAAGTCTGAGCTTTTAGCAAAATTTGTTTCCAACTCCATCCTGATTGAGTATGTGTTGGGTTGGAGAAGACTCAGAAGGAATGGAAGGAGGAGGTGGCGCCCAGGGGAAAGATGATCACCTGTCATTCTTATTGCAGAGGTTTGATCACAGATAGTGAAACCACTTTTGCAAAATTATGACTGAAACAGTGAAAGAGATCTAATTTAATGGACTCCATCTTGCTTCTAACCTCCAAGCTGTCCTTGTTCATTCCTGGGTGTAGGCTGAACTCACTTTGGGAGAAATTTAGTTTATACTTTATAGTTTAAAACAAAGATGATAACAGCCCTTTCCCAAAGCAGACCTCCTTCTTGCCTGAGGACTAGATTGCCTTTGTAGAACTAACATTAGCCACAAGTTTAGAAATTATGGTTTAGGAGTCATGCAGCTGGAGGCTACAAGATTCTCACCCTCCCTAAACTGCTCCTAAGATCAGTGCTTGAGATATTTTGCAGACCCTGCACTTGATGGATCAGCTGGCACCACCCAGATTGATAAACTGGCTCATTTGATCTTGTGGTCCCCACCCAGGAACTGACTGAGCACAAGACAGCTTCAACTCCCTATGATTTTATTTCTGACCAATCAGCACTCCTGGCTCACAGGCTTTCCCCCACCCACCAAGTTGTCCTTAAAAAGTCTGCTCCCTGAATGCTCTGGGAGACTGATTTGAGTAATAATAAAACTCTAGTCTCCCACATAGCTGGCTTTGCATGAATTACTCTTTCTCTGTAGCAATTCCCCTGTCTTGAGAAATCGGCTATGTCTAGGCCGTGGACAAAGTGAACCCATTGGGAGGTTACAATAGAATGAAGAAGGACCTCCTCCATCTCTACCCCTACCTCACCCCTGTCCTGGGGATTTCTAGGCAGAGCTGCCAGTGACCCGTGGAGTGGGGAGATACACAGGCCTGCAACAGCAGAGAGACCTCACTGGCCCACATGGCTGCCTGCCTTGAGTAAGGAACAGTCTTTAAGACTGGGAACAATAAATCTTCAGAATACACTGTGAGTATCAAATTTGACAATTTAAATGAAAATACTTTTCTATCTATAAAGTACTATACAAATAAAAGTATTATTTTTAAGTATGTACTATTAACTCAATTACATAGATCTTGACCCAAAGTGTTTGGTCTGTCCTTCTGTCTCTAATATCAAAGTAATTTTTTTAATGCCTACATATTAGCATTCTGGGTTGAAAGCCACCTTGAATCCAGTATAACCTCTCTATTGACTCTATTTACCACTTGGCTCATTCCCAAGGTAGTCTGGAACGGAGTGTGAATACACATCTGTAGCCTGGAGTACAAATAAGAAGGCATTGAATTAATTCACTGAACTGTTTTGGAACATCTACTGTGTCCTAGGCAGTGTGGGAGATACAAAAGAGAAAAAATAAAAAGCAATTTGTACTCTAAGGAGATCTAAATCTAGGGGAAGAGCTAGACAACAACTCAGTGGAATTTAGGACAGGATGTCCTATGATAGGAGCATCACTCTTCTTAGAGACAAATCAAAGAGAAGCATTATATCCTAAGGAGCTGGCCTGGTACATTAACAGTGGGGTTAGCATAACACCTTTTACGATATGCCTACAAAAAGGGAGTTTAAATTGATTGCCTAGTGATTCACACTGGTAGATCTCTAGATTTGTTATGAACTCTGGGTGTTGCCAAGAATATAAACAAGAATATGGTGGGCTGTGGGGTGTGAGCAGTAGAATAATAATAAACATGGAAATGCAGAGGACACATCTCAACCATATAGAGGTAGTATCCCATGGTCAATTAGAGTCTGGGCTCTAAATCATTCTACCACATTTGAATTCCAAGCTCTACTCCCTAATCACTATGTGATCTCCAGCAAGTTAATTTAACATTTCTTGCTTCCATTTTCTCATTTGTAAACTGAGATTCATAAAAGTACCTACTTCAAAGATTAGCTTCACAAATGAAAAAGAATATCCTGGAAAAACTCTTAAAACAACTCTGGCAAAAAGTGAGGGCTCAGTAAATCTATTATCAGTGTTATGTTTTTCAGCTCCAGGGAAAGTTAAATGGCAAGAATTATTGGGAAGAAAATCAATTTCAGACAGGCAGGCCTCATGAAGTTTGCAATATCATGAACTGGTAAGTCACTGAGAATCTGAATAGTGCTAATGCTGTTTTTGGTTTCCAGGCCTCTCTCCTATGGGCTAACCCTTCCTCAGCTATAGATCTGTTTGCTTTCACCCAGCCTTTGCCACTACTGTGCCTCAGCTCTTCTCCCCAATGCTGGGTCTATGGCTTCTTTCTTGACTTCACTGCTGCTGGCTTTCCAGTTTCTGTGGGCTCATGCTGCTTCCTCCCTGTGTAGCACTTAATTTCTGCTACCATCACTTATGTATTGGTCTATTTTCACACTGCTATAAAGAAATACCTGAGACTGGGTAATTTATGAAGAAAAGAGGTTTAATTGACTCACAGTTCTGCTGGCTTAACAGAAAGCATGGCTAGGAGGCCTCAGGAAACTTACAATCATGGCAGAAGGCAATGGAGAAGGAAGGCAAAAGTCAAGTCATCTGAAAATATCTAGATTTTGTTTATGTATGTAAAGTAATATATTTTACGCACAATTGAATTCCTGTATCATGCCTAAATGTAAAATGAAAGAAAGAATACCTTGAAGTTTAAACCCATGGAGGCTGCCCCAGGACAACAAATGATTCATTCCATTTATCATAGAATGAAATGTAAATTAAGAGAGCCAAGAGAGCAAAAATGTGCTCTCTTCCCGTTAGAATATTTCAATACAACATGAAAATTCAACTGAGTCCAACTTTACAAGCACACATACAAACAAGATGGAGTATTCATTCTTCTCCGTTATGGTATGGACTATTATTGAATTTCTATTTTCTAAACTAAATAATGGAATTCTTACTTTCTAAAAGAATATATGGAAGGAAAAACGCTACCCATTTTTAAAAGAAAAATTTACATCTACTAAAGCCACCCTTGGTAAAAGAAAACAAAATTTTTGTCTAACTGCCAGAACTATTGACAGTAATTTTGAAATCTCAGAGAAGTTCTGCAAATGGCAAATTTACTGTGTTTTCTGGGTGACACACAGGTGATCTCTGTACTTGCCAGCCCATGAGACCACTCACCTCAGCAGTCACTAAGGGACCCTTGCCAGTGAGCTTGGTTTTCTCTATATGAATTGCCAACCCCCTCTTCAAACAACCAGTAAACTAAACCTTTAATCTTGGGATTGCTGAGAAAGATTTGATAAAATGTGTTTGATAAATATTTACTGAGTGTCTACTTTATGATAAGCAGTATTCTGGCTCTGAGAATAAAGCAGAGAAGGAAACAGGCAAAATCTCTACCCTCGTGGAGTTTACATTCTAGTTGCGGGACACAGAGAATAATAAAATAAGTAAGTAAAATATATGAAATGTTAGATGGGATAAGTGCTATGAAGAGAATAAAGCAGGGAAGGAGGATAGAAAACGTTGAGTGAGAATGGTTGCAATTCTTCATAAGGCAATCAGGGAAGGACCTACTTAGATAATATTATGCTTGTGTAAAGACCTACCTGAAGTTGATAAGAAAATGAGATGTGCATATTTGTGGAGAGAGTGTTCCAGGCAGAGAGAACAACAAGTACAAACGGCCTTTATAAATTATTAATAAAATGAAAGCTATTCTTCCATAAGGAGTTGCTTGGGATGAAAAAATCACATGCATACACAAAACCAAAATCTGTTTACAAACCTACTTCTCAAACCCTATAAAAATTTTTGCATCCTAAACATCAAAATACTAGGTGAATTTGGTTTTGGAATTTTTTTTATCCTGCGTCTATGTTTAACTAAAGAAAACTCAACTTGATAGAATACAGTAGGAGGCATAGTTGAAGAGTTAGTTATTGTATCTGTTAAATTTATGACAAGATTTCCCACCTCAAAAAAATAGACCTCAAATTGGATGACTTACTCAGTTGGAATTTTCTGGCTTTTAATTTTAGAGGGAAGAAATAAATTAGGAGAAAATAAGCTCATACTAATTATTAAAGGGGCAAAACTAAACTTTCAGATTATGCCCTTGGGTCTTTAATATTTATTCCTGTCTTTTGCAGTTTCTGTATTTGCAATTATAATTCTAGAAAGTCAAAACTAATACTCATATGGAGGCATGGGAAAATTTCCAGTGTTCAAGGAAAAATAAATTATCTTCATAGTACTGAATTTACTAAACGAGAAGTATATACATGTTGATATCAGAAAGATCTCTAACGTTGATACATTAATAAACACTAGTATATTATATATTTATAAGCATATAAGATATCATAATCTGTATCACATCTCTTCATGAGTCTCAGAAGAGCTAATCACAGATATTGCTAAGGGTCTTAGTCAGTTTGGCTGCTATTATGATTACCATAGACTGGGTGGCTTAAACAATAGAAATGTATTTCTCACTGTTATGGAGGATGGAAATTCAAGATCAGGGTGTTCTAATGATCTTGACCCAGCATGGTCAGGTTGTGGTGAGGGCCCTTTTCCAGGTTTGCAGACGATCACTTTCTCACTGTATCTCCACATAGCAAAGAGAAAGATCATCTGTTTCTCACATCTCTTCTTCTAAGAACAATACGCCCATTCTGAGAGCTTCATTCTCATGACCTAATTACCTGCCAAAGGTTCCACCTCTCATAACATAGCATTGGGGGTGCGGATATCAACAGGTGACACACAAACATTCAGTCCATGGCGCTGAACTCCTGAATTCTAAGATGATAACAGCCTTTACTTCCTCCTCACAAAGACGGACTTGGGTCTCCAAGTGGTGGGATGAGGAAGCATCTCTAATGTTTGCCTCCTTCAGCAGATGGAAGAGTTCTACCTTTATCAAATTTGGGAACAGAAACTCTTCTCCTCAGAACTCCAAGAGGCTTAGCAAACAAAACACTAGGATATGAACCTAAAAGTATTAGCTATTCAGAAGGTGGCACATTCTGGATATCTACACTTCGTACTGAATTATGAACACAGAACAGTCCTGATTTTGGAATATGATGGTGCCCCCTTCTTTATGGTGTCACTTAGAAGGATACTAGACCACATCCAAGATCCTTTGGAGGGAGAGAAGTGAATTCATAATTGTAATACACTGATGGATGAGGCAAGAGGGCAATGTCTTTCAGCTTGCTCTGAAATGGTGAGTTGCTTACTCTCCGAAGCATAAGGACCGAATTCTCCTTTCAATTTTATTTTGCTAGGGTTTTACTATTGCCTGTTTACATTAAAAAAATAGTAAAGTCCCTTTGTTAAGCTTAAAATACCTTCAGAGAATCTTCCAGCAATGCATGTTTGGTATACCATTCCCATAGGAAACTAAAATGACTAAGGTCATGGTTACAAATAATTCAATCTTCAGAAAGTATTTCTTAACCACCTACTTTGTGCCAGAGCCTGTGCTAGGAACAGAAGCTAGAGCAGAGTCTGGGATAGAAACAGCTCCTCCCCTCATGGAGTCTGTAGGCTCATCTAGGAGGATCTAGCAGAATGATTACAACTGAGATGATGGGTTTGAAAATGCACAGGGTGCAATAATTACAAAACTTCAGGCACCTGACTTTCAGGGATATCAGGCAAGGAGTTTCCTCTCAAATTGCCAATTAACCTGATAGGTGAAGAATGAGCAGAAATTAATCTTGGTCTTAGGAGAATGAGGGGAGGAGTGTGCAAGGGAAAGAGGCTCCCAACAGAGGGATGAGCAGTTAGTGCCATTCAAGCACCAAAGAGAATGTCTTTTGTGACTTGAACACTGTAAGAAGGGCAGCAGTCAGGTCCTGTAGGACTTCAGAGGCCCATGGAAGATTCTGAACATTACTGTAAGAGTGCTGGGAGGCTTTAAGGGTTTTAAGCAGGAGAATTAAATGACCAGGTTTCAAAAGTTTGAAAGATTGCTCTGTGTGTGCATTAGTCCGTTTTCATGCTGCAGATAAAGACATACCTGAGACTGGGTAATTTATACAGAAAAAGAGGTTTAATGCACTCACAGTTCCATGTGGCTGGGGATGCCTCACAATCATGGTGGAAGCCAAAAGGCACGTCTTACATGGTGGCAGACAAGAGAGAATGAGAACCAAACCAAAGGGGTTTCCTCTTATAAAACCATCAGGTCTCATGAGACTTATTCACTATCACGAGAACAGTATGGGGGAAACCATCCCCATGATTCAGTTATCTCCCACCAGGATCCTCCTACAACAAGTGGGAATTATGGGAGCTACAATTCAAGAGGAGATTTTGGTGGGGATACAGCCAAACCATATCAGTGTGCAATCTGAAATTTGTCATTAACGCTTAGAGAAAACAAACAAGCATAAAATGCAGTCTCACCCCAGCCTGCATAGGGGAGGTTGGGTACATGTGGGTGCTCATGACGGGGCAGCATTTCCTAGCTGTTAGGAAAGCAACTTCTAAACATACGCTCTTGTAACTGCCCACAGAGTCATGGCCGGGCACGGCTCAATGTCTCACAAGAACAGAAATCTTACTTGACCTTCATTGACATTGACTGGCAGTGTGGATGTAATAAAATTCTCCTCAGAGGTTTTAATGGTCTGTTATATAGCTCAGGTCATAGTCCATCTTGCTAATGACTTTGTCAAAAAGCAAGCACCAATATATCATCAAAAAGACTGTTTTCCTTTCCTTCAGTATTTGAAGGGTGCTGATTTCCTCCAAGCTCAGAGGCTAATGATTGGTTGTGGCATTAATTAGAGAGCATGTTTGGGAACTTCATGTTGCACTCTGGTTAATATACTGTCTGAGGGAAGAGGTAATATTCTTTTTTTTCCATTAACCCCCAATGCCTTCTTGTCTCACCCCTACTCCTGGATTCAGCACGATACCAAAAAGCCTCGGGCTATTCCAGATTTAGTAATAATCCCAAAACTCAGCCAATAGTCTCTAACATGTGGCCTCAATCTGCATTTCCCAGATTCAAACTTGCTTGACTCCATCTAGAACTCACCAGCCCACCTTTGAGAACACCTGCGAAAAAGGTCTGTGTTTTGTCTTCCAAGATATAAATGTCCTAGGAAGATGATCACCAAGCTTGAGTTCTACATGTTCTCTTGGGGCCCAAGGTCAGGATGAGGCAGAGGCTTGCTGAGTCCTTCCTTCATGGAGCATGCCTCTGCACAGTCAGGGATCATGACAAAGACAGATCAAGTTTAAAGTCTTTTTTGGTTCTGGGACTCCATTTCACCTAGCCAGCCTCCCACCTTAAACATTTTTATGTTATCAGATCAGAGAGAAGAACTCTGAGTGGATAGCTTTGAGATATCAAGACTTTCCAAAATGATCTCCACAGGAGTCCGCTATACTGGATAAATGAAAAATCAACTCAAGAATAGGCTTCTCCCCAGGAGGATGAGAGCCAAGGCCATTTAATATATGAAGGTTGAAATGACACTTTGCCGTCACTTCTAAATTCACATCTTCATTCCACTCTTTTCCTCCCTTTATCCATCCACGACCTTACATTAGAAGAATGCACTGCCTTTGTGAAAGATCTCTTTTTAAAAAAAAAAAAAAATACAGTTTCTTAAAGAGTAATTTTAGATTTATAGAAAAATTGAACAGAAAAAAAAACGCCAGAGGGTTCCCATATTCTCCTGATCTACCTGCCTTCACCAATTTTCCCTACTGTTAACATCTTGCGTTAGTACGGTTCATTTGTTACTTTCAGGAAATAATATTGATACATTATTATTAATTAAAGTTCATAGATTACGTTAGGATTTACTCTGTGTAGTAGAGTTCTATGGGTTTTGGCAAATGCATAATGTCATGTATCTACCACTATAATATGATATGAAATACTTTCACTGCTCTAAATCTCCCCTGTGCTTCATCAATCCTTCCCTCCATCCATTATGGCTGAAGTAGAGACAACACAGAGGAGAGCAGTAGGGGACGAAGAGAGAGTTAGTGAGGAGCCAGGCTATCCCAGCCCTCAGAGGCCATTGAAAGGACTTTGGCTTTGAAATAAGGAGCCATTGCAAACTCTTGAGCAGAGGAGTGCCATCATCAGGATTATGTCTTCACAAGATCTGCCACCTGTGGAGAATAGACTGAAAGGGGGCAAAGGACAGAGGCAAGGCCCAGTTAGAAACAATCAAAATAACCCAGGTGAGAATTGATGGTGAGCTGGTCTAGAGTGATGAGTATAAAGATAGTGAGAAGTAGTTAAATATTTTTCAGGCATTCTGTATTTGCCATCTGTGCTATCACTTCACATTGGCAAATAACAAAATTAATTAATTAACAAATAAATACATTAAAATGTTGCCAATAGGCCCAGATTATGATACACAACTGCTGGACAACATAGTAGTAGGCTCACCCAAGGAATGTCCAAGGTTTCCAAACTCAATAGCATGACAACCTGCCAGAATCTCTGACACCCCTGCCTGGGGGAGATAAGAGTTTTAGGAGTTTGGGTTTGGCCACAGAAGGCAGCAGAGAGATAGACAGAGAATGTGGAAGTTGTGAGACTGCTGTGAAAGTGTCTATGGGGCCATTCTCTCTCCAAAGTTTAATTATGCTTTCAGATCATCAAGCCCTCTCCTGGGCCATTGTGAGGTGATTGCTATGAGTGCAATTCAGAGACAGGTAAAAGGCTACAGGTATCACATAGATACTGTCAGTTTGGGCTTGGAGCCTGGAATCTTGGGAGAAAATGTAGGATGTGGAAAACACAGTACCTTATTCTACTCCCTATTAAAGTGCATTATCTGGCCTTCTGGGAGAGTCACGTACATCGTTTGCCATTTCTGTCTCTTTAATATGACGAAGGTCTTTGTTCTGTGTGAAGTCCATTTCTTTTATGTCTTTTTCTCCTAAAACACATTGTTTCAATCATCGCCACTTTTAAAATGTCTCTTCTCAAAGTCAAAAGTGTGTTTTTCAGCTATCTCAGACAGACAGTTTCCACGCCCTGCAGCTCTTATGAGATGGGAGAACTTTATTCCATGTGTTGGGTCACCGAATACTCTCCCTGGCAGACCTAATCTAATCCAGTCCACTGAGGCCCTAAACTAACCAGCCAGTTGTCATCACTAATTAAAGAGATCATTTTAAAGTCATCTCATGAATGATTCACAGACACATCTCAGTGTCCTTCGTATTTCTGATGGCATTGGATCACAGAAGTAAATGTACTTGAAAAATATCCCAGGGCTAACCGGAAACTACTTCAATCAATATTTCCTATTTTAGCTGTCTTTGGCCGTGTCAGGGGCCTTGAATTCTTGAAGATTTTTCTCCCGTTTCAAACAGTTTGCTTCTTAGTAGATCATCCCTTCACCATTTTTTCCCTGAATCCCATGATTTCTGCTTTATTATTTCTATGTTCCTGAATTCTATGGTACATCTTTCCAAACCTTTTACCTAAGATTAACATCTCATAACTGGCCATCATTAAAGACTTTTACAAAATAGTTTCTAAAAGTATCTTTTAAACCTCATCATCAATTCTAAGGTCAATGAACCAAGCCCATAAGGGGTTATTAGCCAACTGAAGAGAAATTCCTGAAAATCATGATCCACTGGGTTTCCATAACTTTTTCTTAGTCATAATCCAGAAAGCAAAACAATCATTTGGTATCAAGGTTGACAGTTTAATTTCATCACTTTCTTCCAAGAATGACCTCAAGATTCCAGCCTGTTTATTTCTAATGCTGGAAGATAGCAGCGATTAGAAAGACCCTTCCTTTACTTGTTTTGAATTCCGTACTTCTCACAAAGCAAATCTACAATGACAGTAAGAGTGCCATCAGCTGCTGTTTGTCAGGCTTCTGCTTGACTCAGCCTGGGCTGACAGAGGGGTTAGCACTCCGGGTAATCCCTTCCAGCTTACCTGATTTCCAGTGCTAGAAGGAATCAGTACAGGCCTTTGGTATACTCTGCCTCAAATAAAAGTAAACATTTTCTTCCTGAACTAAGTCTTTTTGATTTGGTCCTTGATGTCTGGGGTGGATGCCAGGGCCAGAGACAGAACAGACCATGCCAGGGAAGCTCAGGTGCTTTGCTCAGCAGTCTTTCCTCATCAGCACTGTCTGTGTTGTGATTCTGGAATGTGTATTTGACAGTTTTTACAGGCATGGCAGGACAAGCAAGAAATAAATGAAAAAAGAAGGATACAATTTTATTAGTATGCATTAAATACATAAACTATCTTGAATTATCAATACTGATAGTATTCGTCAGCCCTTCTTTAGGGTATAGTTACGTCAAATCTACAAAGAGCGTGAGATGAAACAAAATAATAACAAATGGCTTTTTTTCCTTAAGTCAGCTAGCCAGGGATTTTCTGTCCCAGAATTAGATCTCTAGAATTATGGAGCTTTGGGCTGTAACTTTATCAACTAGACCAACAAGCTTTCCAGGTTCTATAGAAGTAGCTGGTAGAAAATAAGCCTGCATGACAGGCTAATAGTTTGTGAAAAATAAACACCCAACAAAGGGCTTCAGTTGCAGGAGGACAGCCACCACGGAGAGAGGCAATGGAGAAAAACAGGTAAGGATGGGAAGAGATTTAGTTAAAGAGGACAATTTCTTCTACCATTGCTGAACCAAAAAGACCATTTGAATCTGTTAAAATAAAATTAATGGTTCCTTAATCAAAACTGAAAGCAATGTCTTTAGGTTTCAGCTGAACTTTTCAAATGCTTTGCTCACTGTTCTGACTCATCCTCTTCTCCTGCACTCAAACATGCTTCTAATGTGGAACTACAGTCTGGAGATAGTTTCTTTATGCTGCGGCACTCTTAGTCTGGAGATTATTATGCACATGTGTCTGGTTAAAGAACAAACATTTGGGGTCAAAGTCAATCCTATCTTTTTATACTTCCTCCAAATGAGTTCAACTGATGAGAAACTGAGACTTAGGGGAGTTAAGTGATTGGTCTAAGTTTACACAGCCACTGAGAGCCAGGATCAGACTTAAGGCTAGCTCTAGTTGAGTTCAAGCCTCAAATGTAGCAGTGTGTCTTTCGCAAAGTCTGATCAATCAATATCCTTTGGGTGATAAGAGAGTGAATAAAGTAAAAAAAAATTATAATAACTCTAAAACACTAGAACTTTGAAAAGAGCCTTTCCATAATACCCAATTTCATTTTCCCATTTTTTAAAAAAGGTATGGGGATGGAGTCCAGGATTGGATAGAAGAAGAATAAGCATTTCTTTTTATTTCACCAACAGCTAAGAGATCTCCTTTGGCAAGTCATTTAATCTCATGTGTTTTGGTTTCTCTAAAGAAAATGAAGATACAGTACTGGACATTCTGTTACATTTCCCAATTAGTTTAAGAACCTCAGATGACCTGCACTGCATGAGAATAGTGACTGGAATTGAAGACCAGGCCTTCCAAAATTCTTGATTATTTGTTTTTAAAATACATGAATAAGTAGAAAAAGCAATCACAGTGCGTCACCTTTCCCACTTGAACTGATGCCTCAATACTCACTGAAGGGTCTTGGCACAGAGACCCAGAGAAAGATCTAGAAGTCCACCTGCACCCTGACTCCTTTCCCAGTTTCCTCAAGAGATGAAATTTGGGGCCTGTTGAGAGGCAGGCTGTCAATCCTGACCCCTACACAAAATCTGAGTGGAAATGGCTGATGAGAGGAGAAGGACGTTTGCTACCTAGACACAGAACAATTTATGACCATTAATTCAATTATACTAAAGAAATATTGATTGAGTGCCTCCTAAGTGGTGGGTACTGTGCTCTGTGCTATGTATGCAGTTATGAACAAGATGAGGTTTTGCCCCCAGGAACCTTACAGAAAGGCAGACTGAATCCCAAATTGACACAATGATGTCAACAGAATAGAGTGAGGGCAAAAGGAGGAAGAAAAGAGCTCTGCTGGCTGGACACAGTGGCTCATACCTGTAATCCTAGCACTTTGGGAGGCTGAGGCGGGTGGATCGCCTGAGGTCAGGAGCTTGAGACCAGTCTGGCCAACATGGTGAAACCCTGTCGCTACTAAAAATACAAAAATTAACTGGGCATGGTGGCAGGTGCCTTTAATCCCAGCTACTCTGGTGGCTGAGGCAGAAGAATCACTTGAACTCGGGGGGCGGAGGTTGCAGTGAGCCAAGATCACGCCACTTCACTCCAGCCTGGGTGTAAGAGTGAAACCCTGTCTCAAAAAAAAAAAAAAAAAAAAAAAAAAAAAATTCTGCTAGAGAAGAGAACATCCTGAGACTTGCAAGGTGAGCAGTGAGTAGGGAAAAGACAGAGAAGCAGTGGGGACAACATGCACAAAGGGTCAGGAGCATGAAACACACCACAGATTTGAGGAAAAACAAATAATTCCATGATGATAAAAAGAGCTGGGTAGTATTGAGGAGAAAGGACACAAAGCAGTGTCTGAAGAGGTAACTTTGAGGAGGGGCATAGAGAGGATATCATGAAAGACTTACCAGCCTGGCAAGAAATATAAGCTTTAACGTGAAAGCCATAGGAATTAAAGATATTTCATCAGGAAAGGGCATACAAAAACATTTGGCCTGGCAGAGTTGTAGAAACAAATAGAGTGTAGCAATTGTCCATGCAGGTTCTGGGGGCCAAGACGGAGACTATAATAGAAGGGATTGAAAAGTGTGGGCTGGACATCAAGATGTTAAAATTTACATGATTTAGAAATCAATTGAATACGGATAGATGAAGGAGAAGTAAATTAGATAGGTGCGAGTTCATGTCAGCCCGGCTTGGATAGCAAAATGATAGATGATGCCAGTCACCAAGCTAGGCAAGACATTTGTCTATCAGCTTATATGTATGTATGCTGGGGTGAGATAATGAGCATTAGACACATCGTGTGTGTGGTGCTAGTGGAATGGAAATCTGAGTGAAGATGTCCAGGGTCTTGAATACACAGAGGCCTGGGTTGTTATGGGTCTGCAGTTAAAACTTTGAGATTCAGTGATATCATTTAGGGAGAAAATGTAGAGTAAAAGGATCAAAATCCGAAGACAAAATGCTCAGAAATAAACAGAAACAAAGTATCAAAAAAGAAGAAAGATATCCAAGGGAGAAGGGTGATATGGTTTGGCTGTGTCCTCACCCAGATCTCATCTTGAATTGTAACTCCCACAATTCCCATGTGTCATGGGAGGTACCCAGTGGGAGGTAATTGAATCATGGGGGCAGGTCTTTCTTGTGCTGTTCTTGTGATAGTGAATAAGTCTCATGAGATCTGATGGTTTTTTTATAAAGAGGAGTTCCCCTACACAAGCTCTCCCTCTCTCTCTCTTTGCATGCTACCATCCATGTAAGACGTTACTTCCTCCTCCTTGCCTTCCACCATGGTTGTAAGGCCTCCCCAGCCACATGGAACTGTAAGTCCATTAAACCTCTTTCTTTTGTAAATTGCCCAGTCTTGGGTATGTCTTTATCAGCAGCATGAAAACGGACAAATACAAAGGGTATCCTAGAAGTCAAAGGAGAAAAGGATCTACAGGAGGAAGGGGCCATCAACATTATCAAATCTCACAGAGCAGATGAGAAAACAGCAATGTGTCTGTCAATTAGAAGGCGTGAACATCCATTTCCAGGAATGTGAGGAGTTGATGGGCTCTGAGTAAATGAAGGCAGAAAGTGCGGACTACTTTTTCAATATTCTTGGTTGTAATGGGGTGCCTTGATATAGGGCTTTGGCTGAAGAAATATAGAGGCCTAGCAGAGGAGTTCATTTACAATGAGCTTTCTTATGTTCACAAGGTGTTGAGAAGTCAGTGAAGAGGAAAAGGTTTAAAAATACTAAAGAGGAGTAAATATAGAAGTGATAGGAGAGGATGAATGAACTTGAGATTGTCTGTAACTTGAAGCTTCTTTCTCTAAGGCTATAGAGGAAGAAGTGAAGATGTGAGTCAGCCTGGAGTTCATCCCACTTCAACTTCAATTATCTTTGGGACGTGGACAACAGCCTCGGCAGCTAAGAGAAGAAAGTGCAGAGGTGGAATAAGAAACTTGATCAGAGCAGTTAAAATCCATGATACTTCTGGGGTGAATGGCAGAGGAAACTGACCAGAGGCAGACAAAGGTCTTACTGAGTAGTTTAAATGGCCCACCTGATGCCAAATACCATTAAAACGATCCTGGTACCAAGAATCCAGACGTGTTATTTTCTCTACTATTCGTTAATTCATCTGTAGAAGGAGAAAGAGAACCAGTTAGATTAGAATGATTACAAGATTTGTGTGGTAGAAAAATGGAGGAAACCATTGAAAACAGGGAAGACTTGATTGAAGTAACTAATTGTGAAGTCTGCTCTAAAGAGGGAAGAATGTTAAATCATAAAAAGAACAAACAAGGAGAAAAAAAGAAAGGATTAAGGAACTAGAAATCTCAATGATGGTGAAGAATAGGGAAGTGCACTGGACATGTAACATGCAGGAGGAATGGGATGAGTTCATAAAAGGAACTTTACTTTTGGCTTCCACTTACCCTTTAACCTTGCTGGGTAGGGGCAGAGGGTAGAATGTCTTCTGTTTCTGAATGAGCGGGTTCTCAACTCCCCCTCTGGCCCTTTTCAGGTACCAAAAATTTCTTCAGATCCTTTAATTCACAAACAATTCAGTAATAAAAAATATCCGGTTCAACATTAACCCACAATTCAATCCAGCTTGGAAGGTAAGCCCTATCACCCTATCCCCTGCTCACCCTAGGTTAGGGCCAGGCATAGGTAGGCTGCCTGCCACTTGGGGAGGAGGATGGTTTCTTCTCCCCACTGAACTGACTGCTGTTTCAGACTTTGCCAGAATGGAAGCAGAGGGTGGAAGGAGAGGTATGGGAGACTCAAAAATTCTTGACTACTTCTACTTTAACTTGCCTTCATTCTCTCTGAATCTAGCAAATATTTAAAGCTCATTCTTATCTCCAAGGGCTACTTTGTGCCTTTGTTAGAGACTCCCCTTCAGAGACCCCCTGACTGCAATTATCTTTTTTTTTTTTTTTGAAAGCATTCTGTATTTTTAATTTGCATATTTTTTTAATCTTTTATTATTATTATTATTATTATTATACTTTAGGTTTTATGGTACATGTGTGCAATGTGCAGGTAAGTTACATATGTATACATGTGCCATGCTAGTGCGCTGCACCCACCAACTCGTCATCTAGCATTAGGTATATCTCTCAATGCTATCCCTCCCCCCTCCCCCCACCCCACAACAGTCCCCGAAGTGTGATGTTCCCCTTCCTGTGTCCATGTGTTCTCATTGTTCAATTCCCACCTATGAGTGAGAATATGCGGTGTTTGGTTTTTTGTTCTTGCGATAGTTTACTGAGAATGATGATTTCCAATTTCATCCATGTCCCTACAAAGGACATGAACTCATCATTTTTTATGGCTGCATAGTATTCCATGGTGTATATGTGCCACATTTTCTTAATCCAGTCTATCATTGTTGGAAATTTGGGTTGGTTCCAAGTCTTTGCTATTGTGAATAATGCCGCAATAAACATACGTGTGCATGTGTCTTTATAGCAGCATGATTTATAGTCCTTTGGGTATATACCCAGTAATGGGATGGCTGGGTTGAATGGAATTTCTAGTTCTAGATCCCTGAGGAATCGCCACACTGACTTCCACAAGGGTTGAACTAGTTTACAATCCCACCAACAGTGTAAAAGTGTTCCTATTTCTCCACATCCTCTCCAGCACCTGTTGTTTCCTGACTTTTTAATGATTGCCATTCTAACTGGTGTGAGATGGTATCTCATTGTGGTTTTGATTTGCATTTCTCTGATGGCCAGTGATGGTGAGCATTTTTTCATGTGTTTTTTGGCTGCATAAATGTCTTCTTTTGAGAAGTGTCTGTTCATGTCCTTCGCCCACTTTTTGATGGGGTTGTTTGTTTTTTTCTTGTAAATTTGTTTGAGTTCATTGTAGATTCTGGATATTAGCCCTTTGTCAGATGAGTAGGTTGCGAAAATTTTCTCCCATTTTGTAGGTTGCCTGTTCACTTTGATGGTAGTTTCTTTTGCTGTGCAGAAGCTCTTGAGTTTAATTAGATCCCATTTGTCAATTTTGGCTTTTGTTGCCATTGCTTTTGGTGTTTTAGACATGAAGTCCTTGCCCATGCCTATGTCCTGAATGGTAATGCCTAGGTTTTCTTCTAGGGTTTTTATGGTTTCAGGTCTAACATTTAAGTCTTTAATCCATCTTGAATTGATTTTTGTATAAGGTGTAAGGAAGGGATCCAGTTTCAGCTTTCTACATATGGCTAGCCAGTTTTCCCAGCACCATTTATTAAATAGGGAATCCTTTCCCCATTTCTTGTTTTTGTCAGGTTTGTCAAAGATCAGATACTTGTAGATATGTGGCATTATTTCTGACGGCTCTGTTCTGTTCCATTGATCTATATCTCTGTTTTGGTACCAGTACCATGCTGTTTTGGTTACTGTAGCCTTGTAGTATAGTTTGAAGTCAGGTAGTGTGATGCCTCCAGCTTTGTTCTTTTGGCTTAGGATTGACTTGGCGATGCGGGCTCTTTTTTGGTTCCATATGAACTTTAAAGTAGTTTTTTCCAATTCTGTGAAGAAAGTCATTGGTAGCTTGATGGGGATGGCATTGAATCTGTAAATTACCTTGGGAAGGATGGCCATTTTCATGATATTGATTCTTCCTACCCATGAGCATGGAATGTTCTTCCATTTGTTTGTATCCTCTTTTATTTCCCTGAGCAGTGGTTTGTAGTTCTCCTTGAAGAGGTCTTTCACATCCCTTGTAAGTTGGATTCCTAGGTATTTTATTCTCTTTGAAGCAATTGTGAATGGGAGTTCACTCATGATTTGGCTCTCTGTCTGTCTGTTATTGATGTATAAGAATGCTTGTGATTTTTGCACATTGATTTTGTATCCTGAGACTTTGCTGAAGTTGCTTATCAGCTTAAGGAGATTTTGGGCTGAGACAATGGGGTTTTCTAGATATACTATCATGTCATCTGCAAACAGGGACAATTTGACTTCCTCTTTTCCTAATTGAATACCCTTGATTTCCTTCTCCTGTCTAATTGCCCTGGCCAGAACTTCCAACACTATGTTGAATAGGAGTGGTGAGAGAGGGCATCCCTGTCTTGTGCCAGTTTTCAAAGGGAATGCTTCCAGTTTTTGCCCATTCAGTATGATATTGGCTGTGGGTTTGTCATAAATAACTCTTATTATTTTGAGATACGTCCCATCAATTCCTAATTTATTGAGAGTTTTTAGCATGAAGGGTTGTTGAATTTTGTCAAATGCCTTTTCTGCATCTATTGAGATAATCATGTGGTTTTTGTCTTTGGTTCTGTTTATATGCTGGATTACATTTATTGATTTGCGTATATTGAACCAGCCTTGCAACCCAGGGATGAAGCCCACTTGATCATGGTGGATAAGCTTTTTGATGTGCTGCTGGATTCTGTTTGCCAGTATTTTATTGAGGATTTTTGCATCAATGTTCATCAAGGATATTGGTCTAAAATTCTCTTTTTTTGTTGTGTCTCTGCCAGGCTTTGGTATCAGGATGATGCTGGCCTCATAAAATGAGTTAGGGAGGATTCCCTCTTTTTCTATTGATTGGAATAGTTTCAGAAGGAATGGTACCAGCTCATCCTTGTACCTCTGGTAGAATTCGGCTGTGAACCCATCTGGTCCTGGACTGTTTTTGCAATCATCTTGATTCACAGAATCATCTTCTCTAGCTAACCACCCCTGATTCACTCTGAGTTTCTGTCTCTGCTTTTTGTTGCTTGGCCCCTTATCTGGCAGACCAGAGTCATCTTTAGAGAAGAAAAGAGAGAGAAAATGTGTGTGTATGTGTATATATACACATGCATATACACACACACATATGTGTGTGTATATGTAATAAATATATATGTATATGTTTTATGCATATACACTTGCATATTTAATTTCTTCCTATGGATTTCAGTCACTGTCCAGTATCAGTTCTTTCAGCCTGAAAGAGTTTCTTAAGTACTTCAAGTAGGACAGATCTGCCAGCAACTAATTCCCTCAGTTTTTGCTTATCTTGGAATGTCTTTGTTTCACCTTCAATTTTAAAAAAGGAGAATGAACAGGGAGAAAATACATCATTGAATACATCATTGGGTATAGGATCCTTGGTGAATAGTTTTGCTGTATTCAGCACTTTGAATACATCATTCCACTGCCTTCTGGACCCCATTGTTTTGAAGGAGAAGTCAATCATTCATTGTTTGTCATTCTCTTGTATATAATGAGTCACCTTTTTTTCTTTTTTTTTTTTTGCTGTTTTCAGAATTTTCTCTTTAACATTCATCAATTTCACTATGATGTCTAGAAGTGGGTCTTTTTTGTTTATTTTACTTGGTATTTATTCAGCTCCTTGAATTTGTAAATTGTTTTCATTAAATTGGAGAAGTTTCCAGACATTTACTTTTTCTTTTACTTTTCTTCTTTTTTGAGACAGGGTCTGACTTTGTCTCCCAGGCTGGAGTGCAATGGCACAATCTTGGCTCAGTACAACCTCCATCTGTGAGGCTCAAGCAATCCTCCCACCTCAGCTTCCTGAGTAGCTGGGACTATAGGCACATGCCACTATGCCTGGCTAATTTTTACAGGGTTTTTTTTTTTTTTTTTTTGGTAGAGACAGGGTTTCGTCATGTTGCCCAATCTGGTCTCAAACTCCTGGGCTCAAGTAAACCACCCACCTCAATCTTCCAAAGTGCTGAGATTACAGGAATGAGCCAGTGTGCCTGGCCACCATTATTTCTGAAAACATTTTTTCTTTATTTCCTCTCTTTCTGTGAGAGCTATTATATATATAGATACACTTGATGTTGCCCCTCAGGACTCTAATACTCTGTTAATTTGTCTTCTCTCTTTTTTCCCTCTGTTCTTCAGATTTATCCAACTTCAAGTTTGCTATTTCTTTTGCCATCTCAAATCTGCTCTTGAGTCCATCTAGTGAATTTCTTATTTCAGTTATTGATCTTTTTAACTCTAGAATTTTTATTTGGGGCCTTTTGAGAGCCTCTATTTCTCTCATGAGGTTCCCTATTTTTTGAGTCATTGTCACAGTATTTTTCTTTACTTCTTTGAGCATATCTATGAGAGATGCCTTGAAGCATTTTTCTACTAAAGCTTACACTTAGACCTATTCTGAGGCTGTTTTTATAAACTGGGTTTTGGGTTTTATTTTAGTATGAGTCACACTTCTCTGTTTCTGTGCATGTCTTATAATTGTAGCAAGTATAGATTCTGTTTTATTTTTCCAAGTGTTACTTTTTTATTAATTTGCTTGGACATAAACTCCGATGTCTGTCTCCCCAAAAATATGTACCTACTGATGTCTCCATTCTGTATTCTTTTATTTTTCTATTTTATCCTGGCTTCCTAGGTGTTATTCCTATAACTGCACAGTTTAGTAATCAGACAATAATGTAGATTGAGATTGTGTTCAAACCCCTCAAGCCCATAAGTTTTCCTCCTTCTGTTCATTGATCTGTATATGGGCTGGGAAGTACATTCCAAGTTGCAGCAAGTTTTCAAGTGTCCCTTAACTTATACTTTATGCTAGGATAAAGCTAGAATAAATGTAGTTTCCCAGTAGGCCAAGGATATATGAAAAGTATATCTTAGGACTTTCATAGCTCTTTCTCTTCCAAGATCTTCTTATTAAATTTTTGCTAGTTCACTGCTCACCCTAACCAGGACCACAAACCTAGACAAGCAAAGCTACAGGTCCTCCCCATTTATTTTCTACCAAGTTCTTTAGTTTTAGCTGACACAGCTATGGGGTTTTGTCTTTTTTCTCAAATTGATTCTGTTCCCTCTGGCAATAAAGCTGCTGGGTTTTGTAGACAGCACCACACTGGTAAAACTATACTTCTTGTCAACTGTGCTGGGGCAGGAGGGAAGATGGGAGCAGCCCAAGCAAAAGGGCATAGATGTCTGCCTTTCCTTCCCAAAGCACTCCAGATTTTTAAGAATACATGATTCTCAAATTGTGGTTTACACACTCTGGGCTCTATGGTCCAGTGCCTGGAAATATTTCATTCATTTGACAATTTTGTTCAGTTTGGCTAAAAGGATTCACCAATGTTTTTATGCTACCATAACTGAAAATCTCTCCAAGACAGTCACTTTTAAAATGAGTTAAGGCTGACATTACTAGTGTGGTTCCCATATCTGGTTCTTAGGAATCATGCCCACTGGTCTGCAGTTGGAAGGAAGGCAGTGCTATCACAGACAGTTCACTCCTAAACCACAAGCTACTGCAGTCTTCTCAAGCATGAGCCAAGCCCCATTAATCTGATTCAAAAACCTACAGAGATTGCATATCAAGTTCTCAATGTGATCCCATCGGAGTTTTTCATGCTAGACTTGGGATTAGGGGCAATTGCCCCCTTTACACACACTCTCTCGTTTCATAGGTTGAACTCAACAAGATAGCTCACTGCAAAGAAGTCCTCTCCAAATTCTACTTATCATGCCCAATACTAGCCACTTTTTAGATCGTTAAAAAGATCTAAAAAAATCGTGTGGCTTGAGAGTCATTCAATCAGTGACCTGACTTACAATTCATTTTAGAAGGTGGCATCTAGTGTCTTTGGCCTCAATTGAAAGATAGGACAAGTCCCATTTTAATGTCCTGTTATAGGAGTAACCTAATGAAATATTTGTACATACATAGGTTGAGGTTAGATGGCAACAAGAGTGTTGTAACATAGGAGCTGCAATGTTGACAGCTTGCTTAATCCAAATAGAAAGTGATTCTTCTAATACAGGCACCTTCAATTTAGCTCACCCTTAGAAATGAATTGACATTATTCTTTCCTGTGTAAGAAAACAACTGCCTTCATGCACTGCTCATGCAGACAGCTAATTAAATGAAACAAAAGTTGCCACAAACAGAAAGTTTCATTAGAGGCCCCTGTGGATGATTCAAGTAATTATGTCTGTCAAGGGAAGATATTATAGGAAGGATGTTGTGTTTGGAGAGCACACAGTGTTATTAGTGTTATATTTTGGCAGTCTGAGACATCATAGCATCCTTTAATGTATCAGTGCCCTTAAGAAGATCAAAGGAGAAGAAACCTCTCTGCCTGCCTTTTTAAGAGTTAAAAGAGATTTAAGAATGGCAGAGCTTGGCTGTAATACAGTAAGCAAACAACAACCTACAGCTATCTAGTGATTCCTGTTTATAATTAATTAAGTAAAAGACAAAAGTCATCTCTCTCAGAAGGCAGTGCCTCAATACTGCCAATGTTAGGTTAAGAAAGATGTTTTGGTGTCTCCAGCCTCCTCAGGGGTATCTTCAATCAGAAAAAAAAAAGATTTCAAATGAACAATCATGTATACGTGTGTGGTGAGGTGTGAAGGTATACGCACATTTATAATAAGTACATTCATTTTCCATATATAGAAATGCAGCTTCCTGCTTAGGTATTTTTGGCATTCACTAACATTAAGTAAGCATGCTGTTAGACAAATTACCTCTCAAGGTCTCAGTTTCTCCATCTGTATAATGAAAGGAATCACAGATGGCAAATAAAATTTTCCTGCTGAAACAAAATGGTAGAGGCTCTATACCACAAAGAAAATGATTTTGAGGCTATTGAGGGCTTAGTAGACAAATGTGCTCTGGTAAATAAGTAATGTCTTTCATGGCCAAAAGATATAAGAGTGCTAATTTAATTTGCAATTTTGCCATCTCTGGACAATATATCTAAGGATACTTTAACATCTTACAAATCTCTAACTCTATGTTATAGTCTGTATTATATCTTCTAGAGCAAGTCAATCTAGTTCATAAACAGAAATAGATCTGAGGTAGGAGACCAGCAGGACTGGTTTTCTGGACACAACCCTGCTAACTAAATCAGGGTCTGGTCCAGACAGGATAAAGGGAAGAAACCAGCAGGAACCAGCAGATAGCAATGAAAGCAATCTCTAGTGCCATGAGTATTTACAAATGCCACGACAGCAACCCAAAAGTTACCCCCTCTTTCCATTCCAACAACCCCTAAGTTACTGTCTCTTTCTTAGGAAGTTCCAAATAACCTTCCCTTCAATTTGCATTGACCTGCCTCTTAATTCACATGTAACTGAAGGTGGGTTTAAGTGAGTACAAATACAGTTGCCAAGAGCCCATACATTGATAAATCTGGGTGCACTGCCTATGATTAGAACTTCTCTGCAAGGAGCAGTACTGTTCAACAAAAGATTACTGTCTTCTGGTGATCCAGCTTGCCCTTAAATTCTATCCCGGGTAAAGCCAAGGACCATCCCAGATTAACGCTCAATTTTGGAACCCATCTGTCCTGCAACAGGTTCACTCCATAGAAAATTGAGGATGAAACTGATTTCATTGGTAGGTAGATTGGTCACTCATTTATATGAAGAGATTTGGGGAAGTAGAATAGACAGAAGTTCCCTTGCATCATTAACAATGGAAGTGTCTTTCATGGGTCAAGTATTTTCTCTACAGTTTATATGCAATCACTCCTAGGAAATTAACTCACCACACTAAAATGTCATTGAATAATATCAATAAACACGTTTTTATTGCTATATTCACTTTATAAAATACTTTTACACTCATTTTTTTCTCATGCATAGTTGTTATTTCATAATAAGCTTGTAAGGTAAATATCTTTATTCATATTTCAGGTGAAGAAGTTGATGCCAGTGAGGTTAAGTGAATCAGTTGCTCAAGACTCCCTAGACTCCCTGGCTATAGGGATAGTAAGGGTTAGAGATGGGACCTGAACCCAGAGTACTTAACACTAAGTCCAAAGAGGTTTTTTTGGTTGTTCATTTGTTTGTTTTTGAGACGGAGTCTCGCTCTGTTGCCCAGGCTGCTGTACAGTGCCGCGATCTATATACAATAAAATTGTATGTGTTTATTGATATTATTCAATGACATTTTAGTGTGGTGAGTTAATTCACTGCAAGCTCCACCTCCCGGGTTCATGCCATTCTCCTGCCTCATCCTCCTGAGTAGCTGGGACTACAGGAGCCTGCCACACACCTGGCTTATTATTATTATTATTATTATTATTATTATTATATGTATTTTTAGTAGAGACGGGGTTTCACCATGTTAGCCAGATGGTCTCGATCTCCCGACCTTGTGATCTGCCTGCCTCGGTCTCCCAAAGTGCTGGGATTGCAGGCGTGAGCCACCATACCTGGCCTAAGTCCAAAGAGTTTTACACCACATCACAGCTAATCCTTCACAGAAAGTAGTGTTCAATAGGAAGAAGAGAAATGGCATAATAGAAATAGTTATTCAAGAAGGCAGGAATGGAGGAGGCTAGTGGTGGTAGAGTCAGATGTTTAGGAAAGAAAAGAAAAAATCCAAGTCTCAAAGCCACACATTACTGACTCTCTCCTTTATATCTCAACATCCTTCACTCTGACTTTAAAACTCATATAATCCACAACCATTTCCACAAGGAGAACTGTTTATTTTTACCCCATGCTCCCACCCTGCCCAAATCTACTCTTTCCGCAGTTTTCTATATAATACTACATGGCATATTAATTGGCTAGAGATGCCATAAAACATTATCACAGACTGCATGGCTTAAACAATGGAAATTTATTTTTTCACAGTTCCAGATGCCAGAAGTCAAGATCTAGGTGCCATCAGGGTTGGTTTCAGGGCTGTCTTCCAGGAATGTAGTTGGCTGCCCTCTTGCTCTATCCTCATATAGCTTTTCCTTAGTCTGTGAATAGAAAGAAAGAGATCTCTGGTGTCCCTTCTTCTTATAAGGACACCAGTCCTACTAAACTAGAATCCTATCCTATGACCCCATATGTCCTTAATTTTACCTTTCTGGAGGCCTTGTATCCAAATACAGTCACACTGGGATGTAGGCTTCAATATATGAATTTTGGGAGAACACACACAGTCCATAACAACATGGAATAGCTTTTCAACCAGTTATTCAGGTCAAAATACTAGGAGTTATATTTTGAAGGTAGATAGTTTGAATGTGAGATGTTCGGGAAAAGAGGAGTCAAGGATAACTCCTAGTACACCATTGACTTCTCATCACCTCCATTGCTATGACCAAAGACCAAGCCACCTTGCCCTCCCCTGGAATACTACAAAAGCCTCCTAACTGGTCTTCCTGCCAAAGTGGTCCTTTAACCCTGTAAATCAGATAACTCCTCTTTTTAAAACCATCAATGACTTCCCATATCCCTTAGAATTCAATCCAAACTCTTCCTAGTGTTGGGAAGGTATTGACTAATCTCCAAGTAACCTCCCCCTTGCTCAATGGTTTCCCCAGCCATCCTGCTTCTCTTGCTAGTCCTCCAACACTCAAAATCTTTCCCATGCCAAGGGATTTGCCTTGACCCTTCTCTCTGGCTAGAATGCTGAATTTCCTAGAACTGCTCACAGCTCACCCTTCACAACAGTCAGACCTCTACTAAGGTTTCATCAACTAGGAGGCCTTCCCTGACCACAGCAACTGAAATAGCCCCCAGCATTCAAACTATCTCAACCACACAGCTCACTATCTGCAGCTACAGGATATCACTCTTCCAGAAAACCCTGGCTCAGGAAGATGAAGTTGCAGATCACGTGATTGTTTCTTTCAGGAACTTCCCAATGTCCATTTATCCAAACAACACTAGCTTTCATTCAAGTAAACTCCTTTTCTCAGATCAACAGATTGCTCATCTGGGCTCATCAAACATGGTTTATTTCATGCGCGTCCATGTGAAAAGACCACCAAACAGACTTTGTGTGAGCAATAAAGCTGTTTATTTCACCTGGGTGCAGGTGAGCTGAGTCCGAAAAGAGAGTCAGTGAAGGGAGATGGGGTGGGGCCATTTTATAGGATTTGGGAAGGTAAAGGAAAATTACAGTCAAAGGGGGTTGTTCTCTGGTGGGTAGGTGCAGGGGTCACAAGGTGCTCAGTGGGGGAGCTTCTGAGCCACGAGAAGGAAATTCACAGGGTTAATCACTCAGTTAAGGTGGGGCAGGAACAAATCACAATGGTGGAATGTCATCAGTTAAGGCGGGGCAGGACCTTTTCACTTCTTTCGTGATTCTTCAGTTACTTCAGGCCATCTGGGCGTATACGTACAAGTCACAGGGGATGCGATGGCTTGGCTTGGGCTCAGAGGCCTGACATTCCTGCTTTCTTGTATTAATAAGAAAAATAAAACAAAATAGTGTTGAAGTCTTGGGGCGGCAAAAATTTTTGGGGGGTGGTATGGAGAGAGAATGGGTGATGTTTCTCAGGGCTGCTTCAAGCAGGATTAGGGGTGGCGTGGGAACCTAGAGTGGGAGAGATTAAGCTGAAGGGAGATCTTGTGGTAAGGGGTGATATTGTGGGGTTGTTAGAAGAAACATTTGTCATGTAGAATGATTGGTGATGGCCTGGATATGGTTTTGTAAGAATTGAAAAACTAAATGGAATAAGAGAAGGAGAAAAACAGGTATAAAAGGACTAAGAATTGGGAGGACCTAGGACATCTAATTAGAGAGTGCCTAAGGAGGTTCAGCATAGTCCTGCCAGCAAAGATTGTTTATATACTTCAAGAGTTAAGAGTGGCAGTTTGGGGACAGCACGAGGAGATATCAGCTGTGATGGCTTGGAGAAACAGTGTAAACCGGCAGTGTAAACAAGAGCAGGGCATGTATGAGTAGTTGAGAGCAGTGAATAGGAGTATGACTAGACAGAAGATAGTAGGGATGAAAAGTTATTTGGGGGCACAGTCTAAGTTGGTCTGGTGTCTGGAATGAGACTGCAGCCTAATAAAAAGGAGCATCTATACAGGAGCTTAAATGGGCTGTACCTTGTAGCATTCTGAGGACAGGTCTGACTTCTGAGAAGGGAAAGTGGTAAAAGTATTGTCCAGCCCTTTTTAAGTTGGTGGCTGAGCTTGGTGAGGTGTGTTTTTAATAGACCATTAGTCTGTCACTGAATACTAAGAGCCTGAAAAAATGCTTGGCTGATTTGACTAATAAAGGCTGGTCTGTTATCAGACTATATAGAGGTGGGAAGGCTAAACTGAGGAATTATGTCTTACAGAAGGGAAGAAATGACTGCGGTGGCCTTCTCAGACCCTGTAGGAAAGGCCTCTACCTATCTAGTGAAAGTGTCTACCTAGACTAAGAGGTATTTTAGTTTTTGTGACTCGGGGCATGTTGAGTAAAGCTAATTTGCCAGTCCTGGGTGGGGGCAAATCCTCAAGCTTGATGTGTAGGGAAGGGAGGAGGCCTGAATAATCCTTGAGGAGTAGTAGAATAGCAGATAGAATAGCAGATGGAACACTGAGAAGTTATTTCCTTGAGGATAGATTTCCACAATGGAAAGAAAATGAGAGGTTCTAAGAGGCGGGCTAGTGGCTTGTACTACAGCATAGCCTGCCTTTGCTGGTGTGAAGTGATTAGGCCTGGTGGAACTGCCATCAATAAATCAAGCGATCAGGGTGAGAAACAGGGAAGAAGGAAATGTGGGGAAATGGGATGAACATCAGGTGGATCAGAGAGATGCAGTCATGAGGATCAGGTGTGGTATCTGGAATAATGTGGGAGGCTGGATTGAAGTCCGGGCCAGGAACAATGGTAATTGTGGGAGAGTGAGTACAGTGGAAGGAGCCAGGGAGCAGAAAGTATATGCATCAGGTATGAGGAAGAAAATAGATTTTGGAAGTTATGAGAAATGTAGAGAGTGAGTTGAGCATAGTTTGTGATTTTGAGGGCCTCTAAAGGTATTAAAGCAGTGGCAGCCTCTGCACGCAGACATGAGGGCTAGGCTAAAACAGTAAGGTCAAGTTGTTTGGATAGAAAGGCTGCAGGGTGTGGTCCTGGCTCTTGTGTAAGAATTCTGACTGCACTAACCATGCCTAGGAAGGAAAGGAGTTGTTTTGTAAGGGATTGAGGTTTGGGAGATTAATCGGACACGATCAGCAGGGAGAGCACGTGTGTTTTTACGAGAATTATGCCGAGATAGGTAACAGATGGGGATGAAATTTGGGCTTGACTGAAGTAATGGGGTCTGTCTGTGAAGCCTTGCAGCAGTACAGCCCAGGTAATTTGCTGAGCCTGATGGGTGTCAGGGTCAGTCCAAGTGAAAGCAAAGAGAGGCTGGGATGAAGGGTGCAAAGGAATAGTAAAGAAAGCATCTTTGAGATCCAGAACAGAATAATGGATTGTGGAGGGAGGTATTGAGGATAGGAGAGTATATGGTTTTGGCACCATGGGATGGATAGGCAAAACAATTTGGTTGATAAGGTGCAGATCCTGAACTAACTTGTAAGGCTTGTCTGGTTTTAGGACAGGTAAAGTGGGGGAATTGTAAGGAGAGTTTATAGGCTTTAAAAGGCCATGCTGTAGCAGGCGAGTGATAATAGGCTTTAATCCTTTCAAAGCATGCTGCGGGATGGGATATTGGCATTGAGTGGGGTAAGGGTGATTAGGTTTTAATGAGATGGTAAGGGGTGCATGATCGGTCACCAAGGAGGGAGTAGAGGTATCTTATAGTTGTGGGTTAAGGTGGGGGAATACAAGAGGAGGATGCAAAGGAGGCTTTGGATTGAGAAGAAGGGCAGCAATGAGATGCGGCTGTAGTCCAGGAATAGTCAGGGAAGCAGATAATTTGGTTAAAATGTCTTGGCCTAATAAGGGAACTGGGCAGGTGGTGATAACTAAAAAGGAGCGCTTAAAAGAGTATTGTCTAAGTTGGCACCAGAGTTGGGGAGTTTTAAGAGGTTTAGAAGCCTGGCCGTCAATACCTACAACAGTTACAGAGGCAAGGGAAACAGGCCCTTGAAAAGAAGGTAATGTGGAGTGGGTAGCCTCCATATTGATTAAGAAGGGGACGGGCTTACCTTCCACTGTGAGAGTTACCTAAAGCTCGGCGTCCGTGATGGTCTATGGGACTTCTGAGGCAATTGAGCAGCAGTCTTCAGCCGCTAAGCCAAGAAGGAGTCAGTCAGAGAGCCTTGGGCCAGAGTTCCAGGGGCTCTGGGAGTGGCTGCCAGGTGAGTTGAACAGTCTGATTTTCAGTGGGGTCCCACACAGATGGGACATGGCTTAGGAGGAATCCTGGGCTGCGGGCATTCCTTGGCCCAGTGGCCAGATTTCCAGCATGTGTAGCAAGCTCCTGGGGGAGGAGGTTCTGGAGGAACGCCTGGCTGCTGCGGTTCAGGCATTTGGAAATTCTTGTGTGCTGGAGATGTGGCTGGGGTTTGTCTCACAGTGGAGGCAAGGAATTGCAACTTTTTTCTGTTATTGTACACCTTGAAGGTGAGGTTAATTAAATCCTGTTGTGGGGTTTGAGGGCCAGAATTTAATTTTTGGAGTTTTATTTAATGTTGGGAACAGATTGGTTAATAAAATGTATTTTGAGACTAAGACGGCCTTTTGACCTTTTAGGGTCTAGGGCTGTAAACTGTCTCAGGGTTGCAGCCGAATGAGCCATGAACTGGGCTGGGTTTTTATATTTGATGAAAAAGAGCCTAAACCCTTCTGATTTGGGATAAAGAAAAAGGAGCATTAACCTTCACTATGCCTTTGGCTCCAGCCACCTTTTTGAGTAAATTGCTGGGCAGGTGGGGGAGGGCTAGTCACAGAACGAAACTGTAAGCCAGACCAGGTGTGAGCAGGGGAGGTGATAAAAAGATTATAGGGTGGAGGAGCAGAGGCTGAGGAAGAATTGGGACCTAGCTTGGCCTGGCAAGGAGGGGAAAGGTCAGATGGGTCTGTAGAAAAGGAAGATTAGAAAGACTCAGCGATGCTTGGGGTTGGGACTGAGGGGACAGGCAGGAGGGAAAGACGGAAGATTTGGGACGAGTTGCACTAGGCACAGAGACTAGGAAGGGACTGATGTGTAAAAGAATGCCTGGATGTCAGGCACCTCAGACCATTTGCCTATTTTACAACAAGAATTATTTAGATCTTGTAGGATGGAAAAATTGAAAGTGCCGTTTTCCGGCTATTTGGAACTACTGTCGAGTTTGTGTTGGGGTCAAGTGGCATTGCAGAAGAAAATAAGATGCTTAGATTTTAGGTCAGGTGAGAGTTGAAGAGGTTTTAAGTTCTTAAGAACACAGGCTAAGGGAGAAGAAGGAAGAATGGAAGATTGCCCATAGTGAAGGAGGCAAGCCCAGAGAAAAGAGTAGAGACACGGAGAAGGGGTGGGCGTTTCTTGCCCTCCAGAAAAGCAGAGAAAGGGTTGGGGCACGGAAATAAGGGATTGGGGGTTCTTGTCCCCTAGAAAAGTGGGACTTGCTGCTAACGGTGAAGGAGAAGGGGTTGAGGGGTTCTAGCCCCTGCCCCAGAAGAGCAGAGAAGGGGTAGAGACACAGAGAGAAGGGTTTGGGGTACTTGCCCCTCCCCCAGAAAAGCGGGACTTGCCGCTAAGGGTGAAGGAGAAGGGGTTGAGGGGTACTTGCCCTTGCCCCAGAAAATCAGAGAAGGGGTAGAGACAGGGAGAGAAGCGATTGGGGTACTTGCCCCTCCCCCAGAAAAGCAGGACTTGCCGCTAAGGGTGAAGGACCAAGGCAGGTGTCCCTGCGTGGTCTGACACCTTTGAAACGTGGGTGAATAATCAGAGAGGCATCCCTGCAATGATTAAACACCAAGGGAAGGCTGCCTTCCCAGTCCGTGACCGGTGCCAGAGTTTTGGGTCCACGGATAAAACGTGTGTCCTTTGTCTCTACCAGAAAATGAAAGGAATTGAAATTAAGAGAAGGGAGAGATTGAAGCGTGGCGCCAAGATTGAAAGGAGAAAGAGGTTGAGGGATAGTGAGGGAAGTTGGAGAAGAGAGTAAAAACAGGCCGCTTACCGGATTTGAAATTGGTGAGATGTTTCTTGGGCTGGTCAGTCTGAGGACCTGAGGTCATAGGTGGATCTTTCTCATGGAGCAAAGAGCAGGAGAACGGGGGATTGATCTCCAAAGGGAGGTCCCCCGATCTGAGCCATGGCATCAAATTTCATGCGCGTCCGTGTGAAGAGACCACCAAACAGGATTTGTGTGAGCAATAATGCTGTTTATTTCACCTGGGTGCAGGTGGGCTGGGTCCGAAAAGAGAGTCAGCGAAGGGAGATAGGGGTGGAGCTGTTTTATAGGATTTGGGAAGGTAATGGAAAATTACAGTCAAAGGGGGTTGTTCTCTGGTGGGCAGGGGCAGGGGTCGCAAGGTGCTCAGTGGGGGAGCTTCTGAGCCAGAGAAGGAAATTCACAGGGTTAATCACTCAGTTAAGGTGGGGCAGGAACAAATCACAATGGTGGAATGTCATCAGTTAAGGCAGGGCAGGGCCTTTTCACTTCTTTTGTGATTCTTCAGTTACTTCAGGCCATCTGGGCATATACGTACAAGTCACAGGGGATGCGATGGCTTGGCTTGGGCTCAGAGGCCTGACAGTTTACTCTTCCAAACCCAAGCCTTTCTGTGTCCATTCTCAATCAGGCCTGACATTTGAAAGACCTGTCTTAAACCAGATTTTAAGAACTCAGTAATATCCTACCTTTTCTCTTCCACTCTAAGACTCTCCTAAGACTTTGTCAAGGTAGTAGTCATCTTCCTGCATTAGTGATAAACTCAGTTTTGCTTTATCAGCAGGTCATTTTAATGATTTGGAGGAGGAATTGGCATTTGAGTTTATTCATTTTCCACTTACCCTGCTTATGTTTTATTCATATTATTTATTATTAGCAGGTACCTATATAATCATTTACTTGTTACTCATTTATTATCTTTCCCTCAGACTAGAATATAAGATCTTTAGTGTCAGGGATCTTATCTATCTTATTCTCAGCAAAATTCCTAACAACTAGAGCAATGCCTGGCACACAGTAAAATCTCATTAAACTTAAATTTAAAAGAGTGAGCTCTGCAGTTGTGCTGAGCTGGGATCAAGGAGACAAGGCAGAAATAGAAGCCTATACACATTCATCAAGATCAAATGCATTTCTGGGTGCCTGGAAGGATTAGAGAGGCTGTAGAATATCCCTCCAAGTCCTGCACAACAGCACTGCACCACCAGAGCACAGATGCCATGGGGCCCATAGGGCTGTGTCCAGGGGATTCTGTGTGTTCCAGCACCCCTACCTCTCTGTAGCAAATGCAAAGCTTACCAGTGCTCTGCTCTGACTTCCTCTCCTACCACTCCTGTTTGCTGAAAGAAAGAGAGGCACGGTGGTGAAGCAACATGTCTGGGAACATTTCTGGTTCTGTTGGCTCTTCCTCCTGAGATGTCTGCCCTACATAAAAGCTGGCCGGAATGAGGCTGCATGAGAAGCAGATGTTGGGCACACTCTCAGCCACAGCTGCTACTGGAGACACAGTCACGCTTTGGGAGGAGCATCTATACCAGGGCAGCCAGATAAAAGCCAGGATGCCAAGTTAAATTTGAATTTTAGATACACAATGAATTGATTGTGGCATAATAGGACAAATAATTCATGAGATATATGTACACCAAAAATTAATGTGTTGTTTATCTGAAATTCTAATTTAACTGAGTGTCCTGTATTTTTATTTGCTAAATCTGGCAACCTTAATTTATACACTTACAAATGGGCACATGTACTAAATACAAGGGGACTACTGAATGTACATATCCCCAAATATTAATCAAGGATAACTTGTGTTTTTGTCAATTTTTAAAAATATATAAATCCCTATGACATAGTGTTTTCCCATTCAGATACCATAAAAGTACAGCACTGACGGGCATGTGCCAAAACAATTAAGTAACACATACAGGCATAAATAGAATTCACTAACTAAATCAATACTATGTGGAAATTAAATATTAACCAAATGGAAACAAGCAAAGGAGTCAGCCACCATTGCTCATGTTTTGGCAGAGACTCAGAGGCAGACAAAGGGGTGGAAAAGCTTGGAATAGAGAAAAGAGGTTTCAAACGTGCTGTGATGAGAGACTGCAGGCCTGGAGCAGGCTAACTCATCATGGAGCACATCATATGGATGCATATTTGGCTCTCTCTGGTTGGTCCAGATGAGAAGTGGTGACAAAAAATAGGGGAGCTGTCAAGTATTATTGAAGTCCTGGTCTTTTTTTGCTAAATGTTACAGGGGTGATTGGCTTTCTGGATTGTTCTTAGTGGTCTGACTTCACACAAACCTGACTTGGCTTTTTCCTGGGCAGGTCACTGTCTGTAATGGGTCAGAGTTCTGTTTTTATCTACAGCGTGGCCATGGTCTGGATATGCAGTCCATCAGGTGTGAAGCTGCACTATCCAATCTGGTAGCCACTAGTCACATGTGGCTGTTTAAATGTGAATTAATTAAAATTAAATTTAATTAAAAACTCATTCCCTCAGTCAAATTAGTCACATTCCAAGCATTCAGTAGCCACATGTGGCTAATGCACTCTAAATTGGATAGTGCAGATATAGAATCTTTCTGGCATTGCAGGAAGTTATATTTGACAGCTCATGAGAGGACGAAATGCTTTTAAAACTTTGTTCATTAGACTTTCAGATACCTCTAGGAAAACACAAGCACCATTATCACCCCACTGGAAAAGCTCCACCTTCTCCATTTTCCCTCTGAGTCTCATTTATTCTGTTTTTCCACAACTTTACATTCCTTATTCCCTTCTTCATTACCAGACTGTGCCTTTGCCCTGTTTTATGCTTTTCTAGTTTGCTGAGTTGATGGTCTCTTTTTTTCACAAATAGTTTTTAAAAGTTACTCTAGTGAACACTTATTAAATTGTCTAATGCTGCTTTTCTAGAAGTGACTTCCTTTTCTGCTACCCACAAGGTTACCCCAGAAGCTGACACATTTCTACAGTGTGTCACCCCACCCTCAAACACCATGGTCTCATTGGTTCAATGCCTGAGACAGAAATCAGTCCCTGTCCTGGGAAATGGGAAAGCAATTCTTTAGCTTGAGAGAGCAAGAAATCTGCTTCCCACTGGGTCACTAGTCTGCGATAAGTAACTGTTATCTGGAAGCACGAGGTACCAGCTGTTTTATACAAGGCCATAGAGCCTGTAAGAAAGCAGTGAGAAAGGGTCATGAAAGAGAGGTACAGAAGAGGCAGAAATGTGAGAGGGAGGAGGACTCTGGCTTCCTTGCAGCATTGCAATCTTTACTTTGGTTCCTAAGGTCTAGTTGCTTCATTGCCCTCAAATTCAATGACGTGGTCCATGATCTGTCCAATAAATTTTATTTTCTTTTCTTTTGCTTAAAGTAGTTTGAATTGATTTTTGTTATTTGCAAGCAAAAGAGTCCTAATCAATATAAACTACAATTAAGGGAATTTGGAAGTTGCCTGTTTAGACCCTTTTTCTTTCTCAAAGTGTCACATGTAATCATCAAGCCCTTCTTTACTGCTGGCTGGCAGAAGATGTGTCATAGCTGAAGCTAATCTCATGAAAAGGAATGAAGAAACATGGGATACACCTGTTTTTAGAATAAAGTAGTTCAATTAATAATGCTTACTTCCCAAGTTCTACCAATAAAAAATAGAAAAAAAAAGAGGTGATATTTTCTGTAATATTATTTAAATCACTAAGGTTCTATAATCATCTTTGACAATACAAAAAAACTAATTCTTACCTTTTTATTCACTTATTTATTAATTCAATAAATATTTATTGAACATTTTTATGTGCTAGGTACTAAGAACATTGGGATTTCTAAAAAAAATAACTTCTGAAGTCTGAAATTCTGACTTTTGCATAATTACAAAATGAATACATGTTAAAGATTCTATTCAACTTATTAATAAGAGAACTGTCAGAAGGTAATCCTCTCTCTGTTACTTAGTATTCCTGCACCGTGTGTGTCTCCTTAGCATAACAATTGATATGCTATAATGACAGAGAATGCCTCCTCTTTTCCCTCCCCCGAGCATTTGCTTTTCACATATTAAGGGTGTTCTTCATGGAGTTGTTTGTCTTTATGATGAAGACACTTGCTCCCATTCCAAGAAGAATACAATATTTTTTTATCTATCCCAGAACCAAATCTTTATTTTCCAGAGTAAAGACCTTCCCCTCTTCCATGACAGGACTTGTTTACATTCTGAGTAACAGATAACCAGGTAAAAACTAATATCTCACTCCTTCTCTAGAGGGGAAGAGGGAATAGATGTTTCAGCTTCTGTATAAGCTCCAAGCTGCTTCATAATTTTGCAGTTTCTCTCCTGTGGTACAACACCCTGTACTCAGAGGTATAACCATCTGGCTCTCATTGCACCATCCAGTATGATGCTGGGCATGAGAAACCAGTGTTACACAGTTATTGCTGTGAATAGCAAAGGTCTGATATCCTACCTAGCATCTGATGTTTCCACAAGTAAGGTAACATCTCAGGTCGTTCACACTTTCTGACTTGGGAAGTAGTAAAACATTAAAAACTGGTTCAAAGGAGAATTTGAAGAACAGATACACAAACACACACCCACACACAAAATCAGAAATGCTGAAATAAATATGTTAATAAATATAAAGCTGGTTAATATCCTTTATGGCAATAAAATGTAATGTTTTGACCATTATCTCTTTGATAACCATAACCATAAGCTACAAGATAAGACCTTGTCTTTGCATTCCTATGCATGGCTATCTGTTTTCTGTAACTTCTATGCATATAAAACTATAAGATAGCTTGGTCAGTAGAAAAATAATCAAAGATGCAAATTCTTAGAACATTGATAATGCTAAAATAGATACTTAGAGAGTGGAGCTGCAAAGGGTCCACTAGACCAGTGGTCCCCAACCTTTTTGGCAATAGAGACTGGTTTCATGGAAGACCATTTTTCCATAGACAGGGAGGCAGGGGATGGTTTCAGGATGATTCAAGTGCATTACGTTTTTTGTGCACTTTATTTCTGTTATCATTACATTGTAATACATAATGAAATAATTATACAACTCACCATTATTATCATAATTCTACAACTCAGCATTATTAACTGAGCTACTTTATTCTAAGAACAAGTGTATCTCACTTTCCACTTTTTATCCTGTGTTTCTTCATTTCTTTTAATGAGATTAGCTTCAGCTATGACACATCTTGTGCCAGCCAGCAGTAAAGAATCTGTGGGAGCCCTGAGCTTGTTTTTCTGCAACTAGATGGTCCCATGTGGGGGCGATGGGAAACAGTGACAGATCATCAGGCATTAAATTCACATAAGGAGCATGCAACCTAGATTCCTCACATGCACAGTTCACAATAGGGTTTATGCTCCTATGAGAATCTAAAGTCACCACTGATCTGACAGGAGGCAGAGCTCAGGTGGTAATGCGAGTGATGGGAAGCAGCTATAAACACAGATGAAGCTTCAGTCACGTGACTGCTCCTCACTGCCTGCTGTGTGGCCCAGTTCCTAACAGGTCATGACCAGTACTGGCCCCTGGCCTGGGGCTTTGGGAACTCTGCACTAGACAGTACCCAGTACTCTAATGAAAGGATACCCAGAAACCTCTTGCCTATTTTTAAGGCTTGGACAATTTTTTTCTGGTAGGATAAAAAGAGCAAAATACATGCAGTCCTGATGTTTTGGATCTTATAGTCTTGTGAAAGAGATTGATATTAATCAAATAATCATAAGGATATGTTTTTATTTTTAACTTTTTTATTTCCCTGTCCTGAGTCTCCGATGTTTATTATACCACTCTGCATGCCTTTGCATACCTATAGCTTAGCTCCCAGTTATAAGTGAGGAGACAGTGTTTGGTTTTCTATTCCAGAAGTTACTTCACTTAGGCTAACGGCCTCTAGTTCCATTCAAGTACCTGCAAAAGACATTATTTCATTCTTTTTTTATGGAAGAATAGTATAATGTATAAACTATTATATAGCATATATATATTATATGAACTATTACATAGTGTATGTATATATCTCCATATACAATAATGTTCATGCTATTCTGTTTACTACAGCCTTGTAGTGTAACTTTCAGTCAGATAAAATGATGTCTTCAGGTTTGTTCTTTTTGCTTAGGATTGCTTTGGCTAGTTGGGCTCTTTTTGGTTCCACATGAATTTTAAGATTTTTTTCTAATTATGTGAAAAAATGACATTGGTGTTTTGGTAGGAATAGCATTGAATCTGTAGGTTGCTTTGGACAGTATGGTCATTTCCACAATATTGATTCTTCAAATCCATAAGCATGAGATGTATTTCCATTTGTTTGTGTTAGCTATGATTTTTTAAGGAGTATTTTGTAGTTCACCTTGTAGAGATCTTTCACTTCCTTGGTTAAGTATTTCCTAGGGTTTTTTTAAATTCTTGACTTAATTCTTAGCTTGGTCGTTGGTGTATAGCAGTGATACTGATTTTTGTATATTGATTTTGTAACCTGTGACCTTACTGAATCCATTCATCAAATCTAGGAGTCTTTTGGAAGAGTCTTTAGGGTTTTCTAAGCATAAGGTCATATCATTGGCAAAGAGAGATAGGTTGACTTCTTCTCCAATAGGTTGACTTCTTTTGCTCCAATTTGGATGTCTTTTTATTTCTTTCTCTTCCCTTATTGCTCTAAGACTTCTAGTACTAAATTGAACAGAAGTGGTGAAAGTGGGCATCTTTGTCTTCTTCCAGTTCTTAGGGGGAATGCTTTCAACTTTTCCCCATTCACTATGATGTTGGCTGTGGGCTTGTCCATATGTGGATTTTATTATTTTGAAGTATATTCCTTCTATGCCTACTTTGTTGAAGTTTTTTTTCATAAAGGGATGCTGGATTTTGTCAAATGCTTTTTCTGCGTATATTGAGATGATCATATGGTTCTGGCTTTTAATTCTGTTTATGTGATGAATCACATTTATTGACTTGTATATGTTGAACCATCCTTACATCCCTGGGATGAAACCTACTTGATCATGGTAAATTATTTTTTTGATGTGCTATTGGATTCAGTTTTCTAGTGTTTTGTGGAGGATTTTTGCATCTATGTTCATCAGGGACTTTGATCTGTACTTTTTTTGTTGTTGTTATGTCCTTCTCTGGCTTTGGTATCAGGGTGATACTGGCTTCATAGAATGAGTTGTGTAGGATTCTTTCTTTCTCAATCTTTTGAAATAGTTTCAGTAGGATTGGTATTGATTCATCTTTGAACGTCTAGTAGAATTCAGCTATGAATTCGTCTGGCCCTGGACTTGTTTTTGTTGGCAGGTTTTTTTAATTACTGATTCAATTCACTGCTTGTTATTAGTCTGTTTAGTATTTCTATTTCTTCCAGATTCAAACTGGGAGGATTGTGCATTTCCGGGAATTTTTCCATTTCCTCTAGACTTTCTAGTTTATGTGCATACAGGTGCTCATAGTAGTCTGGAATGATCTTTTGTATTTCTGTGGTGTCAACTGTAATGTCTCCATTTTCAATTCTAACTGCACTCATTTGAATCTTCTCTCTTCATTTCTTGGTTAATCTAGCTAGTGGTCTATAAATTTTGTTTATCCTTTCAAAAAGCCAACTTTTCATAGCATTGATATTTTGCATTTCTTGTTTGTTTCAATTTCTGCTCCGATTTTTGTTATTTCTCTTCTTCTGTGAGTTTAGGGTTTGATTTGTTCTTGTTTCTCCAGTTTCTTGAGGTGTGACATTAGGTTGTCAATTTATGATCTTTCTGACTTTTTGACGAAGGCGTTTATTGCCATAAACTTTCCTCTTAGCACCTCTTTTGCTGAATCCCAGAGATTTTGATAACTTGTGTCACTGTTATTATTTATTTCAAAAAACTGTTTTAATATCCATCGTGATTTCATTGTTAACCCAAAAATCATTTAGGGGCAGATTGTTTAATTTCCATGTATTTGTGTAGTTTTGAAGGTTCCTTTGGGAATTGATTTCTAGCTTTATTCTGCTGTGGTCTGAGAAGATACTTGATATGATTTCAATTTATTAAAGTTTATTGAGACTTGTTTTGTGGCCTATCATATGGACTATCTTGAAAAATACGTTATGTGCTAATGAGAACAATGTATATTCTTCGGTTCTTGGGTAGAATGTTCTGTAAATATTTGTTAGGTTCATTTGTTCTAGAGTGCAGTTTAATACAGTGTTTCTTTGTTGACTTTCTGCCTGAATGATCTGTCTAGTGCTGATCACTGAGTGGAGTGTTGAAGACCCGAACTATTTTTGCCTTGCTGTCTACATCTTTTCCTAGTTGTAGTTGTAATTATTTTATAAACCTAGGAGGTCTGGAGTTTGGTGCATATATACTTAGGATTGTTATATCTTCTTGTTGAATTGATCCATTTATCATTATATAATGAAAAAACAAAAATTTTTAAAATCACAAAAATGTTGAATAATTGAAAATTAATGAATAAAGATATGATATACAATGACATGAGAACATATGGGGAACCTGGTATGGTTGACGGTCAAAAAGTAGTCCTTAGCAAAACATTGTCATAGACCAAATTTTTCTATAAAATAATTACTTTTTGTGACTTTTGTGATTAAATGCAGATGGTACAAAATTTCAAAGGCACCAAATGGTATACAGTGAAAAAAAAATTTTCCCTCTAACTTCTAATTCCCAGTCATCCTGTTCCCCTCCTGGAAGAAATTAGTGTCCAACAGTTTTTGGTTTATTTATTCCATCATACTCTAGACACAATCATATGCATTCATGCATACATACATACATACATTTTACACAAATAATAGCACTATTCTGATTTGCTTTTTAAAACTGAATAGTGTATCTTTGAAATTATTTTATATCAGTATATATAGAGTGCTTAATTCTATTTAATGATTACAAAACTGCCCATTAAATGTATGTACCACAGTTTATTTAAAAAGTTGGACAAATTTTTAATTGAAGAAGAATATTTATGAGTATAATAACTTTAACTAAACTGTATATATGTTACTTATGTCATATGTAAGATGCACTTCTGTCCAGGCTATAATTATCTATTATGTTTGTGAAAGAGTGTTGAGTTTGTTTGATGAAGTGTCAGCTCCCATCTTGGCTCTGGTACTTATCATGTGTAAGAGTTTAAACAAATTGCTTAAATTCAGTTGTCTGAAAAACCTGAATTAAAAATGCCTGCCCTATGTAGTTTGAAGTGTAGTGGTAAAAGTATATGTCAGCGGCTTTGAAGTTTGATGTATGCAGCTAGAAGTGGCAGAGCCCTTAGTTCACTGAGACATAATTTCCTTCCCACACTCTACCATACACACGTTAACCTGAGCACCTCAGCTCTTTAACCTGAGCATCTCAGCTCTTTAATCTGAGCATCTCAGCTCTTTAATCCATTCATTTATTTTAAGCTTCTGTATTAGTTCATTTTCACACTACTGAAAAAGACATACCTGAGACTGGGTAATTTATAAAGAATAAGAGTTTTCATGGAATCACAGTTCCACATGACTGGGAGGCCTCACAATCACGGCGGAAGGCAAAAGGCACATCTTACATGGTGGCAGACAAGAAAGAATGAAAGCCAAGCAAAAAAGGGTTTCTTCCTCTTATAAAACCCTCAGATCTTATCTACCATGAGAACAATATGAGGGAAACTGCCCCATGACTCAATTATCTCCCACCAGCTCCCTTCGACAACACATGGGAATTATGGGAGCTACAAATCAAAATGAGATTTGGGTGGGGACACAGCCAAACCATATCAACTTCCAAGTAAGATGTTATTTGAAGGCAAAAAAGAAAAAATAATTTTTTAAATTTTTAAATATATGGAAAATTATAAACTATAAAACAATTGATAAACATAATATATTATTGTTACTATCCTATTAGGATAAAAAAAGAAACATAAAGAAAAAAGGGAATGAATTAAGGTGACAGCAAAGCTATAGGGCAAGTAGTATAGCAAAACTCAACTCCCTTGAAGTATCCCTTTTTGAGAGTAAGTCATTTTGGAAAAGGCAATCTTCTATCAGAAGCAACTGAAAGGGATCATTTAAGGAAGAAAACAGCATTAGGAAACTCAATCTCAGTTTGATGACTTCAGAACAAAAGCTTGAGAGAAGGCTCCAAATGAATAAGTATGCAGTTCACATTCAAAGCATTAAAGGCCTACACAGAATCCTTGAATAGGTACATTTTCAGTAGCCTGTAGGCCTGATGTTATTTTGAAGTACACATCTACTCAGCCTTTTCCAGAGAAAAGTACATTTCATCACAAACACAAACCCAGTATCCTTGGCTTAAAGGTTCTGCAGAGAAGTAGTCTCCTGAGTATTATAAGTTACCTTATTTTTAGAGACAAAATCCCAATGTGTGACTTTTCACATATATACAGCACCAAAAAAAACACTTTTTTTTTGAGACAGTGTCTCACTCTGTCACCCAGGTTGGAGTGTGCAGTGGTGCAACCTTGGCTCACTGCACCTCCGTCCCCCAGGTTCAAGCAATCCTCCCACCTCAGCCTCCTGAGTAGCTGGAACTACAGGCATGTGCCGCCATGCCTGCCTAATTTTTGTATTTTTAGTGGAGACAGGGTTTTGCCATGTTGGCCAAGCTGGTCTCGAACTCCTGACCTCAGGTGATCCACATGCCTAGGCCTTCCAGAGTGCTGGGATTACAGACATGAGCCACTGTGCCTGGCCACAAAACACTTGCAATATATTGAGTAAAGTGACCAAATACACAAACATAAAAACAAGTACCCAAAAAGTCTTCCTCTTCTGAGCATCAGACAGTCAACAAAGAAAGATATGACAAGCTTTCTCCTATGTGCCCAACATTGTGCTGTGTTAAACACTAAAGCTACATAGATTAATGAGATACAGCAAGAGCTTCCAAAAACTGGAAGAGCTGTCTTTGTGAGAGATAACTCAGCAGATACTAGGGAGGGCATTCCAATCAGAAGGATCTGCTGGTGTGAGTTGTTAGAATTAACATGACTAAGCTCCTGCTTCAAGAAAAGGAGTCTAAATGCAAACCAATCATAGAATAAGTAATTGAAAACATTCCAGTGTTTGACTCTCTCTTCTGGTTTCACTTTTCCCCTTGTGGTGAAGTTAATCTTTTTAAACCCTCAGCTTTGCCGCAGTTTAGACTAGCTCCTGAAAACAACCCATGTATTTTTTATAGTATTGTTTTTTCATTAGATTTTTTACTTATTAATGGTATAAAGAAACGTTATTGAAGTTTGTATATTATTGAACTCTCTTTTAGCCCAAAGAATTTTCCCATTTATTCTCTTAGTTTGTTACTTAAGAGACGACAAAATTTTCAAGCAATGACAGTTTACCTCTTTCTTTCCAATCTTCATACATTTCATTTTATTTCCTTTTCTTATTGAAAGAACTAGGACCTATACTTTAATAACAGGAAAAGCAGACATCTTGTTTTATTCCTAAATTTAATGGAAATACATTCTAAGAGTTTACCATTAGGTATCACATTTACTTTTGATACTTGATATATCCTTCAGCAAATTAAGGAAGTTTCACCCTGCTCTTAGTTCGCTAAAAGGTTTTATTGCTAACAGATTCATCATAAATTGGTGTTGAACTTTATCAAATGCTTTTTCCTGCATATGACTCTTCTTTGTTAATCTCCAGGTAATATGCAACATTATATTGACAGCTGTTCTAAAGTTGAACTATCATTTCGTAAAGCAATAGATCAACTTGGTTATGATGATTATTTGTAACACATTGTTGTATTCAATTTCCTCGCCCACAATTTTATTTTCTTGTACTTTTTCCAGTTTTTATAACAGGGTAATAAAAATGTGTCAGATAGCTTTAGCTCTTTTTATATTTTTAGGAACTTTTAAAATAAGATGTGATTTAACTGTTCTTTGAAAATTTGCAAAATATTGTCTATAAACAGCCTACTGTATTTTTAGGGTGGGTGAGTAGGTGAGGAAGAAATTTTTGTTACTATTTGATTTCTCTGATGGTCATTGGTCTATGCAGGTTTTCTATTTGTTCTTTTCAACTCAGTTATGCTACTCTATCATTTTCTTTTAAAAAAGTTCATTTCATATAAGTTTTCAATTTTTTGATGAAGAATCTGGTCCGTGAAGAATCTGGCCCTTGTCTTAACATTTTGCTCCCAAGTGCTTAGCAGATGTTGAACTGTAACAATTAACCATTTCAGTTCTCTTTTTGCCTAGGCCCAACCTTAACTAGCATGGGCTCACTGCCTTCTAAGGGTGGTATGACACATTGATTCCTTCCAAGCCTGTCAGTGAATGCTGTGTAACTCAACAGTTGTGCTGTGATTTGTAACTGTAGCAAGAGAGCTTCTTTGGGGTGATTTCTAGTCTTCTACTTCCAAAAGAACCAGTGTGGCTTTAGCACAAAAGGAAAATTATTTTTTCCCATTTCTGTTTGTTGTATTTGCAGTTACTTATTAATTCTTGTGAGGCAGGACAAAGGGAAAGTCATACATCTTACCAATAAAATGCAGATATGCAGCCAAGCTTGTCTTTACATGCTTTACTTTGAATTTTATTTTGGGTTTTATAAAGAATAGGGAGGTTTTAACTACTTTTGGGTCTCTCATTTGTATGACACAGTTAAAAAGAATTGTGGCCTTAAAGGAATTATAATCAATGAGAAGACCATATAAAAGTTTTAAACAGACCCAGAGAGAAGCATTTCATTTAGAATATTTGGTTCATGGAAGCATCCAACCAGAACAAACAATAAATATGTGCCTAGATGTTGTAAGGCAGGAGGTCCTTTTTCCTTTTTGGAAACAAACCACCAAAACAAAACAAAAATTATTTCACCTGCCCCGTTGAACTTCATGTCGGCTGACTTCAAAACCCCTGATCACTCCTATTTGACTCATACATGGTCTCCTGATCTTTCCCCCTTGCTTCGGCACTTGCTTTGCTGCCTAACTCTCCACCATTCATCTTGGCATAATTTCTTGTGCAACATCCATTTTCAACATTTTTCAGGTTCTTGATGTTTCTCAGCCCCAATTCTTCTTCTCTCTGCCCCGCCTCAGCCATGCAACTCATGGCCATATCTTGTCATCATGAGGGACTGCATATTTATAAACTATCTTTTCACTCCCCTATCTCTGAGACTCAATTTCAGTATTTCCAGTGTACCCTAGTAATTCCATTGCAGTAAGGTTCTGACCTCACTGCAACCCCCAATCATATTGTTTTTCCCTGAATAATATGCCTTTAGTGTACATATTTCTCTCTGAAGTTATTTGGGATTCAAAGTAGAGCAAATACTCTTAATTTCCTTGCCCCTCTTTCTCTCCTTTTAACCCCCTTAGCAACACCTAGTTCTGATAGTACCTAAGTAACCACTCATTCTTCACCTTTGCCAAATCAGCTGAATGCTTCTGGAGAAAATCAGATTCCTGTGCTGACTAGACTCACCTTAATCTTTTTAAACTACAAATAGAAATTTGACAATTAATTTGGCAAAATAGTGCTACTATAGACCCTTAATAAATTTTATCTTCCTGTCTTCAAAATGATTATTTAATAGCTTCTCCTCTCCCTTGACAAAGCCTCTCCTTGACCAAAGTTTAGTGAGTTGCCCCTAAACCATTTTCTCAACCAGGCCTTGTCCTTGGGCTTTGTCTTCAGGCCTGCATAGCCCAGTTTCAGCAAGAATCATGCAAAGTCAGTTGAGTAAGAATCATTCACTCTTGATATCTGTTACTTTTGGTATCTGATCAAATCCTCATTTCCCTACTATCACCCAAGTGATATCTGATCACCCTGGCATGCCTTCAGCAAGGATCCTGTTAGATCAGTTTAGCAAGAATTCCTCCTACTCTTCCAACCCCTGAGGTCTCTCTCTCTTTTTTTTTTTTACCCCAAGGTGAAGTCTTGCTCTGTCACCCAGTCTGGAGTGCAGTGGCGTAGTCTCGGCTCACTGCAACTTCGGCTTCCCAGGTTCAAGCTATTCTCCTGCCTCAGCCTCCCGTGTAGCTGGGATTACAGGGGCATGCCACCACGCCTGGCTAATTTTTGTATTTTTAGTAGAGATGGTATTTCACCATGCTGGCTAGGCTGGTCTTGAACTCCTGACCTTGTGATCCACCCACCTCGGCTTCCCAAAGTGGTAGGATTATAGGTGTGAGCCGCTGCGCCCAGCCAATGTCTCCTCTTAGTAATTTTCCATCCACCAACCTTGCCCAACTGCCACCCCAACTTGCTCCTTGGCTATAAATTCCCACTTATATTTGGAATTGAGTCCAGATCAATCCTAAGGTCTCTTTTCTCCTATTACAATATTTCCTACATAAAATCGTTCTTCGTTCTTTCTTTCTTTCTTTTTTTTTTGAAACAGGGTCTCACTCTGTCACCCAGGCTGGAGTACAATGGTGTGATATTGGCTCATTGCAACCTCTGCCTCCTGGGCCCAAGTGATCCTTCCACCTCAGCCTCCTGAGTAGCTGGGACCAGGCATATGCTACCATGCCCAGCTTTTTTTTTTTTTTTTTTTTTTTTTTTCCAGGAAGGGGAGAGATAGGGTTTCACCACTTTTCCCAGGCTTGTCTTAAACTCCTGAACTCAAGCAATCTGCCCTCCTTAGCCTCCCAAAGTATTGGGATTACAGGTGTGAGCCAATGCACCCAGCCTAATAAAATCTTTTTACCACTTTAACTATCTGGCTCTGATTTTCTGTAACATCCCTCTAATTTTAACATCTTATCCCCACTCCATGCTTTCAGCTGACAATGGCTCTGGTTCACACATAATGGAAAAGATAGTAGCCATCAGTGTAGAATAGGGTCTGCAAATTATAGTTTTAACAATTGGGGAAATATTCTTTTGCAACACATGAAAATTCAAATTTCAATGTCTATAAAATAGTTTTTGAAACACAGCTACATTCTTTTGTCTATGTCCTGTCTGTGACTGCTTTCATGCACCAATGGCAGTTGAATAGTTGCAACGAAGGCAGCATGGCCCACAAAGCCTAAAATAGTTACTGTCTAACCCCTTAGAGAAAACATTTGCCAATATCTGGCCTAAGACAACCTCATCCCTGCACAAAGGTCTCTGTGTGTGGCCCATGCTTTGACTGCTTTTCTGTTACAATGAGAGAACCTCCCTTCTCTAGCTCAGGCTCTCGCTCCGTTTACTTCATGCACTCTTACTTTCTCAAGAATTTCACTTGTACAATTAACCTTTTTTATCCTTCATTATCAATATATTCTTCTCTACTGGATTATTCCCACTGACATCAAAACATGCCTTAATATGACCCAATTCTTTAAAAACCTCCATGATTTCATGTCCCCCTCTAGCCACTATCTATTTCTCTATTCTTCATGACAAAATTTCCCAAAAGGGTTTCTGGCCACACTGTTCCCAACTCCTCCCATCTTTTTCTCTCTTTCATCCACTCCAATAAAGGCTTTTCTATTTACCATTTGCCTGGAGCAGCTCCTCTTAAAGTCAGCAGGGACCTACCTCTTGCCAAAGCCAAGGCGAGGTCTGTGTTTTTTTCCCATGGAAGTGTCACTGTCAATCTGTCAAAAAATACATTTTTGCACTTGCATTTTATTCTATTCTGTGGCCAGTTGTGGGCTTGACATAGCAACAGTGTTTCATAAATATTTATATTTGAATCTAGAAATAGAAATTAGGGAATGTATTTAATGTCCTTTATTAAGGATGGCATGTAATAAATTTCCTGAGTAATAGTATTGTAGTAATTTTGGAAAATGTCTTTAGGAGAGGTGTGCTAAAGTATATAGAACTGTAACATGGTTATAAATTACTTTCAAACGGTTGAGAAAAGATACAGCCAGGAATGGTGGTGTGTGCCTGTAGTCCCAGCTACTCAGAAGGCTGAGATGGGAAGGTCATTTGAGCCCAGGAGGTCGAGGCTACAGTTAGCTGTGATTGTGCTGCTGCACTCCAGCCTGGGCAACACAGCAAAACACTGTTCCAAATATAGATAGACGATAGATAGATAGATAGATAGATAGATAGATAGATAGATAGATAGATTAGATAGATGTGTGTGCGTGTCTGTGTTTATGCAGAGAGAGAAAGACATTAAATATGGCAAAACGTTCACAAATCTGCATGAAAGGTATATGGTTGCTCACTGTACTACTGGTTTTAACTTTTCTATAGGTTTAAATTTTTTAAAGTAAAAACTTGGAGGGAAAATTATGCCATAGTCAATTTGGGTTCATCCCAAAAATCAAAATATCATTCACCTTTAGAAAAACTATCAATGTTTTGATGGTTTAGAAAAACTCTTAACTTTAGAAAATCCAAAGTTTAATGGAGAAAAAAGTAGTGATTTTAACACATACAGGAAAATCATGTAATAAATTCAAACCCATTTATGATTTAAAAAGAGCTTTTAGGAAATTGAGTTTAGAAGAGAACTTTCTTCATTTGATTAAAGAAATTTACCCAAAATCTATAACCAATCTTATTCTGAATGATGAAATTACCATTAATTTCAAGACTGGAGGTTCTGGCAAATTAAACAAGGAGGAAAAATACACATATCCTTGAAAGGAAGAAATAAAAGTATCATTTGATGCAGAAAATAAGATTATCTACATAGAAAACCCAATAGACTCATTCATTTCTGGCAATGCAGTATGCTACCAATAACTGGAAATACTCACTTCCCTTACAAAACACTAGAAATTCTGGAAAACATAATAAATTTCTCCCAAGAACAGTAATTTCCCATGGGCCAGAACAAAGAAGATACTTAAAAGCAAGCAGCAAGCAGAAGTTGATGCCATGGCTGCACGGCGTGAAGGTGCGTTGTCTGGTTATCAGGGGGCTTGGGCTCCAACAGCCACACAGGAATAGGAATTAAGGCCTTGAGCTCATGTGAGGCAAAGAATTAGAACCAAAGACCTTCTCATGAAGCCACAAGTCTTGATGGGCTCTAGCTCCCATAAAAGGGTGGATTAGAAAAACCTTATCCATCAGCCCAGAGAGATGACAAGATCTCTTGTTTGCCTAAAGCTAGTATTTTGGTGAAGAAAAAAATTATCTCCTGAGAGCTCATGCCTGTGTTCATACAGTTTAGAGTTTGAATTTACACTACTAATATCATCTGAGAACCCAGAGGGAGAGAAATCAGCATATAAATAGTTCCAAGATGGTGATAATTCATACATAAGGAGATGGATATATTCTCTGGAAGAATATACCGTCTTCAAAGTACACAAGGTCTCACAAATCATGCACAACAAAACATGAGCTCCCAATTCTGAAATAAAAGACACACAAGGAAAGAATTATTTACAAGTCAAATCTAACAGATACAATCAAAAGTAGACTTAATGCCCTAAGAAACTGAGAAAATAAAATTAGCAAATATAGGTTCAAAAGTTAAAATTATTAAATACTTATGGAAGAATTGTAAATTCATCTATAAAATTAAAATCTAATTTGATAAGCCAAAGAGTAATTAGGTACAGCAAAAGAGATAAGTAATAAAAGCAAAATCAAGCTCAAGAATGTAGCCCAATTCATCAAAAGAATTGAATAAGTAGAAAATATGAAAGGGAAATAATGAGACAGAAAGGCTATGAGAAGATGCAACACACATCTTTTTCATTTTTAAACATTGTTTCAGTAGGAAAGAATAGAGACATTGGGAAGAGGTACTATTTTAAGATACAACTGAGAATTTTCCAAAATTGATGAAAGATATGAATCACCAGGGTAAGGAATCTTTGAATTTGTTAATCCAAGACAAGGTAGAAAAAATAGATCCACAGCTAACATAATTAGTATGTGGAATACTGAAAATCTTAGGAAAAAATAGACATAAAATACTGTTTGTTAACGTGGAGGGAATAACACTAACCACGCATACATCAATGTCAACAATTATAGTAGAGAAGAATGAATAATATCTTCAAATCACTGAAAGAAAACTGTATATCTAAGATGATATACTAACCAGCAAAGAATGAAGATAGAGTAAAAACTTTTCAGATAGACATAATCTGAAAGGACTTTCTTTAACAGACCTCACTTGAGGAGGTACTCCAACAAAAAAAGAACATAAACCCAGAGCAGGGGCCATTAAAAAAGGCCTTCACTATATCTGTGATTTTTTTTTCTATTTAAAGGAAACAAATACAATAAAATAATGACCATTGCTAATGCTGGGTGTCAGTAATGTAGGTATTTGTTGTATTTTTTTACTGTTTAAAAATTTTTAAATTTAGCAAAATTTATATATGGTGGAGAAACATCAATAAACTCTCATGTGACTCTCCCACAGTGAAGCTGACAATGTTTCTTTGTGAAATTTTTAGGAAATGAAATATTTTTGAACTTCCATTTATTTAAATATATAGAACAAGTGTCTACCATTTGTCAGACATGCTACCAGACATGAGAGACAAAGGTAACTATTGTCATGGCCCTGCCTCAAGCAGCTTAAAATATGGTAGGGAGATGAAAATAGCAGACAGATAACTCTCATTCTACAATTGTAATTTAAATTAAACACCTGACAAAGACAAAACCAATAAGCAAAAGAAATAGCAAAGAAACCATTATTACTTTCTCTATCTTTATTATTGGAAGTTTTAATGTTTGTAATTTTCAAATTTGATTTATTGTCTATGGCCAAAATATAACTTATTAGTCCCAGAAAATCACAGGTAAATTATGAGAATGAAGCAACTTTGCCATTTAGAGACTGCTAGGAATAACTCAGTGTGCCTTTTTTATAGGAAGAAAAATAACTTCTCTTTTTTTTCAGGTATATTTCTAAGATAACTGGAGATGAGCCATTGACAAAAGATAGGAGCTAATATGACCGTCAAATAGAAAAATAGGGAGAAAAAAGCATTTTTTGAATAGGATCTCCAAATCTCATACTGCAAGTGATTTGCGGGCAGACTCAATTTGTTTTCTGTATCTGCAATGCTTTCTTTCAATCCAGACAATTGAAAGTGTTTTCAAACTATATCTTACTATTCTCACATCATATTCCAAGTTATAGGCAAGATTGTATTAACCCTTAGAATAGCTATATGGACATAGGTTTATACAGTCTTCATTTAATTATTATATTAATAAAAGACAATTTTGACATTAGATATAATGTTAGTGAGTATGATTATTGACCTGATTATTTTAAAATTTGAGTGTAGCAAGATGTAAAATATATATAGACTTTTTATGCTGAAGCTGGAATCCCCACTGTTTTTCTAGGCGTCTCCGTGTTGCTCCTGTAAGTCATTGCTCAGGAGCTATGGCATGAGAATGGAGGCCTTAGAGGAATAGTTGGGACCAGAACAGGAGGAAGTCTCAGGAGGCATAAAGGAAACTATGCTAAGATGTGAGACTCCTTTTGTGTGAGCATCCTATCAGAGCCTTCAATAATAGAATCAAATAATAGTATCTGTACAATAGGAAACTCTTGCTGAGAGAAGAGTGATAGCTTTTCCTCCACAAAGCACAAAACAGGAGATAAACAAGAGCCCATGGTTTTGTTCCCTTTTCAGAATTTGCTGGTATCAACATGACATAGTGGAAAGAACAACACTTCTGAGCATATCTGATAGGAGTTTAAATTCTGCCTCTGCTTGTCACTTAGCCGGAGACCTCAGCAATACTTTATCTCACTATTCCTGCCTCAGTAAAATGGAAATTTGACTGTTTCCCTCTTAGTATGGTTATTGGGATTAGAAATATTACATATATAGTACCTACCACATAGCAGGCACACAATATATGGTAGTTGTGATAATTAATTTTTGTTAATAATGTCCTTCCAATTCCTTTGAGATTATAGTTTATCATTCATTCTACATGCTGTGTATTAAATCAAATTACACATGGTGCTCCCTGGATAGACAGACACACGAAATATGAGCAAGAGCAATAAGACAATGATTATAATGGGTTAACTGTTGGCAATCGTGGTGTCTCTTGGAATACTTGGGGACAATACCTGCTCTTTGTAGGCAGGAGGAATGGAAGCTAATGTGTTGTCAAACGGACTGACTTAAGTGGGAGACAGTGCATTCTCTCCTACACTTTTAGGACTCAGATCCTCAGACAAATCATTGAATTTTTGCATTTGTTTGATGCAGTTCTTTAAGTCAAATATTCTCTGCTTCCTGCTAGAAATCTCTAAAGTCATGGAGACAGAGCTCTTGATTTATCAATTTCAGAGGCAAGTAACCATTTAGAGACATCTACTAAAGAAATTAGTTAAAAGCTGAAGCCAAACTATTAATCATGCACTAAGTAAAGGAAGCAGTAGGAGAGTTGTGCTTCTGGCCATGATGGAGTAACCAGTGACAAAATTTCTTACCCTCTTAAACTACTTAAAACCTGGATAAAACATATGAAACAATTACCTTCAGGCACTAACAAGCAGTGTAAGACTGTGATGCCAGAGAAAAGGAATCAAACAAGGTGAGTGCTACAGTCACTCTGGAGTTCTGCTTGGAGGCACTTCATGGATTGACACCCAGGGAGAGAAAACAAAGAAAACAGCAGTCTCGTTACATTGAGCAGATGAAGAGCTTTAGAAAAAAACAAAATCAGTGACTTGAAAACATGGCAATAGAAACTATGCAAACTAAAGCACACAGAGAAAAAAGAAAAAATAATTTTTTAAAAAAGAGCTCCTTAGTGACTCTGGAACAATGTCATAGTCTGATACACATGCAACTAAAGTCCCACAGGAAGGGAATGGGTGTAGGAAATTATTTGAATAAATTATGAACAAAAACTTTCCAAATGTAATGGAAACTATAGGTCCACAAATCCAAGAAAATGAACAAACCTCAAGTAGAAGAAACAAACAAAAATCACACCAAGACACATCACAATAAACCTGCTGAAAAACAGAACATTACAAAGCAGACAGAGGGAAAAAGAATGACTGTAGACTTTATATCAGGGGAATAAAAGCACATTTGAAAACAATGGTATAATATTTTCAATTTATGCAAGCAAATACAGCCAACTTGGAATTCTACAGCTAGCAAAAATATCCTTCAAAAGTAAAGGTAAATCATGTAGAATTAATCTCAGGAAAGCAAGGATGGTTCAACATATAAAAATCAATCCATGTAATGTATTGTATTAAAGGAATGAAGGACAATAAATAAACAAGATTATCTTAATTGGTACACAAAAGCATTTGACACATGATAAAACCACCTAACAAACTTGAAATGAAAGAGAACTTCCTCAACATGTTAAAGGACATCTATGAAAAACCCATAGCTAATATACTCAATGGTAAAAGACTGAAAGCTTTGTTCCTAAGATGAAGAAAAAGATAAGGATGCCTACTTTTGCATTTGTATTCAGTATTAGATTGGGAGTTCTAGCCAGAGCAATTAAGCAAGTACAAGAAATGAAAGATATTCACTGGAAAGGAAAAAAATCCATTGAGAACAGCATCAAAAAGAATAAAATAATTAGGAATAAATTTAATCAAGGAGGTACAAGATATGTACACTGAAAACTACAAAATATTGCTGCTGAAAGAAATTAAAGAAGACCTAAAAAGAAAAAACATCTATGTTCATGAGTTGAAGTACTTAGTTGTCAAGATGGCAATATTCCCCAAAGCAAACTACAGATTGAATGCAATCCCTCCTGTAATACCAAGAGCCCTTTTCAGTCATTAAAGAAATGCAAATCGAACACAACAGGATATACCACTTAGCACCCCCTAGGATGGGTATAATCAAAAGAATTTTTTAATCCCACCAAGTGCCAACACTGCAAGAAAACACTGCCAACTTGGAATTCAAGTGCCAACATTTGTTGGGACTTAAAAGGATATGGAAATATTGGAACCTTCATACATTCCTGGTAAAAATGTAAAATTGTGCAGCCACTGTGGAAGACAATTTGGTGGTTGTTCAAAAAGTTAAACATAGAATTACCATATGGCCCAGCAATACACTTCTTAAATAATTGAAAACAGATATTCAGATGTACACAAATAGTCATAGCAGCACTATTTACAACAGCCAAAAGGTAGAAACAACCCAAATGCCCATCAATGGATAAATGAATGAATAAATAAATTGTGGTATATCCATACAATGGAATGTTATTTAGCCATAAAAATGAATGAAGTACTGATATGTGCCATAAAGTGAATCAACCTCAAAAACATTATGCTAAGTTAGAGAAGCTAGACATGGAAAGTCATATATTGTATATTCTACTTACATGAATTATCTAGATAGTTAAGTCCAATTAGTGTTTGCCAGGGACTGGGGGTATGAGAGAATTGGGAGTTGCCTATAATTGCTTAATAGGTACAGGGTCTCCTTTGGGAGTGATGAAAATATTTTGGAGTTAGATAGAGGTGATGGTTGAATGACATTGTGAATGTACTGTCTCACTGAACTGTATACTTTAAAATGGTTAATTTTATGTTACATGAATTTCACCTCAATATAAACATATAAATAAACTAGTAAATTTGATTTTACTCAATTGCCAAAGAAAATGAAGGCAAAATAGACATTTTAGCAAATCGAATCTGAGAGAATTATAAAAACTAACCTAAGAAATACCAGACCTCTGTGTGTGTGTGTGGGTGTGTGTGTGCATCAAAGAAACCTACAGTTAGCTTCATACTTAATAAAGACTAAATTCTTTTCACCTAAAATCAGGAATGAAACAAGAATTCTATTCTCACTACTTCCTATTCAAAATAGCACTAAACAGCCTAGTCAATGCAATGAGGCAAGAAAAGAAATAAAAAACATATGGATTGAGAAGAAAAAAATAAAATTATCTTCAGATGACATAATCACAGATATAGAAAATCCTTTAGAAACCACAAGTTATGGGGGGAGGAGCCAAGATGGCCGAATAGGAACAGCTCCGGTCTACAGCTCCCAGCGCGAGCGACGCAGAAGACGGGTGATTTCTGCATTTCCATCTGAGGTACCGTGTTCATCTCACTAGGGAGTGCCAGACAGTGGGTGCAGGTCAGTGGGTGAGCGCACTGTGCGCCAGCCAAAGCAGGGGCGAGGCATTGCCTCACTCGGGAAGCGCAAGGGGTCAGGGAGTTCCCCTTCCAGGGGTGACAGAAGGCACCTGGAAAATCGGGCCACTCCCACCCGAATACTGTGCTTTTCCGACGGGCTTAGGAAACGGTGCCCCAGGAGAGTATAGCCCGCACCTGGCTCAGAGGGTCCTACGCCCACGGAATCTCGCTGATTGCTAGCACAGCAGTCTGAGATCAAACAGCAAGTCGGCAGCGAGGCTGGGGGAGGGGCGCCCGCCATTGCCCAGGCTCGCTTAGGTAAACAAAGCAGCCTGGAAGCTTGAACTGGGTGGAGCCCACCACAGCTCAAGGAGGCCTGCCTGCCTCTGTAGGCTCCACCTCTGGGGGCAGGGCACAGACAAACAAAAAGACAGCAGTAACCTCTGCAGACTTAAATGTCCCTGTCTGACAGCTGTGAGGAGAGCAGTGGTTCTCCCAGCACGCAGCTGGAGATCTGAGAACCGGCTGACTGCCTCCTCAAGTGGGTTCCTGACCCCTGACCCCCGAGCAGCCTAACTGGGAGGCACCCCCCAGCAGGGGCAGACTGACACCTCACACGGCCGGCCAGGTACTCCAACAGACCTGCAGCTGAGGGTTCTGTCTGTTAGAAGGAAAACTAACAGAAAGGACATCCACACCAAAAACCCATCTGTACATCACCATCATCAAAGACCAAAAGTAGATAAAACCACAAAGATGGGGAAAAAACAGAGCAGAAAAACTGGAAACTCTAAAAACCAGAGTACCTCTCCTCCTCCAAAGGAACGCAGTTCCTCACCAGCAACGGAACAAAGCTGGACAGAGAATGACTTTGACGAGCTGAGAGAAGAAGGCTTCAGACGATCAAGTTACTCCGAGCTACGGGAGGATATTCAAACCAAAGGCAAAGAAGTTGAAAACTTTGAAAAAAATTTAGAAGAATGTATAACTAGAATAACCAATACAGAGAAGTGCTTAAAGGAGCTGATGGAGCTGAAAACCAAGGCTCGAGAACTACGTGAAGAATGCAGAAGCCTCAGGAGCCGATGCGATCAAATGGAAGAAAGGGTATCAGCCCTGGAAGATGAAATGAATGAAATGAAGCGAGAAGGGAAGTTTAGAGAAAAAAGAATAAAAAGAAACGAGCAAAGCCTCCAAGAAATGTGGGACTATGTGAAAAGACCAAATCTACGTCTGATTGGTGTACCTGAAAGTGACGGGGAGAATGGAAACAAGTTGGAAAACACTCTGCAGGATATTATCCAGGAGAACTTCCCCAATCTAGCAAGGCAGGCCAACATTCAGATTCAGGAAATACAGAGAACGCCACAAAGATACTCCTCGAGAAGAGCAACTCCAAGACACATAATTGTCAGATTCACCAAAGTTGAAATGAAGGAAAAAATGTTAAGGGCAGCCAGAGAGAAAGGTCGGGTTACCATCAAAGGGAAGCCCATCAGACTAACAGCGGATCTCTCGGCAGAAACCCTACAAGCCAGAAGAGAGTGGGGGCCAATATTCAACATTCTTAAAGAAAAGAATTTTCAACCCAGAATTTCATATCCTGCCAAACTAAGCTTCATAAGTGAAGGAGAAATAAAATACTTTACAGACAAGCAAATGCTGAGAGATTTTGTCACCACCAGGCCTGCCCTAAAAGAGCTCCTGAAGGAAGCGCTAAACATGGAAAGGCACAACCGGTACCAGCCACTGCAAAATCATACCGAAATGTAAAGAACATCGAGACTAGGAAGAGACTGCATCAACTAATGAGAAAAATATCCAGCTAACATCATAATGACAGGATCAGATTCACACATAACAATATTAACTTTAAATGTAAATGGACTAAATGCTCCAATTAAAAGACACAGACTGGCAAATTGGATAAAGACTCAAGACCCATCAGTGTGCTGTATTCAGGAAACCCATCTCACGTGCAGAGACACACATAGGCTCAAAATAAAAGGATGGAGGAAGATCTACCAAGCAAATGGAAAACAAAAAAAGGCAGGGGTTGCAATCCTAGTCTCTGATAAAACAGACTTTAAACCAACAAAGATCAAAAGAGACAAAGAAGGCCATTACATATTGGTAAAGGGATTAATTCAACAAGAAGAGCTAACTATCCTAAATATATATGCACCCAATACAGGAGCACCCAGATTCATAAAGCAAGTCCTGAGTGACCTACAAAGAGACTTAGACTCCCACACATTAATAATGGGAGACTTTAACACCCCACTGTCAACATTAGACAGATCAACGAGACAGAAAGTCAACAAGGATACCCAGGAATTGAACTCAGCTCTGCACCAAGCAGACCTAAACCAAGCAGACCTAATAGACATCTACAGAACTCTCCACCCCAAATCAACAGAATATACATTTTTTTCAGCACCACACCACACCTATTCCAAAATTGACCATATACTTGGAAGTAAAGCTCTCCTCAATAAATGTAAAAGAACAGAAATTGTAACAAACTGTCTCTCAGATCACAGTGCAATCAAGCTAGAACTCAGGATTAAGAATCTCACTCAAAACCGCTCAACTACGTGGAAACTGAACAACCTGCTCCTGAATGACTACTGGGTACATAACGAAATGAAGGCAGAAATAAAGATGTTCTTTGAAACCAACGAGAACCAAGACACAACATACCAGAATCTCTGGGATGCATTCAAAGCAGTGTGTAGAGGGAAATTTATAGCACTAAATGCCCACAAGAGAAAGCAGGAAAGATCCAAAATTGACACCCTAACATCACAATTAAAAGAACTAGAAAAGCAAGAGCAAACACATTCAAAAGCTAGCAGAAGGCAAGAAGTAACTAAAATCAGAGCAGAACTGAAGGAAATAGAGACACAAAAAACCCTTCAAAAAATAAATGAATCCAGGAGCTGGTTTTTTGAAAGGATCAACAAAATTGATAGACCGCTAGCAAGATTAATAAAGAAAAAAAGAGAGAAGAATCAAATAGATGCAATAAAAAATGATAAAGGGGATATCACCACCGATCCCACGGAAATACAAACTGCCATCAGAGAATATTACAAACACCTCTATGCAAATAAACTAGAAAATCTAGAAGAAATGGATAAATTCCTCAACACATACACCCTCCCAAGACTAAACCAGGAAGAAGTTGAATCTCTGAATAGACCAATAACAGGAGATGAAATTGTGGCAATAATCAATAGCCTACCAACCAAAAAAAGTCCAGGACCAGATGGGTTCACAGCCGAATTCTACCAGAGGTACAAGGAGGAGCTGGTACCATTCCTTCTGAAACTATTCCAATCAATAGAAAAAGAGGGAATCCTCCCTAACTCATTTTATGAGGCCAGCATCATCCTGATACCAAAGCCTGGCAGAGACACAACAAAAAAAGAGAATTTTAGACCAATATCCTTGATGAACATTGATGCAAAAATCCTCAATAAGATACTGGCAAACAGAATCCAGCAGCACATCAAAAAGCTTATCCACCATGATCAAGTGGGCTTCATCCCTGGGATGCAAGGCTGGTTCAATATACGCAAATCAATAAATGTAATCCAGCATATAAACAGAACCGAAGACAAAAACCACATGATTATCTCAATAGATGCAGAAAAGGCCTTTGACAAAATTCAACAACCCTTCATGCTAAAAACTCTCAATAAATTAGGAATTGATGGGACGTATCTCAAAATAATAAGAGCTATTTATGACAAACCCACAGCCAATATCGTACTGAATGGGCAAAAACTGGAAGCATTCCCTTTGAAAACTGGCACAAGACAGGGATGCCCTCTCTCGCCACTTCTATTCAACATAGTGTTGGAAGTTCTGGCCAGGGCAATTAGGCAGGAGAAGGAAATCAAGGGTATTCAATTAGGAAAAGAGGAAGTCAAATTGTCCTTGTTTGCAGATGACATGATAGTATATCTAGAAAACCCCATTGTCTCAGCCCAAAATCTCCTTAAGCTGATAAACAACTTCAGCAAAGTCTCAGGATACAAAATCAATGTGCAAAAATCACAAGCATTCTTATACATCAATAACAGACAAACAGAGAGCCAAATCATGAGTGAACTCCCATTCACAATTGCTTCAAAGAGAATAAAATACCTAGGAATCCAACTTACAAGGGATGTGAAAGACCTCTTCAAGGAGAACTACAAACCACTGCTCAAGGAAATAAAAGAAGATACAAACAAATGGAAGAACATTCCATGCTCATGGGTAGGAAGAATCAATATCATGAAAATGGCCATACTGCCCAAGGTAATTTACAGATTCAATGCCATCCCCATCAAGCTACCAATGACTTTCTTCACAGAATTGGAAAAAACTACTTTAAAGTTCATATGGAACCAAAAAAGAGCCCGCATCGCCAAGTCAATCCTAAGCCAAAAGAACAAAGCTGGAGGCATCACACTACCTGACTTCAAACTATACTACAAGGCTACAGTAACCAAAACAGCATGGTACTGGTACCAAAACAGAGATATAGATCAATGGAACAGAACAGAGCCGTCAGAAATAATGCCACATATCTACAACTATCTGATCTTTGACAAACCTGACAAAAACAAGAAATGGGGAAAGGATTCCCTATTTAATAAATGGTACTGGGAAAACTGGCTAGCCATATGTAGGAAGCTGAAACTGGATCCCTTCCTTACACCTTATACAAAAATCAATTCAAGATGGATTAAAGACTTAAATGTTAGACCTAAAACCATAAAAACCCTAGAAGAAAACCTAGGCATTACCATTCAGGACATAGGCATGGGCAAGGACTTCATGTCTAAAACACCAAAAGCAATGGCAACAAAAGCCAAAATTGACAAATGGGATCTAATTAAACTCAAGAGCTTCTGCACAGCAAAGGAAACTACCATCAGAGTGAACAGGCAACCTACAAAATGGGAGAACATTTTCGCAACCTACTCATCTGACAAAGGGCTAATATCCAGAATCTACAATGAACTCAAATAAATTTACAAGAAAAAAACAAACAACCCCATCAAAAAGTGGGCGAAGGACATGAACAGACACTTCTCAAAAGAAGACATTTATGCAGCCAAAAAACACATGAAAAAATGCTCACCATCACTGGCCATCAGAGAAATGCAAATCAAAACCACAATGAGATACCATCTCACACCAGTTAGAATGGCAATCATTAAAAAGTCAGGAAACAACAGGTGCTGGAGAGGATGTGGAGAAATAGGAACACTTTTACACTGTTGGTGGGACTGTAAACTAGTTCAACCCTTGTGGAAGTCAGTGTGGCGATTCCTCAGGGATCTAGAACTAGAAATTCCATTCGACCCAGCCATCCCATTACTGGGTATATACCCAAAGGACTATAAATCATGCTGCTATAAAGACACATGCACACGTATGTTTATTGCCGCATTATTCACAATAGCAAAGACTTGGAACCAACCCAAATGTCCAACAATGATAGACTGGATTAAGAAAATGTGGCACATATACACCATGGAATACTATGCAGCCATAAAAAATGATGAGTTCACGTCCTTTGTAGGGACATGGATGAAACTGGAAATCATCATTCTTAGTAAACTATCGCAAGAACAAAAAACCAAACACCGCATATTCTCACTCATAGGTGGGAATTGAACAATGAGAACACATGGACACAGGAAGGGGAACATCACACTTCGGGGACTGTTGTGGGGTGGGGGGAGGGGGGAGGGATAGCATTGGGAGATATACCTAATGCTAGATGACAAGTTGGTGGGTGCAGCGCACCAGCATGGCACATGTATACATATGTAACTTACCTGCACATTGTGCACATGTACCATAAAACCTAAAGTATAATAATGATAATAATAATAATAATAATAAAAGAAAAGAAAAAAAAAAAATAAAGAAACCACAAGTTACAAAGAACTAATAAGTGAATTTAGTAAGATCCCAAGATATAAGATAAATATACAAAAAATCAATTGTATTTCTAAACACTATGGAAAAACAATTGAAAAGTGAAATTTTTAAAAATATGAAAGTTTATTTCAGAAAAGTATCAATAACATGACCTACTGTGGATAAATTTAACAAAATATGTGCAAAGCCCACATAAAATGTTAAAACATTACTGAAAAAATTACTAATGACATAAATGGAGAAATATACCATGCTTACGAACCAGAAGATTTAATATTGCTAAGCTATTCATTCTCCCCAAATTAATCTGCAGATTCATCACAACTTCATTCCAAACCCCAGCAGGCTGTTTTATCATAGAAATTAGTAATGGTATTCTAAAATTTTTATAGAAATACAAAGCCTGAGAATTAAAAAAAATAATAAAAGAACAAAGTTGTAGGATTTATCCTACTTGGTTTTGAAGACATGTAATAAAAAATCAACAACAATATATTTTTGGAGTAAAGATACAAATATAGGTCAGAGTAATAGAAGAGAGTCCAAAAATAGGCATATACACATACACAGTCAACTGATTTTTGAAAAAGTGCCAATTGGGAAAGAAAAGCCCTTTCAAAAAATATTGTTTGCAAAAGTAGACAGTTTTTTTTTAATGTCGAAAAACTTCACCCTACTTCATATTACACACAAAATTAATTTGAAGTGTTAACCTAAACATAAAAGCTTAATTATGGGCTGGGTGCAGTGGCTCGTGCCTGTAATCCCAGCACTTTGGGAAGCCAAGGCAGGCGGATCACCTGAGGTCAGGAGTTCAAGACCAGCCTGGCCAACATGGTGAAACCCTGTCTCTACTAAAAATACAAAAAGCACCTGAAATCCCAGTTACTCAGGAGGCTGAGGCAGGAAAATCACTTGAATCCAGGAGCCAGAGGTTGCAGTGAGCCAAAATCACGCCATTGCACTGCAGCCTGGGCGACAGAGCAAGACTCTAACTCAAAAAAAAAAAAAAAAAAAAAGCTAAATGATAATACTTGTAAAAGAAAAACTAAACTGTTAGAAAATAATGTAGGAAAATATCTTTGTAACCATGATAGGTAAAAACATCTTAGCTAGAACACAAGAAGCACAAAGGATAAAAGAAAAATTGGTAAATTGTACTGCATTAAAATTAAAAACCTCTGTTCTTTGAAAGATAACATTAAAAAAAAGGTAAGGTAAGCTACACACTGGCAGAAGAGTTTCACAATACATATATCTGACAAATAACTTATACCTAGAATTTATTTTTTAAATGTTGTAAATGCAATTAGAAGAAAAATAACCTAATAGAAATGGGAAAAATGTTGAAACAAACATTTAAAAATGACTAAAAAGCACATGAAAAGATACCCAACATCATTAGTCATCAGGAAAATCAAAATTACAACTGCAATGGGATAATAATATAAACCCACAACAATGACTGGAATTAAAAAGACAGACAATATCAAGTGTCAGTGAGAATACAGACCAACTGGAACTCTCATATACTATCGATGGGAATGTAAAATGGCACAACCACGTTGGGAAATAGTTTGATGGTTTCCTGTAAGTTAAATTACTCTTGCCACACAACCCAGTAATTTCACTCCTAAATATTAACTCAAGAAAATAGAATAAGTTACATACCAAGTAATTACCAATATTACATTTCAAGTAATTATTTTGCAAAAAATTACTAGAAGTGTAAATAGATAAACAGATGGTGTTACCTTTGTACAATGTAATATTACTCAGTGATAAAAAGGAATAAATGTCTGTTACACATAAGACATGGATGAATCACCAAATAAAATTTTTAAATGCTGAGCAAAATAATCCAGACCCCAAAGATTCCAGAACCCCTGCTTTATTTCATTTACATAAACTTCTAAACAAGCAGAACTATAATTGCAGAAAGCAGATTCATTCTTGCCTAAAGCTGAGGTTGGGTGTGGCCATTAATTGCAAAGCATGAGAAGGAAATTTAGGGAATAATGGTCAGACTTTCTACCTTGACTGCAGTGATGTTTACATCTCTACATTTGGCAAAACTCATTAAACTTTTTCCTTAAAATTACGCATTGTATCTTATGTTAATTATACCTCCATAAAATTGCTTTAAAAAATAAATGCATAAGGAGATACATATTTAATATTATTTATGACATAGGGCTCTCAAGAACGTGTATTTAACGAATATAGAGAAAGAAAACTTGTTTTTCCATGGTGAGTCTGTTGCTTTTCAGAGAACTCAAGGCACATTTCCTCCTGGCAGACAAACAGGAGTAGAAAGGCGGGTAAACTTTCCTTGTCATAAAAGCCGTATATCGGCTGATTCCCAGTTAACTCATCAATTAGAAGAAACTTTCAGGAAACTACCAAGAGCAGAGATCAAAGTCAGATCCAAGAGCAACTTCTAATTCACCATGAAAGAAAACCTCAGAAAATCTGTTTTGGCTATGACAAGAAGTAGTGCAAAAGGCCCTGAATCATAGATTTAAAAATCAGAGACACTAAGAGCATCTTTTTTGAATATTTTAAATCAAAGGTGAGGCTATGGCAATTTATACAGAAAACTTCTGACTCACCCATGGAAATAAGAGGTGCTGACCACAAAGGGCTTTGACCTTCACAGAGCCTCAGAAATTTCATGACTGATCCGTAAGAGCTTTGAAACACACCATTTGATCAATGGAATCATAATGGTATCAGGATGAAAATATGGAATTCCTCCTCTGTGCTTCTCCCTAAAGGAGGTGAGAAATTTATGTCACCAGAAAAAGAAGAAATTATTCTATCTCCAATTGACAAATCAGTTGATTTAATACACTTAGGACCGATAAGGCTACTTTCTCAAAATATGTTTTTTTAAAGGTCTGATGTGAGACTTTGGGATGCTAAGCAGAGGTGTTATTGATTCCAACTGATTCTATAGTTGACTATGGGCTACATGGGGTAAAGAAAGGAAGGCTGGGCTGAGTAAGAGGTCCGAATCATGGCTCTGTCACTTGCTGGAATGTGAGCTTGGGAAAGTCACTTGATCTCTGTTGTTTCATTTTTCTCATCTGCAAACCAAATCTTCCTGGGCTGGGCTCTATGGAGAAGGAACTGGAGCTCTGCAGGCCACAGGAGGCCCATCATGCAGGAGGTTCAGCTTTGAAAGCCAAGTTCATGGGTGAAGGCAAAACCAGCCCAATTGCCCCATAGAAATTATGTTTACAAGTTTTTGAATAAACACAGACATTGTCCCTTCTGGTCTTAAAACTTGTAGTTTACATTTGTCTCATCTGAGTTCCCCCTCAGGCAAGGGACTGAAACTCATCAGATCCCTGCATTCAATAAGATGCCAGACCCCTCTTTCTTCATAATTGCTTCCTTACCCCTCCTTAATTCCTGTTTTACATTCGTTTCCCACTGTATAAACCTCCCAATTCAGTTGGTCGGGGAGACAGATTTGAGACTGACCTTCCAAAATTCATATGTTAAAAGTGCTAATCCCTCTAATACCTTAGATTGTGACTATATTTGGAGATAGAGCTTTTAATGAGATGACTAAGTTAAAATAAAGCCATTAGGGTAAACCCTAACCCAAAATGACTGGTGTCCTTATAAGAAGAAGAAATTTGGACACACAGAGACACTAGGGATGCACACACATAGAGAAAAGACCACATGAGGATATAATGAGAAGGTGGCTGGCTGTCTGCAAGCCAAAGAGAGAGGCCTCAGAGGAAACCAAACCTGCAACAACTTGTCCTTGGACTTTCAGCCCCTAGAACTATGAGAATAAATTTCTGTTGTGTAAGCCACCCAACACAACAGATAACTGTGATAACTATGGTAGCTTGTTATCACAGCCCTAGCAAAACTCATACAGTGTTCAATTTCAATTTAATTAGTTGAAATTGATTAATTACAGTTAAGCTACATATTCAAGCAGTGAGGAATATGTATTTGTAAGAAATGGGAGGCACCAGAAAAGCAACTTTCTAATTGGCTTTGTGGATTCTGTAACAACAAACACATGAAGGAACATTAACTGATGTTCCTATCAATAATATGCTAAAAGACATGTAAAATGTCATATTCCTTAGAGTGTTTACAAGTAATACCCTAAAGTTAACCTTTCTGGAAGTAGTCTGAGTTGCAAAAGACAAGAATGGAGAATGAGATCCAGATATTTTTTCATGATATACTCATGATGTCCTAGAACTCTCTAGAAGCGGTCAGGGTAAACCTGAACTATCACCTATGTTCCAATGCACTTCCAGGCCCAGAGCTGTGACCAGATTTGTTTAGTGGCCCCAAAAACAGATGCTGGATGGCTTTAGGCCAGCGACAGAGCAGGAGAAGCTTAAGCGTTCTTTCCATCTTCATTGACGGAACAGTGAACACAGGGAGTTCTGCCTGAAGAATCAAGAAAATAGAGGGAGATATCAGAGGAACGCAAAATAAAATGCTCTGCTTTTATTTAGAGAAAGAAATAAAATGGAATGTGAAACTCAAAAGCAGGTAGATTTCATGTTGCTTCCTGGCAATCTCTTAAAACAGAATTAGTTCTGCTTTGAATGCCAGGCTTTTAAAAGAGAACAGGAAGAGTAAACAGGGCAATTAGGCATAGAAAGACCCCGCTGAGAAAAATGAAAATAACAGACTGGAAGCCTCTTTGCTCCAAGGTTGCAACTCTGCCAGGTTTCTCTCCAGGAGGGTGGGGAGCAGAAAGGACATCACAGATCCCAGCATGGTGGCAGCCTTGGGTCACTGGAGACAGCTCCCTTGGGGGAGAAACGTCTGCTTTTTGTACTCCTGCTCTGAGCATGCCCCTGGCTTTTTAATCATGTGCATCAACACATCGGTGGAATAGTGAAGGCATCTGGCATTTTCCAAACCTAGCTGGGCTGGTAAAAAAGCCACCTATCCATCATCCATCCAGCCTATGGGATAACTAATTTCTGTGAACCCGAGGGATGTTCCTTCAGTGTAATGCAGGTGACAGAAGAATATAAATTACGTGTTTACAGATGTCAGTACCTAGCACAGTAGCCAGCTTGGTGGACAGCGTAGAAACATTGACAGATTTTAATATAATGCTGTCTAGCCATGGGAATGTGTACACAGACTCACAGAATCATCCATGACCTTGGAGGGGTGTCTCCTTTGTTCTTCAGTCTTCAAACAAAATAAACTTTAGCTATGTAGAGCAGAACTTATCCATCATTTTTTTTTCTCTCTTCTGCAACAGTGTTTGCAGACAGCCAACTGTGTGCCAGGCACTGGGCCATGTGCAAGGGGTTGGAGTGTGACTAATTCCAGCTACTCCCCACGTGGTGCCTGAGAAACCGCCGACTTATCTGATGACCATAGCGTCTTAGGGACAAAGCAGGAGCATCTTCCCTTGATAGGAAAGGGAATGAGGCAGATTTATGAAATCTGAGACATCTCATTTTAAAACTTCTGGAGAGGGAGAAATCATATAATCTTCATGAATGCTATAGAAAACCTGATCCTCTGGGGGAAGTAATCCATTTCCTTTCATTCTCTCTTCAGTGGGGCCATCCTGAGACTCAAAACCATCCTCTTATTGGCACCTCTCAACAAGCACGGTATTTCCCCAATGGGTAAGCCAGTGCATCTCTCTTTTCACCCCATCCTGCATAATAGCTTCTGGGAAAGGAGAGGGGGTGGTGTTGAAGATGAGATAGGGAGAGGCTTACCCTTCCCAGCCCTGCAGAACAGAACAGTGCAGACAGGAAAGAAGCAGAAGCAGCGGGGTATGAGACGGTGATGCCACAGAGCCAGTGTCACTGCTCCAGGATTTGGACAAGAGCATAGAAGGTGGTTCAGACACATTGAGGCGAATGACTTGAGCAGTGGACTTTTGAACAGGAATTCAAACCCTATTTGGATTCTGAAACAGATCATCTAGAAGCTGTCCTCTCTTCATGGACAGGTAGCAGAACTTCTTCCTGCTCTCTGGTGTCATGGGAAAATAGCTCAAGCAGCATCACAGGGCCTGCATTCAGCCTATCTTGAGGTAAGAGAGCCAAAGAAAGAATGTGCCAGAGACTCAGAAGGGTCAGGAGCTGAGGGGAGCCCAATTAAACAAGGACTCTGGCCAAGGCAGGGAAGATGTAACCGTGAATTATACAAGCCTCCAACTTCAGCTATGAATGGTAGCAGGAACTAGGGGTAAGAAACCATGCTGCAGAGACTAGAGGAGGCAGATCTGAGGCCCCCTTCCCTCTGCTGGGAGGAAGTCCCAGGAAGTCTCTTTGTGCACCCAGATACAGATAGCATTGCTTTGAAGAGAAACAGAGGCAGCAAGATCTGAATCCAAGCATTCAACCCAGAGAGACTGTTCAAATTACTGAATCAGCAAAAGGATGGTCAGCAACATGTGCTTGGTGGCTGCTGAAGAATGGCAGACTTTCAAGTGATTTTTACTTTCTTCTTTACTCTTATGTATCATTTGGATTTTCTACCATGAGCCTGAATTATTTATATAATCAGAGAAATATGCTATGTTTAGCATACTAAGACTGCTGGATTGGATTAAATCAATCCTCCCCCCTTACACACACACATCTTATCCCTCCTGCTATTTAGTGAGCAAGAGGTCTAAAAATGATCACTAATGCAGGGAGAATAAAAATTACGTTTTCCCTGAAGTCTCAGCTTAAGGCAAAGAAATTTGCAACCACCTCCTACATGCCACCCCCACAGCCATGTCTGGAACTTCAGACTCCATGCCCCTCTTTGTTGACACACCACATCTTTTGTCTCTCAGAAGCAAACTATTCTGTGATTCTCGATTTCCCATAGCCCTGACATGCTCTTATATTTAGTTATTTATCTTTCCCACCCTTTGCCGATCCTCCTTGTTGAGATAAGGATTCATAATGTCTATAAAGAGAGAGAGCGCGCAGATTCAACATTGTTTCCTTTTTTTTTTTTTTTGTAATATTTGTGTGTACTCAAAGACATAGTTCTTACTCAACATCCCAAGTAACCTTTAACTAAATTGCCCACACCATTCAACAAGCACAAGACAGGACTCCAGACAAAGAGGTTGAGCAAATTAAACATAAAGGTCCAATTCAATACCCTCTACATAGACTTAACAGGAGTAAGTCAGCCCCTTCATGTGAGCAAAATGATCAGGAGAAAGGAACAAAGATGAAATGGGCCAAAGTGAATTTTCAATGTAAAAATAATAATGACAAATGGAAGAAAAAGAAGAACTTCCCCCACCAGAGGTGGGGTGGGAGGAATAGAGACCAGAAACCCTCTCAGCTAGTGGGCCGTGTTTTCTCCAGGCTGAATTTAGCGATCCATCCAAATCAGGCAATCTCAGTCCCCTCTTCTCTAGCCCGAGGAGCCTACCTTCTCAGCTCCTGTGTGACAATATTTCAGTCACTTCCCCTAGGTCTCTAGGGCTGGGGTAGCAGAGGCCTGTTCAGCACAGGCTCATGACCAGGATGCAGCCAGTTTAGACCCACAGAGAACCTTCCAATTTGCCATTAAAAATGACCTCTTCCACACCCCAAATCATGATTGCCTCTTTGCCACTTGTTTTTTGCAGTTGAATCTGTTCTCCTCTGATATGCCATGCTCTTACCCTGCACTGTCACATTCAGGTGTGTGTTCCCCATTCTAAGGGAGTGCGCTTTGGTTTTCCTAAGTGACCTATCTTTGGCTGGACCTTATTGAACACCAGGCTTTTTGCTTCTGACCACTCTCCCTAAGTCCCCAAGATCCTTTGTGATCCTGTTTTTTAAAATGCCACTACCACCTGCCTCATTGCTTCCTTCACAGCATCCCCACGCTGAGCACTCCTCTCCATCACTAAGCCTCTAGAAGTTCTCAAGTAGGAATGATTTTGCCTCCCAGGGGACATTGACTTTGTCTGGAAATATTTTGGGCTGTTACAAAACTGGGGATGGGAGAGTTGTTACTAGTATAGAGTAGGTAGAGACCAGAGATGCTACGAAGCATCCTACAATGCCCAAGGCAGCCCTCACAGCAAAGAATTATCCAGCCCAAAATGTCATAGTGCCAAGGTCAAGGGACCACTACCTGGAGGATGATTCAGCCTTCAAGGACCCTGGTAGGTCTCTCTGGCGGGGTGGCGGAGGGGGGAATGCTTTATCCCACCCCACCCCCAGCCCATCAGCCAGACATCTTTCTTCCCCATCCCCCCCTTTTTTTAAGTTATGGAATTGAAGAACACAAATGTTGAAATTGTCTCATTTCACAGATGAGGAAGTTGAGGGCCCAAGGGAACACCTCTACCATGGTCAAACAGTGAAGCTGGACTGTCTGCAATGTTCAGTTACGGTAAACTCCCCATTAATCTATCTGGCAGGCATTTTATTCAGAAATGGAAGCTAGGTCAGTCTGACAGGACCCACTCTTGACAATTCTACTCTGTGTTCTTCTGTTGTCACCAAAGGACATTACAATGTCATTCTTCAGGCAGACTTCTGAATTATTCTTAAATTATTTGACGTCTCTGTTTCCCTGTATTATGTATTTAAAAAACACATTGGTGTAATAATATCCGGTGTGTCTGCATTGCTCTTAGTTTACTTATTGCACACTACCTTCCAAAGCTACACTTTCCCTGGACTGACGTTTGCATACTAAAACATTCAGTAAGACAGTGTGTCACCATGATTATGAGATTCTGTCCTGTAGTGACACAAATTCGGATTCAGCATTTTATGAATCTTCTTTTCAGTTGTGGTGATGGAAGCTCAATTCAGACTATCTTAAGCCTAAAAGGGGAATTTTAGAGTTCATTTATTTGGGAAATTCAAGGTAATGGCTGGCTTCAGGAATGGCTGAATCTGGGAATTCAAACAATGTCAGAGGGATTTATTTTCCCTTCGCCCTCCATTTCCCCCTGCTTTTTTCCATGGGTTTTCTTTAAACCAACACTCTCTACATGGCAAAGAGGACCCTCAATGCCTCAACAGCACTAGGCTCTCAAGAGCTGGGCTCTCTTCCTTCCAACATCGGAATCAATCTACAAAAAGTTCTCTAGTGGCCAGGCGCGGTGGCTCACGCCTGTAATCCCAGCACTTTGGGAGGCCGAGAAGTGATCTCCTGATCACGAGGTCAGGAGATCCAGACCATCTGGCTAACACGGTGAAACCCCGTCTCTACTAAAAATATAAAACAAAATTAGCCAGGCATGGTGGCGGGCGCCTGTAGTCCCAGCTACTTGGGAGGCTGAGGCAGGAGAATGGCGTGAACCTGGGAGGTGGAGCTTGCAGTGAGCTGAGATCACGCCACTGCACTCCAGCCTGGGCAATAGAGCGAGACTCTGTCTCAAAACAAACAAACAAACAAACAAAAAACGGTCTCTAGTGAGCCTCACTTGGCAGAGAGTTTGAGGTGCCCCTTTGATTGTCAGGCTTATCAGAATCCTATGAAATGAGAAGGAGAAACTTTACCAAAAGGAAGCATTTAGAAGCAGAGAAAATATTAACAACCATATATACTGACAAATATATGTGCCAGGAAACCATCACCACAATCAAAATCATGAACATATTCTTTTCCGCTAGAAAAGTTTGCTCCATAGTCCCAGCAATGCTTGGTACAGTCAGTCTTTTTAATTTTTGCTATTTGAATAGATTTGTAATGGTATCTTATTATGGTTTCAATTTATATTGTTCTAACGACTAATGATGTTAAGCTTCTTTTCACACCCTTGTTTGTCATCCATATACCTATTTTGGTAAAGTACTGTTTCAAATCTTTTGCACATCTTTATTGGGTTTTGTTTTGTTTGTTCCTATTACTGTGTTCCTAGGATGCTTTTGTTTTTGTTTTTTTGAGACAAGTCTTGCTCTGTCACCCAGGTTGGAGTGCAGTGGCACCATCTCGTCTCACTGCAACCTCCACCTCCCGAGTTCAAGTGGTTCTCATGCCTCAGCCTCCTGAGTAGCTGGGATTACAGACATGCACCACCACACCCAGTTAATTTTTGTATTTTTAGTAAAGATGGGGTTTCACCATGTTGACCAGCCTGGTCTCAAACTCCTGGCCTCAAGTGATCTGTCCGTCTTGGCTTCCCAAAGTACTGGGATTACAGGCATGAGCCACTGTGCCTGGCCAACTAATTGTTTAACTAATATGAGAATCAGTTTACTTGTGCCGGGCCAGGATTCTTTATATATTCTGGATACAAGTTTTTGTTGTTTTTTTTTTTAATCAAACAGATGATTTGAAAATACTATTTTTTCACTTTATCACTGTTTTCATCCTCTTAACAGTATGTTTGTAAGAGCAGAGGTGTTAATTTTGATAAAGACTATATTATCAATTTTTTCTTTTATTGATTGTGTTATTAGTGCCATATCTAAAAAACAAATTGCCTAACCCAAGGTTGCAAATATTTCTTGCATGCTTTTTTATAGAAGTTTCTAGCTTATGGTTTGACATTAAGAATTATAATTTATTTTGTGTTAATTTTTATTAACAGTGTTAATTTTTTTGCATCTTCATATCCAATTGTCCCATCATCAGTTCTTAAAAAGACTATCCTTTCTCCATTGGATTGTCTTTGCAATTTTGTCAAAAGTCAATTGCCGGCTGGGCATAGTGGATCACGCCTATAATCCCAGCACTTTAGGAGGCCGAGGCATGTGGGTCACTTGAGGTCAAGAGTTCGAGACCAGCCTGACCAACATAGTGACACACTGTCTCTACTAAAAATACAAAACTAGCTGGGCTTGGTGGCATATGCCTGTAATCTCAGCTACTCGGGAGACTGAGGCAAGAGAATCACTTGAATCCAGGAGGCAGAGGTTGCAGTGAGCTGAGATGGGCCCATTGCACTCCAGCCTGGACAACAAGAGTGAAACTCCACCTCAAAAACAAAAAGTCAATTGCCCCCATATGTTTGAGTATATTTCTTGACTGGATCCAGTTCCATCAATCTATTAAGCTATCATTATGCCAATACACACTCTCTTGATTATTATAGATTTTATTTTAAGATTTGAAATCAGGTAGAAGTCCTCCAACTTTGTTCTTGCTTTTCAAAGACTATCCTGTATACTTGGCATTGCGTTTCCACATTAATATTAAAATCAGCTTATCAATTTCTACAGAAAAATTGTGCTGGTATTTTGACTGGGATTGTATTTAATTTGCAAATTAACTTGAGGACAATGGACATCAGAAGAAAATTGTCTTCTGATTTATGAACATGGTATATCATTTAAATTGTTTAGGTCTTCTGTGGTTTCAGCAATGTCTCATTCTGTACACGGTTTCTTGCACAACTTTTGTCAACTTGATACCTAGGCATTTTATATTTGTTATGCAATGTAAAATGATACTGCTTATAAATTTTTTCAAATTTGTTTTAAAATTGTTTTCAATTGTTTGTTACTTGTTTATAGAAATACAGTTAATCTTTGTATGTTGATCTTGTACACTACAACCTAGCAAGGGTCACTTTTTATTTCTAGCTGCTTTTTGTAGGTTTTATATATTCTTCATAGAGGATCATGCCATTGGTGAATTTTTTAAAAATCAGTTATCATCTGGAGATTCAACTGGGGAAGAATTTGCTTTTGAACTCATTCAGACTGTTGGTAGAATTCTCTTAGAGGTCATTCTTATCTCTAAGAAGTCAACTGCAATTCCTTGCTATATGGTCTTCCTTGGCATTTTCTGCTTATTTCATTATGTCCACAAGGAGAATCTCTGGATACAGTCTTCTTGAAAAACAAAGTCTTAGGGTAATAGAACCACAGAAGTGATATCTTGCAACCTTTGCCATAGCCAAGTAGTTAGAAACAAGTTACAGGTCTTGCCACATGCAAGGGGAGGGATTATACAAGGATGTGAATACTAGAGAGTGATCATTGGAAATCACTTAGTGTCTGTCCAGCATAAATTCTGACATAGGGTAGCAATATTCTGGCTTCCAAGTGTTCTGTGCTTAGGAATAAGAACAGGTGTGTGTGTGTGTGTGTATGTGTGTGTGTGTGTGTGGCTTTTTGTTGGCAGAGAGAGAACAATCAGCCCCTTTTGAGCTGCAGTCACTTCCATTTACAATTTTCATTTCCCTGCTTCGTCAGTCATTATATGTGATGATTAGTTTTATGTGTCAAGTTAGCTAGGCTACAGAACCCATTCGTTTAACCCATTTATTACTACAGTCTAGGTGTTGCTATGGAAGAATTTCATAATGTGGTTAACATGTACAATCAGTTAGCTTTATTTTATTTTATTCATATATATTTTTTGAGACAGAGTCTCGCTCTGTCACCCAGGCTGGAGTGCAGTGGCACAATCTCGGTTCACTGTAACCTCCACCTCCCAGGTTCAAGCCATTCTCCTGCCTCAGCCTCCTGAGTAGCTGGGATTACAGGCACCCGCCACCACTCCCAGGTTGTATTTTTAGTAGAGACGGGGTTTCACCATGTTGGCCATGAACTCCTGACCTCAGGTGATCCGCCTGCCTCGGCCACCCAAAATGCTGCGATCACAGGTGTGAGCCACTGCCCCTGGCCACTTTAAATAAAGGAGATTACCCTTGATAAAGTGGGTCAACTTCATTCAATCTGTTGAAGGCGTTAAGAGCGAAAACTGAGGTTTCCCAAAGACAAAGAAATTCTGCCTCAAGACTGCAGCATCAATTTCTACCTGAGTTTCCAGGCTGCTGGCCTGCCCCATGGATTTTAGACCTGCCATTCCCTCTCAATTACATGAGCCAATTCCTTAAAATAAATCTCATAACATATTCATAGGTATCCTGTTGGTTGTGTTACTCTGGAGAACCCTGGTTAATAAACCACACATTTGTTGAAATATTTCATCAGCTGGTAGCTTTCTTTCCATTCTTTTTACCTTGTGGGTTTATAGCTCTTTAAAATCCCTTTACTAATATTTTAATGGAGTCTTTCAAGGGAAACTGTACAGGGTTTCAAGAGAAACCCTGTGCTCAATCTGAAAGCAGATGTCAAGATAAAGATTACTTGGCTGGGTAAGACTTGATCCTCTAATTGCAAATGTGTTACTCTCATGGGTTTATTTTTAATTTGGAAGTTTCTTTAAAAGTGTCTTAAAATAATACTATTTATGTGAAAGATGTAAAAGAGAAAAGCTAAGGAAAAATACAATTAGAGGCAGCATCCAATTTCCAAATACATTTCTAGAATATCTACTTAGGACCACAATTCATTCTGAGTGGCCATCTATCACCAGGGAGAAGCAGATGGCCACTTCAGCTGGATTTGATGTGCTGCCTAAGGAAATCTCTTTTTATTGGCTTTTTAATACAAAAATCCAAGGATTTTTCACCAGCTTTTCTGTATATCTAATGTATTCACAAGTGAGCATGAATGTGTTAAAAAGCAAGGCATCAACTGGACTAAGCAATTAATTGCTAGTGAGCAAGCAGGGACAAGAAAGCATTTGATAGTCACCATGGAAAAGTGGACATGATGGAATAATGGCAGGAAGACTAATGTTTCAATTGTATGTGTTTTTTCTCTACCTGCTGAAAAATAAAAATGTATATGTAAGTCTTTTCACTGCATTAACACAGAGAAAATAAAGCATTTTTTATTACATAAGACTTCCCTAGGCAATCATAATAGCTGTAATAGGCGTATTTGCAGCATAGAAAAAGTCATGCATCTATTTCAGTATTACACAGATATATACAGTAGCCAATAGGAAAAGAAATAGCTACCTAAGTACATGGGTACATGTTCACAAAAAAAATTAGGTCTAAAATTCTGGTAATTACTGAGATACTGACAATTTAGTGCAATATTGATAATAACTAATATTATTACGTTCTCCCTAGATGCAAGGCACTGTTCCACATGATTTTCATGTATTGTGGTGTCTCCTTATCTCTGACATTTTTTGCTTCAGACTGTCTCTAGCACAAGTGGTCTCAATAGACTATGCTTATCAGACCACACCAGGCCCCCTTCGCTGGTCCGGCTTCGTTTCTGCCACATCATGATATGACTCTCATTCTCCCACTGAGCTTTTCTTTATCTTAAGCTTTGATGAACTCTATCCACTTGAGTTCACACTTCTCTTTTGCTCATTCAGCTACAGACTTTTCTAGCCTTCATTCCAATCATTTTCTGACTGATTCCTTAAACGTCAACTTAAGTTTTCGTTTATTACTACAAAAAAAAATCACTCTTAATCATTGCCATTGAACTTACAATTACAGCAGTAGCCCTTATAACTCGACTCATGGTGGCTCACACCTATTCCTCTGTTGAGTAAGTATTTCTTGATTGTCTGCTCCGTGTCCAGAATATTCCTCTTCTCTGCAGTGAGTAAACATGTGTAAGACCTCTCTCTGTCTGTGCTGAGTTTAACATAATTTTCCCCTTTGAAAATCTTCCACTGCCACCTCTACTGACACCTGCTCCTGAATTTCAGCAGATGATTTTTCTCCTCCTGCTCCATTCTTGTATTTGTGGATTTTTCTGCTGGTGCCTTCCTCATCTTGCATTTATTCTGTCTACTTAGGCAAGATATGAAATCTTGTCAAAGTAAGCACTTTAGTGGCTCTGCACAGTAACAAACTCTCAGTAAATGTCTTGAGAAGGATTCGAGGTACAATAATGATGGAGTTGCAACCTTAGTTCCCATTTTTCTCTTTGGATTTTTCTTGAGGTTATAGAACAAGGGGGAGAGAGGGAGGAAGAGAGAGAAGCTGAAGCTCATTCGTGGTAAGCCCACTTGGGTGGTGGCTGAGGATTCTGCAGGAACAATATATGGATCAGGATTTTTTACATTATTGCATCATTATTCCCTTTTTCTGCACTTCATGATGACGTTTGAAAGAACAGCACTTAGATAACAGTGAACATGAAGGGCTTGGAGACTTAGTTAATATCCTTAAATACACCAATATGCTTTAGTAGTACAGTACCTGAAAATCTAATGAAAGTCTAATAGGTAAAATATAAACATAAATAATTATAGTCCCTGCCCTTTCACATTTCTCCCTCCTTACACACTGAAATGAACATGCCACGTTACTTAAGATAATGACATTAGACTTGTATTTAATTTTTATTTGGACCATAACACCCTTTCCTTTTTTGGTGTTAATCTCATTTAAGAGAATTTAAATACAGACTTGCTCTTAGCATAAGGGAGATGCATAATAACTATACTAAATATGCCAATATTCCTGCTCTGCCCTCAGACCTCTTCTGAAGAGGGAGAGGTGAAGGCTGATGGAGTCAGAGTGGACCCTTGACCTAAGGGCTACCTGGCCATAGGCTAGGCAGGAGCAGTTCAGAGATAAAGAGCAAAAAGTGCTGCTTAGGCAGGTCACACAGACTGTTTCTACATAGAATTTCCATAGGGGAGTAAGAGAGAATTAACTAGTGGGTGGGTAGTGAGAGAAATAAAAATAAAATACACAAAGACAAGCAGAGAACAAAAAGAAGCATAGTCACCAAGGCAGAATAAATTAGGCTAACTGGCTCACGGACCTGGCTTGGGTCTTCAAGACAACTCTTGTGTTTTTCTGGTAGTTCAATCTCTCTTTATGCCATTGGTTTTATGGTAACACCATTGCTGGAGGTAGCTATAAGCTGTTGACCACCAAATGGCCTAACCCAATACACCATTTCCTATTATCCTTTATTGTTCTGCTTGATTCTCAAATATGGTAATAACTGAGAAGTAGAGGACAAAGTAGTGCATATTATTAGTCACTACCTGGCATCTATTTCCTCCTGCAGCCTTCTTTATTTACAGAAACTGAGATGCAGCAGAAAATCCTCCAGGAAGTTTCTAAGAAGTTTTCTTGTTCCTAAGAAAAAGCTACAGGAAGTCACATTCTCCTTTTCCTCTGGTTGCTGCTAGAATGAAGTTGATGCTGAAGAAAGTGAAAGAGAGGGAGAACAGCCTGAGTCATGAAATCAACCTGAAGTTCCTCCACTCCTGGACTTGCCATTATTCACATTTTTAATGTCTTTTATATTTCAAACTGCCTGAGTCCAGATTCCTTGGACCTTGAAATGCATCATTTCCTTTATTTTCTGCTGAAGATTCCTTGTAATGAAGATGAGGGTAGAGATTGGAGGCCACTGGAGTTTTTCAACAATAGGGGAAGATTTTAAATAAGGGCTCTGGCATCCCACATCCAGGCCTGGTACTTCATTCATAGTGTGCCAGGAAACGCAGGTCAGTTTCCCAGTCCATGCTTGGACTTCTGGCCTAAGGTTCCAGAGCAAACCAGAGGCAGAGAGCTGATGTTTAGGGTCTGCTTACTAAGGAGCAGCATCCACTGCAGCTTTCTTGGTGCCTGGCCACTCACTTACGTCTTCTTCACTCCTGAGCATCGTGGCAGGGATTGTGTTAATTTAATTCAAGCAGCATAGCTCAGGGAAAGGGGACATTTCAAGATGATTTATAATTTAGTATAAGCAAATTTGAGATATTTTCTTTAAATTGTGTCCTCATACAGAAGACGATAAACAGAAGCGAGAAAGAGAAGGAAATAAAGGCTCTTAAAAAGAGAACCTGTTAGTTTGCCAGGGCTGCCGTAGAAAGTATCACAGACTGGTGATTCTGATGATTTAGACAACAGAAATTTGTTTTCTCACAGTTCAAGAGGCTGGAAGTCCAAGATCAAGGTGCCAGCAGGGCTGGTGTCCCCTGAGGCCTCTCTCCTTGGCTTGCAGGCGGCCGCCCTTGGGCGGTCGCTGCACATCGCCATCCCTGTGTACACACACAACCCTAGTGGCTCTCTAGTAATCCAGTTTCCTCCTCTTAGGGCACTTTTGAGGTTGCATTGGAGCCCATTTGAATGGCCTAATTTTAACTTAATCCTCTCTATGAAGGCCCTATCTCAAATACAATCACATCCTGAGGTCCTAGGGGTCAGGGCTCCAACACTTGAATTCTGGGGAGACACAATTCAGCCTCTAACAGAGAAGGAGGGGGATGTGGTACCAGTGAAAACTATCCTTTCCTGGGCACAGGACGACTGCTGAGTTCCGACAGCGTGTTGGAAATTACATGTTTCGTAGGTGAGGCACAGAGGGCCCCTGTAAGGAAGTCCCTGGCCCCTGGTGAGCTCTGCTTTCCTCACTGCCTGCCTTGTTCACAGCACACCCCACCTTCCTGATTCTCCTGAAGGTCAGGCTGTGGCTCTTCCTGGGCAGTTACCGGCCCATGAAACCACATTCACGACTTGGACCCTTCAACAGATGTCCTGGGTGGATGTTCTTGAGCTTGGCAGCCCAGCATCCACTGGCTGCTTTGAGCAACGCTTCCTTCGCTCTCAGCCTTTCCTGCCAGCAGTCAGCCCATTTTCTCAGAACTACCTGAATTATTTTTAACTCATGATTTTGAGCTCAGGTGTGGCAGCTCATGCCTATAATCCCAGCACTTTGGGAGGCCAAGGCAGGAGGATCAGTTAAGGCCAGGAGTTTGAGACCAGTGTGAGCAACATAGCAAGACCCTCATCTCTATAAATAAATAAATAAATAAATAAACCCATGATTTTTAAAAATAGCCACCAACAAGGCTTTCTGGATTTCTGTGCCCATAGGTTTATTCTCTGACTGACCTGGCTGAGATGCTGAACTCCTTTAAAAATGTCAAATGCTGAGGACTCCAATGCTAAAGTCAAGCAGGCTTTATCTCTACATGCTGGGCAATGTTGTTTTCCGGAATGTCTATCAAAGTAGATGAGCAATGCCCAGTTGCATGTTTCCTTCTCGTTTGAAAATGTCTGTCTTTTGTGTCAGCTAACAAGCAGGGATTTCTACCAAGCATTCTTTCAAGCACAACAGGCCGACCTTGAACTCCATGAGTTTTAGGAAAACAGTGGGGTGTTTCTTGTTGGCAAACCACAGTAAATATTTCCAAAAGCTGTCACCTCCATCACAATGACACTCCTGGTGCTGTCTCATGTCATCTGTATCAGGCAAAACTGGTTATTGGTCATGTACGAAACCAGTGAAGGAGGAGTACTATGTTTCTATGGATTATTTTCCTACATCTGAACATTTGATTTTGTTTTATCCACATTATATTTGCTATGCTTTATTTTCCCTTTCATATTTCCAATAAAGTGTTTACTTCCCAGCATGGCTGGTTTTTACTCAGTCCAGAAATCCTGGTCCTATCAGTCTCCAGTGGTGGAGTAGAGGAGAGATCAACAGCATCAGAGGTCAAGAGAAGGGAAGTCATTGTGGGCTTCCTCCAGTCTCTGGATTCTGCCTCCCCTGATCCTGTTTTGGGTCCCTCTGACACGGTGCCCGTGAGCCACATACAGCCCTCAGCCATAGTTTCCCTCCTTTTTGCCATCATGAGCTGTTTGATAGCTGGTGACCAATTTCACTATGAAACCAGGCTTTCAACATGATCACAACTTCAATAGAAAGAAGCCAGTTGCCAGAATGTTTCTGTCTGCCTAGCTCCATATTAATGCCTCCAGACATTTCTGCATATATTCCCAGTGCCTGTGTCTGTCGGAAAGATAAAACCCTAATGTATTCGTTCGCCTCCAGGGAAGCATTGTCTGTCTCCTAGCCCCTTCCATCTTTCTGTAAGGGGACACTGTGATAAATATATACTAGGTGATGGCCCTAAAGGGGAAAGAAAAATCCTTTTCCTCATAATTTCTATTCTAATTTCCAATTAAGTAAAACTTAGTGGAGGGTGGAGATGAGACTATAACAAAATGTGAAGACTCCCTGGGTACCTCTTGTCTCCTGAAATGGAATCATAACACTTGTGTGCCAACGAACCTGAATTGCTTGATTTCCATTTCTGTCACAACTAGCCTTGGGTTTCTGCCTCCAAGGGAGTGTGTTCATTATAGTTAAGAGAAATGTGAAACAGAGGCAAGGAAGTGACATTTGTATTCAACTCCAAGTCTTGCTCCATCAAGTTTTCACTTTTTTTTTTCATATCTATCTTCTTATGGAAAAATTGATAGGAGCTGTAATTACTTTTGGAAAGAAAGAGGTCAAACTTTGTTGCTTGCAGAGAGGTCTGCAGAGATGAGAGGTGAAAGAGAAGCACTAAACAGAGACACTGCTTGCCTCTCTGTACTCCTGTATTGGATTAAAAGCTCAGGACTATCCACAAGGAGAGGCACAAAAAACAAATTTCAGGAGTCAGAAAGATTGTCTCTGTCCTTATTGGTAGTTCAGTGCAAGACTACCAGCCCTACACCATCTCAATCCTTCCTAATTCTATTTTTCCAAAGTTTAGAATGATACCACCATTTAAAAATCATGTCATATTATACATAGGAAGAAGCTGCACTGAAGCCTCAGAAGATTGCTGCCAGCAAAGAGTGAAGGGAGGATGAAAAAATCTAGGAAAGTGATGCATCATCTCAGACCGATAGGCAGTTGGCTCCAATATGTCTGAATATGGTGGATGATTTTGTGAGTGCTGTGGCTGCAGGGCAGATGAGGGATTTCTTTTTCTTTTTCTTTTTTTTTTTTTTTTTTTGAGACAGAGTTTCACTCTTGTCACCCAGGCTGGAGTGCAATGACGTGATCTCGGCTCACTGCAACCTCCGCCTTCTGGGTTCAAGCGATTCTCCTGCCTCAGCCTCCAGAGTAGCTGGGATTACAGGTGCAAGCCATCATGCCCTGCCAATTTTTGAATTTTTAGTAGAGATGGGGTTTCACCATGTTGTCTAGGCTGGTCTCGAACTCCTGACCTCAGGTGATCCACATACCTCAGCCTCCCAAAGTGCTGGGATTAGAAGCATGAGCCACTGTGCCCAGCCCAGATGAGTGATTCCTTAGCTCTGCATGCAGAAACCAGCTGGAGCTTTGAGAGAGTATTTTACCTGACAAATGATGGTCACCCCTGCCAGCTTTATGGCTGCCTACTACAAGTCAGGCTTCCTGTGTCATTATTTCCTGCATCTCTGTGGCTTTCTTAGTGTCCCTTTCTGCAGCCTAACATGGTTCTCATCCCTCACTTTGCCTCTAATGGGCTCAAACTTCCTGGGAAAAACAACCTGGTAGATGCATAAAGCTCAGGGTGAGAGATGGGGTTTGGCTGAAAATATTTTAGTAGGGACGTTCATCCACACTCCATTCAGATGTTTGAAAAATGTGGGACCCCCTGGCTCTCTTCTATTCCTGTGGTTTGAATGTCAGCAAAGGTCCTTGCAAGTCGATTTGATGTAAGTACTAAATTTTTAAAGACCTGTGGCAACCTGGCCCCCTCACCATGAATTCTCCTGATTCTTGATGCCTCACTTGCCTCGGGCACCTTCTGTCTCCACCACCATGACAACATGAGCTACCTCAGTCACTGCCCAGGCACAAGACTCACCTTTCACCTGAGTTCATAACAGATGCACTCACACCATACATATGGGGATGTTAACTTTCCTGGAGATACGAGGAGTCTTAGGGAAGGGTCCTATCACGCCACATGCAGCCATCGGCAAAACCTCTCATCCGTCTTCTTCGCCTTCACCTCTTCTTCTATTTGTCACCACCCTTCCCACCCCCTTTCCAGAATAAAGGACATATTTGTCTCCTTGTCTCCCACTGAACGGCTGTACTCCAGGAGCTCATGACATGTCACTGGCTATGGCCAAACCCTGATGGAGTATTTTTCTGAATACAAAACCAGTTTCCTTCTTAAGGGGAATTCTGGTGTCAGATGCTTATCTAGTAATATTGGCTACTTTTTATCAATTATATTGGCAGCTCCAGAAATGATATTTGTGTCCACTCATGCTAAAGGAGTTATTGAACCATGAGACATCAAAGGGGGAACAAGGACCTTAGTGAATTCACTGCCTGCCACCCAAACCAACCTTTCTCAGTTCTTGTTTTCCTGTTCTAGGTGTTAGAGTAACAAATAGATTTTTCAGAATTTTGTTGCTGTGGAGCACATCCTAGGAGGAACGAGTGTTGAGACATTGGGTCTGGTGAGAGCTCCTCTCTTTTTAATGCTTCACCACTCTGCTGTCACATGCAGCAGAACCGGCAGCCCTGATTTGTGGCTCTCTTTCAAAAGTGCCATCTAGCACACATTAAGTAAAATGCAAATTAATTTCATAGTGGGAATGTCTTATCACTCCAGAACATTCCAGGGTTAGGAATCATACTTTTAACGGTGTTTACTTTTGGTACAAATGATACATTGCAGAGGAGGGTCTGTACTTTCATCTGCTTGGGCTGCCATAACAAAATACCATAGCCTGAGTGGCATATTTTCTCACAGTTCTGAAGGCCAAAAGTCTAAGATGAAGGCGCCCTCAGGGTTGGTTTCTGGTGAGGGCTCTCTTCCTGGCTTGCAGACAGCTTCCTTCTTACTGTGTCCTTACGCGGCTTCTTCTCTGTGAGTACATGGAGAGAGTGAGCTCTTGTGTTGCTTCCTTTTCTTATAAGAATGTCAGTTGTATCAGATTAGAACTCTGTAATCTCATTTAGCATTTATTACCTCCTTATAGACCCCATCTTTAAATGCAGTCCCATTGTGGGTTAAAGCTTCAAAATACGAACTTTCAGGGGACTCAGCTCAGTCCATGGCAGCCTGAAATCAGACTTCTACATGGAATATCTTCAAAAAGTGGCCACATCAAAACAGCCATCACTTTTTATAGCACAGATGATTCCTGAGATAAAACCACACGTGAGCTTTATAGCTTTTACTATTTTATGAGCGGCAAGACAGGTAGCATTATCCTCGTTTTTAGATGAAGGGATAGGCTCACTGAGAATAGCTCGCTTTGAAAATGTCTTGGCTGGGGAGGGGCAAAGCCACAACTGGAGTCCCCATTCCTGACCCCAAAGGGGTTCTAGTGCAGGGTTTATGCCTCACGGTGAGCCCTCAGCATCCTCACACTTGCACAGAAACCACAGTAAGCATTTTCAGGAACAAATAAAATGAAAGGCTGACATCAGACTTGCCTTAGTGGTAGGGGGAGGAGAAGGAAAGTGGATAATGGCAAAAAAAGGGAATTATCAGACAGATAACAACAGGAGAGGAGTCTGGCGCCAAGCCGGGAAACAGTGTGACATGAACCAGAGGCTATGATTAACTCAGCCCTCCACACCTGTGGAACAGAGAAGAGTAATGGCTCGATGCCCAGAACGTCCCTGATGTGAGAGAGTTGGGGACAGTGATAGAAATACTCATCCTGGCTTATCTAAATCTGAACCACCTTCTTGTAACAAGTATGAAGGAAAGTATGACGCTCTCCTAAAACACTTATTCCCAAAATGTACTTCGTGATGTCCTTGCCTCATTGGAGTTTTAACTTGACTGATGTTAGTTAAACTATCTGTGGCATACTTGCTCCTTTGAGAGGCTGATCTTTGAGGTGAGAACACAACTTTGGAGTGAGATACATTTGGGTTTAAAGCCCATGTTTGCCTGTTACCTGCTCAGGAAGTAGCCTTGCTGAGCAGGTTCTCTCATCTGCAAAATGGGGCCATAAGAGCCATCCTGCAGGATTTTATGAGAAGTGGAGTAAGGTATGTAATGGGTCTCGAACAAGTGTCTAAGAACATGGCAAGTATTGAGTAAAGATAAGATTTATTACTTTTATTTCTAGTAAAGTGCCAGGGAAGAACACATTGAGGAATCTGGAAGTGATAAAATGCATCTTCCCCAGTGTTCGGGCAGCCACCAGGCAATTAATAAACAACCAGATTTAAGGAGAGATTTTACGTTGGGAAAGTCATATATGAAAGTATAAAAGAATGAAATTTCTTAGTTATTAAATATCAGCTATAATTAAATATATTTGTAAGAATTAAATAGTAATAGGTATGTGTACTTTTTAAAACGTTTTCAGAAATTATGTTGTTAAATGAATTATCGCACGATTCCCTGAAGAAAACACCTAGTTCTTGCTAATCACTGAGGGAATGGTGCCCCTAGACCAGGCAACAGTGAAATATTGTAGTCCTGTACTGTGCAGTGGTATTTTACTAGATGTTTTAAAAATTGATAATAGGAAAGTTTCTTGTTCATAGGATCACAGGGTGTTCCTTGTTAGGAACGGAAAAACTCCTTCCTATGTTTAAAACAAAATTACTTTCTCAGCATTAAAAATCATCATTTTTCCCTCCTGTTTTGCATGAAGCTTAGTGTGAAATGATGACCAAGTTTGTGTGATTGCAGGCAGATAAGTGTTGTAATTTTTATGTGGCTTTAAAAAAATATTTGGTCAATTAGACAATTAGATCCATCTCCCCTTTGTCCTTGAGTTTTGAGTGTGTGTGTGTGAGAGAGAGAGAGAGACAGAGACAGAGAGAAAGAGGGAGAGAGAGAGAGAGAGAGAGAGAGACCAAGATTGAGGCAGAAACAAGAAAAGACTATTACTGGTGGACTGGATATAGGTCAACTATCAGAAAAGAAACTTTGAATTTTCAAAGTGAAGTTTCACAGAAGCTTCCCCCTTTGTTAACTGCCAAGTAAGCAGATACTGAACTTTGTTAAATTCTATGTTCTTCTTGGGTATCATGTGGATTGATGGAAAGAGAATATTAAGATTCCAAATGCAGTCTTTCTTGCTCTTAAGTTCACTTCTTCTCTCTTATCTTGGCACTTTCGCCCTGCAGGCCAGAACCTTCTGTGATATGGACCACTGCATTTAAAGGGACATTGCATGCCTCCATGGCTTGTTCCACGTTTCCTTTCACTCTCACAGTTATACTTCTCATGAATTGATACAGATAATACTAACTAACCTCTTTATTTGATTAGTCTCTTGTGATCTGCATCGCCCCCAGTACTCTACTAAAAAATGTACTTTCACAATAGTTAAAACGTGGAAATAACCTAAATATCTATTGAAGTATGTATGAATGGATAAGCAAAATGTATCATAAACATATGATGTCATATAATTCAGCCTTAATAAGGAATAAAATTGTCATACATGTTACAACATGGATGAACTTTGAAGACAAAGTGAAATAAACCAGACACGAAAGGGCAAATGTTTATGATTCCACTTATATGAAGTACCTGGAATAAGCAAGTTCATAGACACGAGTAGAATAGTGGTTTCCAGGGTCATGGGGGAATGCAGAATAAGGAGTTAGTGTTTAAAGGGTGCCAAGTTTCATAGTTTCAATTTGGGATGATGAAAATGCTTTGGAAATGAATGTGAATGTACTTAATACTACTAATTGTACACTTAAAAATAGTTAAAATGATACATTTTGCAATATGGATTTTACCACAATGAACTTGAAATACTTTTCCAATACTTTTGTAAGTTTCTAATGATTTCCTAATCAATTTTTATGCTTTGTCTTGGCCTGCAAGTTCCACAGAAGGATTGGATACCCATCTACTCTTTTGTGTCTATGCTTTTGCCTTCAGAAAGCTCATGTGTCCGAATGTTCAACAATTGCAAATCTCATCTTGACCTTGTTACTTTTGCTCCAATCTGACAAACACGACTATATGGTTTTTAACATCTTACTGGTACTTTAACTAATTTAAGGAGTAAATCTTTAAATGTTCATTTACATTTGTAGGTGAGTCATGATTTTACCTTTTAAAAAGTATTCTTATCACAATAGTTTTCTAAAGTGTATGGGGTCTCAATTAAAAATATTTGTATAGTTAAAAATATTTGTATAGTTAATTTGATAAAATAGCACAAACTCTCTCAGCCTCCATTGACTAATTGGTTTCTTCAGTTCCTGTACTCTTTGAGGCCCAAAATATTCAAAAGAAGCTTGTTATCTGTGTATCAGAGCATTTGGATTCTACCCTAACACTAGGAGATCCTCAAACTGGACCCTATACCAGGGCTGTTAAAGCAAGATTGTTAGGCCAATCCAAGAGTTTTTGAGTCAGTAGCTCTGAAGTGGGGCCCAAGAATTTGTAGATTAACAAGTTTTCAGGTGATGCTAATGCCGATGGTCCCAGAAACACACTTGGATAATCAATATCTGAAAGTAAGCAAAACTTACTGACTATATTGCTGAGCAGGATTATCTGATCTTGGTCTGAAGATTCCACTTTACTGATATGAGCTCTCTTATCTCATAAAATTTGACAACTATTTTCTCAGTCAACTAATGATTATTAGGATTTTTCTTAAATATATTAGAACACTCCTCCCACCCCCTTCACCAAAATTCTTTTTATCCAAAAGTAACTCAAGCAAATGTGTGCACTGCATCTTCAGTTTCAGTTGCTAGCCTAATACAATACCCCCAACCCTTGCTAAATAAATTAGCCATGACATGAGGCTTCTTTAGACTCATAAATATCACAACGTACTTTTCAATGAAAATTTGTGATGTACAAGATGAAGTTATAATGAAGATAAGTATTAATTAAATCATAGTAATTGCATGTTTGCTAGTAGATTTTAATATTGACATCTCTAAATTTGCAGTCTATTTTCATCAATAATATGACAATTGCATATGCAATACTAGGATAATTACATTTTGTGTATATGCAATGCTCCAAAGTAGATAAAATATATAAATATATATATAAAAATCTACCTGCACACAGCTGTCAATGTTAACATGATTTTACTAACATTACTTTAGCATTTTACTGTCTTTGTCTACATGATTTTACTATCTGATAATCTCTTGCCCAGGAAGAAAAAAGTTGCAAGTAACTTCATTGTTTATTCCAGGAACTTCCCAAAACCCAATTTAAAGGAACATCAAATTGTTCAACTTTACCATTGGTAGCATCACACATCTGTTCACTCTTCATAGTCTTAAGATTTTGCCTCGGAATTCTTGCCTTGCTACGCCTATACATTCCAAACTATTATAGTGTGACCCTCACCCACTCCTAATATTGAAAGATCCTGTATTGAAAGACCCATCTTAAACCAGAATCCAAACCTTATACGTATACATCCTGTCTTTGCTCTCCTCATTGAAGACTGTCAAGTGGTACTTTATTACCAGCTTTGTCTTATCAATAGGTTATTTTGGTGTTTTGTTTTGTTTTGTTTTCAGGAAATCAGTATTTGACACGCTTAGAGCTCCCACTAGGATTCCTGCTCAAGATCCTTTACTTAATAATAGATACTTGGTGGCTTCTTGAGCCCTGGGAGAACTTGTTAGAAATGCAAATTCTTGGAGGGGGCAGGGGGTGGGGGAAGAGCATCAGGATAAATAGCTAATGCATGTTGGGCTTAATACCTAGGTGATGGGTTGATAGGTGCAGCAAAGCACTATGGCACACATTTTCCTATGTAACAAACCTGCATGTCCTGAACATGTATCCCAGAACTTAAAATATAATAAAATAAAATATTAAAAAAAGAAAGAAATGCAAATTCTTAACTCCACCACTGTCTCAGAAACCAGTGGTGAGTTTTCTATATGTTAAGTTTAACTCTTAGGAATAAAGAATCCATTTTAGGAATTATTTGTTCTCTGATCAGATTTGGAAAACTTTTATTCATGGTGCAAACTGCCTTAGTATTAACAACACAACCACTTGTTTCTGTCTCTCCTTGTCACTTTTTGTTGTATATTTATAAGAGGAAAGTTCATAGGAAAGATGCAAGCAGAGGTCCCACATTCCTTCACAAACTGGCTCTATGAATTGGAAAGGTCAAAAGGTTTCTTCTCAGAATTTGTAATCACCCAAGGGGTTCTTCTTGCCTGCTGCACAGATACACCCAATTCACTAAAACAGCATTATTGCAGTAAAGAAACAATTTAACTAACATAAGGCTGGGCAGGCCAAAGGACTGGAGTTATTACTCAAATCAGTCTCCCCAAGAACTCAGAGACCAGGGCTTTTATGGATAATTTGGTAGGCAGGGGGCTAGAGAATGGTCGCTGCTGATTGGTTGGGGATGAATCATAAGGGTGTGGAAAATGTCCTTGCACTCTGAGTTCACCTCTGGGTGGTGGTTGGGGGTGGGGACAGGAACCATGGAGTCATGAGTCACAAGTCCCGATGGGGTCAGTCAGTTGCCAGAATGCAAAAGTCTGAAATACATCTCAAAATACTGGTATTAGGTTCTACAATCATGATCAATTGGCAAAGTCACAAATCTTGTGACCTCTGGCCACATGACTCTGAGCAGTAACGGATTGTAGAAAAGCAAGTTAGGAGAGACAAAGGCTAGTTATTATTTAACTACACCTACATTTTAACAGAATTCAGGCCCTTTCCTAACCTTGTGGCCTTTCATCAGTTTTACAAAGGGAATTTCAGTCCCTGAACAAGAAGGGGATCAGTTTTAGGGAAGGACTATTATCATCCCTGCTGTAAAGTTAAACTAGAAGCTAAATTCCTCCCATGGTTAGCTTGGCCTGTGCCCAGGAATGAACAAGGACAGCCAGCCTATGAGGCTGGAAGCAAGGTGGAGTCAGCCACACTAGACTTCTCTCACTGTCATCATCTTTGCAAAGGCGCTTTCAATTTTGTTTGAACAAACGTTGTCCCAGATCACTACCCAAACCTTAAGAGAACTTTCCCTAATCTCATCTTGTTTTGTCCACAGAAGTCTGATTCTGGAAAAGATCTTTTTTCCAAGCCTTTCTATATTCTCTAATTAGTCAGGTTTGCAGTCAAGACAGTCTGGCCTTTAGGCTGGGAGGCTTGAGCCATGAGATACACAAGCCACACTTTGACCGACAGTTCCAAGATTCCCAGGCTTTGTCTCAGTCACATATTGTCTGTCTGCATCTCATCTGTGTCAGAGGCATGTGAGCCAGAGCAACTCCATCTTGAATAGGAGCTGGGTAAAATAAGGCTGAGACCCACTGGGCTGCATTCCCAGGAGATTAGGGATTTTTTTTTTTTTTTTTTTGGCAGAGTCTCACTCTGTCACTCAGGCTGGAGTGCAGTGCTAAGATCTTGGCTCACTGCAGCCTCTGCCTCCCAGGTTCAAATGATTCTCATGTCTCAGCGTCCCAAGTAGCTGGGACTACAGATGTCCATCATCACATCTGGCTAATTTTTGTGTTTTTAGTAGAGAAGGGGTTTCACCATGTTGGCCAGGATTGTCTTGAACTCATGACCTCAAGTGATCTGCCTGCCTCAGCCTCCTGAAGAGCTGTGATTACAGACGTGAGCCACTGTGCCTGGCGTTCTTAGTCGCAAGATGAGATAGGAGGTCAGCACAATTTACAAGTCACAAAGACCCTGCTGATAAAACAGGACTTGGTAAATAAGCCAACCAAAACCAAGATGGTGAGGAAAGTGACCTCTGGTCTTTCTCACTCCTCATTATATGCTGATTATAATACATTAGCATGCTAAAAGACACTCCCACCAGTGCCATGACAGTTTACAAATGCCATGGCAACATCCAGAAGTTACCCTGTATGATCTAAAAGGGGGAGGAACCCTCAGTTCTGGGAATTGCCCACCTCTTTCCCATGAAAACTCATGAATAATCCACTGCTTGTTTAGCATATCATCAAGAAATAACTGTAAGTATACTCAGTTGAGAAGACCATGCTGCCGCTCTGCCTATGGAGTAGCTATTCTTTTATTCATTTTACTGTATAGCCTGGCCCCAAATTCTTTCTTGCACAAGGTCCAATAAACTTCTCTTGAGTTCTGGATTGGGACCCTTGCTGGTAACATCTGGGCCAATTCTGTAGTTTGAGTGTAAGAAATCTGCCTCAGATTTCTTACATTCCAACTTCAAATAATGAGTTTAGTTTTCAAAATGTCATAATTCCCCAAGGATAATTTATCATTATATTTGTTCCTTGGTCTGTGGGGGTTGATTCCAGGACCCCTGCAGATACAAAAATCCACAGATGCTCAAGTACCTTATTTAAAAGGGTCTACTATTTCATATAACCAATGCACATCCTCCTGTATGATTTTAATCTCTAAACTATTTATAATACCTAATACAATGTAAATGCTATGTAAATAGTTGTTATACTACGCACCTGCCAGGTTCAAGTGATCCCCCCACCTCAGCTTCCACAGTAGCTGAGACTACAGATGCACACCACCATGCCCAGACAATTTTTGTACTTTTTGTAGAAACAGGATTTCACCATGTTACCCAGGCTGGTCTCGAACTCCTCAGCTCAAGCGATCCTCCCACCTCAGCCTCCCAAAGTGTTGATATTACAAGTGTGAGTCACCAGGCCTGGACTATATTAATTTTATTCTACTTTTTAATGCTATATTTTTTGGATATTTTCTCCCTGTGGTTGGCTGGATCCACAGATGTGGAACCAACAGTCTTGAAACCTGTGGATATGGGGGGCAGACTGTACAATGGTCGTTTTGGGAGAAGTTTGATATAATCAGAATTGTTCATTTGCAATACACCTTAGAATTCATGGGAACCAAAATTTCAAACATCCCATTGTCTGTAAATTTTGATTGGTATAAGGAAGCATTTAAAAGGAATTCCAATTTCAAAATTGTTTGCTTAAGAACATTCTTGGCCAAAACATAAGAAAGTCTGAAAAACATAAAACAATCTCCCTTTTTGACACTCTCAAATCACGTGATGAACCTAATGTCTTTATCGTGCCATTGCTTTTCCACCACACTACACACCCCCATTTCCCTCTGCTCCTATCTCTCCCTCTGACACACTGACCTTCCCTCCCAGGTGGCCAGAAACCCCCAAAGCTCAACTAACTCTTAAATTTTTCCACAGAAAAGGGAAAGCTTCTGTAGGAGTCAAGGGAAAACTTCTTCACCCTCTGAAGGCTTGCTGAAAATCAACTGACAAAAGGCAGATTAAAAGGAGAAAAGGCATGCAAATATATTAACATGCGTGGGGGAGGACCACAGAGTGATTACCAACCGCATATCCCAATGGGACCCAGATACTTACATAGCCTTTTACTAGAGGGCAGGGAGCAGAAAGGGAATAAAAGTAATGCTGATGAGGGTCAATGAATGATTACTTGGGAGAATGAACGGGCTGGGGAACAGAGGTTAATTTATAAATGGTTCTCTTTGAAAATTGAATGAGCCTGAGAGACAGACATTATCTTGTGAAAGAGTCTGTCCAGGTGTGGTTACATTCTTCAGTCTCCTTTTCTGCAGGAAATAATGAGATGAAACAACAAGGAGAGGGAAGAAAAATGATTGTCCTCCTTGGTTCGACCCTCTGGTCTTTATGTAGATGGGCAGAAGTCTCTTCCGGCATCCGTTGATCTTGAAGAGTCTTTATTTATTATTTTTGAGATGAAGTCTCACTCTGTCACCCAGGCTGGAGTGCAGTGGCCTGATCTCAGCTCACTGCAAGCTCTGCCACCTGGGTTCAAGTGATTCTCCTGCCTCAGCCTCCTGAGTAGTTGGAACTACAGGCATGCACCACCACGCCCAGCTAATTTTTTTGTATTTTTAGTAGAGATGAGGTTTCAACATGTTGGTCAGGCTGGTCTTGAACTCCTGACTTCAAATGATTTGCCCACCTGGGCCTCCCAAAGTGCTGGGATTACAGGCATGAGCCACCACTCTTGGCCTTGAATAACCTTTAATCCAAATACACATTTTACCAGGAAGCCACATTTTGGGGTGAAATACTTTGGTTTCCTTCACTTCTTAGGGTTGATTTTGAGTTCCGGTCTCAGTCTGAGCTGACAGCCATTTTCAGAAAGTTTCTAAAGCCCAGAAATTTGCAGAAGAATGTAGAATAGTTTTAGAAACAAATAAGCCAGTGTGTCCAGTTCTGTACCAATTAACTAAGCCATTAGTGGAAATTCAGATGCAGAAAATTAAAAGAATAGGCAGAACAGGAAGATCTCAAGGGTAACCCCCAAACCTCAATTGCATAGGAATCTAGAGGGCTTTTTAAAAAGCTAGAGGTGTTGAACACAGTCTTTTGGAGGCTATCCCCAAAAACTTTCTTGTGAAAATAGGCTGGACTCTGATAGTCTTGTAGGCAGAGAAAGGATGAGTTTATTTTATTCTTCAATGGCAGGTTCTTTACCACCTTTAGACAGAATGCAGGGGTATATCCCAAGGTAGATGTCCGTCAGCTTTGTGACTGTAGGTGGCCAGAAAATGCCACCCTGAAGTGTGACTGTAGGAGATTAGAATATACCACCCCCAGTGCAGACAGTCCCTGACTTACATTGCTTCTGCTTATGATTTTTGGACTTTACAATGGTGCAAAAGTGATACACATTCAATAGATACTGTACTTCTAGTACCCATACAGCCATTCTGTTTTTCCCTTTCAGTACAGTATTCAATAAATTATAGGAGGTATTCAACACTTTATTATAAAATAGGCTTTGTGTTAGATAATTTTACTCAACTCTAGGCTAATGTAAGCGTTATGAGCACGTTTAGGTAGGCCAGGCTAATCTATGATGTTCAGTAGGTGAGGTGTATTAAATGCATTTTTTACTTAGGACATTTTCAACTTACAATGAGTTTAACAAGATGAACCCCCATTGTAAATCAAAGTTCATCTGTATGCCTCTTGACCATAAGGGTTATTTTGAGCTGATTATTTTTAGAAAAGTTAGACACAGGAGAAGCTCTGAAAATAGAATTATCAAATACCCTTTGAAAGGAAGATTTACATATAAAAGTAAAATCTCCATATCTAAGCGTGTTTCCCTCTCTGTACCAGGAAGAGAAGTATAACCTACATCACAAGAGACTGTCACAAATGGAGAAGTCTGGGACTTAAATCTGCATAACAAATCTTACTCTTGTTTACCATGCCTTTTCTGGTCATCGTTCCAAAACTTGCCTCCCTCAAACCCATCTTTCTTTGTTTTAGCTAAAGATGATATTAAAGCCCAAGTTCTAAACACTGCTTAGAGTTACTCTTCCCAGACTTTGTCCCACGTATGTATGAAATATACACGTAAACGAGCCTTGCTTGGTTTTTCTCTTGTTAATCTGTCTTTTGTAATACCCAGCTGTGAACTGAAAAATGTAGAAGGAAAGATTTTTCCTCCCCTGCACTCCCCACTTTTTGTCAATAGTCTTAAACTAGAGTAAATCAAAAATAAAATTCTAAGCCCCCCATCCAACTTGAATGGACCCCTCCTCTCAGCCAAGGGCATCCTAAAGTAAACCTGAACACTACTTCAGGCCATGATGGGAAAGAGAGCGTCAAATATGTCTCATTACATCCTTCTCCTGTTGGAATTCAGGCACAGCTGATTAGCATTAACATTAAAAGAGACCTTAAGACTGGTGAAACAGACTTTTTGTAGCAATAAAATACCAATATGACAGATAGCAGGCCCTGATAGAAATCAAAGTATTTTAATCCCAAATATATTTCTTTGACATATTTTGAAATTGCCCTGCAAAGCTGTCTCTTGTGGGGAAATTTTACATGCTATAGAGAATTCCTTTCCCTTTCCAAGTCTTTTTCCTGATCCAGGTGAGAATTAACTAAGAGTCTGGCATCTTTTTAAGTCTGATAAGAAATTTTTACAATCTATTCTCTCTGGAGACTTCATCTGCATAATAAGAACCATGGTCTCTATAACCACTCATCTTAACCCCAACAATCCCTTCTATTGATTCTAGGTCTTTAGATAAACTTTTTCAACCAACTGCCCATCAGAAAATCTTTGAATCCACCTATGACCTGGAAGGCCCTGCTTCCAGTTGTGCTACCTTTCTGGAACGAACCAATGTACATATTACATTTATTGATTGGTGTCTTATGTCTCCCTAAAATGTGTAAAACCAATCTGTTGCCCGACCACCTTGAGCACATATTTTCAGGATCTCCAGGGGCTGTGTCACAGGCTGTGGTCACTCATATTTGGGTCAGAATAAATCTCTACAAATATTTTACAGAGTTTGACTCTTTTCATCAACACTAGAAATAGGGGATCTACTCTGAAAGCAAAAGTGAGATTGGGAAATAGTTCTTTTATCAGGCTTTCAATCCCTCATTGAACATTTTGAAAAAGGCTTACTCCAAAAACAGAATAATACTCAGGATAAATTTATGGCTTTACAGGAAAAAAAAAATACATCTAGATGCTCCCATACCCATCATTTTATGAGTGAAGGGAGCCTCTGATGAAGTCATGGGTAGTTACTGTAAGCAGAAAGACATTGGAAAAAGAATTGTTTTGTATTTGCTAAGAAACTATAGGAGAAAAATAAAGTGGATGATCAATGAGGTTACTCCAAGGAGGAATCAAACACTCAATTTCCTGTTTTACCCTGAAACTCACAAGGAGAAATTTCTCTAAACATTAAAGGGAAACCTTGCAATTTGTTGTATTGATAGAGATGCTGCTGTTAAACTGAAACTCTGTCTCTGTTATGCAACCTCACTTTTGATGTGAACAAACTACTCAGGTTGTGGGTGTTTCTAACAATTGTCAGACATTCCTTGTATTCCAGTCACCCTCGGATCTTTAACCAAGACGTGTTTTCTTCCTTAATGAGAACACATATCTGCTAACTTCATAGGGTGTGGTTTACTGTGCAAATTGAATTGCCAAATTAAATATTCTCTTAATAGTTTTCCTGAAATCCCCAAGAGTCCTCCTTTTCATAATAATTGCATAGCTAATTTGAATATTGATTTACCAATGTCTGTGTATCTCAATCAAGCCCAAATTGCAGATCTGAAGGAGGTATCAGCCTTTTATCATCAAATGTTCTAGCATTTGTAGATAGCATTATTGGGGCTGAGCCCATCAAGGTTAAGGCTGCCCTATTTAAACCTCAACTCAAACTTGTACAATATCCTCTTAACCAGAGATTAAAGAAGGATTATAAGGATTATATTATTATCATCCCTGTTTTATATACATATATATATACACACACACACACACACACACATATATCTCCTGTGTGTGTGTACAAAACACAATAATACTTAGGATAAATTTATGACTTTATAGGAAAAAAATACATCTAGATGCTCCATACCCATCATTTTATATGGGCGAAGGGAGCTTCTGATGAAGTCACGGGTAGTTACTGTAAGCGGAAAGACATTGGAAAAAGAATTGTTTTGTATTTGCTAAGAAACTATAGGAGAAAAATAAAGTGGATGATCAATGAGGGTACTCCAAGAAGAAATCAAACACTCAATTTCCTGTTTTACCCTGAAACTCACAAGGAGAAATTTCTCTAAACATTAAAGGGAAACCTTGCAATTTGTTGTATTGATAGAGATGCTGCTGTTAAACTGAAACTCTGTCTCTGTTATGCAACCTCACTTTTGATGTGAACAAACTACTCAGGTGGTGGGTGTCTCTAACAATTGTCAGACATTCCTTGTGTTCCAGTCCATAAATGTCACCCTCGGATGTGTATATACACATAGGTGTGTTTGTGTGTGTGTGTGTGTGTGTGTGTGTGGCGGTGGGGGCTGTGTGTGTCTTCTGGGTTTTTAACAGGGATGATAAGAATATTGTAAGGAATGCTACAATGTATGATGAGTCCTTTCTCTCTTAGGCTTTTGACTATTGGTTATAATCCTTCTTTAATCTCTGGTTAAGAGGATATTGTACAAGTTTGAGTTGAGGTTTAAATGGCACAGCCTTAACCTTGATGGGCTCAGCCCCAATAATGCTGTCTACAAATGCTAGAACATTTGTTGATAAAAGGCTGATTCCTCCTTCAGATCTGCAATGTGGGCTTGATTGAGATACACAGACATTGGTAAATCAATATTCAAATTAGCTATGCAATTATTATGAATAGGAGGACCCTCGGGGATATATATACATATATATATATATGTATATATATATACACACACATATATATACATATATACATATATATACACACACATATATTTATACACACATATATATATCCCACATACACACACACACATATATATATATATATATACACACACACACAAATATATATACACATATTTGTTGAAGATATCAGGATAGTTATTCCCTGTTACCTTGTAGTGGCAAACTCAGATACTATTTTATTTTACGTAGCTTCTGAGGCTAACAATTTTACAGTAGCAAGTCTGTGTTCTGTTTGTTTTAGTGTCCCTTTAGGTCAAAATAGTCAGTACCTGTTTGGTTTCTCCTGGAAAAAACAACAATACTCTAACGATTGTGGCCAAGGAAGTTATTGAGACACTCTCCTACTCTTCACAAGTCTTCAATCACAACCTCAATGACTTTAAATGTTCCTGTCATTTTGTTCTTATCCAACATGTAATCACCTGATGGGTTCTTCCTGCCCAGTATACAGAGAAAACCAATTGACCAATACCATGGTGTTGCAGTAGAGAAAGAGTTTAATTGATACGTGACTGGCCCACATGGGAGAACTGGAGTTATCACTCAAACCAATCTCTCTGAAGGATCAAAGGTTAGGGTTTCTGTAGACAAGTTGGTGGGCAGAGGGCTAGGGAACAGCTGCTGCTGATTGGTTTGGGATGAAATAGGGGTATGGCAAACAGTCCTCATGCACTAAGTGCACCTCTGAGTGGGGCCACAGGACCAGCTGAGTCATAAGTCATGAGTCCAGTGGGATGAGTCTGAAAAAGATCTCAAGAAGATCAATCTCTGGTTTTCAGATGTTATCTACAGGAGCAATTGAGAAAGCCACAAATCTTGTAGCCTCTGGACATATGACTCCTAAGCAGTAAGGGGTTATAGAAGCTACACTTACATCTTATCAGAATTCAGGCCCCTGTCATAATCCTAATATTGTGGCCTTTCGTTAATTTTTACAAAGGCAGTTTAGTTTTGTTAAGAACTGTTATCATCCCTGCTTTAAGGATAAACTATAAACTAAATTCCTCCCAAAGTTAGCTTGGTCTACACCCAGGAATGATTAAGAACAGCTTGGAGGTCAGAACCAAGATGGAGCCAATGACATCAGATTTCTCTTACTGTCATAATTTTGCAAAGGTGGTTTCAAATATGTGGTTGATCTTTTGTGTTTTTCTAAGGATGAGGTGGGCTCTAAGATTGATTCCATGTATCTGTTTGCTGTTTTCAGAGAGGGCATAAGTTTTCCAAAGAGAAGTTACAATTTTGTCAAAGTAAAGTTCATTATCTCAAATATGACTTTTCTCAAATCCTCTCTTAACAGACTTGGCCTTTCAAAACTTTTCCAGATGAGTAACTAAGAAACAAGAGGATTCCTGGATCTCACTGGATACAGGAGTTACCAGCTTTCCTAAAATCCCACTTCATTGTATGGCTTAACCAAATCCCTGATGTATTAATCTGTTTTTACAGTGCTATAAAGAACTAGCTGAGACTGGGTAATTTATAAAGGAAAGAGGTTTAATTGACTCACAGTTACACATGGCTGCGGAGACTTCAGGAAACTTACAATTATGGTGGAAGGTGAAGGAGAAGTGAGGCATGTCTTACATGGCAGCAGAGAAGACAGAAAGAGAGAGGTGAACTGCCAAACACCTTTAAACCATCGGATCTCATGAGAACTCACTTACTATCTGAGGACAGCATGGGGGAAACCATCCCCATGATCCAATCACTTCCCACCAGATTCCTACCTCAATACATGAAGATTAAAATTTGAAATGAGATTTGGGTGGGAACACAGAGTCAAACAGTAACATTCCACCCTGGGCCCCTCCCCAATCTCATATCCTCACATTTCAAGATGAAATCATGCCTCCTCAGCAGTCCCCCAAAGTCTAAACTCATTCCAGAATTAACACCAAAGTCCAAGCCCAAAGTCTTCTCTGAGACAAGGCAAGTTCCTTCCACCTATGTGCCTGTAAGATCAAAAGCAAGTTAGTTACTTTCAAGATACAATGGAGGTATAGGCATTGGGTAAATGTTTCTATTCCAATTAGGAAAACTTGGCCAAAACAAAGGGGCTACACGTCCATGCAAGTCTGAAATCCAGCAGGGTAGTCATTAGATCTTAAAGCTCCAAAATGATCTCCTTTGACTCTATGTCTCACATCCAGGGCACGCTGACACAAGGGGTGGGCTCCCAAGGCCTTGGACAGCTCTGCTCTGTGGCTCTGCAGGGTACAGCCCCTAGAGCTGCCTTCATGGGCTGGTATTGAGTGCCTGCAGCTTGTCCAAGCACACAGTGCAAACTGTTAGTTGATCTACCATTCTGGGGTCTGGAGAATGGTGGCCCTCTTCTCACAGCTCCACTATGCAGTGCCTCAGTGGGGGTGGGGACTCTGCATGGGGGCTCCAACTCCATATTTGCCCTCCACACTGCCCTAGGAGAGGTTCTCCATAAGGGCTCCATCCCTGCGCAGACTTCTGTCTGGACATCCAGGCATTTCTGTACATCCTCTGAAATCTAGGTGAAGGTTCCCAAACCTCAACTCTTAGTTTCTGCACACCCACAGGCCAAAGACTACATGGAAGCCACCAAGACTTTGGGCTTGAACCCTCTGAAGCAATGGTCTGAGGTGTACCTTGGCCCCTTTTAGTCATGCTGAGCTAGAGCACCTGGGACACAGGGCACCATGTCCTGAGGCTTCACAGAGCAGTGGGACCCTGAGCCCAGCCCATGAAACCATTTTTCCTTCCTATGCCTCTGGACCTGTGATGGGAGGAGCTGCTGGGAAGATCTCTGATATGCCCTGGAGACATTTTCCCAATTATTTTGGAAATTAACATTCAGCTCCTTGTTACTTATGCAAATTTCTGCAGTGGCTAGAATTTTTCCCCAGAAAATGGGTTTTTCTTTTCTACCACATGGTCAGGCTGCAAATTTTCCAAATGTTTATGTTCTGCTTCCCTTTTAAACACAAGTTCCAATTTCAGATCATCTCTTTGTGAACACATATGATTGTATACTTCAGAAAAAGCCAAATCATTTCTTGAATGCTTTGCTGCTTAGAAATTTATTCTGCCAGATACCCTAAATCATCTTTTTCAATTCAAATTCCACAGATCTCTAGGGCAGGGGCAAAATGCCATCAGTCTCTTTCCTAAAGCATGGCAAGAGTGAGGTTTACTCCAGTTCCCAATAAGTTCCTCATCTCCATATGAGACTGCCTCAGCCTGGACTTCATTGTCTGTATCACTATCAGCATTTTGGTTACAACCATTCAACAAGTCTCTAGGAAGTTTCAAACTTTCCTCATCTTCCTGAGACTTCCAAACTGCTTCAGCCTCTGCCTGTTACCCAGTTCCAAAGTCACTTCCACATTTTCAGGTATCTTTATAACAGTGACCCACTCTGCTGGTAAAAATTTTCTGTATTAGTTTGTTTTCATACTGCTATAAAAAACTACCCAAGACTGTGTAATTTATAAAGGAAAGAGGTTTAATGGACTCACAGGTCTGCATGGCTGGGAAGGCTTCAGAAAACTTACAATCATGGCTGAAGATGAAGGGGAAGCAAGGCACGTCTTTCATGGCAGCAGGAGAGACAGGGAGGAAGTGCCAAACACTTTTAAGCCATCAGATCTCATGAGAACTTACTCACTATAATGAGAACAGCATGGGGGAAATCTTCTCCATGATCCATCACCTCCAACCAGGTCCCTCCCTCCACATATGGGGATTACAATTCAAGATGAGATTTGGGTGGGGACACAGAGCCAAACTATATCCCTTGGTAACCAAAGCTCTTCTCTGAGAACCCCAACAGAAACACTCCTTTCAAAAGTTAAAATTAACTCTTCAATACATCTCATTCTATGCCAACCTAATTATCATAAGCTTGTCTATTCATATATAATGTGAGAGATTTGAATAAGCCCTGTGTGTTCTAATGCAACTTCTTGTAAATAATCAGAGACCAAAAGCTCACTACAGTTTCTCTCTTATCTCAGTGGCAAAAGTCTACTCACCTTGCCTAAGGGCGATAGCCACAGCAGCTAAACTAGGGAGACTCTGTTCACTTGATTTTTAGAAAGTTCTTTAAACTTGATGGTCCCTCCCAATATCTGGTCTTTGTCTCTCACTGAAAATAAATGATAACTATCAGTAAGTAAGCTTACCTCCTAGAAGTTCTATTTCTCTCTCTCTCTTTATTTGCATATCTCTAGTAAGTACTGAATTTTGCAACTCTTCTTTCCTTTTCTTTAAAACAGGGACATCTATGACTCTCTAACCTCTCTTTTCAAACTATCTATTCCCTGAATAGATATGCGAGAAACTACACTAGGAAATCAAGATTTAGTTTTGTTTTTGATGGACCATATCTTAAGACTACACAGAAAAATATAATATTAGGTAAAATCTACTGTATCAGGTCTCATATTGTTCCTAAAATACAACTCCTTATAGAAGCAAAATCTACCAGGTGCTAAAACTTACTGCTCTCATCAGAGCTTGTCAGTTAGCTAAAGATAAATGAGCTAAAATACACACTGAGAGTGGACAAGCTTTAGGAGTAGTTCACAATTTTGGAAGGCTTTGCAAACAAACAGGGGTTCTTGACTTTTGTAGAAATCTCAAATTAAAATGCTCAGCAAATTAAAGGAATTTTGAGTGTGCTAATGCTTCTTAAAGCAGTAGCTATAATAAGGTAGGAACTCATACAAAAGGAATTCAGGCAGCCTTCACAAGGATCCTACCCTAAGAAACCAAATCTTTGGGTATGTTCCAAGAAGTTATTTCAGAATGCTAGGATTTGACTCCAGCATAAAGAAAGGATACTGAGAAATATGTAGTTGCACACTTCCCAGGGGTGATTTCAGGCACTCTAAGGATGACCCTCAGTAGCAAAGGAAGTTTGCAAAATTTTACGTGGAATTACCCACTCTAGCAAGGACATATTTGCCTCTACACTCAGTCAACATCAGCAGCAAAACTTTACCAAAATGGTCAAGGGTCCTCTGACACATGTCTCATATGTCAACAGCACAATTCTAATAAAAGCTATAAAGATGGGACATGGACAAGAGCCAACCCTCAGAATGCTTCCAAATTGATTTCATATATATGCATTCTATGATGACTTATGAATATGTCCTGATCAATACCTGTTAATTTGCAGTTTGATTGAAGCCTTTCATCAGATATTTACAGCTCTAAGAGTAGCCAAAAATAATTTTTTTTTTATTTTGTGTTCCCAAACCTGGAAATTATTTATCTATCACTTTAGTGATGGAAAACTCATTTTACTGGGGCTTAGCAAGAGCTTTGAAAAGCTCTGCCACTTATTCAGGAATGTATGCATCCATCTGGATTTAGGAATATGTCCACACGATTGCAAGCAGCCATGGCCAAAGAATGCTGGGGATTCAGGCAATACACTTAGTCCTACCGTGAACAGGTGGGAGCTGTCTTTCTGCCTCTTAAGTTATCTTTACATGAACTGAAACCTAGAGAATGGGTCTTCCAGAAATTATATCAGAGAAAGACAGCCCTGAAACCCTGATGCACAGTACCCCTTGAGGTACTGTTAACAATTAGCAGGACAGTGAAAATCCAAGGGGTTTATTCTTGGAGCCATGTCTTTCAGTCAGGCATAAACCATCCTAGAAATGGAAGATGAAGTCCTCTGTGAAGACCTCAAGTTACCCTCTATAAACAGACTTTGGGAGGAAATAGTTTCCACCAAGACTTCTGAATTCACCTTGGATTCATGAAACAAAGCCACAGACTATCATGCTTTAAAATGAATTATTTTGTTATTTTCCTAGCTATCTTGTTTCCTCTTTTGCTTGTTTCAGTTTGCCTTTAACTATGTTATCTATAAAGCACCTCTTTCTAATATATATATATTTTTGCATTCTTAGTCACTCCTACGTCTAAATTCAATATCTATCTAGAATTTCCTTGAGAACTGGCATACAACCAAATGTACGGTTTCATTTGTGCACAATCCCTTTGGGAAATATTCTGCTTCTCTTCCTATCATTTCTTTGTAATGAGTTAGTTGACTTCTTAGGTACTTGGATTCAACAATAAAATAACTTTTTAGATGCAAATACCACAACAGGACTGATCACTGGAAATCTAAAACCCTTATCACATTTGTATTAGTCAGGGTTCTCTAGAGTGACAGAACTAATAGGATAGATGTATACATGACAGGGAGTTTGTTAGGAGAATTGACTCACATGATCACAAAGTGAAGTCCCACATTAGGCCATCGGCAAGCTGGGGAGCCGGGGAGCCTGTCCAAGTCCCAAAACCTCAAAGGTAGGGAATTCGATAATGCAGCCTTCGGTCTGTGGTCAAGGGCCCAAGAGCCCCTGGCAAATCACTGTTGTAAGTCCAAGAATCCAAAAGGTGAAGAACTTGGAGTCTGTTGTTCAAGGGCAGAAAGCATCCAGAACAGGAGAAAGATGGAGGACAGAAGACTTAGCCAGTCTACTCTTTCCATTCCTGCTTTTATGCTGGCAGCTGATTAAATGGTGCCCACCTAGAATGAGGGTAGGTCTGCCTCTCCCAGTCCACTGACTCAAATGTTAAACTTCTTTGGCCACACCCTCACAGACACATCCAGGAATAATACTTTGCATAATTCAATCCAATCAAGTCGACACTCACTTTAACAGTAGACATCCGGCGAGGCTGTGTGTGGCCCTTTCTTTGCAGGTCAGCCATTCACATGATAAGAGCTTGTGTCTGATTTTCCACAATTTCAGCTCTTTCTCTGCAGGAGATAAGACTCTAATTCAGGGCAATCTTAGCAGATTTGAGGCTCAGTATGTGCTTCTGGAACAGGGAGTTAGAATCCCTGAGTTCGTTGTTTTCCTTCATCATTTTGCCTAGCGAACTTAGGAGCAACCAACCAACTTCATTATATTCCTTGGTTCTCCACATATAGTCAGAAGTGTTATGTACAGAGTCACTAAACTCCTTGCCTCTCACAAGCAGTGAATTAGGAGTATTGAATGCATTTATTTTGCATAACCCTCGAAACAGTTCATGCCAAGAACTATGAGTGTTCTCCATACTATTAGAAGTCGAGTCCTTATAATTTTGGGGTCTAATAATATTAAGCAGCAACCTCCAGAAACCCCAAAACCAACTAAATAAATTCATCCTTAGAATTCTGTTCCTCTGGAACTACTCCTGGTACCAATTTACTGTATTAGCCTGTTCTCATGCTGCTGATAAAGACATACCTGAAACTGGGTAATTTATAAAGGAAAGAGGTTTAATGGACTCACAGTTCCACATGGCTGGGGGAGGTCTCACAATCATGGAAGAAGGTAAAGGAGAGGCAAAGTCACAAGAAACATTGTCATAGGCAAGAGAGCTTGTGCAGGGGAACTTCCATTTGTAAAAACCATCAGATCTCACGAGACTTATTCACTCTAATGAGAACAGTGTGGGGGAAACCATCTTCATGAGTCAATTACCTCCACTTGGCCCTGCCCTTGACATGTGGGGATTATTACAATTCAAGGTGAGATTTGGGTGGGGACATAGAGCCAAAACATATCAACATCATACCTAAAAAGGTTGGTTCCTACCCCTGCCAAGACTATATTCAGGGAACTTTCATGAAAGCTAGTCTTTGTCACTGAACTTTCACAGAAATAGAACTTGGAAACAGAGGGTATATATTTGGCGGCTGTCTTAAACTTTTGCAGCTCTTTAAAGGCACACTTTCCCTTTTCTTTATCTCTATCTAATGATATCAATACTACAAATTTCATTGCCTGGTGTCATGCCACTTTTGATGAATTGTATGAAAATTGTTAAAATTGCTTGGCAAGGGTTCAACATTGTTTCATAGGGATATTTTGGCCAAAAAAAAAAAAAAAAAGAAGAACGAAAGAAAGAAAGATTATTGGATGGTTCCCCAGTGACAAGTATTGGATTTTTGGCTACTGCCTGGATTAGGGGCTCCTTGTGTTGTTAAACTGATGCCCTCTTTCTGGATAATCTCTGACATCAATCAGAATATATTTTGGCCAATCAGTTTTTTTCTTGGACAAAGAGATTGTTTGATAACATTTCAAGAAGGATAAAAATTTTGACTTGATTTGGAGCCATAACTATTCAAGGAGCATTCTGGATTACTTTCTTCTCTTTTCAAGAGAGAAGTCCAAAAAATTAAGAGAATCATACATACTATATTTCATATACTAGCAGGGGAGTTAGACAATATCACCAAGGCTATAGAATCCTGGCCCACGAGGTTCATGAAATTGAGCAAGTGGTGGTTGAGAATAGAGCTGCTTTAATCAATCAGCAGCTCATTTTTACAGCAGCTCTTTTTCTAGGTTGCAGAACTTGGATTTGTGATCCCCAGCATTTTGCATACTCTGTGCAGCCATTGTCCCATGTAACGGTCCAACAAATGATCATCCAACAAAAAGAACAGGAAAACCTGACACTTACAGTGGTTGAAAAGACCATCCTGGGAATATAATACATAATCACGACACTGCAAATTGCAGTGAAGGTGTGGCTTGATCCTGCCTCCAGATATTAATGATTTGTCCTTTAACTCTGGCTGAAGAAGCTGAGAACCAAAAGCATCTTACACCCATGCAGCTTTCTCTACATTGACATGACTTTATGCGTTCATTATCTTCACTAACATAGCTTTGATATTCCTCTGTCTTCAAGATCATGACTATATTGTAACTTGATTATCTGTTCCAAAAATTTTCTGAAACTTCACTTGTATGAACATCAAACTGTTAAATTATTCAATAGTATCAAACAGCTGTTTTCCCCAAGATTCTTCAAAATCTTTGCCTCAAAACCTTTGCCTTGCCATGTCTCCCAATCTTCAACTATTACAGCATTCTCCTTATGCAATCCCAATCAAGCCATTTCCCCTCTGAGATGCCACAAAAACTGTCAAGGACTGTTCTCTTATGGCTTTTAAAAATAGCAGAGCTTTGTACCATCAATAGCTTATTTTGGTGGCATTTGTCTGGAACCAGCAGACATATATAACACAGATTCCTGAGCATGGTCTGTGGAGCTTCATATTCAGTATTTTTGGGGAGAGTCTACCCAGACTCTGGATGATTCTGAGGAGGGTGCTATGAGGACCACAATTTACTGCTCTAATATAAAGTTGTGTTTAAACTTGCAAAACCAGTTAAAGTTAAAATAACTAAACAATTCGTCTCTGAGGCTAGGACAAATACAGTGACATACACTCTGGTGTCCTCGTACATATGGGTTTGGTCCTAAGCTGTTCTGATTCAGGAACTCCACTTAATTTATCTACGGGTGGTGATAAAACCAAAGAGAACTGATACTTGATGACTAATCTCAAGAGAATTGGTTTATATTCACAGGGCACATTTCCAATAATTGCTATATAGAATTCCTTTTGTTATCAATATTATGAGAAATAAATTTAAGAATTAGTACATGCTTTCTCAAAACACTAAAGGAATAGAGTTATAAAATATTTCAAATAGGCTGTGACGATCTACAGCATTGTTCTTCTTAAAAAAAGAAAAGATCTGAAGAGTAAGCTTTTACCTGTATGCAAGAGCCAGACCTTCAAAATAAAGGAGAGGTTGAAAGAGAGAAAATAAATGGTCCTTACAGTTCTATTTATTACACGGTAGTCACATTCCAACTGGATAATATTTTATTTTATTTTTTTAGAGATAGGATCTTGCTCTGTCACCCAGGCTAGAGTGCAGTGGTGTGATCACAGTTCACTGTAACTTCAAACTACTGGGCTCAAGTAATCCTCCCACCTCAGCCTCCTGAGTAGCTAGGACTATAGGCACGTAACCACCATAACTGCCTAATTAAAACAAATTTTTTTTTTTTTTTTGGTAGAGACAGGGGCTTCACTATGTTGCACGGGTTTGGTCTGGAACTCCCAGCCTCAAGTGGTCCTCCTGCCTCAGCCTCTCAAAGTGCTGAGATTACAGGCATGAGCCACCATGCTTGGCCTTGGATGTTTTAGTCAGTTATAGGAGAAGCCGGGAAATTCCTATTCTTAATTAGGCAAAGAAACAAACAAAACATTTAAAAATCAATATTTTAATGTTTTTGAAAAATGGCCCTAGAAAAAATAATATCAAGGACTAAGTGTAATTACATCCCATGGCAACCTGGAAACTCTTCTTATTTAATTATTATGATGTTGACTTTATGTGTCATCTTGACTGGGGTAAGGGATGCCCAGATAGCTGGTAAAATGTTATTTCTGGGTATGTCTGTGAGGATGTTTGTGTAAGAGATTAGCATTTGAGTTGGTACACTGAGTAAAGAAGATTGCCCTAACCAATGTGAAAGCATCATCCAGTCCACTGAGGGATGGAATAGAACAAAAAGGTGGGGGGAAGGGCAGATTTGGTCTTCCTGTGCAAGCCTGGAAGCCCATCTTCTGCCTTCAGACATCAGCACTCTGGGTTCTCAGGCCTTTGGGCTGAGATTGGGACTTACACCATTGGTTCTCCTAGTTCTCAGGTTTTTGGGTTTGGACTGAACTTCACCACCAGCTTTCCTGGGCTTCCAGCTTGCAGACAACAGATGGTGGGACACCTCAGCCTCCACATTCATGTCAGCCAATATTTCATAATCAATCTCTTTCTACATATCTATATCTATCCTATTGGTTCTGTTTCTCTGGAGAACTCTAATACAATTACAAGTTCAAAATTTGTGATTTCTGGTCTGAGGACAGAGCTAAGCTGAAGGCAAATTGTCAGTTCATTTCTCCTAATTACCCACAAAATTCAAAACTACAAAAAAAGAAGCTGTCTCTAAAAGAATATCTGAATTTAAGCATATGTGTCAACTGCAAATACTCTAAAATATGCCACAATTTGAAGGCCTCTAAAATGAGAGATTAGAGCTAAGTTTGTAAGTTTATGCAAAGTGCAAATAAATTGCATGCTTTTAAACATGCCCCTTGGGAGGGGCACTGTATCACATGTGCCCTACTGATTTGGTCAAAATGAGGAGCCTCCTACATGTTGTGTGTTCTTCCAGCTAAAATTTTTTAACATTAAACATGAACAAAGGTTCATCTGAGCAGTTTATTGTAGCATCTTTATTCAATTTCTCACAGTTTTTTTCCTTTCCTGTTTTTATTTTTCCTAATTTTAGTATCAGTTCTGAGGTCTTCTTCTCTTAGGACTTTAGGCACAGGCATGCTAAATTTTCCTACTTGTTTTTTCTTTTGAAATTGCTCTGTTAGTTTGGAGTGAAAGGGCTGATCTTTTTGACCTTTGTTTTAAAAGAAGCCCCTGTAAAGAGGCTACTGCCTTTTCCTTCCACTGGAGCAGTGGACATGAAGCCTAAGGAAATGGATACTTTATATTCTGGCTCCAAGTTCTCCGCTTTGCCTGTCTCAAGGTTTACATAATGAAACCTAATGGCCACCAGTTCATTATGCTCTCTATAGCTATACCTATCCTTTATCCTTGACTTTTGCAGTTTCTCTCAGTACAGACATGAAATGCATTCCCCATACCAAGACTTGTAATTTGCTTTGACCAACAGAATTTGGCTGAAGATGTGCCACGTTTCAGCAAAGGCCTCCTTCTGCATGCCCACACTTCTGCCATTGCATGAGAACATCCCTAGGTTAGCCTGTTAGTGGATGAAGGAACTCATCCAAGTGTCCCCAGTCATCCTAGGTTAACCATGCCACATTGGTCAACTGCCAGTCAGCTCCCAGACCTGGGTGCAACCCAGCCAAGATCAGCAGAGCCCTCAAGTGATCCAAAGCTGGCCACAAATGTGTGAGCAAGTCTAACTGAGATCAGAAGAGTCTGCCCAGAGTAGCTGAACCCCATATACCATGAACTAAATAAATGTTTATCATTAAGATTTTATGGCTCCCATGCAGCATGACTGTGGCAATAGATAACTGATATCACAGGCAGTGGATGCAATGTAATTGTGATTATCTCCTGCTCGCTGTAGCAGCCTCATTCTGGTTACTTAATTAACCTCACAAAAACACAAGCTGACATTATATGTCAGTGAAGCTTTTGGACCCTACTCATAGGTTTAAGTAGTAGCGTTAGTGGTGGTTTACTGCATTATCATTAAATTCTCCACTAATGAATTTAGAAAGGCCTTTGAAAAAGCTGGCATACTGAAACAGGAATGTGGGTGGGAGAAAAGATACCCAAGAGCAAACTACAAAGATTATCTATCTGTCTATCATCTATCTATCTATCTATCTATCTATCTATCTATCTAATCTATCTATCTATCTATCTATCTATCTCTATGCCTTCACAGTAGAGTATACTATGCCTTGATTGTAACATATATATTTTATATATATATGTGATATATAACAACCTGAAGGCACAGTATACATCTTTAGACTATTTGTGTTGCTATAACAGAATACCACAGATTGGGTAATTTACAAAGAAAAGAAATTTATTTCTCAGAGTTCTAGAGGCTGGGAAGTCCAAAATCAAGGTGTCAGCATCTGGTAAGGCCTGTCTTGCTGCGTCATCCTATGGTGGAAGGTGACAGGGCAGAGAACATGCAAGAGAAAGTGAGAGAACCCAACGTGCTTTGGTAATAAACCCACTTGAGATAGCAAACACACTTCTGTGATGACAGACATTAATCCATTCATGACCTCTGACCTCATGATCCAATCACTTCTTAAAGGTCCCACCCCTCAACACTATGGAATTGGGGATTACATTTTCAACACATGAACTGTGGGTGACCCATTCAAACCACAGCAGTATGAAAGCAAAACTTGTTCATTTGCTCTCACTTCTATTTTCAGCTACCTAGTCAACAAGTTGCTGGAAATCAAGTGTTTTCTCAGGAATGCTTAATGTCAGCATTACTTAGTGGTACACAGGATGTTTAAAATGTTTGTTCATCAGAATGTATCAGTTTTATTTTAACAAATTATATTTTAGATGATTTTTCTAGTTCAAAGATAGCTTTTAATTTTAGAATCAAGCAACATGATTCTCAACATTGTTTCCCACTGAATGGCTTCAGAAATTGATTAAACCTACTAGAGTGGTTAAAATCCAGTGTACGGATAAAAAGCATACAGTATTTGAGAGCATGAAACTAAAAGTACATTTGAAAGGAACTTAATGTCAGTCAATAGCATCTAGTTATTAAAACACTCAACAGGTTTCATGTACACATTTTTACGTCCAATATTACTTTTCTCTCTCAATAAACCTATCTGTAAAATAAATTGAGAATCACATAATTATATGTATGTGTAAGAGATGGGGAGAGAGAAAGAATGAGAGCAACAGGAGACTGTATTAGTGTGTATGAGAGAAACTGCAGGAAAAAACATAGATGTATCAGGACACAGGCTATCTCTATATCTTATTTTCATAAATGTGCATTCAAAACTCAGATTCTATCAGTGAACCCAGCTGAAGAATATCAAAGTCATCTTGTGTTAAAATTACTTTTATTCAGGATGAAAAATACAATATGTAACCAGATTAGATGACAGTCTGTGATTAGTTCTTTACCACATATTTCAAAAGAACTACATACTTACTTCCCATTGTTGTTACTGCAATATATTTCTTTTTATTTATTATTACTTAGAAGGTTACAATGTAGTGTTTTACGTAGCTTTTCTTTAATAGCAGATAGAGGACATTTTGCATACAAATACAGGCAGAAAAAAAATTAACACAATGACTTTTTAAAGTAAGAGCAAGGAAGACACCAAATTTACAACTTGGAGTTGAGAGCTCAGGGAATTGTTTTTTCTTTAAATAGGTACTTTCTTGGGTATGACATGGCCTGATAAAAGCTCTAGACTTTGCAGACTGCAGCAGCATAAAGCAGTTTCCAATGCAATGGATGAAGATGGATCTGAGGTAGAAAGGTGGTCATGGCTTTCCTTTTATATAAAACAATTTTCTTCTTTTCAAAATATCTCTGCTGCAAATAGACACCCTTGCCCCCCAACCCACCCAACCTATTCTAAAATAATAGCAATTTCTAACTTTAAGCCTCCTTCTGGCCAGATCCCAGCTAAAGAGAACCCAAAGTTAAAATGTCTTCATGTTTTTATGTCTTTATGTTTGAATCAAAACATGTTATTTTCACCTTTTTTTTGGTTCCTCTACATTTGCTAATTAAGTAACATGTTTAAACTGAATCAATTAAATGTTGAATCAGAAGCTAAACCAAAATACATAATTGAGTGCACTCAAAGATGTAGGTGGAGGTACCATCACCTAAGCATTAATTTCATTCTTCTGTAGAAGCAGTGACATAGACTTTTGATAAACATTCTTTCCAAATATATTGATCTAGTGAAGGGTATAAAAACATCTGATCTTTCACCCGAAAGGTAAAATAAGCCGTGCACTAAATGTGTGTCTGCTTTCAGTAAGAAAACAACTAGGAGTTTCAAGAACTATTAAGGACTTGAAAAATACAAAACAACAATGAAATTCTCTTTGAAGGGAACGAAAGACAATAACGTGTTCTGGTATCACAATAGGTAAAGGTTTGCTGTGCATGTCATGATGAAAATCAAGACATGGGAACTAGGAAAGGTTGTACTAAGTTTTGTTTCTGTGTCAAAATGAAAATATGCTTAAGTGGGCAACCTTTGGTAATATGTTCTTTGAGATTATTATAATGTAGTCTTATTTATCAAATAGATTAAGACATAAAATAAATAATTAATTCCTACTTATATAAAAAGGGAATAAAATGCAGGAAAAAATGTCCCAAAAGAAATGCCATTTAGGCTTATAAGATTTTAATTACAGTTACCCAAGTGGTCAGCAAAGAAGTAAGTGGGCAAAGTCAAATAAAGTTAAACGGCATACACAGGGCTGTAGCTTAAACCATATGTGTGTATATATAAGATATTTGATTGAAATTTATGAATTTATTAATGTGGCCAAATCATGGAAACAAATACATGGATCTATTTGGGATCTATTTGGTTATATGGCTGATAAACATATGGCTGATAAATTATAAATAACCAAAACATTGTGGTAAAAGAGTCAAAGAAATAATGAAGTTATTGTGCAAGGTTAATATGAACAGCAGAAGGAATGTAAAAATGTAAAGTGGTCTTCTAATTCTTATGTAAGCTTTGTCATAGTTATTAAAAAGACAGTATCATATTAGAAAGCCCCCACCCACTTTCCCAATGCTGTATACATTATACAAATCCGTGACAAATGTATTACCATTTCCAAATACCTCTCTGTTCATTAATTTACACTTGCATAGAAAGGGAAGAAGAAAACAATAATATATGGTTATTATAAAAACAAAATATCCATTTCTCTTTGGATAGTCAGTGTTTTACTCTTTCAGTAGAACACACAGTCAGCACTCAACACCGTGGGCCAAGGAGCCATGGAGCTTCTGATTTAATGGAACTTGGAATTGGCATTTGCTGAAAAGGGCAACACTCTACGTCAGGAAACATTGGTTGGCCGGATGAATACTTCACATTGCCTGTGGGAAGGGAAAATAGCACTGTCAGAAATTTGCACAAAACATTACAGGAAGCAGAGATCTGTCAATTCTTCAAGAAAATAAAAGTGCTTCTTTCAGTAGTCTTAACTCCCATGTGACTTTTGCTTCCTGCAATGAAGTCCCTCCCTCTCATGCTGAAGTTACCTAGTCTGCTTTCTATCACTGCAGCTGATTTAGAGGGAAGTCTGAAAGTCTTTTCTCTTGGCCAGGCTGGAAGCTAAGTTAAAATGGAGAGGACTTCATTTCTTTCTGCTGGAGGTACCAATGGTGAGTGAATGAGGCTGGTGAAAATATCCCATGTCTTCCTGGGGGACTGTGGGAGGTCATCTGTAGAGGGGGTACCCTAACAATGTCAACCCATCTTGATCCCAAGCTGGAGTCCGGAGAAGAGGAAGAGAAGGCAGGAATCATAATGCCCGGGTGTGCAGTGGTGCCGTTAAAGTTAAATGCCCCAGGTCAGAGACAATATAAATCCAGGCCACACTCATGGAAGTGGTGGCAACCTTTTGAAGGGAGGGTCAAACATTTGGTCTTCTAAAAGGATTTTGAAATTAGAAAAAATTTTTTAAAAAATTCTAAAATGAAATCATCCAAACTGGTCCATGCCTCATAAATCATAAAAGGCCTTCCTGGACCCTCAGGAAAGATACTCTCCGTCTTTACACCTTATTTTATGGGGGACTTTATCCTGCTCCCTGGAAGCACATTCCTAATGAAGCCACTGGAAAAGCTGTGCACAGAGCCCCTCCTTTTCCCAGGTACGCTGAAAGCAGTAAACTCATTTGACTCTGGCCTAGAGCCTATTCTCCACGACTATTCCAATTTAGATTCTTCAGACACTTGCTTCTCCATTTTGAACATTTGATTGCCACGTTAGAGGGAGCAAAAATTCAGCAAACACTGATGGGTTCCAGGCATTGTACTAAGGGGAGGCCCCCCTGCGAAGCAGGTGTGGAAGATATCTCAGCCAGGCAGCCTCATTCAATTCTAATATGAGGTAAGTGCTGGCCACAGTAAATTCAAAGTGGTTTGAGGACAGAGAAGGGGAGAGATTAACCCTATATGAGAAAGGAACATTTTGTTACATATTAATATTGATAACTGAAACTCTGGCGCTGATTCATGTTAAATATAAAGCCAAGAGGATTTTTGAATTATGTCTATATACTCCATTATCCTTGAGAATTAGATGGGTCTATTAATTGGACACACAATACTGCTCATTTTAGGTGTCAGAATTCTAAAAACTTAAGATCATGCTATGTAAATATTAGCCCAACCCTCCAGGTGAAAATATATACTTTTCATGAATTTCCATTTGACCCAAGACATGAAAAATGAAGAAAAGAGAAGAGAAGGAAAAAACACATGGAGAGGGAAGGAAGAAAATGGGAAAGGGGCCTCTTGTATTGAGTTACATGTTTGCTCCATCCACTAAGTTGCTGTACAACCAGGAACCATTTAGCTCTTTGTAAACTCAATTTCTAAAATCTAGAAACAGAGTAGGAGGAGAAGGCCTCCTAAGATCATTTTCTGCTTTAAATTCTGAGCACTTGTATTATATCTGAGGACTTTAAAAGATTCTCTCTTCCCTCCTTGCCTTTGTCACTCACAACCTCATTCCACCTGGGGACCATCAGGACTAACCTCGTTGTACCCTTTATCGTTAATTTTAATGGGCCACCCTAAAAAGCTCTAGACTCCTGGTTGTCCTTCCATCACCTGTATTCTAGTCATATAGAGATCTGCATACCCCTTTTTGTGTCCCCATGCCTCACTATTCCTAGCTCTTGAAACCTGTCCTATAGGTCATGTGGCCTGTGATCCACAAAACCCATGTTCCCAAACCCTTCTCTGAATGCTGCCTGTATCTACTTGCTCTAATCAATATCTGCATCTACCTGAAGACACAGCTTCCCTCATAACCCTCTCACACAGTACTTCCCCTCCCCACTCTCCCCCATTCCTCATACACTGCATGAGTCTTCCTTGGTCCTCATTGGGGCCTTTGGGGTATCTTCTTTCTCTTCTCCCTAAAAGCACCCAGCTTTGAATCTCATATCATCAGACTACACAAATCCATTATGCAGTCATCTACTGACTCAGTAGGTCATGTTCCTTCACTTTTTGAAGTAAAAAATGGCTCAATGCCCCCTACTCTAAAGCTATTTTTAAATGTTTGTTAGTGATTTCAACACCCACGGAGATGATTCTTCCAGCACTCTGGCTTCTTGGTTCTTTAGGCTCTTTTCCTCCAATGGTCCTGACCTCCAACTTTCTTAGCCATTCACACAAAGGTCCAAATATGGACCATTACCAATACTTGCAACCCCTCTAATTTCAATATCATTCAACCCAGCTTCTGACAACCACCTCTACCTCCACAGCTTACTTCCCCTACAACTGCAAATTTATCCATCCTTTGATAATAGGATCCATTGATCCTCCCATCTTTATTTCTGTCTCCCACACTGGACATTTCCTCATTCCTTTCGCTACTGAGCTTAAGCATCTGGTTCAATCATTATAATCACTTCTTTGCCTCTTCCCTTGAATCACTGTACTCATTTTGTCAAACCCCAACTTCAACTTTTTAAATGCCAATACTCAGCCCACTCTGGTGTCTGTGCTCATGAACGTGAATATGCCTAGAGGGCAACTTACAATCCTGCAGAATGGCCTCATGTTAAATTCATGAGTGGCACCTTTAATGCTGCTTGTAGTCACACTCTATTTCCCAGGCCATCTGCTCTTCTATTCTCCAAGAAGCTATCACACATCCTCCAGTCTCTCCTCGCACTTCTGACACCTCCTCCCCAACCTCACTCCCTGCTGAAGTCCCGGCTTCCAATTCACTTAGACAACAGAAGCAAGCAGGAGAGAACACCCACAGCTCACCACACCCCTAGCCTACTTCACATACCCTTGTCTTTTAGTTAAGATCCCAGCCTCTCTTGCCAATAAGACAATCATTCAGAAGGCTCATTGTTTCAAGAAGATTAGTAAACAAGTTCATGAAAGAAAATGTTCTCCAAAGCTGCTGTGGCTTTGTGGCACATTATTACTAAAAGTATGTGATAAGAAAATGTGAATGGAAAACAAAATCTCAGGATCCCTAACTCACTATGCTAAAGGGAAAAATTAAAAGTGAGAACTGAGTCACACAAAAACTACCTTCCTAAGCAGCTAGTTGCAAAGATAGAAGGCCAGTGACCTCCCTCACAAATTGCTCACAAGGAAATTTCTAAGGGCCCCCAAATCTTTACCCTAAAATAGAGTTTTGTTGAATTTCACCGTGACAATGTGAATTAACAGCTTATCTTTACAGGACAAAGGCAGGACTAGAAGTCATCTCTCCTCCCACCCTGAGAAAAATGCGTATTTGACTGCTTCTTCTACTCTAGGCATACCTTATCTTAATTATATAAAATGCAGATTTACTGAGCGTGAGACAAATGCATAATTGACTGTTCCTCCACCCCCTCCTGCCTGCTCTTTCCTTTTTGTAAAGCCCTCAAAATCCTTTTTGGGAAAAAACAAAAACAAAACAAAACAAAACAAAACAAAAACAAACAACAAAACAAAACACAGGCTACAAATCCTAATGAAACTTATCTTTTTCCCAGGTGTGTCTTCAACCTTGGCAAAGTAAACCTCTAAATTGATTGAGACCTGTCTCATACACTTTTTGGTTTATAGAAAATACTAAAAAGCATAAGGCTACAGCTGCCAACAGTTCTCAGCAAATTTTTAAGTAAAAAATTGAAATATTTTCCCCCGCAAAGTAACAAAACCACCTCTGTGGTACTAGACATTTTTTTTTAGGTCAATGTTCTGTGATAGCCACCTTAAGTAGACATTTGAGAGAGCAGTGGTGGTCAAATCTATCTAGAGTGACTTTATGTAGCACATAAGATGCCATTAAAAAGCTGTTAGAACACAAAGGATCAAACACATGGTATTTTTGGTATCTGTGGCTTGGGAGCCACCCCCCACCCCCAGACTGACAAACTGTTGTACAATATCAACTAACATTTAAATGTCAAGTAAGTTTACTTATTTACATGGAGAATAAAGAAGGAATAAAATCAGTGGTGGATAATCTGCTTACTCTAAGTTGGGATCAGTAACATAGAGCCAACCAACCCATTAACTCTTACCTGTGGCCTGCTGGGAACATTTGCTGAAAGAGAAAACAAAATAAATCACTTATTGGCAGTCCTGTTACTTTGTTGGTTCCAACTTTCAGGCATGCAAATGTGTGGAAAGCATCACTCTACATAGGGTAATAATAGCCCAGTTGTTAAATGGATGCTAATAGGAAAAACAAGAAACACATTTTTTTTTTTCCTGGCTTAATGCTTCAATGAGGGCTAGTTTTCCTGGTTAGTTTCTCATATCCCATGTGATTTAAGATTTAGTGCATACACTAAAGCATTCACTGAATACTTAGTCTTGCAAAAAATCTCATTTCCTATTTAAATCATACTGTGTATTTGGTTTATGTATCAGAACAGAGCATGTTCTACTTACTTTGCTGAGTACTAATTCTGACCAAGGGACCACTGAAGGCATAAGTCTTTGGTTTCTGCCTCCCTTGACCCACCCTTGACACACCCTGCACCCTAAGGCCCAGGAAAATGGTGGCCAAGTACTTGCATCAAGGAAAGTGCTGGCCTAATCCTCAGTGTCCTTCTGGACACTTGGGATAATAATAGTCCCTTGGATGGGCCCAGTTAGGAACAATGGAGAAGTTAGAATATGGCATCTAATTCTCCTTTCCACACAGATAGCTCAATTCCTTTTTGGTTCCAGAGCCCACGACAGTGAAGACGATCTGGCGGGCTTTGCAAGGGCAGCCACTGCCATCTCTTCTCTAAGGCATCTGCTTTTCGTCCCCTCTTTTGCTACATGATCATCTCATTCTCAATGCTGGGGGAATAAGAGGAGATCTGTCCCCCAGTAATGGCAACAATCTGTTCTTGGTCAAATCAAAGTTGTCCCTAATCATTTAGCATGCTGCACTCCTTCCATCTCTCACTGTTCTATGCTGAGTGGGAGAAAGGACATCAGTGACCATGTGCTGTGTGCTGGGAGCTATGTGAGAAAAAAAGAGCAGGCATGAAGAGTACCCTTCCCATAATGTCTGGAGGGAAAGCGTGAGGCCCAGTATTTGGGGGAGAAATCAGGCTAAAAGAAGCCTAGTTCTAACAGATCTGTAAATTACATCCAGGAGAAAAGAGTGGACCTCCACAGTGTCCAAAGGATAGCTGAGTTGAATTATTATTAAGTACACCATAGGTTTACACACTCTTTTTAAAACAGACAGAGTTATGCTTCTCTTGCAAGTAACAAATATAACAAATAGCCAAACCCTAGACAGAAGTCTAATCCATTTTGCTGTAAACCAATACTTTTAACCTTACAGCCTTTTATCAAATAAAAGGCTATGGGTATTTGCCTGAACAAATCACACAAAAATATTTTAAAAAGGAAATCATTGCATTGCAGTGGGTTTTGGGTTTTTGATGAATGCCATTCAAGCTTAATAAACATAGGCAATTCATAGTAAAAATATGCCTGTGGGTCAAAAATAATTTTGAAAGCATTTCTTGGTCTATCAGCAAAAATTAGTTGGCTTACTGCCAGTATTCCATACATTTGAAGGACATAAGTAAAAAATGGACAAAAAAAATTTATACCAAAAAATAAAAATAGTTACTGCAGTCAGTGGGAATTTTAGTAAGTACACTTGTTAATTGGCAGTACATTTAAACCCCTTTCCTTAACTCCTTGCCAGGAAGTGAAGGAAATGTCTGCTTCTCTGCTCTAAGACTCAACATAAATAATTTAAAAAAGACTTTAAAAGGCCATAATTCAAGGATGCTATCAGGACCAACTGGGATATTAATTCAGACAAAGGAGTTCTAAAGTGTTATGTGCAACAATGTGTAGACCCAGTTAAAAAACGGTAATGTTAAAATAGGCAATTCACACAATTAAGATTTATGAATACAGAGTTTCATTTTAATTCCAAGATTGCCAAGAGTGGAAATTCATTTGGGGCCATGCTAATTTTTAATCCACAAAGGATCAAAAGTCAAGATTAACATGAAGATCAATTCATTGTGTGCTGGCGACAAGCATTTTTAAAGTTCTCATTAGTTACAGGGGCTCAAGGGATTGGCTTGGCATTGGGAGGGTGCCAATCTGATTTGTTTAGATAAATTCTCCAAAGGTGGTTGGTAAGCTTTGGGAATCACAAAGGCTTATTAAAATATTTGCTGGCTGAGCAACTTTAAAGAGACAAAAGAACAAATGAATCCTACAAAATGTTCTGAGTACTATCTAGGAATGCTACAAGGAAACCTTCCCAGCTAGAAAATGTAATCATTCACTCAAGTCAGAAACATGTATTGGGGCCGGGTGTGGTGGCTCATGCTTGTAATCCCAGCGGTTTGGGAGGCCAGTGTGGGTGGTTCACTTGAGGCCAGGAGTTTGAGACCAGCCTGGCCAACATGGTGAAACCCCATCTCTACCAAAAATACAAAAATTAGTTGGGAGTGGCGGCATATGCCTGTAGTCCCAGCTACTTGGGAGGCTGAGGCACGAGAATTGCTTGAGCCTGGGAGGTGGAGGTTATACAGACCTGAGATCGTGCCATTGAACTCCAGCCTGGGCAACAGAGTGAGTCTCTGTCTCAAAAAAAAAAAAAAGAGAGAGAAAGACACATGCACTGGGCACCGAGTCTACCTCCCATGCTGATTTCTATTCTGCATCAATTTTTAAAAGGTTTAATAATTACAGGAAGAATATGAAAATATGTATCAATTTTATAAATAAGTCAATTCAGCTTTTATTTTTATGGAAAGCTGTCCCTATCTTGTATATGTTTATAATACCAGAGAAAAAATATGAATAGCAGAACTTTCAGAAGCCAAAAATTAAAACATGGAGATTTCAAAGGATTCTAAAATACACTTCTCATCATTTCATACATGGATGTGCTTGAATTCTTGAAAAGAAGACATGACTAGTAATGCTCATTCAGAAAACTATGACTATTATAAATATTTGTGAATGTGCATAGTTAAGTCTATGAGAACATGAAGCCAGCTGCTCCAAACCAATACTTTTAAACCAACAGCTTTTTATCAGATAGAAGGCTATGGGTATTTTACATATAAACATATTTAAGAGGAAATCATTGCATTTCAGTAGGTTTTGAGTTTTTGACGAATGTGATTCAAGCTTAATAAACATTAAGGAATCTCAGGGCTCCACAAACCACTCTCTGAACACTGAGAATGACATTGGTGAAGAGGGGACCAATGCAGGGGAGAGGATGAATCTCTGTGATGTGGGTCCCATGGAAGGTACTGTGTATACTCCTCTCAGAAACCAATATCAATGAATAGCTAACAAGATCCCCAACCAATAGGAATTTTATACTTGCCTTTAAAGTGAGGCCATAAAACGAGATACATACATTTACCTGTTACAATTCATTTTTGCTCTAAATTATGATTATTTATTTTTAATAATGTTCTGTTTTAAAATGACATGGGTCCATCTTTTGTAAAATCTAGATGTCAGAGTATACTTTGAGAAAAATTTAAGAGTAAATTCTTTAGGAAATGGAACTTGGAAAAAATCGCACATTTCTAGAATAAAATTTTTAATATGGAAATTATATATTTTATATTTATTACAAGGTGTATATTGAAACACACTCCCCATCCTGGCTATCACTGTCAACTGACTTTTACAATTGAAAATGTCCATGATATTTAAATAAAAACTTCTAAACATGCTTTGATGTACAGAATTTGTTTTTAACTAATTATTAAGGTTATTTAGGTATAAGCTGAACTAAAAAGTAATTTCCTTTAAGAATTTAATTCTGGCTCATAAAGACTATGATGAGATTTTATCTACTCACTAAGTAACATACAATTGAAAATCAAAACCTCTAAATAAATTTGACCTCGAATTATAATTAATAAACTAGTTTTAATCAGTTTATCTATTACTGTGGTTACAGAGCCTAGAAAATAAGCAACAATCTGGTAGCATGTGAGCATTCAGTGATCCTCTTAAGCTTTTGTGAGACTCTATAGAGCCAAAAGTGTGTCCACATGTGTGTGCACATGCACGCATGTGCTTTGGGGGGTTGGGAGGTGGGTGTGGAGATTGATGTAGTGTAAATGTGATTCTGCAAACTTTGAGAAGCATTATAGTAGATCTACAAATGAAAACCTGGGAAACAACACACTGGCAAAACACAAATAGATATATTCACGTGCTGGTGGAAACCATAATATAATCTTTAGGCAAATATTCCTGAAAATTCACAAAGAAATATATGTTTTATTTATTTATTTATTTTGTTGTTGTTGTTGTTTTGAGATAGAGTCTCTGTTGCCCAGGCCGGAGTGCAGTGGCATGATCTTAGCTCACTGCAACTTCAGCCTCCCGGGTTCAAGCAATTCTCATGCCTCAGCCTCCCAAGTAGGTAGGACTACAACTACAGGCTTGTGCCACCACACCTGGCTAATTTTTTTTGGTATTTTTAGTAGAGATGGGGTTTCGCGATGTTAATCAGGCTGGTCTCAAACTCCTGACCTCAAGTGATCCACCTGCCTCAGCCTGCCAAAGTGCGGGAATTACAGGCATGAGCCACCGCACCTGGGCCAGAAATATATTTTAAATAGCTGTTTTCACATTCTGCTAATGATGGTATTTTAAAAATTACAAAGTTGTATAAAGTAAATAATAGTTTTTAAATGAAGTCATTATATCTTATTTACCTACACTCCTGATAATTGATAATCTCTTTTTCATCATTTTGGATGGCTTTTTTTTTTTTTTGGGAGAGAAAGTCTCACTCTGTCTCCCAGGCTGGAGTGCGGTGGCGCGATCTCGGCTCATTGCAACCTCTACCTCCCAGGTTCAAGCAATTCTCCTGCCTCAACCTCCTGAGTTGCTGGGATTACAGGTGCACGCCACCATGCCTGGCTAATTTTTGTATTTTTAGTAGAGACAGGGTTTCACCATGTTGGTCAGGCTGGTCTCAAACTCCTGATCCCATGATCCACCCGCCTCGGCCTCTCAAAGTGCTGGGATTATAGGTGTGAGCCACCGTGCCCAGCCTGGGATGGCATTTTCTAAGGAAATGACAGACAAGGGTAAAATAAGAGGCTATGCTTTACATGAATTCTTATTTTAGTGACTGCCCCGGATTTAAAATCAGTTTGAGAGTAAATCTCTCTAAAATTACAAATAATGTCTTCAAATCCTTTCAAAGATTATTTAAAATATAATTATAGCACTAAGTAATTTATATACATTTATATATTTGTGTGTGTGTGTGTGTGTGTGTATATATATATACATACAGTTTACTTGTACGTATATATTCTGCTAGAAACACCAGAAGTGTTTTAGGTGAGAGCTCAGCCAAAATTGCAATGTGGCAAGGTGCTGAAGACAAAACACTTGGAAAAAATGAATAAGTAAGAATTATTATATAATTTCTCCCAGAATTTGGTTATTTTCTGGCTCTTGGTTGTTCAGATGGAAACTTCACAGGGTCCTAATCTATGATGCCTTAAATTGTTTGGACTTTATACAATGACTATTTTATTCCATGAGAAAAGAAACCAGCAGGAATAAAAAGGGAAAATCTGAAAATAATCCCTTTCTGCACTGGAGTCTGATGACATTGGAGAACAATGTTTGAAGAAAAGAGAGGGAATTACACTAGAAAGGCTATTTCCATGCCTTGTTTGGCATGCCACTGAAAGCTCTTCTTTGAACTAAGATGTGTTCCTTATGATAGCTTGCATCGAAGAGGATAATTTCTTCTTAAAACCAGACTTACTATTTTATTTGCCTTCATTTTATCACTCATCGAGCATATTGAAAAATCTCAAAGAGCAGAATTGCGTTGCAACTGTACCCCCGTTACTTGATAGTATCTAGGTTGAGCTTCATTTTCTTATATAATGTTTGCCTTATTTTCAAATAATATTCAGTCCTGTTTGTAATAAGGTTTTCATTATCTTAAGGAGGAAGGCGAAGGGCTGCATGCAGAAAAAGAGAAAGGGAAGGAACACGCGCAGCTGTGGTGCTGCGATCTTTCATACTCACGGCAGCAAGATGGAAACGTGCTGTGAATCTGCTCCATGACCTCTGTGAGATCCGTGCTGGTGTCGTGCGGTGGGGCCAGCAGGTCCTCTCCCGCTGTGACAGCAAATAAAGAGAACAACAAAGCTTCTCAAATTAATGTCTAGCCTTCCACTAAAACCCAAATTCAGGAGGAAGTACTCCTGCCAGCCTCTAAATATCAACGTGAAAAGAGTTCCCATTGCAAAGGGAATTTTAGGGGAATATACCCAAAACATTTTTGCTTGAGTGTTGGTAATGGTAATATAATTTTACATAATTAACATGTACTAGCTGTTTGTTTGTGTAGAAAGAATCCACACACCAGGGGACTGAATATGACACTGAAAGACAAGTAATATAGTCTTATTATTTCAGTGTTTGAATGAGAAATCTATTATTTTTGTACCACAGGTATGTTTTCACGCAAAAAAAAATCCATCAATTTCTTTTTCTATCCTCCTTTCTTTTTGGAGACTTTGGCTTAGGCCAGCTTATCCTGCCACAAAAGTAAAGGCATCTTATTTAAGATACTTTTAACTAGGATGTGTTTTTTATTCTATAATCCACAGTCAAAATAATTCTCTTATTTAAAAAATACGAAAATCATCTTAATATTTTAATATATATATTTTTTAAGACACAGCCTCCATCACCAGGCTGGAGTGCAGTGGTGCGATCTCAGCTAACTGCAACCTCCGCCTCCCGGGTTCAAGCGATTCTCCTGCCTCAGCCTCCTGAGTATCTGGGACTACAGGTGCGCTCCACCACGCCCGGCTAATTTTTGTATTTTTAGTAGAGATGGGGTTTCACCATGGCCTCCCAAAGAGCTGGGATTACAGGCGGGAGCCACCGCACCTGGCTAATATTTTAATTTTTTTCTGGTTAATGTACCAAACGATATCCCACCAACAAATTAATTTGGTTACAATATATAGTTCTCAGTAAAATTCTAGAATTTTAATTTAATTGATAACAAAATGTCATTGGTTAACACCTAGTTTACTGAGTCCTTCCTAGCATCAGTGACAGGTCCCCATTGTGACCAAGGACAGGATGCGTGGGACCGCTGCCTCTGACGGGACAGGCAAGACAATGTCTAAGTGGACTAGGATGAAGAAAAGTGAATAAATGAGTTTCCACGCCTTGGCAGATACAACCGTAATGTTTGGTATAATATTATTAGTCCTGAATATGTACCAATATAACATTTTAGAGACAAGAAAGTGTACTAAAAAAATCATTCACAAAGCAAATAATTTAATTTCTTGCTCATTCTAAAGGGCAGAGGAGGCTTTTTTATCCAAAATTCAATCCACTTCTACAGATTATATAAACAAGTGTATTATAGCTTATTTGAAAATGTCTGCTTTTTGATATTGTTGAAATGGATTTGCATCTATTTAAGACCAAATACAAAAACTCTTTTACTTCCTAAGGCACCAGTGAGTAAGAATGTTACTTAACAGGAAACACAAACAAATGGCAAAACACAAAGCAGACTCAGCAGAGGAGCTGTGCATTGGGGACACCGACCTGCCTGATGGAACTGTGGGCCGGAGGCATCTGGATCAAGCGAGTAGCTCCGTGCAGAATGCTGAGGAGAAGCCCATGGGGAAACACCGTTGATTCGGGAATCAGATTCGGGCTGGAACCACATTCAGAGGTTAAAGCAGAGAAAGGATTCAAATAATCATAAGGAAAAACATTTCCTTTTTAACTTCCTCGCCCTCACCATGGATAATTAAATCATATAGAAGTCTTTGCCTTCAGATGTTTTCAATACATTTTAGCATCAGCTTGGTGGGGGCTTTGGTCCTTCTCTTTCCGCTTGGACACCTTGAAGAACCCACTTGGTTATGCTGCAAGATTCATTTATCTACACCATTTTTATCCCTCAATTTTTCTATTGTTTTAATGTTAAGTGAATTCATAAGCATAGTTCACTCACATTTTAAACATCAGCACTGGGTTTCTAATACAGTAAATTTATCCAATTTCAAAATCAGCTCATATTCCAAGGCAATATTGGGAGAGTGGTTAGAAGCATGATTATAGATTCAGATTGCCTGGATTCTAATTCCCACTCTGCCACTCATAAGCTGTGTAATTCTGGGAAAACTGTAGAACCTTCTATGCTTTAAGTTCTTTATTTGTAAAATGGGGAGGGTAATAATAATGCTGTGTTATAGGGTTTTGTGAGGGGAGTGAAGAATGACTATTTCTAAAATGGTTAGCACAGCCTGACACTTAGTAAATACTTCGTAAAGGCACTCACACAAATCTTCAATATGGATGCACTGACAAATATACGGTCAAATTAGAAAGTGTGAGCCACCATACAGGGAATGCAGATGTTACAAGTTTTTCAGGCAGATTTTTCCATTAAATCTATATTAGTTGAAGCCTGGTAGTTCTGCCAGTTTTTACTATCAGAGTTGAATTTTCCATCTACTTCTAGCATTCATCATGCTAAATTGTTTAGAAGAGATAAGAGCTCTGCAGTCTTGGGTACAGAGAGCCATTTGGATATCACCTATCTCTAAAAGCATTACTGTGTGATTCTCAAGGCACATGAGCCATTAGGCAGCACTTTCTAATGGGATGGAGGGAGTAGGGGAAGGCAAGGGTGAAGAGAAAAGCCTTTTGCTCTCCTGTGAGCATCAACCAGCCATGGCAAATAAAGGTTTTGAGCACAGCTTCCTTCTGCAGCAATTCCATCTATGCACTAAGTCGTTGACACTAACACTTCATATTCTAAACAAGAGATTGCAAGAGAAAATCCATCCCTTACACAGCACCATTCGGAAACTTCAAGTTCACGGAATGAAAAATGTAACTTTTTCAATGTATGTGGATGGCACTAAGTAAGACTCAAACATTCCGGAGGGCTTCAAGAAACCCACGTCTTGGGTCACTCTTGGGAAACTCTTATTTTCCAAATATGTGGGATTGGGAGGCCCCAAAGTAAGCCTTCCACTGAACAGCCTCACCGAAATTCTGAAACACTGAGAGACATAGAGAAAAGTGTATGGTCAAATTATAAAGCGTGATCTATGTGTAGGTAAGGCAGAAATGACACTATTTTGAATTATTCTGATAAGTTAAAAAGACTGAGAGCAACTGTGAAAAGGTAGTTTTCTAAAATTTGAGAGAATCACTGGAGAGAAAGTTGTTCCTGCTTTGAGTCAATAAATTATTTCTGGAGAAAGGCACTCCTATTATACCACATAGGAGCTCCACACAGCACAGGCTAGAGAAAAAGACAAAAGATGACATGCATGTTGATGTCAGGGATTCTTCAAGAGAGAGGAGCTCTTGGCCCCTGTGCTGGGACTCTACGCTCTCTGCACCTGCTGCAAAAGTCTCTCCATCACTATTTCTGAGACATCACTCCTATTCCTAACTACTATGTGGCATCAAGCACTTAATTCCCTACAGCGTGCTGTGTCTTCACATATGAAAGTATCTTGCTGTGATATCTAACAAGATGGCAGGCACCAGAAAGGCAGAAACTGTATTGATGCTTCTTCTATATCCCAAAGAACAGCGTTTTTCAAAACTGAATGCAATAACCCACTGATGAGTTATAGAATCAATTTAGTAGGTCCTGACCAGCATTAAGAAAGAAAAATAGAAGGAAGAAAGGGAGGGAGGAAGAAAGGGAAAATAGAAAATAAGAGCTGGCATTTCTCTATAAAGGCAAGTATTATTTTGTGTTCTCCATACATGTATGTATTCATCATAATGTAAATTGTATTTCTTATCATCCAGAAAGCTTGCAAGCAACTCCCACAAAACATGGTCCAGCGTTAGGAAATAATAGTAGCAAATTAATAACCATCTTTAACTCAATTTCTTGAAAATAGAAAATAACGATTCTTGGAGTCAGCATTCTTGTCTCACTAGAAGAAAGCTTTAGAATGCCGATTTCAGGTCTCTTGCCGTTCCTTAATACAGATGCTTCCCATGTATAATTTAGGAAGATATATGTCACAGGATATTTTCTCTCAAACAATTCAGAGCTAAGGCGGACTTCATTGTTAAAGAAGACTGGGAAATTCCATTGTAAGCTGGGCAAACACATTTTTGTGTGCCAATGAGGATTTCTATGGTTACATGTAAAAGGAAATTTCTAAGCCAGTCTAAATTAACTACGGAAGTAAGAAATTGAAAGTGGACTTCTCTGCCTCTCCTGATACCTGGACCATCACACAGGGCAGGGGACAGGTGGTCTGGGGAGGTGTGACGCTGAATTCTACACACCCTACCTGCTCCAGCAGCTGTCGGAGGCGGTGGAGCTGAGACTCCAGCTGTTTATTGTGATCTTCTAAAATCTGCATCCTAGCCTCCAGCCGACCTTTGTGCTGCCTGAGGAGTTTTGCTTCTGCTATAAGTTCTGAATCCTCAGATGTGTGATGGGGAGATACAATCGACTCTGGCGGTGAACCGACAGGGAGCCCCCTTCGCAGGTGCTGGTCCTTCAGCTGCTCATACTCCACCTGTAGATTTCTAATACAGAAAGAGGGAGAAACAGAATTACTACGACGTGCATTATCTTCTCTCCAAAATTGTCTGTGAGGTTCAAATTTAGCTCATGCTAGTTCCTCTTATATAAAAATGTGTATTAATAGTAGAATGAGCATGCATGAATAAAATTGTAGTTTTAAGCAAGTGTCCCAGTAGACATCATCAAGGAACCCCCAAATGCTGCTGTATTGCAGCCAGCATGCCAGTTTGTTAATATCCTCTAAAATTTTCACTCCACTGAGATTTCTTAGACAATAGTCTTGAAAAAGAGAATAAATGGGGGCTACAGTGAAATTCATACAAAAGAAAGGATGACATATTTCCTTCTCCCAGGCCTAGCACACCTTTGTTCTTCCTCCAGGTCAGCAATGATCCTCTCCAGTTCTCCACGTTCTTCCCTCTCTACTGACTTCAGGATCTGAGCTGGGCTCTGCGGCTGGCTCACCGGGGACTCTCCTCCGAGTGTTTGGCAATACTGCTGGATGAGGGCGTGCTCGTCTTCCCTAGCAAGACAAAGGAAACAGACCCAGAGGCTCACATCTGGATGGTGATGTTTTTGGACATAAAGGAAGTAGAAATAATGATGGACAGGATAGTGGCTGGGCCAAGTTTGTCTTAGAGCTCAGTGTCTCCATGACCTCCCTTTTAAAACTCTAGGAAGAAGTTCATCTAGCAGAGCATGGATATTATATGAGCCAACATTTCAGGCTTTTCTTTCATCTAACAGCTCTATCTCACAAACTTCAGAAGGGATATCTTACTCAGCAAAAAAAACAAAAATAAGGAACAACATTTAGTGTAAAAGATAATGTAGACAAAATCAATTACTCCATGCCTAAAGAGTTGATTAAAAGACTACTGAATTAAGAATCATCTGACTTCACTGTCTTTAGAATTTGGTTGAAAGTAACTTTGAAATGCTTTGTAACCCATATGACAAGGTTTATAATCCTTATGTTCTTTTATTTAAATAGCTCAGCACAAATTATAATTGTAGATATTTATAATGTCTCTATAGATATTTTCCTTTATATTATTAGCAGGTCATTTTTAGGGTTGATCACTCTGCATTAGAACAAGAAACTACATTTAATGCGTGCGGGTTCTCCCACTTATCTAACTACTTGTCTAATGAACTAGACATAGCAGTAACGTGGTTGAATTAGTAACTGACCTAAGTGAACGTCTAACAAAGTTGATATATTTATGGCAAGAAAATGCTTTCTAGCAGACTCGGAATTTCTTATCTTCTTTCAACAAGAGAGATCCAGTGAGATCTTATAAATGTGCAAATACCAATCTCCTGGCTAATGCTAGCAGGGCAGTCCATCAGCAGATGGCAGGGCAGTCCATCAGCAGATGGCATGTGGTCCGTTTTGATGGCTTTTGGTAAACAAGTCCTGGAATTGATGGCTTTACAGGATAGGGCAGCAGGAAAACTTCATGTCAGTTATGTAGCTATCAGAGTATGAAATGGAGCTGTCTCATGACTGAAGCAGCTCCTTCCTGTGTAAGCGATGGGGGCTGCAAACGTCTCTTAGAGACTTCTTCTATTACTCTGGAGTCAGACAGCAACCTATTGCAGCCAGAAAGAACCTGGTGTGTGGTGCTGGCAGTCCTGGGCCTCTCTCAGCTTCACCAGAGCCTTGAGATGACCTGTGCCCTTGAGCTGATGAGTAACACTTGATGCTGGGGAAGACCTCTGGTACTTGTAATTCTGGTTTGAAAATTCATCTTGGTGTTACTGCAGTTTACTCTAACAAGGAAGGGACTGGAAATTGTATCAGAAAGTTGGTGAATTCCTAGAAAAGGTTTCTCCTAAGCATGGAGATCAGAGAGATAGATGAAGCAATTGAGAAAACTGAATGTTCTGGTATTATGCTGTCAAACAGACAGAGCAAAAGTTCAGATGTGCCACTTGTTGATTTATTTTGCTTTCTTCATCAATAAACCCCCTCTCTTTTTCTCTCCCTCTAGAAATATATAGATACAGATATGTATATGTGTGTATGTGAGTACATATACATTTAAATAAAGGTCATATGCTTTGGTTAAGACCACAACATAATAATAAGTACCTAACCTGACCTTCTTGTTTTTATCAAGTAAATTTTAAAAGAGGATGGGGTGGGACCCTTACAACACAGTTAGAAACTGGAAATAAGGAACACCAGTGGGTTAAGGATTGAAGTAAGCTGCGGCATCATCCTTTGATTCCCTTTCCTGAGAAAATGCAGCATCACTGGGAAACGAAGGAAGGAACCTCTAGAAGAACCCCATGCTTGTTCCTGGGTTTAGAAGGACGAGAAGAAGAGAGTATGGGTACTGCACCACTGCAGAGAGCAGCATTTGAAAGCAATCCAAAAGCTCCTCAGTTTCCCATGTAGCTAAATCAAACAGACTGGCAGGGAGATATGGGTCTGTGTATGTGTATATTTTCCTCATAGGAAGTAAATGGCCAACACCCTAAACCTAGCTGTGTTATCCGGGGCAGAAGCAAGCTGTTTAAGACTAATGGCTCAACACCACTGGGACACCAATGAGCTGCAGTGAATTACATAATGCAAAGTCAGTGATGCCTGGAGGCACCTCACCAAGTTCATGTGAAGAGAGAGGTGATAAAAGATGACAAAAGAGCAGCTCTAACATATGGATAGGACAAATGGACAAAGTGTAAAGATATAGTAGATATAAAATAAAACAGCAGAATAAGAGTTCAGTAGAACATCTTGTAAATATTTCTCATTTCTCAGGATGAAAAAGATCTGAGTATAGAAACTATAAAGACAGAGTACCCAAAAATAATAATAGCAAAAAAAGCACATTCATATGTATCCCTGGAAAATGTCTGTATTTTAAAGATAAAGTATCACAAGCAATCTGCCAGAAATCAAAATAAAACAGTAAATCATGTTCAGAGGTGGAAAAACATTTAGCTTCCTATTTTGCATAATATTAAATGTCCAAAGACAATGGAGCAATATCTACGGTCCTAACCTACCCTTTCATATGACCAGGCAGGTCATTCACGTGTACAGGCAAAGCACTTTGTCCACATAGCAAATGAAAGAAAGAATGAGCAAGGATAATGCAAAATGGAACTAAAGTAGATGGTAATCTCAGGTGTTACGATAAAAAAAGAGGTAAACTTATTCTAATATTAGTTAAAAAAACAATTAGTTGGTTGGGCATGGTGGCTCATGCCTGTAATCCCAGCACTTTGGGAGGTCGAGGTGGGCAGATCACTTGAGGTCAGGAGTTCGAGACCAGCCTGACCAACATGGTGAAACCCCATCTCTACTAAAAATACAAAAATTAGTCGGGCTTGGTGGCAGGTGCCTATAATCCTAGCTACTCAGGAGGTTGAGGCCGGAGAATCGCTTGAACCAGGGAGGCTGAGGTTGCAGTGAGCTGAGATTGTGCCACTGCACTCCAGCCTGGGCACAGAGCGAGACTCGGTCTCAAAAACAAAAACAAAACAAAACAAACAAAAAATTAGTTCTATGATACCTATCAATAACATACCTAAAAGAAAATAATAAACATGGAAAGAAAACCCTTAAAATAAGAACTAATATAAGGACAACAAGAATTAAAAGAAAACTTGGATCTCCTAAGCTACCTGGCTGATCTTGTGGCCATGATTTGACCACAGATCCTGGCGTAGAGTTCCTCCAAGATCACAAGCCACCATTATGCCCTCAGAACATTTACTACAGCACCTGACCTCATGGATTAACTTCAGTGCTTAATATTAATACCAACTAAATTTTTGTTTTAAAGATTTGGAGACTGACTATCCATAGTGAAACCAGCCAAAATTAGATTTGAGATGTATTTTTGTTGTCAACAAACTTATAGATTCCCTTCTGTGGGGAAGCTGATAGAGTTTAACATATTATTATAATTATCATCCCCACTATCATTGCATTCTTTCATTATGGTATCTGGAAGAAAGTTAAGGCACTTTTCACAAAAATAAGAATTTAACAATCATTTATATAAAACATACAGTTTTAGTCTTAAGTGTTTTTCACAGATTATTAGGTCTAAATGTTGAATATAAAAATAGATACATTCTAGTTCTTAATTACATATAGTAAAAACCAAGAACAAACTCTTTAAATGCAGATAGAATATGAGGTACCAGATAAAGGACATTAAACATCAATCGTATGTCTTGTGCTAAAATAGAAAATGTTGCAAAAATAATAGGTTTGCACCAAGGAAATACCATTAGATGGAATATAATTATACTACAGTTAAGTCACACATAGTAAACACTATCTAGATTACAAAATTAGTACATATCAGATGACAAAAAACTGTGATTCATTCAATGAGCTTTTGAAAGTAGATGAGACATAAATAAAAATAATAATTTTCTTTCTTTTAAGGATTGTTCTGTTCTAGGTTTCAGATCTGCAAACTGCAATGCCTGTGTAAACCACAGCTAGCCTCCCCATTCTTTCTTTCCAGTGTCACCCAAGGGCAGATGGCAGATGGAGTGAGACATCCTGATAGCCATGGCCCAAGGAACTGTTGTCCTTGAGTTCTCACTTCTGAGATTCCCCAGAACCATCATGAGTGCTATCCTGTCCTGAGATGTCATTGCTCAATTTTTCCTTCAAATATATGTAGTATTCATAACATCAACTTCCTTTTAAATTGTCCAGAGTCAATCGAACGTACTCATATATCTAATTGTAATAGATATATGGGTGATCATGGACATGTCATTTATCTTTCTGGATGTCAGGTTCCTTGTTTATAAAATAGGACTCATAATATGCCCATCCTAGGGTTCATAGGAGATTATTTGTTTCCTTGCATCATCTAGCACCTTGAGGTCACCTGCATTCCCCATTTTCAAAGCCAACACGGCAGCATCTGCAGATCTCTCTCTGACCTCTGCCTCCATTGCTATTGTCTCCTTCTCTGACTCTGGCTCTCCTTCCTACCCTTTATGAGGACCCTTGGGATTACATTGGGGCCACCTGGATTATCCAGGATAATCTCTCTATTTCAAGGTCCTTAATTAAAAACCTGTGGCAAGGTCCCTTTTGCCATGTAAAGTAATATATTCACAGGCTTCAGGGATTAGGATGTGGACATCTTTGGGGGGCCATCATTCTGTTTACCACAAATGCCTTCATCATGTTCTTCTGGTAGGACTACTTATCTATTTCCTTTTTAGCCTATAAGATTCATGGAGACAGTATCTGCATCTATAGACCTATTGCAGTATTGGGTGCATGGCGGTCGTGAGTTGGTAAATGTTTAACAGGTTCTCCAAGAGAAAAAGACCTTGATTTGTGGCATTTGCAACTTCTGTGATTTAAATACTTTGATCATGGCCAATTTCAAGTTCATGACTTCACTGAATGTGGAACGGGGAAAAGATACACATTTGCACACCACCTGACAGAGATAATGAATCAGGAGTATTCAATCTTTTGGCTTCCATGGACCACATTGGAAGAATAAGAATTGTCCTGGGCCACACATTAAATACACTAACACTAATGATAGCTGATGAGCTAAAAAAGCAAAAAAACAAAAAACAAATCGCAAACAAATCTTATAATGTTTTCAGAAAGTTTACAAATTTGTGTTGGGCTGCATTCAAAGCTGTCCTGGGCCACATGTGGCCTGTGGGTTGCGGGATGGACAAGTTTATAATAAATAATCCCAAGGGCATAGATATTAGTGAAATGAAGTAAAATCATTAGGATGTGATGAGTTTTGAGAATTACTTTTGTTTTTGTTTTAATCTAATTTATTTAACTGTAACTGTATATACATGTACATAAATTATTTTTAAAAAGGCTCTGTTTAACAGCTTACAAACATCCTGAAAATGTAACAATCAGTTCTCACAATTGGCTCCAGCACACCATTACATGGTAGGTGTATATTAATAACAACTATCTGTTGGATGAGTGAATGAGTTAATATATCTAATGACAGTATATTAAAATGTATCTGACTGTTAATCTTCTGACTTCTTTTCTTTTTAAAAAATGTTAATCTTTTCTGAAACAGTGCTAAATTTGAAAATAGTATTTATTCGTATTTGAAGATACAATATACTAAATTTGAGCATTACCTTTACTGTGTTCACAGGGCATGACAAACATTTTAAAGAAGTAAGATTTTGTTCTGAATTATTATCTTTTATTTCCTTTAACGCTTTGGCTATGGTCAGCCTTGAGGAAATTTGTTGATTTAGGAGAGATTCAAGATACTTAACTACTTTACATGAAATGCACACTAGTAGGTTAAATATGAAAAAAGCACTATGAATATACCTTTATTTTGATTTGGGAATTGTTTCACACTCATAGTACATGAATGATAATGTATAAATCTCTACTACATTATGGTCAAGTGTTCAGATGCAATCTTTGAAATTTGAAATTGAAAAACCTCCTGATAACTTTTATTTATAAGCATAATAATAAATAAAACAATTTTTAGAAAATATGGAAAGAGAACATTCTATATTTGAGCACTTAAAGTATTTTAACCTAGCACTCTCCATAGTTTTTTTTTTTTAGTGAAAACACCCAACTACTATGTTTGACAACTTTTCTGTCTACTTTACAGCTTCCCATCAGATCCAAACCACAATAAAGCTTTGTAAGTCACATAAGCTTGACAATGTTAGTCTTTTAGATATTATTCAGAATTAAAAATGTGAATTCCAGGGCACAAAAAAAAGAATGAAAAGTTCCAAAAGTAAGATGACACACAATAGTGGGATAATCAGTGATAAAATATTTGCTGAGAAAGTTCCACAACCAAGTGGAACATACACATATGGGGAAATCAGAAATAAAATTATTGGCTAGAAAGCTTTTTAGTATGTAACATCTTTTTAGTATTCTAAAGTCAATGAGGCTTTTCTTAGTTGCTAATAAAATAAAACATTGGCAGAGGAGTTAACAGTTTTCAATGAAGGGTAGGAGTATATATCTAAGCATGTGTGGGTCAGAGTTGCTGAATGCAGATAATATGGAAAAAATGTTAGCTAGTGGAAGGAAGAGGATTTCACAGAAAGGGCACATATTCTGTCAAATTACCTTTGTTAAATTAATAAGAAATATAAGACAAATGGAATGAATATATACACCTGTTATTCTAAATAAAACAATCTGATTTTCCTGCAGTATATAAATTGACAAATGTTAAGATTTTTTCATTAACTTATATGAAACAAAGTAAATACACATATTGAGTTTATACTATCATGGTTTGAAAGCATAAAATCTATGTAGAAATTTTTGGAATGACACTTAATAATTTTGATTGGGATCAAGATTCAGAGCCACATCAGTGAAGATTGTTTCTGACAGCCATAGTACAAGAACTAGACTTCCCAGGCAGCACTAATTTCATGATTTACTTACACGCTTCCTGTGGTGGAGCTGCTATCAGTGAGAAAAGACCCATTAGTCCTTTCCATCTGGGCCAGTCTGCAAAATAAAAATAAGGAGATTAGACAACGTGGCCATATAGGACACGGTCAATTGGACGTACATCCTTAATCATTTTTAAATTGTCAAAATTCTGACAAAACGTAGAAAGATCCAAATCTCCTAACATGATTGTAAGACTAAAACGTTTCATGTTGAGCTACCTTTCTATCACCACTGTCTTAATGCCTGTAGGCCTTTATCTTATGCCATGTTGTAAAGTCTCCTAACTGACCTAATCTTCTAATTGAGCCCCCAGACCTAGGCTCTCCTTCACCCTCTAGTTGGTCTACATCGAAGTGAGGGTGACATTCTCAAACAAATAAAATGATGTTCCTCTCATAAAAACTCTCCATGACCTCCCTTTAACTCAGGACATGATCCAACTCTTCAGTGGCTGGGTTTTTCATGATCAGACCTCAACTTCTGTCTCTTCACTTTCTCATCTATTTCCCTTTCCCCTACCTGCAGTTCAGTAAACAAACCATGCTCTTTCCCAGCTCAATGCTTTTGAGTATATTATTCCATCAGTCAAAGACTTTCCCCTAGAAATTCTAGTTGGCCTAGACCCAGTTCAAATGTTACCATTTTTATGATGCTTGAATCAACCTTTCTAGGCAAAGCTAGTTACTAGAACCACAGACACCTAGTATATACCACTTTTCTGAAAGTTTGTGCACACCATCAAGACCAGCCTATATATTATATTATTTAGAGACTCTAAACCCCTACCCTAAAGCATTAGCATAAATTTAATTACATATTGTAATTCATATATGCACCATCTCCTGAGAATACCTGCAATCCCACTTTCATTCACTGAAACTTGGTTACACTATCTAAATCCTGCTTGTACAGTGTTTGGATTCTCATTAGCTGGAGAATCACATCCTGTTTAGGTTTGCTTTTCACAGAATATATAGCAGGTGTTTGGTAAAGTGCAAATTGCATCATGAAAATATGAGAGCCCAAATTCCAAATATAATGGAATCATAACTCCTGCAAAACTGCATTTCTTAAATCAAGGTATATTAATGATATTAGATTAATTAGAAATAGATACATTCTGGGTGGCAGTGCAGTGGAGGGCTCTGATCAGAGTTTCTTACCGTGTGGCATATTGTTCTATTCTTGAATGGGTGTCATCATGAAACAGTTGAGGAGATTGTGAGGGGCTTTAAAAGAAAAAAACAAAGCAATAATTTTATGCCCAAATATTGATAGATGTTACGATTAGAAATGTTAGGTTACTTAAGTAATGAATTTGCCATGCAAACAAACCACTAGGATTGTTACCCAGAACACAGAAGTATTATTTTAGACCAAGAGTTTAGTAAGACCCCCATGCTAGTACCACTGATCAGAACACCTCTCCTGCACGTGGGCTATGAATACTCACTCATAGTGTTCTGGCCACATACTGATGAGTGTGATAGGACTGCAAGAGGGGAGAGGGAGACAAAAGTCACAGAACAAACACTTTAGAGCAATTTAAGACAAAAGCAGTGGGGGTGTGGGGAGATTCTCAATTATTTTCCGCTCATATATGTGGTTGCCCTGAGAGCCACCATGGGGAAATCAAAAGTAACAGAAGTCACAGTGTATTCTAGAGAAGTTGCTGTGTATTCAAGAGTCTGCAGGGGCCTTTTCACAGATATTACAGGATATTTCTTCGAGGATAGCAAACACATCTTTAAACAGTCATACTGGGGAAAAAACCAGAATGCTCAAAAATAACTCAAAATTATAGAATAATGTAAAGATAACATTCTATAATATACCAAGGGGGGATGCAATCATATTTTTGTTTTTCCTAGAGAAGAAACTTGGTTAGAAAGATGAAGTTAAAAATGAAACACTACATTATATGTTGATGGCAGAGGTGCAATAAAATTAGATTTTTCTGTTCTTCATCTAATTTTAAATGTAAACATTCAAACACAGATGCACCCAAAATACCTCAACCTCACAGACCCATTGAACAAACATGCAACCTAGATAACACCCCTAGATCCCACCAAAAATGTCACATCATAAATAACACGGAAGGCAACTTCCTGAGATCACGATACATTTTCTTCAAAAAAATGCTTTTTAGAAGTTTAAACTATGAATTGATACAAGAAAACTTGTTCTGCTTGACTCAGGGGCTTGTGTCTGGAGCCAGATCATTCAGTGTCACTCTTAAAGCTGGGGATGTTGCATACTGCCTAAGAATTCCCAAGTCTCCATGAAATACTTTTGAAAACAACTGATCCTAATTAAAAGCTAGTTCCAACCCTAGCTTTTTGAGGAGGAAGGAGAGTAAATGAATGCAGAACATTTAAAGTACAAAGAAAATTAGCTATTTAATTAAATAAAGTCTGCAAAAGCTAACAGTGTTTGAAACAAAATTATTCCAAAACTCCTTGATTCTCCTATTTCTATTATACACACCTACTTAGAAAAAGAAAGTAGGTATCTATAATGCCTACTTTTCTCTTCATCTCCTGTAGTGAAGTGCAGGTTGATGCCTACACAGCAAAGACTTTTGAACATTATCTTATTGGGATGAAAAACTAAGACTCTTCAGATCTATTTTCAGAACCAGGCATTTATTTATTTATTTATTTATTTATTTTTCTTTTATTATTATTATACTTTAAGTTTTAGGGTACATGTGCACAACGTGCAGGTTTGTTACATATGTATACATGTGCCATGTTGGTGTGCTGCACCCATTAACTCGTCATTTAGCATTAGGTATATCTCCTAATGCTATCCCTCCCCACTCCCCCCACCCCACAACAGTCCCCGGTGTGTGATGTTCCCCTTCCTGTGTCCCTGTGTTCTCACTGCAGAACCAGGAATTTATCCACACTTTTTGTCACAATATCTATACTGTCAGTAAACTTAATTTACATATGTGTAAAATAGATACAATAACAATAAAACAACATAGTATTAGTCAATACTATTTCCACATCACTGCTCTTCATTAACCCTGAAATATGTTAAATGTCAGGTGAATGATATGCTATATACTTTCTAAAAACAGTAACTGCTTAAGAGATTATTTCCAAAATTCAAGTGTAGCAAAACATATGCCATGAACTTCAAATAGAAGAAGAGTGTATTTTTTTTTGTTTTAATCAACCTTGGAAAAGCTCTGTCAAATTGCTTGACTGGTTCTTGCTAACTTAACCCAGTTAGCACAAAAGGGATCCATGACCTAAAATGAGAATGGCAAGGGTAGAGAGCTGAACTGAAGGGTTTCTCAAGTTTTGTTATATATTTGAAAAATTTCTAAAAAAAGAAATAGAGATAAAAAAGTCAAACCTTGGGCTTCATTGACTTCAGAAAATTTTGATTTGTAGAAAAAAAGATTAAATGATAAGCTTTTTCATTTAATTCTGAAAGGAGAAAATAAGAAACTGCAAACCTATCATTAAAAAGGCTTGGAAATAAGACCAATGTGTGTGTTAGCCCAGGCTTCAGAATGCAGCCTATCCCTGCTCTCCAGCATGGGGGCTGAACAGGTGACTTTGTCAATCACACACTAATATTCCAGAAATCAGACTCTACTACAAATACTTAGATATTACATGAAATGTAACCCAGGCCAGGCTCGGTAGCTTGTGCCTGTAATCCTAGCAGTTTGGGAAGCTGAGGCAAGAGGATCACTTAGTATCATGTAAAATGTAACCCAGGCCAGGCTCGGTGGCTTATACCTATAATCTCAGCACTTTGGGAGGCTGAGGCAGGAGGATCACTTGAGCCCAGGTATCTGAGGCCAGCCTTGGTAACATAACGAGACCCCATCTCCACAAAAAATAAACGCATTAGCTGTGCGTGGTGTCATGATGCCTATAGTTCCAGCTTCTCGGGAGGCTGAAAATTTCACCCAGAAGTTTAATTTACAAACTGATACAAGAAAACTTGTTCTGCTTGACTCACAGGCTTATGTCTGGAGCCAGATCATTCAGTGTCATTCTTAACGCTGGGGGGACACCCCCCTCAACTTCACATACTGCCTAGGAATTTCCAAAGAGGAACGCTTGAGCCTGGGAGGTCGAGGCTGCAATGAGACAGTGAGCTGTGATTGTGCCACTGCACTCCAGCCTGGGAAACAGAACTGGACCCCGTCTCAAAAAAATATATATACATATATAATATTATATTAATATATATACACACATATATACATATTTGTATATATAAAAAATATGTGTGTGTATATATATATATAAAATGGTTTTATATATAAAACCCAGACTTTGAAGAACTTAATGACCCTTTTAGTGCCTTAAATTGTCATTAGACTCTTCCTTGTTCTTTGTCTTCTGCCTTCTTCAATCCATTTGCTCCAGAGCAGGGTAAGTGGGATCCTTGCTGCTTTTACTCAAAGACCCTCAAAGGCTCCCCACTGCTCTCAGAATAAACTCCAAACACTTTGGCATGGCTTAGAAGGCCCTTCATTATATGGTTCCATCTTCTCTCTCCACTGCCATTTCTTGCCACTGTTGCTAGTTTTCCACCCCAGTTTCTGAAACTATCTTGCCTCCAAGCTTTTGAAAATGCTTCCTTGGACCAGAAACTCTCCCTCTCAACCTCCCACATCAAACACACAGCACTTAGCCCTATTAATCTTTCAGGTCTCAACTTGGCTGTCATACTTCCTTCTAGTCGGGTGTTAACTGCAACTGTAGTTAAACTTATATTGCATTTGTTTCTTGCTATAGCAAAGGCTCTTAAAAAAATCTTTAAACTCATTTACTCTCCTTTAACCAATACCAGGGAAAGGTGTCTATTTTACTTCTTTTAATCTTTAGGGAAACCAACCTATCTCTTTAGCCAATAATAATTCTCACAACTCTTGAATTACTTTTGCTACTATTTTAGCTTGTTCCTCAGATTCATTTTCAACGGAGTATTCTTTAATCAAACTCTACTCATTTATTGATTTATTTTCTGAAAAATTTTGCATAGTTATAAAATTCATCGAATAAACCTTAGCATGGATTTGTTTACTCCCTTTTAGTAATAACTCATTTTCCCCATAAATCCCCTCCTCCATGCATGCATGTGTAATTACTGGGCAGAGGATAAAATGTTACATTTTGCAAGGATGAAAAAGAAAGAAGCAAAAGAAAATTCTAATTAGCTTCATAAATAACTTCAACACATTTGCCACTTCGCTGGTTTTTCTCCAATGTTCTCCTCCCACAAATAGGAGAATAAACAAAATCAAACTTTTTTATTACCCACTCACATAAATTGTTACACCAGAAGATTAAGTGGCCCTGTACTAGAACGGGCTCAGCCGAAAAGTGAACTATATCAAATCCCGAGACCTTGGTCTAGGATTAAAAAAAGAAAACCTGCCCACTATATCTAGTAGTTCATAAATCTTTCCAAAAAGGATCTTGGAGCATCTGATGCAAGCTTACACTCCTTCCTTTTTTTCTCTTGTTTTCCTCTCACTAAAAATGCTCATAAATTCATTTTCAATTGAATGAATTGAGGCGAGGCATTTTCAGAATTACACCCCAAAATCACAGTACAAAATTATTTGGCATGCTTTTCTGTTAATTTTTACCTAATAGAGTCACTCAGAATAGGATGACTGACACCAATGATTATTTTGACATTGAAAGGGAAATTAAAAATGTTTTAAAGGAGTATAAAATATGCATCTATCTGCATGATTCCTGTAAAGGGTGTAGACATTTGTGATGCAAAACGCCAATGGTTTAGCAAAAGATTAAAAGGCACATCGCTTAGTTCAAACCTATCAAATTATCCCGTAAATTAAAGCACCAAGTAATAATTCCGTGCCTCAGAATTATCCATGTCAAAGGTTAATTGGATGGGATACAAAAAAAAAGTACAATTTTGTCTTTATCCTAAGGCATCAGCACAGTTAAACATATATTAGATACTAAGACAAATAAGAATCTATTATCACACAACCTTTTGAAGGAAAGGACAAAAGCATACCCACAAATCAAAAAGAGGACCAAAAGTCTACTGTTCCTGAATGTATTCGAATAGCTCTCTTTCAATTGAAATTGCTTTATTAAAACTGTTTCTAAATTGTACTATGCAAAAGAATGTTTAGAAAGACATAGATCTTAATTGTACACAGTTTGATATCAAGTGGAAAGAATGTATCTTAAGTGTACACAGTTTGATATCAAGCACAGTAATCATAAAGCTGAAATTTTTTCTTACATTCTGTACGTGTATGTGTTATACATGGACCTATCTAAATATGCATTTGCATTGTATTTCTTTCTGTATACACACACATGACATTACCTATAGAGGGAAAAAGGTATCTCCTATGCTTTGGCTGTGGTCTTTCTTCTATTTCTTAGCCATTCCACAAATAAAAGAGATAAACTGGTACATAAGTTTAGCAAAGTTTGAGGTCTACAGGGATTTTTAAAAATCTATTTTGGTCTGCAGATCAAATACTGTATTCTTCTATTTTGACATGTTTGAGACATTGACTATTACAATGCACTAAGATATTACTACTCCGATTTTCTCTCATGTACAAAATAAAATGAACTATGAATTTGAAGGTTAAAGTTTCATTTCACAAAAATTGCACTTGACATTTTTTATACTTCTTACTACAATTTTCTCTATTTTTTATAAAGTAGAAAACTTCACACTTTTGAGTTTCTCTTCTCTAGTCATCTGAGACGGTGTCTTTCTCTGACTAGAACTTCATTATGCTATACAACTAGGCACTCTGTTGATGATTAGTAATAAAAGTTCATTTTCCCCAAGATTCAACCACAAGAAAATTGCCTTAGCAGGAATATTTATGCTGACATATTAAAAAGCAATTCAAAGATTTAAAATCTATTATTTTGATCTTAACACATAATTGTTTAGTACCTTAAAATTACTTCTTTGCATTTTTTCTGGGTCATTGAAAAACATTTTTTTTCTTTTCACTTCAGGCCATAAATTCTTATTCCCTTTGCTTTATAATCACATAGTAATTTCACCATCTTGAAACTTTCATCTATGCTAACCAACTCAAATTATACACTTTGAATAAATTTTTTCTATTTTATGTAATATATAAAGCTATCTCAGTTTGCTGTTTTCATTTATTAGAAACATAATGTGATATTTTAGAATTTTAGCATAAACACTTGAATCAACAGATTAAGTATTATTAATAAATTTATATTAAAGAGATGCAAAAAGAGTATAAAACATACTCCGAGAAACAGTAAAACACCCTGCATAAGGGGAAAAAAGGAAAATAAATAAATAAATAAAAGAATGAAAGACTATATAATGCCACAATTTAAGTATTTTTAAAAAGAAAAGAGATGACTAACAAAAGACATGACCAGTGTGTATTAAGGTTGACATATTAATACATATTTTTAAAGTTTAAAGACACGTGCAAGGTTAAAATTGAAATCTTTTCTATTTTATGTAATTATAAAGCTATCTCAGTTTGCTGTCTTCATTTTCAATAAAAAATAGATTAGAATCATAATGTGATACTTTAGAATTTTAGCATAAATATCTGAATCAACAGATTAAGTATTATTAATAAATTTATATTAAAGAGATGCAAAAAGAGTATAAAACATACTCCGAGAAATAGTAAAACACCCCCCATAAGGGGAAAAAAAGGAAAATAAATAAATAATGAAAGACTATATAATGCCACACTTTAAGTGCTTTTAAAAAGAAAAGAGATGACCGACAAAAGAGATGACCAGTGTGTATTAAGGTTGCCATATTAATACATACTTTTAAAATTTAAGGACATGTGCAAGGTTAAAATTGAAATTTTGGCTGTGACATTGTCAAAAGTGAATAGTAAAAATTCATGTTGTGAAGACTGATTCCAAGTTTAATTTACCTCCTCTAAAATGCAGTTTGTATTAAACAATTTCTCGTGTGTTACTAACATAAAAAAGACAACATCAGATATAAATGTTCACACTAGATTTAATATTAAAATCAAACTTACGTCTCTAAGTTGTCACCTTCAAGAACTGTCTGGACAGGCAGGTAACCAAGTCGAGGGTGTTTGGCAAAGTACTTCTTTGACCTGAACTTGTTCTTAAGTACCTTTGTGAAGTCTCGTACGTCTTCCCCAGACGTTGTCTATAAGGTTGAAAACAATTACACTTCTCTCAGTAAAATGGAAGGCAATAACTATCTATAACAAAATCAGAGCAGATGTAAATTGATGCAATTAAATGTCAACAGTTTTGGTAGTTTTATGCATTTTTGAAATAAAGCACAGTCTCATGAAAACACTTGGCAATAAGAACTCATCACTAAATATATCCAGTGATAAGTTTATACTTTTTCATTCTCTGTTGAAAATAAACCATAACTAGTTCATTTCCCCAATATTTTAAAACTTGGGCCAAAAAGTAAAATTAGTTTTGAAATTTTTCCAAACTAATTTTTCCAAACTATTGGCTGGTTCTTATCACTAAAAAAAATTTCAATTTGCTATTAATTTAGTGATGACAGAGTATTGTGGCTATTATATGGTTTTAACCAAGCTGTGTTAATGGAAATTAGTCATAGAGCCGATGCTGGCTACACACAAGCCAGCATATATTCCTGTGGGGAAAAAGACAAGACAATAAATAAGAGAGAAAGAGCAGGGCCACATTGGTGCTCTGTTTGGGAAGGAATACTGTCGATTTCTTTGTCCTTTCCCAACTATGCAGACATATAATTATTTCACCTGAACTACATTTTTAATAGTGGTATAAAATGTCACTGTTCCCTTAGGTATTTCTAAATGATTAGTTTGATAATCATTTAGGGTGATATGGACTAACACTACCCCAACCCCACCCACCCCATCATCCTATCCCATGAACTATTGTTCTCCAAGCCCCAGTTTTCTACTGTATATCACAATTCTAGTTTCTATTTACAATACAGATATCAACTGTGATCCTTCTGAAGATGCATTTAAAATATTTACATTACCTGCATAGAACTTAATGAAGCCCATGATCCTCTGGCTCCAACTTGGCTGCTCAACCTACCACTCATTATACCTCACTCCCTCCTCTTAGAGACAGAAAGAGAGAGAAAGAGAGAGGGAGGCGGAGGAGGAGGAGGAGGAGAAGGAGGAGGAGAAGGGGAGAAGGAGAGAGAAACTTTCTTGTAATCAGACACTGAGTGATAAGTATATTTGCTTACCCGCTGCCTGCTCCCTCTCCCTGCCCTTCAGCTTTTCCTTCACAACATGCATGCCCAGGACTCACAGAAACTTGTTTTGGAGACAGAAACTTTTTTTATTCTTTTGAGACAGAGTCTTGCTCTGTTGCCCAAGCTGGTATGCAATGGCACGATCTCAGCTCACTGCAACCTCTGCCTCCCAAGTTCAGGCGATTCTCATGCCTCAGCCTCCTGAGTAGCTGGGACTACAGGTGCGCACCACCACACCCGGCTAATTTATTGTATTTTTAGTAGATGGGGTTTCACCATGTTGACCAGGCTGGTCTCAAACTCCTGACCTCAAGTGATTCACCTGCCTCAGATTCCCAAAGTGCTGGGATTACAGAAGTGAGCCACTGCACCCAGCCAAAAATTAAAAAAAAAAACAAAAAAAACCAAACTATTTTTGAAAACAACTAAGTTCTGAGTCAACCCTTATATAGTTTTGCCACTTTCTATCCATTCCCATTCTATCAAAACATGTCTGCTTCTAGTAAATAATTAAGGGAACTTTTGATTCTCTCGGCTTGCAAAGCAGAGATGAGACATGATTAAGCCGCAGCTACTTATCATTTAAAATTCATCAGTTTTTAAATTGACAAAACAAACAACCTGCAACAAGGTGCCAGCCCCATGCTATCACCAGGCCTTGCCATCAGATTCACAATGACCCACCTTTTCCCGAATAACTGAATATTGACTACATAATGATCTGCAGTTATATGGATATAGGTCTTCCCAAATGCAAAGCAAAAGTGCAGAAGAAAAAGGTATTCATGAAAAGAAAAAGAATTCAAGGAAACCCTGTGGAGGAAAAAGGGTTGTTACAAGATCTGACGGTTTGAGAGTATTCAGCTCTTACCAGGCAAAAAAGGAAAAAAAAAAAAAAAAAAACAGATTGTAGTTGGGAGCAAATAAGGAAACTTTTAGAGAAGCAGTATCTGGGTCTCAGAATAAAGCCAAAAGGATATATCATCTACTATAAACGATTTTCACATCTTTTGCAATGGTTATCACAACTGCAGATAATTTAGAGATATGCTTACCCTAAATGTCTTGGTAAGGAAGGAAAAAAAGAAGTTTCCATAATAGAAATGCATAAAGAGGACCCGTGTGTAAGAATAAGCATTTATGACCCAATTTATTTCTTTGTCTGTTCTTAGTACACTGTTAATATAGAGAAATACTTAATGAGCAATGGACTCCAGCTTTTACTTGGGAGTAAACTCCATACCTAGCAATGTAAAAGTTTTCATCTCTTAGGCCAGTGGTTTTCAAGCCATATCCAGGTCTTCAATTCACAGCCCTGAGTGAAGTGAGTGGGTGGGAGAAAAGGCCAGGTGGGCAAGGCATCAGGCCCCTTACCCAGGGTGCCTCAGAAAGGGTATGGTACAGTTTACACTTCAGCGGTTTTCAGTGAATTCATAAAGTTAAAAAAAATCACCACTATCTAATTACAGGTCATTTTCATCACCCCAAAGAGAAACTCTGTACCCATGACCCTTCTCCTCCCACAACCCATGGCAAGCATTAATCTATTTTCTCTATGAATCTGCTTATTCTGGACATTTCATATAAACAAATTAATATAATACATTGTCTTTTATGACTTGCTTCTTTTACTTAGCATCAGTTCTTCTAGTTTATCTATATTTGAGTTCCAACATGAACTCTTGCTTGTGAAAAAAATGACAAATTATTCAAAAGTGCCAGTTCAATTCCACAGCATACATTCTTTAGCTAAATATTTTCAAGACATGAAAGACCAAAGCAAAACCAACCAATAAACAAAAACAACCCCTTTCTATCCCATGCACAAAATAACCAACAAACAACTACTTGCTGTCCCAAAAAGTTATAGTAGTTACTGAAATTAGAGTTTCTAATAATACTCATATGTACATGTTCTTAAAAATTAGTACACACTCACACAGAAATAGCTTATTTTTATTTCCTTGGGGAAAAGCTAGCACAAAGAGTTGTAATCTAAGAGCATTAACTCACCATTCCCATAAATTTTATGCAATATTAAAAGAAAACGTGAAAAGTAATTCATCCCAAGGAATTAGGGATTATATTCAGGTTATCAGAATGTAATTCTTCAGCTGGGATAGAGCCAATAAAGTGAATTTAACCCATTTTTGCACCAAAAATGTTAAAACATTTATATATACTTGGTCCGATTTGATTTTTATTATATAACGGTAGTACCTAATATTTCTCTATTTTAAAATGCTAAAATAATGGTTTGGTTTAGAAAAAAAGAAAAAGAAAGAAAGAAAGAGAGAGAGAGAAAGAAAGAAAGAAGGAAGGAAGGAAGGAAAGAAGAGAGGAAGGAAGGAAGGAAGGAAGGAAGGAAGGAAAGAAGGAAAGAAAGAAAGAAAGAAAGAAAGAAAGAAAGAAAGAAAGAAAGAAAGAAAGAAAGAAAGAAAGAAAGAACGAAGGAAAGGAAGGAAGGAAGAAAAAAGAGAACCACCCACTTACCATAATAAATATAATCAAACTCAACTCTATCTTTACACTAGGTATAATACATTTTTCTTTTTTTTTAAGCAAATAACTTTTGATATTATGACAGAAAGATAAAATTGAAAGGAACAATCATTACTACACAAATTACCCAACATTTTAAATGCATTTCTTGGAAGATTCAGTTTCTGTTTATTTCTGTAAGAAAAGGAGAACAGATTTTGCAGATCCCATTAGATCAAACACAAGGGTAACATGTTAGCATAGGATCTTGCATCTTACCTTCAATCTCATTTAACCATCATGGCCTCTGAGGAGGTTCTCATCAGGTTTTTGAAGCCTAAGTAAACTCACACTAAGCCTTTGATGGACTCCAACCAAGTTCAGTTCTGAAAAAAATGTTCTTGAAAACCTGAGTCTTTTTACAAGACTATGTCACTGCTTCTAGAAAAATGGAACTGTTTTAAGTTTTGAAAGAGAAAGAATCCATAGCCATTGACTAAAATATCTAATATTACATCCTAAATTTGTCCTTCATTTTAAATAATGTACTGATTAGATGCCATGTGGTTGGTTTTCTAAAAAATTACATTAAAATGTCATTTTATAAATACGCTGGAGGCAGTGGCTCACACCTGTAATGCCAGCACTTTGGGAGGCCAACAAGGGCAGATTGCTTCAACTCAGGAGTTCCAGACCAGCCTGGGCAACACAGCAAAACTCCGTCTCCATAAAAAAAAAAATTAAAAAAAGAAAAAAGAAAAAAGCTAGGCATGATAGCACATGCCTGCAGTCCCAGCTACTTAAAAAAGATTTAAATGGTGTATATAACACATGTTTGGTATAAGCACAACTAGAAAGAAAAATAAAATATACATGAAGGAATAAAAATAAAATAAAAATTGCCAGCTATTTGACCATCCAGAGATAGCCATTTGTAAAATTTTGGTGACTAGACTGATTTATTTTTATAATTCTTTTTATTTTAAAGTAAAACAAAATATATACACAAAAAGTGTATGGCTTAATGAAATATTATCAGTCGGAAAACAGAACACTGCTGCACATTCGAGAAGCCCCTTCCAGGCACAACTCTCTTCCCCTCTCCATTATTACCATCAACTTCATTTTTTGAAGTAGTACATAACTTGAATTATGTTTTAAAAATAGTTTTATCACTCCAATGTCTATCCTTAATTGGTTTTGCTCATTAAAAAAAAATCTGATATATTTTAAATCACTTTTAACTTACAGGTCCCTCCTCCACACCTGCCATTTCCCTACAGTTTGTCTGTTGGCAAACTGAGATAATTTGACCTGCAGAGTTTTCCAGAGTCTGGATTTTACAGAATGTCTATTTTTGGTACAGTTCAGCACTTTCATCTGTCCTCTTGATAACCTCCTACAAATCTGCAACTTGATCCAGATAATGCATCAGACTTTTGTCAAGACAATTAGTGGTATTTGGCAGTGTTATAGGAGGCACATAATAGCTGTCATCTCTCTTATGTGATCTTAGCAGCTGTTCATGCGAAGTGTCCGTATCCATTCATTGGGAATTGCAAAATGGTGTCATTCTATCATTCATTTTTCATTTATTACTTGGAATACTTTGTGATGGTTAATATTGAGTGTCAACTTGATTGGATTGAGGGATGCAAAGTACTGTTCCTGGGTGTGTCTGTGAGGGTATTGCCAAAGGAGATTAATATTTGAGTCAGTGGACTGGGAGAGGCAGATACACCCTCAAACCGGGTGGGTACCATCAAATCAGTGGGCACCATCTGATCACCTGCCAGTACGGCTAGAATAAAGCAGGCAGGAGAAGATGGAAGAGCAGACTTGCTGAGTCTTCTGGCTTTCATCTTTTTCCGTGCTGGAAGCTTTCTGCCCTCGAACATAAACTCCAAGTTCTTCAACTTTTGGACTGTTAGACCAGTGGTTTGCCAGGGGCTCTTGGGCCTTTGGCCACAGACTGAAGGCTGCACTGTCGGCTTCCCTACTTTTGAGGTTTGGGTACTCGAACTGGCTTCCTTGCTCTTCAGCTTGCAGACAGCCTACTGTGGGACTTCACCTTGTGATCATGTGAGTCAATACTCCTTAATAAACTCCCTTTCATATATACATCTATCCTATTAGTTCTGACCCTCTAGAGAACCCTGCCTAATGCATACTTTTATAAAGAAACATCACCACGTCTAACATTTAGGTACTCTGTGGTACAGTTCATTTAGAAAAGTCAGGATAAATGTTTGACTGTGTTGACTAATTTTCAACAGCATGAAATGGTTTCCCATCATTTTCCAAAGATGATCAATGCTTTTGTTCATTTTAAATATCATGAGGAACTCAAAGATTTTAATGTATTTGATGGGGTTCAATCTATTGCAATGCTCATTACTGAAGGTCAAGTTCAGTTGGCAACTTTTAATGTGACTCTAACAGTCTTCAACAGCTTCCTTATTAGCTACTATTACAAGATGTTCCAAGCACACCTTTTAGGCCTTTTCAGTGTTAACAGGCTTTTTCTTTGCACGGAGCTGGGAAATATGCATTTGAAGGTAAAATTTCTCTTGAAGTTACATTGATGATTCCAATTCAAATTTCTGATTTAACTTAACTTGCTTTCTAATACACCTCTATCTCCTTTTTTCAAAACCAAAAATCTGGTTCTCAAGGACACAAAAGATGATAGACCTAGACAATCCCATAATTATTCATTTGCTTTTTATCATATTACATACATAATAGTCTTAGAACACTAATACCCATACTACCACCCATATGATTAGTGGAAACATTAAAATATAGATTTACTTTTCTATTTTCCTCCCATTCATAAGGTAGTTACACTGGCATGCTTTATTTGTAGTGATGTAATTTTGTTCCTTATCTCTTTTTCTTAAAATTGCTTTATATGAGATTTGGTCTTGATACTTTTGTTGCTCATTTTTTTTGGTTGTATAATTAATTTTCCTAAATTTTTATAATGAAATGAGGTTGAGGAAAGCTTTTCTAACTTCACAGAGATTCTTCTTCTTTTGCTTTTGTGTGGTATTTACAATTACAGTACGTGTCTCAATCTATTCAGTCTGCTATAACAGAATACTATAGACTGAGTGGCTTAAATAAAACAGCAGAGATTTATCTCTCACAGTTCTGGAGACTAGCAAGTCCAAGATCAAAGGATTGGCAGATTTGTTGTCCAGTGAGTCTGCTTCCCGGGTCATACACAGCCGTCTTCTCACTGTGTCCTCCCAAGGTGGAAGGGAAGAGACAGCTCTCTGGGATCACTTTTATGAATGCACTAATTTCATTCATGACAGCTCCATCCTCATGACCTAATCACTTCCAGGTCCCAGTCTCCTAACACTATCACACTAGGGATTAGATTTCAACCCATGAATTTTTGGGGGACATAAACATTCCATTCATAGCAGTACTTGAGTTTGGGACTTCCTAGTCCTGTTCCCCCATACCCTTTACCAGCACACAGGCACATTTTCGACTAGGCCTTCTCCTTTCATTTCTGTTGCCTTGAGATGCTCCATATTGATTCTATTCCCAGAAGTTTTGCTCAGCGTGAGACCTTCTTTCTAGAAGGAAGCCCTGATGGGTCCAGTCTGAGAGCTCACTGCAAGCAAGAGCATTCTAGAAATGTCACACCTTTTTATCCTAGTCTCTGTGCATGGGAAAACCCTTCCAGGTTCAGCTCTGCTCTCAAGCCAGCTTTCCATTAAATATCTGTTGCCTATTTTGGGGGCTATCCGGTTATTAGGCACCCTCACTTCCTTCTCTTTCCTCTCATACAGGCAGTGATGTCTTGTACATTTTGTGGCTGGTGGTGGCTTATCACCACCTGGATTTATTTTGGATCTCTCTTGTCATCTAGTTTGGTTGCAAATTTGTACATTTTAGTTTTGCTGTCTAGTTATTCTCTTTACAAATGTCTCTTTATAAATGTAACTACTTTACAAATGGAAGGAAAATGGCAAAGGCAAAAGACATGGAAAAACTCTGGGCCAGGCGGGGTGGCCCATGCCTGTAATCCCAGCACTTTGGGGAGGCCGAGGCAGGCAGATCACGAGGTCAGGAGATTGAGACCATCCTGGTTAACATAGTGAAACCCTGTCTCTACTAAAAATGCAAAAATTAGCTGGGCGTGGTGGCGCACACCTGTAATCCCAGCTACTCAGGAGGCTAAGGCAGGAGAATCACTTGAACCCGGGAGGCGGAGGTTGCAGTGAGCCAAGATTGCGCCATTGCTTCCAACTTGGGCAACAAGAGCGAAACTCTATCTCAAAAAACAACAACAACAACAACAACAAAACTCTGATGCTATGCTACCACCATCTTCCCCAGATGCCTCTGGACTGATTTTCAACAAGTACATACAAATTCACACGTACAAATTAGGGCTGTCCTTGAAATTGTCATTTTTGGAAAGCTAATGATGGTGACTCACTGTGAAAAACATTTTAGAACTGAACCTACACAGATAAGTGGGCATGTGAATTCTGAAAATGTACTTTACTCCACTGTACTGCTATTAAGTAGCCATAAGACAATGGAAACTTACCTGTATAATAAGAATTAATCAATGTTTTTACTTGTTCCCCACCAACTAATATAAATGAACAAATACGGAAAGTATCACTGAATTATAAAATGTACCTGTGATATATCTATCTGTAGCAAAACCCTAAAGACAATCACTTATAAGGCGAAATCAAATAATTTTTTACTTTTGAGATTGTATTTCACCAACCAAAATAGTTAGGAAATTTTAAATTTTCTTCTATTTTATCCTCGACAGAGAGCAAATATAGATACTTCACATGGAACATAATTTAGAGTTACTCTATCTTTTGCTTGAGTTTGTATATCTCTATATGAATGCATGTGTATCCTTCTATATGTCCCTGTTCATATTGCAAACTGTATAATCTTACTTTATGCTGAAATCTATGCACTACTGAACTTCAAAAGCATTAATATATGGCTGAAAGTTCCCTTTTCACTAATACGTATCACAAGAAACAGCAAGGATAAGTTATAGAACAATTTAGAATGTAGAAAAGCTAACCCCCATCCAGTATTTATAATCAAGTGATCCTTGAATAAATGACTTTACTAGGTCAGCTCAAAGGACTCTTACTATTCTCCCCAAAGACCCACAAAGCAGCACACAAAAGGAATCTACTCGCAATGCTACCAAATAACCTAAATCCTGTAACACATAACTTCTAATTACCAAACAATTTAAACAAAACAAGATAAAGAACCACAAACAAAACAAAACAAAAAATATTTGTTTTAATTCTCCCAACAACTTTTTTTTGGGTGGTCACTTCTTAACTTGAGATATCAGTATTAACTAATTCCTTAATGCTCCAAACAGTGGATTTAAACTGTTAATTACAAATATGAAAAAGTTACATACAGAAGAAAACAAGGGCTTACAAAGAGGCAAATCAAGGTTATATAAAAAGAAAACAGTCACTTGGCACGCAAACAGAATAATTAAACATTATCATTTGGATCATACACAAGCGCTAAAATCATTGTTGAACAGCACCCTCATTAGCAAGAGTTACTTCTTAAATATAGAAATCAGTAGTCCCAACTGGTATATGCATACTGCTAAGCGGTACATTTCATTATCACAAGTCTTATTTTAAAGACATTCTTAACAGGTTTTTTTTTTTTTTTAACTATAAAACAACCTCTCAGTTTTTATTTAAGTTTCAATGATTTCAACAAGTTGAAATTCAGACACATTTGAATGCCATGGATAGGATGCAATCAGTAAGAAAAGCTCAGAGACTTTCAAGTCCTAATGAAAAAATATGAAGCTAAAAAAATTAGCATTAGCAGAATCACCAAGGAGTCAAGAATCAGTAGGATGATAAGTCATCCAAAGGAAAATGGATTTTGCCCAAACCTCACCTTAAAAGCTAATGACAAATCTACATGCACTGAACCTACTGGGAAAACGATGTAAGGTGAGCAAGAGCTGAAACACCACTTCAGGATGCTGCGGTCAGAGAAACAGCCATGATGCTGCGTTTTCAGTATATTGGCAAACACCCCACGTCACATCTGAAGAGACAAGACTGCCAAAAAACAAACTACCCTTACTCAAGGTAGAGCTTTCCAAAGAATGAATCAGCATTTTTAAAATATTTGATTTTTATAGTCTTACGAAGTACATTGATGCTGGCAGGGGTGGAAAGGATTGGTCAAAACAACTGCTTCTAGATTTTTTTCTTTGTTCTTTTTGGGTTTTGTGTGTGTGTGTGGGTTTTATTTTTGCCAATAGCATATAGTTCATAAAAAAAGACACAATTTATCTTTTAAAAAAGAAATTCGCTATTTTTACTAGAAAATTGTAATTCTCACTGAAAATATGATTCTTCTCATGGAAAACATGTAATTTTGGTTTATTTCTCTATATATTAATATCAACAAGAATACATTTGAACCTGTTGCTTTAAAAACAACTGTATTTGCTTAAAACCTGCAATATAAATCTGTTTTGAGTGGTATTAATTTAATAAGCTGTTTCTCATCGAAGTATTTTTTTCCTGTCGTCGCCTCTTCTCACTAAACTCATCAAAGCTACCAGTACAAACTAGTCCTATGTAAAGCTCAGCAACTAAACTATGACATTGACAATGAATCTACCCTTGCAATTGAAATGCTGGAAGTAGCTGATGCTGTTGACCTTTCAAGCTACAAAATTTTGCAAATATCCTGTCTCTTCTCCCCGAGCTAACATTTCTCTCAAACTACCTTTCTACCCTGGCTAACCTTTCCTTGCTTATTTCCTCCTTCTTTCCTTTTACTATTTCCTCCATTACCTTGCTCAATTTCACATTTTCTCTCCATGGATGTGGTTACTGTACCTCACTATATGCATACAGCCTATCTATCTACCTTTCTTTCTCCATTACAGTGGATTCTGTGTTCTTTTACACATTACTTTACATCTTGTTCATAATTAGTATTTCAACCTATCTCCTTGAATCAATCCCGAAGCTCCCATGATAATGCCATTTCCTATATCATCGTTTTCATTCATGGCTGTATAATCTCTCATAAAAACCAAGAGAAAAGGATGTTTACACTTGGCAAGGGTTCAGGACACACTACCTCCAAATATGGCACATTGGCAGTTGAGAAAACAGCAGATGTAGCAAGATCTCTCTGACCTTCTCCCACCCTTCTTCTCTAAAGGGTCATAAGACCCTTATTTGAGAGGTGCCCTCCTTATTCTTGGAGGGAAGAAACATCCTTATCACTGAAAACAGGACACAGAGAAGAATCTGAACAAACAGGCCTTGCTAAGTTCCCCTAGTTCATTAGCATTAGGTCGTATCTTCTTATTCAATCACACTTCTACACAACTGTCCACTCTTCATCAAACCTAAGCATAAAAATACACAGGCTTCCATGTTTCTTCGGGTCTTCTCTTCCTGATGAAGGCTTCCATGTAATGTAAAATTTATATTAAATCAATTTGTATGCTTTTCTCTTGTTAATCTGTCTTTTGTTACAGGAGCCTCAACTATGAAACTAAGATGGGAAGATGATTTTTTTTCCTCTCCTACACACCCTTTTCCCCTTAGCTTCATCTACTAAAGCCAACGTGCCCTTCCCCTCTCCTTTGATGGCACAATGCCAGACAGGGCTATCATCTGTCACTTCATTTCTAGAGACGCAGTGATGACCTTCTAAAAGCCATCTCATTTCTAGAACTTTCTATGTCCCACTTCAGTCACACATTGGGGTATGGCCATACCCCAGGCCTCATCATAACTTAAAGCCACTTTTAGTCCAAAATCTCTAACTTGAAAAAATCTTTCACTGACTGGAATCTTCTGACTCTTCTTCTCACTTCTTATATTATAAATAAACCTCTTCTTTCCCCATCATCTTGATGTCTAGCCCTTTATCCCACCTTGGGATTTCTTCAGCATGAGGATACCTCAAATCAACCACAGTATCATTAACACCTTTGAATTTTTCACTCTCTTGGCCTTCAAATATACTTTTCACCTTTTAATTCCAAAGCTGCTGAGCAATGATGGAGTCACAAACTACATATCCTTGCCAATTAACCTCAGCTGCACTCTAGTGACAAGGTAGCAATCAGTTTACTCATCTCTGTGTGACTCAAGATTGACCCTAGTAGCTATTCTAAACATTTTCCATTCTCCTTAGTATTTAACCCTATCCAGTTCTCTCTCACTGTCAGCAATTGTATGAACTTTTATAAATCATGTGAAATTTAAAGAAGAACTCTCCAATTTAAAGAACTATCTTTGCTTCAGTCACTATGAAAAACAATCTAAAGGTTCTTTAAAAAATTAAAAATAGAACTATCATATCATTCGGTAATCCCACTTCTGGGTACATATCCAAAGAAAATAAAATCTTTATCTCCAAAAGATATTTATACTCCTATGTGCACTGTAGCATTATTCACAATAGCCAAGATATGGAATCAACCTAAGTATCCTACAACAGAAAAACAGATAAAGAAAATACAGTGAAATATATCCAGTCATAAAAAAAGAAGGGAATCCTGTCATTTGCAATAACTTAGATGAGCCTGGAGGACATTATACTAAATGAAATAACCCAGATACAGAAAGACAAATACTGCATGATCTCACTTATATGCGGGATCTTTAAAAAAAAAAGTCAAGCTCATAGTAGCACAGAGTAAAATGGTAGTTACCAGGGGCTGGGGGATGGAGGAAAAGAGAAGAGACTGGTCAAAGGGTATAAACTTTCAGTTATATGATGAATAAATTCTGGAGACCTAATGTACAGCTTGTGGCTACAGACAATACACTTGAAATTCACTAACAGAATAGATCTCATCTCAAAAAACAAAACCACACACTATCTTTTATATGCTCTAACAACATATGAAAATGTTTCTAATTTGAATTAAATTTTGGTTACTTACAACAAAGATGATCTTAAAGAAGATCTGAGTAGGGTAATTTTCACGATGAAATTAAATAATCATAAATAAAAAAGAAATTTAAATCTGAACACCTTAGATATAACTATTTATTAAAAAAATGATAATCCCTGAATTCAAAGGTTTAGTGCATGGATAATACGAAAAAAAAATTGACTACTGTCTTGATTCATAAGCTTAATCATTCTAAAAAATATTACAGTCTTGTTGAATTTCTCCACATAGAGGTATTTTCTCTCCTTCATGAAATTTTCTCTGTATTTCCAACTCCTAGCAAAATGCCTGGTATGTAAAAGGGTATTCAACAAACATAATATTCCAGCAAGGATATACATAAACCCCTATTTTCCAATGTGCTAACTGCGTGTGTGTGTGTGTGTGTGTGTGTGTGTGTGTATTTCCCTAATGGAGTTAAGTCACTGAATCCATGCCATTAACTTTCCACAAACCACTTACCTTCTCTAAGACTTAGTTTTTTCTTCAAAATAAAGATAAGTTAGACGATCTCTTAGAGCTTTAATTCCAGCTTTAATATTCTATAACTAGTATTTATAAAGTCAGATATGAGCTCATTTGGCTTTTATGATGCAAATTTAACTAACACAGGGAGAAAAGTATAAAAGTCATCCCAGTCCTCAAGGAGGTAAAAAGATAATTGAGAAGACAAAAACACCGCACAGTTAGAAAATGATACAAGGGAACATAGAATCAAATGCTAATTGGTAAAGTAGAGGCTATTGGCAGAGGTCCCTGAACTAAGTGCTTTGATGAGGGTAAAACTGGAGGAGCTGGGAGAGATTTCACACACAAAGTGGGAGTTGAGCTGTTTTTGTGAGAAGGTGGGATTTGGACATATGGAGACAGAATGATGACAGGCATTAAATATCATCTGTGTCATGCTGTCTCTTGAAGATCAACTCTTATTAAGCCTAATGAAAGAATTCTTAAATGTACAAATTTGGATTATAGAATAGTAGAAGGAAATAAGACAAAAAATCATTTCCTAGAGAAATAAAAATTCTGCTACATTTCTTCAGATAATTTATATATTTATATAAATTATCAATATCATAAAATGCTTTCATGAGTCATGATAGTTCATTCATATACCATTAGTCTTCTTACAGCTAAAAGAAAACATTACCATAAATCATAAGCAGATATATTGGCAACATATTTAGCGTGCTTTGTGGATTTAAAATAAGGTTTCTAAATTGTGGAAAGCTCTTAAAAATAGAAACATTCAGAGTCAGCTGTAAAGGACATTGAAAAGGAAAGAGATGAAGTCAGTAAGGTGACTGGAGCATCTTCTTAACTAAAAAGGGAGATGCAGTCTGAGGAATGCAAACATCAAGGTCCATATGGGAAGGTCTAATCCATTTAACACTCAAGTGGTGCTTATTATCACTGTACCAAACAAATTCACACTTGAGTTCATTTTCTAAGGCAGACATGAAATGACTTTAGGAAATGTTGAGTAAAAGATGGATGAACCATAAATAAAACTTAAAAGAGTAGAGCAAATGTAAAGAATGTGGGTGAAAAGAAAGAAATTTCAGAAAGCAGTTAAATCAGGTCATTAATTGCTATTAAATGCAAGTACCTTTTTAAAGATTCAATTTACATATATTTCTAGTTATTTTACAAAAAGTTGTAGGGTCAAATGCAGAAAGTGACCTGTCATACAGATGATTTATAAGTAGGCTGTTGATAAGATCACTACAAAGGCTCAGAAATGGGAAAAGGATGTCTTAAAAAATGAAGCTATCCTTGTATAATGCAGGATAAGCTGCAATCTTGGAAATGATAAACAGTGACTTTTGAAAGACTATGCAACAAGAACAGTTTTGGGTAACTTACAGATTTCATTTAAAATTGGTAGTTGGAAAGTGGAATTCATACGTGTATCAGTGATTCTTAAGTATGCACCCACTGGATGACAACTGTTGAAGATATGTGGGTTTCAAATTGTTTAGGTATTTTGTAAAGCCATTAAGAATTATTATATGTTTAAGACCAAGAAAAATAGAATTTTATATATCTTTACTGCGACAACATATATTTACTTTATGATATTTTGATATTAGCATTTTATAATCAGCTTTCTAATTTTCTATAATAGCTATTCATGTAAATATTACTATGATATTTTTCCCCAATCCAAATTACTTACAATGGTCCCCAGGGTTCTATACCATCTGATCGTTTCCTTTCTTTTTAATTCCATCTCCTACTACTGCCTCTCTTTTGTCAAATTTGTCCCGGTTTCTTTCTGTTCCCTGGTTACACCCACCTCTTTCCCAACCTCAGGGTGGGCTTCAAAGATATTGGACCTATGCAGTTGTACAGGGCCCTACAATCAGAAGGGCCTTGAACTTGATTTACTCCTCTGATGTTGCCACCTTGGAAGTCTTAATAATTGTTAAACAAGGCCCCCCCCCCCCCCACCCCCAACAGCTTCATTTTGCACTGGGCACTTCCAGTTGTGTAACCAGTGCTCCTTTCCATGCGTCCCTTGGGGAACAGGCTCCACTTTCTGCAGCCCAATCACACTAACCTTTTTCCCATCTCAGATCACTGTATGTTTCGTTTCTTCTTTCTGAAACATGCTTCTACTAGTTCTTTACAGGGCTGAATCTTTCTCAAACTTTGGTCTCAACTCAAATGTCAGCTCAGACTAACCTTACTGATTTCTTTATCTAAAGTGTCTCTTCTAATCATTCTATCTCATTACCCATTCATTTCCTTAAAGGCACTTACTGCAATGTATAATAACCCCATTTATTTGTTTCCTTGTTCATTCTCACACATTCTTCCTCCTAAAGGGAGAGTAGCAGGAAGTCCACAATCTTATCTTTCTGGGTAGACTCTGATACACTATCAGAGCTGAAATTACTGACAAGGATTCTCTCCTTGACCAAATTTTTGTTGGCCTCCTGTAAGCTCTGTTGTCTACTGAAGCCTTGGCCTATAAAAGCTGCAAATTTTCAGCACAAATCATTTTGTCCATCCCCTTCCACCCACTTCTCCATTAAAAGACTTAAACAAACATGAACATAATTTATAACAGTTCAAGACCACATCCCTAGGATGACCCTTAAAAAAGGGATTATTAAGGCATCTGCCCCCTTAAAGCGTCTGCCTGAAAAACAAACTCCAGGCTGCCAAAAGAATTTACTGTTCACTCTAGTCAACACCGGAAGACAGGTCCCTGCTCACTCTTTCTTAGGGCATTTACTGAAAAGGGCTTACAATGGGGAATCCTTCCTCTGTCCCTTTGAGATGTGGATGTGTCTCCAACAACTCAGGGGTGTCTTTCTCAAGGATCTGAAAGCCATTTCTTTGAAATGTAATCATCAGGAAGGATAGGACCCCTGTCTCCCAGTCTCTCTGGAATGGTAGAATCCAACTCTGACAATTGCCAGCTCACAGACACAGCTGGTCTGATGGAACTGATGCTGACCAATGCTTTGTCATTTTTCACTTCCTTGCCTATGCTCAAGTCCCTCTTTTGTTTCCTCAGTCTATTCCCTCCTGAAAACACCCAGTCACCTCTGCACAAACAGAAGTATATGTGCATAATCAGTATATTATTGATTAAAATCTGTCCTTACCACTTTAACTAGTGTCTGGTTTTGTTTATCTTTGACAAGAGGGCCTGACACTTGCAAAATGTTCAATATTAATTTGTTGAGTGAATAAATAAGTTAATAATAGTAATAAATAATGTCTCACAAATTCTCTTGGGGAGATTTCTTTTTCCTGGTTAAAGCTATTATGTGATATGGGCACTTCCTCCATTATAATTCAGCAATATTTTCTAGAGATTTCCTCTCCATACACAGGGCACTTATTTATTTGAGATAAGATACCTATGAGTGTGAGATTTATATGTGTATATTTTATAAGTATTGCAGCCTTTCTGTCAATTTATGATCCAAAAAAGTAACTCAATTCCCGAAGCCAAAGAAAATAGACAGCTTGATGAATACATTCGGGCATTATTTGGAAGGAAGTAAAAGAATAGCTATTAATAGAACATGAGGATAACTTCAGGAAAAAATAGCTGTAAATCAAAGGAACAAGAACTTATGTCCAATACTGGTGGGGCTATAGTAAAATTGAAACTTTAACAAAGTGTGATAATAACGTAAATTGGGATAAACCTATTTTGAAAAAAACCTTGACATCAAGTATTTTGACCATAAAAAATACTCATATTCATTGACTCAAATAACCTACTTACAGTGCTTTATTCTATTGCAATGTAATTTACATAATATCTGGAATGAGCTACCTTCACAAAGATACTTGTAAGAGTGTTATTTATAACATCAGAAAATTGAAAATAAACTAAATGTCCAAATTTCAGGGACTGGTTAGGTAAACTGTAGTAAGTCACCCAATTAAAAATTTTGCGACTAAAAAAAATTATACTGTGTGACAAAACAGAATGTTGAGTGAAAAATATCAGGAACAAAGATACATAAATATAAATATAAATAGAATCTTAAAACCAGAGATATGGAAAAATTAGAAGGTAGTTTATTCAGGAGCTAGAGTTAGGAACTATATTTTTAATATCTCCATTTTCTGTATTTTTGCTAATATGAATATGGTATTTAACTATGAAAGCATAAATATGTCTAAAACATGATTTTTCATTACATAGTATCATTTTCAATGTAGGTCAGTATCAGCTCTTAAAAGAATTTGCTACCAAAAAAGTTTAAAATCAAAACACAGATGTTAAAAAAAGTTAATATTTTTTCTACACTAATTAATTCAACATAAATGAGTTTACTTAAAAGAAAACAAAAAAAATCTTCAAAGTGATATTTTTTCAAAAAAGATTAAGTCTAAATAAACAATAAAATTTTAGATACTAGTTAATTCAATGGCAGCGTATTAAAAACAAAACAGTAGGTTAGTACTCACAGGTATACAATATTCCACCATTGGGTAATGTAATTTGTGACCTTTTGCTGTTCGACCCGAAAAGAAACAACTCTGGCAGACGTCGTAGTTAAAATGCTTAAGGCTTCTATACCTAGAGAAAAGAAAAGAAAATTTATTGGCTTGCATTACTATTATTTAGTCTAAATTTGTGGTAAGAAATTTCATTCATCCAAATTACCAAAAAAATAAAATAAAATTTTGGAGTTCAAGTCTCTGAAACATGCTTCTATCTGTTTATACATGAGAGGGAGACAAATATACATGTCAGAAGATTTCTTTTAATGTTTGAATATGAATGGAAAATGATAAACAAGAAAAGAATTGTATCTATTAAGTTGAAACATCAAATTTTAAAATATCAATTATACCATCAATAAGAAATGAATTTTAAAATTCCCTCACAAAGATACAGTTTTTAACAATGAGCACTTTTATATTTGGTTTAAATTAGTCACTAGAAAAAAAAGAAATCAAGAAATACTGTGTAACAAAGGAAAAACTAAATAAAGCCTTGATCACAATGCATCCTTGAATGGAAATGGTGTTTTAAAATCTCGGGCATAAGAATGACACTGCATATTGACTTCTACTTGCAGAATCTTATTTACAAAAGCAAAACCTTAGATGATAAGTTTCTGTGGGTCTGAGTGGAAAACATCTTCTCCGAAATCTATTCTGTCAGCATTGCTGGTAGAACTAAGAACATAAATTATACCCACATCTACAGAAAAAAATTAAATGATAGAACCAACAGAATGAAAATGGAAGCAAAATTTAAAGGTTGTGTGGCTGTAAACTACTAAGTGCTGAGTAGCTCCTAAAATGACCTGAAAAATCACTTGCAAATCAATCTTAAGGAAATCATTCTGTATATACTACAGCCAGCTTACTTTTGCCAAGGAGGCTATTGGTTTGAAACAATCACATACACTAACAACATCTCTTGACCTATCAGCATGGCTTGACAGGTATGACTGACACCTTCTTTCTAAATGAAATTTTGTTTGCTGCTGAATACTCCCTTGGCAGATAGCCATTCTCTCTTTTTCACTGGTAACATACCCTTGTACTTACTGTTAGCACATTTTGGCAATGAGCCTTGAGAAAATTACTGTTTCTTAGCCTCTCTTGCTGATGTTGGTGGCCAGTGCAATACAAACCAAAGTTATTGGGTGGGGGTTCTAATTGGAATTTCAAGGGACTGACTCAGCTGGGAAGAGGCATGCTCCCTCTTCCTCCCCACTGGAAAATGGATCTGACTTCCAGAAGAGTCACTTCGTTAGCATGAAGTGACTTTGAAGATGGAAGCCACATGTTAGGGATGACAGTGCATGAAAACAGAGCTAAGGGCCCAGGTGGTCACAGAGAACAGTCTTGGATTACCTACCTTCACTTTGTTTACAAGAAAGAAAACTAAAGCTCTAATTTATTTGTGCAACTACTATTAAGGAATTGTGTATGATTCTAACTGAAACAATTCCCAGCTTACAAAACATTCTGTAAATCTAAGATTTCATTAACATTTTATTTGGAAGTAATTAGTGAAAAACTCTAGCAGTATTTATAAAAGTTCAGGGAAAATATGTATATATATATATATATCTCTTGGGTAGAAGCCTGATAGAAAGACAGTCTGAATGAAGTTAAGATTATTCTATAATAGACATATTCCTCTATCTTTATGTCTGTACTTGCCTTTCCATTCATTCTCTGAAGCCACAGAGAAAGATGCATCTCTTTACAACTAAGCTAATCAGACCTATTCCAACTGGACCCCATTTTACTATTGGAATTGTTCTTATATTCATTACCTTCATGCGTAATCTTTGTGCAATAATTAAGTCACCATTAGCTTGAAGAAGCCTTTGCTTGCTCAGTCTTGTGCCTAAACCAGGTATCAAGTCTGGACATATTTCTCTTTCATTTGAAATACAAATTTTAGATGTACTATATTCTCAATGTAGAAAACAGGAAAAATATAAATGCAAGTAAAAGTAAGACAATATATCACTTACCATCTTTCAATTTTCAATATCCTGACATATTTGAAGTTATAGCTAGATTTCTTAAACAAGTTGTTTGCACATATTAGCCTATGTATTTTCCTGAGCCATCTTTATAATGACACGGATAGAATCCTCTCTAAGATTCCCAATGACTTCTCCTGATTCAAAGAATCTTTCTGATGCACTTAACACCTCTACCATCTTGCTAAAGCCTTCTTTTTGACTTCCACAACACTATGCTTCTTTATTTCTCTGAAGAATCCTGTTCTCTCCCTTATTATACCTCTCCCTAATCTTGCCTTTTACTGAGCAACATCATTGTCCAGATTTTTCTGGCATTTCCACTTAATGGAAATGTTCAACAACACACTCATAGGTTTAGCTACTATCACACTAATGATGTTATTGGTAGCAACAAAAAGAGCCAACATTTACTGAATGCCTACTCTGTGATAGGAACTGTCCTAGACACTTTCATGTATTAACTATTCCTATGAGGAAACACTCACAGAATGTGAAGTTGAAGAAACTCAGGTTCAAGCAGGCCAAGTATCTTATTCAAAGTCTCAGCACCAAACAATAGATCCAGGATCGAAATCCAAGTAGCCTGACTCCAGAGCTACTTCTCGATACACTATCTCCTGAATATCCTCCCATAACCTTAATCTCTGACCTGCTGGTCAATTTCACATCTATATCACAGAGACATCTACAGGTCAATTTGATAGTACTAGCAGAACTTAAACCCTTGAAATTTAACACTTCAGGTTGTTCACCCTTTATAATTGCTCTTTCATATTTTTCTTATTAAATATTTCAAGTTAATTCAAAAGTAGGGAGAATATAATAAACATCCATGTACCCACAACTCAGTTAAATCTTAATATTCTGCATAGTTGTTTCAGGTCATTTTTAATTTAAGAAATGAAACTTTAAAGGTCATTCAAATATTTAATGTTTTTAGAGTATTTTGTCCTCTCCTTCACTCTCTACATCCATCAGATGCTGAGAAATATGGTCCCTCACGGCATCTCTAGGTTATACCAATGGCCATATATGGCAGATTTTATATATATCTATATATGGCAGTCTCTTCCCAAGTCAATTCATCTGGATATTTCCCATGGCTTCACATTACAATTTATATCCAGAGTAATATTTTTGGTCTAATAATTAGTGCCTTAAGTCAATTGCTCTTTTCAATATCATTTAATTACTTCTTAATATTAAATCTTTCCTCTCCTAAAAATCTAATCTGCTTTTTAAAACCATCTTGATTAAGAACACAAACTGGAGAACCAAAGAGTTCTGGATTTGAATCCTAACTTTGTCTCTGCACAATCGGCTGCCTGGCCTTGGGCAAGTTGACTAATCTTGGAGTCTTAGTTCCTTTATGTGTAAAGTAGAGGTAATACTCCCAATCTTACAGAGTTGTTACGAAAAGTGACTAAAATAACAAATATAACACCTCTTAGCACATTGTCTGACATAAAGTAAACAATAAATAGCAGTGATTATTAGCTTTGATGACTACATCTCTCATTTGAATTATCTTCCCAGTAGTAGACTGACCTTCCCACATTCCAGCTATTCCCTCTCCCGTACATCTATGTCTACCAGATACTCCAAATGTAGCCATTCCAAGAACCCTGCTGCATTTAAACTGTGACTTTACCATTTTTCTTCTTCCATCATTTGTGCTTTGACTTCCACTGGAAGTCATCTATTACCCTGGCTGTCTGCCAGGCTAATGCTCACTCTACTTCACACTACCTACCTGTCTTTTCCTCCTCTTAGAATGCATAAGCAGCAAGGCCCTCTGACCTCACAATACTTTAGTCTTCCCAACTACACCATAATGCATGAGAGAAGAGAACTTTTGAATTTCCATTTCTTATGTTAGCCATCCACAGAGAATGCAATGATATGCTTCATACAAACTATTATGCTGATAAAGTCAGTCAAATGAAAGCAATTCTGTTTAATTCAAGATACTAATACTGATACAATATACAACAACCACCAATCTCAGCCCTCCTGATTTGACTCTCCCTCAGAGAATCACCGTATTGGTACTTCATCTTCTGGTACGAATAAAAGATACACATAGGGCCAGGTATGGTGGCTCACGCCTGTAATTCCAGCACTTTGGGAGGCCAAGGAGGACAGATCACATGGTCGGGAGTTTGAGACCAGCCTGGCCAACATAGTGGAACCCAGTCTCTACTAAAAATACAAAAATTAGCCGGGTGTGGTGGCATGCACCTGTAGTCCCACCTACTCGGGAGGCTGAGGCAGGGGAATCACGTGAACTCGGGAGGCAGAGGTTGAAGTGAGCCAAGATCGTGCCACTGCACACCAGCTTGGGTGACAGAGTGAGACTTGGTCTCAAAAAAAAAATAAATAAATAAAAAAAGCTACATATAAAATCTTGAATTTCCCTACTGAGCAGGCTTATGTTGTTTCATAATAGATTTCCAAACTAAACTGGGGCTATTTTCCAGATTCCCCCCAGAAGAGAAATATAATATATTCAAGAGGTCAAATGCATACCTATGTTAAGAGGAGTGGGTCAGGATGTCCAAAAATCTCCACCTTAGGACAAACCACAGACTCTGCACTGTCGGCTTTGGGGTCACAAACTGGACACACTGATTACATTAAAGTATGGCATTTAGCAGTGCTCCTCATGGGAAGAAGTCAGGTTAATGTACTTCACATCAAACTTGGCAGAAATAACAAGAAGTAATTTGATTACTTCTCAGCCGGTAATTAAACATTGCTTCTCCTGCTTACTAAGTCTGACCCCAAGACCTCAGAATATTTACTAAATTCCATCAGGGTTATATGTTTATAATCAGCCATACAATTTTCATGCATGAATCATTTCTGTGACCTAAGTAAACAGACATTCATAAAAATCTCTGGTTCTGATCCAAGTAGTGTAAATGACAATAATAATAGCAACAATAATAAAATATGCTTCATGTAGTAGTTATAAAAAGAAATGCTACTTTTAGATAGATGAGACATACTGAACATATCAATTATTTAGAAAGCAAACCTCCAAATGGGAATGAATGGGAATGGAGGATGGACGTACCACTGAGATTACACAAAGGGAACAGAAAATAGCCTCCTCCAGCACTGGCATGCCTTACCTGAACCCGACAATCGGACATTCTTTACAGATGTTACATTTGGCCTGATGTTTTGCAGTCTCCGCTGCTGCCACTCGATGTAAAACTGGCAGCCAAACCATGGACTGTGGTTCCAAACGCATCCAGTCTATAAACTCTTTCACACTTATTTCTGGTTTATTGTTATTCTGGTGAAAAAAGAAATATATTAAAAGTGAAGAAATGCCTTCATTTAAACTGTAGCAAGTGTTGTTGCTTCATAAGCTTCTGAAAATTTGTGCAGAAGAGGAAACTATATAACTCTTTCCATGTCAGTTAAGTCACAATGCTTTAAGGTTCTTCAAGTCAAGAAAATTCTAGAACTTATGAGTAGAAAAAGCAGAAATTGTCACATACGAAGAAGGAAAAAAATACCAAGACTTCAATATACTCAGATTTTGAAAGAAACAAAAGCAAAAACCAAAAACACCCAATTTAAAGTCATCTTTTTACATAAATAATTCTGTAAAACTCATTTGGCCAGGTGTGATGGCTCAAGCCTGTAATCCCAGCATTTTGGGAGGCCGAGGCAGGTGGATTTCCTGAGATCAGGAGTTTGAGACCAGCCTAGGCAGCACGGTGAAACCCTGTCTCTACTAAAACACACACACACAAAATTAGCTGGGCCTGGTGGCGTGCACCTGTAGTCCCAGCTACTTGGGAGGCTGAGGCAGAAGAATTGCTTGAACCTGGGAGGCGGAGGTTGCAGTGAGCCGAGATCACACCACTGCACTCCAGCCTGGGCAACGGAGCAAGAATCTATCTCAAAAAAAAAAAAAAAAAAATTTCATCTAAGACAGTAAAAACTTGTGAAAGACTCACCGATAATTTTACAAACTTGAAGGCCATTATAAATGCTAAATAAATGCTGTCATTTTTGTGTGTCCTGCTCTAGTCCCATTATATCATCACATAGGAAGCATATTGCTATGGATGTACTTTGCAGGATTTTTAAATTTATCAGGATAAATTACATAAAACTCCCCAATCCCTCTTCGATTCCCAATACTAAGTAATTTTCCTATGTGCAAAGCTAAATTTCTACCCGTTCTATCCTCCTGTTGCTGTTGAGGTCATTCTGTGAACCTACATGTATGACTATAAATCATATTTAGAATTTGCATTTGATATTTTTTGTATTTCTAAAATAAGAAAAAGGGCCATTATAAAATGTAATAACCCATGACATCAATTCTCCTCAAAGACACGGTGTGAGCCTTTTTTTTCCCTAGCAATGATAAATCACTGGATATGCTTTGCCAAAATATCTGTAGACTTGTACTTTATGCATATGTATAACATCAGTAGTAACATTTCTAAAATGTCTTTATATGCAGTAAACATTAAAAAGAAATGAAAGTGCTTTCGCAGTTTAAAATTAGTAACTTAGATCAGTATAAAACTTTGTACATCTTTCTTTTGTATGCATAGTCTCAAAGAAAAAAACTGATACTTTAATAACATCTTTAATGTATATATATTTTTAAAATCTTGTCTTAAAAAGAATTCAGGACATTTTAATTCAGTTATTTAGCAGATATTTATTAAAGTAGTTACGATGTTCAAGGCACAGGAAATGTAATAATCTGAATATTTTTGTCCCCCCAAAACTCATATGTTAAAAACCTAACCACTTAGGAGATCGTACGAGGAGGTAGAGCCTTTAGGAAATGATTAGGTCATGAGGGTGGAGCCCTCTTGAATGAGGTTAGTGCCCTTATAAAAGAGGCCCAAGATCTCAGAAATAATGCCACACATCTACAACCATCTGATCTTTGACAAACCTGACAAAAACACGCAATGGGGAAAGAATTCCCTATTTAATAAATGGTGTTGGGAAAACTGGCTAGTCATATGCAGAAAACCGAAACTCAACCCCTTCCTTACACCTTATACAAAAATTAACTCAAGATGGATTAAAGACTTAAATGTAAGACCTAAAACCATAAAAACCCTAGATGAAAACCTAGGCAATACCATTCAGGACATAGTCATGGGCAAAGACTTCATGACTAAAACACCAAAAGCAATGGCAACAAAAGCCAAAATTGACAAATGGGATCTAATTAAACTAAAGAGCTTCTGCACAGCATAAACAAACAAACAAAAAACAAACAAAAACAAAACAAAAAAAAAACACCTATCATCAGAGTGAACAGGCAAACTACAAAAGGGGAGAAAGTTTTCGCAATCTATCCATCTGACAAAGGGCTAATATCCAGAATCTACAAAGAACTTAAACAAATTTACAAGAATAAAAAAAATAACCCCATCAAAAAGCAGGCAAAGGATATGAACAGACACTTCACAAAAGAAGACATTTATGCAGCCAACAAACAGAAAAAAAGCTCATCATCACTGGTCATTAGAGAAATGCAAATCAAAACCACAATGAGATACCATCTCACACCAGTTAGAATGGTGATCATTAAAAAGTCAGGAAACAACAGATGCTGGAGAGGATGTGGAGAAATAGGAACGCTTCTACACTGTTGGTGGGAATGTAAATTAGTTCAGCCATTGTGGAAGACAGTGTGGCAATTCCTCAAGGATATAGAACCAGAAATACCATTTGACCCAGAAATCCCATTACTAGGTATATACCCAAAGGATTATAAATCATTCTGCTATAAAGACACATGCACACGTATGTTTACTGCGGCACTATTCACAATAGCAAAGAGTTGGAATCAACCCAAATGCCCATCAATGATACATTGGATAAACAAAATGTGGCACATATACACCATGGAATACTATGTAGCTATAAAAACAGGATGCGTTCATGTCCTTTGCAGGGAAATGGATGAAGCTGGAAACCATCATTCTCAGCAAACTAACACAAGAATAGAAAACCAAACATCACATGTTCTCACTCATAAGTGGGAGCTGAACAATGACAACACATGGACACAGGGAGGGGAACATCACACACTGGGGCCTGTCAGTGGGTGGGGGACTAGGGGAGGGATAGCATTAGGGGAAATACCTAATGTAGATGACGGACGGGTTGATGGGTGCAGCAAACCACCATGGCACGTGTATACCTATGTAACAAACCTGCACGTTCTGCACATGTACCCAAGAACTTAAAGTATAAAACAAACAAACAAAAAAAGAGGCCCAAGAGAGATCATTCACTTCTTCGTCATATGAGGAAACAGCAAGAAAGGTTGCAATGAACCAGAAGGTGGGCCCTCAGCAGATACTGAATCTGCTAGCACCTTGATCATGGACAGCCTCCAGAACTGTAGAAAATAAATTTCTGTTGTTTAAAAGCCACCCAGTTTATGGTATTTTGTTATAGCAGCCTGAACAAACTAAGACAGGATACAGCAGTAAAATGATAGCCACAGTCCTTGTCTTCATGGAACTTAGGTTCCTAGAGAAGAAACAAACACTAAGCCATGAATTATATAATTCAGTGTGTAATTATAATTGTACTGAGTACGAGAAGGAAGAGGTGGACGATATTAGACGAATATAACAGGAAAATATAGCATTATCTGAAGAGGTCAGAGAAAGATTTTCAGAGGATGTGAGAGTTAAAGCTAAAATCTAAAGATCAAATAAGGATTAGGTATGAGAAGGGAGTTAGTGGGCAGTGGGGAAGGAAGAACGTCTAAACAGCAGACACAGGTCCAAAGGCACTGCTGAGGCAGGAATCAAGCAAATAAAACAGTGCGGCTGGAAAGCGGAGAGCAAGGAGAGGAATGGTAGGACAGGAGGCCAGGAAAAGGGCAGGACAAACAGCAATCTAATGGCACAGGTTAAAGATTGTAGATTTTATCAAACAAAAACAGCAAGTCTCTTTGCAAGAGTTGCTATTTTTTGAAGCAAATGAGCCTTAGGAAATGAAATACACCACTTGTTGGATGGTACCCAAAGTCTTCCAGTATTTGGCTCCAGCCCGAGTTCCCTATTCCATGTCTCAGAACATCCTCAAAACCCTTCCCCAACACATCCTACACACCAGTGATCCTTCATGCTTACCTGTTGGAAGCAGCTGCGAACACTAGGCTCAATATTACTGCCTCCAAAAGCTGCTACTTCACCTAGCTGCCGGGGGATCTGGATGGCATCATGAAGTAACAGGCCCAGCTGCCTCTGGTCACACATTTCTGTTGGCCCTGCCACTTCCTTAAAGAGATCTGCAAAGAGAAGCAAGAGGTTAACTTTCATCTGCCTACAGTGTTCTTTTACTTAAAATATATCTTTGGTAATGTGGACTGAACCATGCAGATTAAAAAAATTTCAGAAGGACATGAATCTGATTAGTTGTCTCCTGAATTCCAATGACCTTAATATTCTGATCTTAATATTCTGCATTACACATGATATTAGATTATTTTAAGAAGCATGTAGTTAACCCGTTCCTGCAAGAATGGGTTATGTATATACATAAACATAAATCATGCATATATAATATAAATCAATAAACACAAATTTCCTTTTTAAAATGATACAATAAACGCATATGAATTAATTTTATGAACTTCATAAGAACTTCCCTTCTTATTGAGAAAGAATGAGCCAAAACAAAGCTTCCTTCATGACTTGTCAAAGGAATAGATGTAGTTGGGTGCTGTGGTGCATGTCTGTAATCTCATCTACTGGAGAGGCTAAGGCAGGAGGATCACTTGAGCCAGGAGTTTGAGACCAGTTTGGGCAACATAGCAAGACCCCAACTCAAAAAAAAATAAAAAAACACAAAGGAATAAACGTACCTTAAATAACAAACCTTTAAATTTTAACAGATTTGTTTACCAACTTTTTGTGTTCACTTCTAAATTCAATATTCTACTAAATATATATATAATAACTTATTTTAAAGACTTTAATACTCACATCTATTTTATAAAAGAAACACTAAAAAGTACAAGAAGGTGTGCTTTTTCTCCTTTGGGTCAGTCTCCCATTCCTTATTAGCTATAACCACTATTTTTGTTTTACTTCATGTAATGAAATACATTTAATCAAATTTAAAAATTTGTGCATATTTTCATACAGTTTTTAGGTTTTTCCACTCATTAAAAAACTGATTTGTTTTATAATTTTCTTAATTCAGTAAAATTAAAACTCTTCTATTTTGTCCACTCTTCGTTTACCTTTTATTCACCATACACAATACTTTGAAGATCAAAATTATATATTATTTTCAACAATAAAGCTAATATCCTAAGATAAGTTACTTTTGGAATAGGAAGAAATTTCAAATACAAACAATCGACTTCATTATAGAAATTAATACTTTTTGGAAATAAATTTTCAAGTTCTAAAAATTCAAAAGCATTTAAAATCTAAATGCTCTTCATGTGACATTTTCCAAGAATAGAAGAAAGTGGAGTAAATATTTATTGGATTCTAAAAATATTTTCAAACAGTACCTGATATCAGATCAAAATGCATCATTTTCTCTCTCTCTTTTTTTTTTCTTTTTTTTTTTTTTGAGACAGAGTGTCACTCTTGTTGCCCAGGCTGGAGTGCAATGGCACGATCTTGGCTCTCTGCAACCTCTGCCTACCGAGTTCAAGCAATTCTCCTGCCTCAGCTCCGAGTAGCTGGGATTACAGGCATGCACCACCACACCCAGCTAATTTTGTATTTTTAGTAGAGACGGGGTTTCTCCATGTTGGTCAGGCTAGTCTCGAACTCCCGATCACAGTTGATCTGCCCTACATCAGCCTCCCAAAGTGCTGGGTATTACAGGCGTGAGCCACCGTGCCTGGTCCATTCTCTCTTTTTATAAGGAATATAATGCTAGATCTAACACTGTCAGTGGTGAAATCTCAAACTGAACCAAGCTCAGTGATATTGACACAGTAATTATAATGAAGTATGGCTTTAATTATAAGCACACATAGGGAAAGCAAATTCAATGAAGAGAAATTTGATTTTTATTATAATTTTTTCACTTAGATTTGGTTAGCGCTCTACTTATTTCTTTCCATTAAAAAAAATAAGACTATCATAGACAAAAATATTTATCCAGCAGTCTTAGCATGATGTTTATTTTAAACCAGTCCCTGTGAAGAGGTCTGTTAAGTAAATAAAAGTTGATGCATATGTATAATAATCTTTGCAGAAAAGTGCACATTTTCAGCAAGATCAACTATGCCTAACTTTCCTCTTTTGAGGCATATGGCTATACCACTATGCCACTATTAAGGTAAAACTACTCACAAAACATAAGGACAAAAGTGTCCTTAGACATTTTGACGTATTTCTATAAATCCTTATAAAAATTCCTACAAAAGTTCACATTCTCAACATTATAGTCAGATACAAAAAGCAATGTCAGGGTAAAGGGACAGGTAATAAGAAAGTCATAATCTAAAAACTCAAATTCTAATAAATAAGCACAGAAGAGATACTAATGATAATTTAAAAGGATGGTTTGAAAATGTGTACTTTTTTTTTTTTAAGGTCTCGCTTTGTCATCCAGGCTGGAAGTGTGGTGGTCCGACCATGGCTCACTGCAGCCTCCGATTCCTGGGGCTCAAGTGATCCTCCCACCTTAGCCTCCCAAGTAGCTAGGACTACAGGCATGAACCACTGTGCCTGGTCTGTAAATGTGTTTTTGATGAGGCAAGGAAGTTAGCCAGCTATAAGCATAAAGGCCAGGGCACTGTTAGAACCTAAACAAGGAATATTCTTAGGAAAGGACCAAGAGAAGAAGGTGTTATGGGGTGAAGACACTGACATTGGGCATTGTATTAATAAAATCAATGTTCAGACAGATACCAATGATCTTGAATGGCGGCCCTGCCATTGCATTTGAAGAGCAAACTGTCTTGAATATTAATTCTAATAAAGGAAACAATAATGATATAACAGAAACTGGAATCAGAGTGGTGAAGGTCCTCAAAGTAAAAAGCAAAACAAAACCCCAGGACTTTCCAAAGTCTGGATATCCCAGTAAAGATTTAGATTAAAAATTAAAACCCATGAGATTTCTTAATTAGTCCTAAAATGGCATACTTCCTGGATTCAATTAAATATCAGAAATTTCACTGCAGAGCCTTCTGCTTCCCCTGCCAAAATCTGAAAGTTAATGTTGAATTATCCACAGTGTAAGCTTTGAGGTTGAATTTGCAAATATTTCAGAGTAAGCTCCACACTATAACTGTTACTTTCAGAGAACCCTAATTGTTTCAGAAGCACAAGAAACCCCAAATCAGAGATGATAAAAAATCCATTTCTAATTTTGTAACACTGATGTTTTAATTAACATTTTCCTTTCCTGATCATTATAAAAAGATAACGTTTTCAGCTTTTGAAATTATATCTTTCCATGATTATGATTCTGAAAACTACTTAAATTCTGGATAAAATGCCACAAAGCAAAAGCCTTGGGCAAAGCTTTCTTCTGCATGGCTAACTAGGCTCTCACTCCGTCATAGCACCCTATCTCCTAATCCTACAATCAGCTTTTCATTTTATATAAATCCACATTTCTTTTCACTGACATTCTTGTCAAACTATGTAGGAAAAACAAGCCATCATGGTCTAGACCTGAAATTCAAAATCCAATAACCTCACAGAAATCCCAGAAAATAAAAGCTTTTAAAATGTATGCATGTTCACATAAGGCACAAAACTGAACTAAGCTTACAGGGCCTATAATCAAACATCCTATTGTTTTTTAGTATCTCTCCATCTACAGAATATCCCTAAACCTCTCTCACAAATGTATGGATTTCTCTGTAAAGAATCATCTGGGAATATACATGGTGGGATCAAATTCACATTTTATGGACAAAAATAAATCAAAAGATATGTGATAGTAGTTAAGGGTTTGGGGACTCAGCGGCAATTGCTACCATTTATTCAACAACTGCTATTTCTAGGTACCTTAAACATTACTCCTAATTCTTCTCCAAGAAGGAATTATTAGCTTCATTTTTTCAGTTGAAGAAAATTTGCTAAATTTCAACTTCTTGAACTGTAAAATGGGAATACTATTACCTCTTAGTTGGCAATATTCAATGAAATCACATAACCCGCCCAAAGACACTCAGCTACTAAGTGGTAGAGATCTGAAGACAGGTCTCCTTGGCTCCTGAACACAAGCCTTTTCCAAAGCCAATATACCTTTCATTAATTGACAGGTAAAGGAACACTGTTGATTTATTTGGTAAATCCAAATATAATAAAAATTTAAAAATCATGTTTTATTTTGTCACAGCTGTAAAATATATTTATTTAGGATTATCGTCTATGTCCGTAAAGGTTCTAGTTCATCTTTTTCTTTTAAGCTTCGGAAGTATAAAGAAATAAAAAAAAGTTTGGGCTTTGGAGTCAGAAAAACCTAGTATCTAATTCTAGCCCCATCCCTTATCAGCTCTGCAGTCTTAGACTAGATTCTTAACCTATCTCAGCATTAATTTTCTCAGCCAGAAAATGGAAATCTCAAATGCCTACATTATGGAGGGATTATTCTAAGAATTAAATGAAACATAATTTGTAGTTCGGTCTCACTCCATCCTGGTACCTCACCTCTTAGTTATAATCAGCTTTCCATTTCACACAAAGCCCCAAGTCTTTGCACTGCCACCCTTTGTCTAACTTGGTATAGGCACAGTAAGGGTTAAAAAAAGAGAGAGAACTATTACTACTAACAAATTCTATAATGAAAGTTTCCAATAAATTGTTATAATCATTATTATTACTAAAAACACTGTTGGTATAAGAAAGGTCTTACATACATCTGTATTTTTCTTCCAAGAGACCTTTGGAGAGAGACATTAATCCAATCTTCAGACTCTGCACTCTAATTTTTCCAGTTCGACCCCTAAAATTATAAGAATGTTAATGTGTTAGATGCATTTAAAACCATATACAGCATGTTCATTGTTTCTGAATATCTATTTTCTTGGGGGAAACCATCAAAAATAATTGTGTCTTAAAGATGCAACTTTTCTATTAACTTTTAACAATTAATATTAAACCTATACTATAATTTCATGACATATATTAACAGGGTGTTTGGCCAAGTCTAGAAGAATATACAGCTTTAAGTCACTTTGCACACAAAACATGAACTAAGAATGAATTAAAACAAAATGAAAATGATGATTATAAAGCTGAAAAGATTTCACCTTTAAAAATACTATGAATTGGCCAGGTACAGTGGCTCACGCCTGTAATCCCAGCACTTTGGGAGGCCGAGGCAGGTGGATCACCTGAGGTCGGGAGTTCGAGACCAGCCTGACCAACATGGAGAAACCACATCTCTACTAAAAATACAAAATTTGCCGGGCATGGTGGTGCATGCCTGTAATCCCAGCTACTCGGGAGGCTGAGGCAGGAGAATCACTTGAACCTGTGAGGCGGAGGTTGCAGTGAGCCGAGATCGTGCCATTGCACTCCAGCCTGGGTGACAGAGCAAGACTCCATCTCAAAAAAAAAAAAAAAAAGACTATGAATTAAACCTATGTTAATAATTGTAGATGCAAGATTCAAAATAGCTAGAGCTACACACACTATATATGTGACTTCATACAGCAAGAAAAGTCTAGTGATATATCTAAAACAAGAACATAGACTAGAAAATTAACTATATACTAAGAGCTTACAACTTGCTGAATACTAATTGGTAATTAAGTATTAATTAAGTACAAATATTGGTATTTAAGTATTCAGCAAATTATACGCCCTTAGAATATAGTTAATTTTCTGTCAATGCAGTTTTTATAAATTACTATTGCAATTTTAATAGTCAGTGATCTTAGACAGATGTAAAATCCCTACTTGGGGAAGTATCAAATTATAATTAAAACCAGAATGTATTAATTAATCAACATTAGAACACAGTTTTACACAATGCTAAGGACAGATCATTTCTATTTCACTTATAAGTCGACCAGATGAAACATGTTTTTTTATCTTTAAAAGCACAGAGTTTTCTTAATTTCATTGCTTATCAAAGAATTACTGAGTAATCTACCAAATGTTAGTCACAGTAGTTCCAGTCCTAGGGATTGGAAGATAATTACAAAAATTAATAAGATATTATCCTTGCTATGGAATAACACATAGCCCAGAAAAAAAGCCTTTATTGCTATCTTTATTATTGCAGATTTAGGATCCATTTTCATTTTAGGTTTTTATTGTCCATTTTCTTATATGTTTTTAATACACAAGTACAGCACACTTAAAACCTATAACTAAAAGTTTACATAAATATATGAAAGTATAAAAGTTAATAATTTGTGCTATTTTAAAAACATAAATATTTGTATCACATAACTTTAATTTTAAGCAGTCTTCTTGCCAAACTATATTTAATCATTGATTTTATTGATATTTTTACTACTTATACTAATTGATATTCTTCCATTCTCAACTATATGTACTGAAGGAAGTTTCTGTATGCATATTATGACATATAAAGTATGCAATAAATAAGAAAGGAAATTGTGCTTAGGGATTGGTGCAATGTATTTTCAAAGTACTCCCTCAATAGGCTAGAATTTATAATTTATATTAAATCATACCTAATAAAGTTACTGAACCCTTAGTATGTAGGTATATGACATTCTGAATTAACCTATGAAGTGATTAATACTTAATATTAAAATAAACATAGGCCTTCTAAGCAGAATTTCTAAATTAATATAATCATTTCTCACAATTACAGAAACACTAGTTTCACATTAACCCTACAGACACCCAAGCTACAAACTGTGTTTCTACTTTATATTTTTTAGAAGTTTCCTAATTATCACATGAAACAGACAATGTTTGCTTCCTTTCAAAAGCAGTAAATTTTTACTCTCTGGACCCAGTCAGACAATAGACTTGCAGAGGATAACAGAAGGCTTTGTGAATGGGCTGAGACAAGTACATGAATGTGGATAAAGTGATCCCTACAGGGAAAAATGGTCAAAATAATACGCATTAAAGCATGACTCCCACTCTACTGTCACAACACAAGAAAGGAATATCATCAGGAAGACAACTGATGCTGTCAATCACCCATTCATCACACCATCACCAGTTACAAAGGCTTACTGTGATACTGGCATTGCTCTGTGTACTGTTGGGGCCAAGGGAAAAGTAGAAGACATGATTCCCACCCCGATGAACTCACACACTAGCTGATGAAGGTAAGATAAGAATACAACTAGAAAACATATGAGACAATCCTTTATGTATGGAAATCAAACATCAAGTACAAGATCATTGTGGCTGCCTATCATTAATGATTTAGTCTAGGTAGTCATTAGTTTCACAACATGTGACAGAGAAGATAAACCCAAAATCAGACACAGAAGGTATGTCATGGCATGACTGTCCCAAGTAGGAGAAAGTAGAGTATCACAGAGAAAGCCTGAGCAAAGGCACAGAGGCAGAGGTGTGAGCATCGGAGATAGGACACATTCTGGCCGGGCGCAGTGGCTCCCGCCTGTAATCTCAGCACTTTGGGAGGCTGAGGCAGGCAGATCACGAGGTCAGGAAATCGAGACCATCCTGGCCAACATGGTGAAACTCCGTCTCTACTAAAAATACAAAAATTAGCTGGGCGTGGTGGCGGGTGCCTGTAATCCCAGCTACTCAGGAGACCGAGGCAGGAAAATCGCTTGAACCAGGGAGTCAGAGGTTGCAGTGAGCTGAGATCACGCCACTGCACTTCAGCCTGGTGACAGAGTGAGACTCTGTCTCAAAAACAAAAACAAAAACAAAAACAAACAAATAAGATGCATTCAGGTGGGTCAGAGACTCGCATCAAGGTGAACTGGTTGAGCGAACTGTACAGGTTATGTGGGACCAGACAATAAAGGACATTGATGTAAATAAGCTATGTGGATGTGAGACACAAGAGGGAGACAGTAAAATATATTAGTGAGTGACATAGCCCAGTGTTGACATATTTAGTCTCCTGATAGTTTTCATAGGCAACTCTTTAAATTGGTTTAACTATAAAGACATTTACTTTATAAAATTATACCATCTTTGGAATAGTGGAAAAAATGACACTGCTGCAAATGAGGTTAATATTTTTGGTAGGAAAAAAACACATTTAAAACAAGTACTCCAGACTATTGCTTTATATCATGATTTAAACACTTTTAATTTCCATTAAATCCAGAAGGAAGATTGTGAAATTAAGATCTTTTAATCTGGGAAGAAGACTGAGGCTGCAAATTCATAAATGAAATCAATTTTATCTTTATAAAGTACTTTTTACATATATTAGTTCATTTGCCCTTCATAATCACCTTTTGTGTGGTAAGCAGAGTGGATATTTTTATTTCAATTTTTCAGATGAAAAATTAAGATGCCAATGTTAAGTAGCTGCCAACTCACACAGCAACCAGAACCAAAAATTTGAATTCTTGTCATCCATGACAGATGAAAATAATTTTTCTTTACAAAGTTCAGAATATCAGGAGGTGGGTACATGTTAAAATTGGAAAAAAACTGTTCACTTAAAGTACTATGTTTCCTAGATATAGAAATATAGTAAGAATAGTCAAACGATTATCAAAAGACTGAACACTAGTTCTTTAATTATGACTAATATGCAATAGGTAGATAAATTCTCCTGTCTCAACGGGTAAGGTTTTCAATTAGTAAAGAGAAAAGGGCAGAATTAAAGATCCCCAAATCCTTCTACTTTGAGAATTCTGTGATCTGTGTGTGCATCACTCATTATCAAGAGCTGGCTGAAGCTGAAAATACCAGTTCTGGCTGTATCACATGCCAGGAAGGAAGGCAGTCATGGATATATGATTAGTGAGTGAATGTCAGGATGGCTGAATGAATAGAAGTGTTAGAACAAGGTACCATTCCTCAGATTCACAGATGTATGAGTCTGTAATGTCCTAATTGGAGGGTAGATAGTAATTTCTATCTGATTCTCAAAGAAAATTATTGGCTGAAAAGAGTTAATAACTATTATTTAGATTAATAAATAAATCATGGTTGTTAGAGAAACCTGGGCAACCAGCTCTGGCCATCTGACACTACTGTCATAAGAGTAACAGTTTTTTCCATAGATTAATCCCCAATACTACTCTCCAAGATAGAAAGCTACACTGCATGGGTACCATTCTGATCCAGCATGGTCTTTGCCATCTTTCTTTTACATAGAAGGGAGATTAGTCCTGAAAAATTTTTTTCCTTTAAAATGAAAAATGAGAAATTCAAGATACTGTCTTTCTAAATGAGAAACAGTGGCAAAGTGTAGCATTTCCCACATATTCCCATTTGATGGAGGCAAGTGGAACTGTGCCAACATTTAACTCCCTAGAATATGAGTCACGCCATTTCACACACTGCTTCCTCCCAACCAAGTGGCACTATTCCCTTTGGGCTGTCCAGTGAAAAGAGCATATGTGTAGATTATGCACTGAACTGTGTCCCCTAAAATTTATAGGTTAAGGTCCTAACTCCTAGTACCTCAGAATGTGACTGTATTTGGAGATAGGGTCTTTAAAGATGTAATTAAGTTAAAATGAGGTCATTAGAGTGGGTCATAATCTGATATGACTGGTGTCCTTAGAGGAAGAGGAGAGGAGCACACATCAGATAAGGAAAAACCATGTGAAGACACAGGGAGAAGACGACCATCTGCAGACCAGAAAGAGTGGCTTCCATAAAGACTCAACCCAGCCGACACCTTGATCTCACACTCTTAGTGTCTAGAACTGTTAGGAAATAAATTTCTCTTGTTGAAGCCATTCAGTCTACCATTCTTTGTTATGGTAGCCCCAGAAAACCAAAACACTGTGTCAGAGCCATGGAAAATAGAAGGCAACTGAACCTCTTCTCCAGTTCTTCCTTAAAATGTAGTTCAAGATGTATACCTCTACCATATTCTATAGGACTGAATGGAGTTCCTAAGTATTCTATGAATTTAGCAATTTTCCTGGGATGTAAAAGTTAAGATACAGGCTTTGTAGTTAAAACACCTTTGACCAACTATTTTGGTGAATTTACTATGGAAAAGTATCTTCTGAGGATTTAAATTATTGAAGAGCAACTTAATGGTGGATTAAGGCTAATGGTAATATTTTACCCTAGGAGAACTTAAAATGTGCATTAAAATGAAATGTATTAAAAAATATCAGACAGAGATATCGCAAATCCCGTATTCATTATGGTAACTGAGACTCATGCTTCAGCGCGTTTCTTAAGAGCCCTCAAGCACACAGTGGCTGATTATTTAGAAAGACTTTGTTATGATATTTGTGAGCACTAAAAGATAAAATACTTTTCTAATTAAAAAAAATTGAGAGAGGAGGATAGGGAAAGTTTCATTAATTGGTACAAAAGTACATATAGGTAGGGGGAATAAGTTCTAGTGTTCTATAGCACTGTAGGGTGAATACAGTAAACAATAATTTATCTCACAGGTTCAAAAGATAGAAGAGAGGATTCTGAATGTTTCCAACATAAAGAAGTAATAAATATTTCAGGTGATGGATATTTTAACTTCCCTGATTTGATCTTTACAAACTGTATACATGTATTGAAATATCACTGTGTACCTCATAAATATGTACAGTTATTACATGTAAACTAAAAGGAATAGAAAAAAAATCCAAATTTTTAGTCAGCTCATTGCTAAAGCTATTGTCATTATTTACTTCCTATACAGAACCAATCAGCTCCTAAATGTGTGCATTTATGAATGATCATCTATCTTCTTTATCTCTAAATCAAAGGTTGGTAAATACAAATTTTCATGTAGCTAATTAACAGATAATAACTTTTTGGGCATGAGAAGCAAAACAACAGTTCTAGTTTTCTTTTCTTTTCTTTTTTTTTTTTTTTTGAGACAGAGTCTTGCTCTGTCACCCAGACTGGAGTGGAGTGGCGTGATCTCAGCTCACTGCATCCTTTGCCTCCTGAGTTCATGAGATTCTCCTGCCTCAGCCTCCCAAGTAGCTGAGATTACAGGCACCTGCCACGATGCCTGGCTAATTTTTGTATTTTTAGTAGAGACAGGGTTTCACCACGTTGGTCAGCCTGCTCTCGAACTCCTAACCTCAGGTGATCCACCCACCTCGGCCACCCAAAGTGCTGGGATTACAGGCGTGAGCCACCGTGCCCGGCCCAATTCTAGTTTTCTTATTTCATCTTTGCATACTTTAACCTCCTACCAGAACAATGAGTAATTCCTAATGTTTCAGAAATGTCAGCCCACAGCAGGTCTTTCTAGAACTGACTATTTCACAAATGCACTGTCGTATTCAAAAGGGCCAAATTAATGGCAAATGAGTTATGCTGGGAGTTGAGAGTGTGCTTTATGAACAGTGAGTACCTAATTAAATGACAGATATTAAAGTGTCCTGTAGCATAAATTATTTAAAACACTATATATATATATTATATATATATATACACACACACATAACCACTATGCAAATAAAGCAAATATTAAAAGACTATCTTGTTCATGGCCATTCAAATCACTCTTCAGTTGGATTACAAAGATTGTAGAGCAGATTATTATGAGCTAATAAATTATTGTAATTCATAACAATAAATAGAAGATTTATTTTGAAAAAAGAAATACTGTGAGACATTATGAAACAAGAAGAAAGTAGGACTTAGCTATGTTGTTTCCCCTAGCTTTTTGGCAAAGAATACTATAAATTTGACAGTCTTTGTAAATTGAAGCAAAATTTTAAAATGAAAGATGTACATTCTTTTCTGTTCTATTGTTTGTTAAGAAGCTCAATGATTTGTAAAATCATTCATTTTCAACAACAAACATAAATATTTCCACTGGGAAAGTAATTTGAAAGCACTTATTAAAAAAATCACTTAAAAATCAGACATTTTCTATTAACATATTTCATTCAATGACTGTATTTTAATGAGAAAAAAATATAAACTTACGTGTCATAGACATTGAGCAACCAATTGAGACACATATCAACACAGAGTGGAACGTTGACCAGGTCCTTATGCATTTGCTCAAGTCCATCATAAGTTGTTGTCAGACAGTTGATGACATCTGGAACACTGAGGAGCTGGTCATTTTGGTTCAACTTGTGCTGTTTGAAAATTTCATTTGTTGTACTCAACTCTAAGAGATCCACTAACCAGGAGAGAAGAAGGAATGTGTACAGTCATTACATTACATTACATAACAACATCACAACAAAGGCATTTCTAGTCTCAAGTATTTAGCTTGATTCTTCAATTTAAGAATCTATCCTTTTTAGCTAAATTTCAGCTTTTAAAGAAACAAACACATTTCCATTCTTACATTTTACCAAACTTCTGTACTTTTGAATCTGAACTCTGTCACTTCCCAATCTTATCTCATTTTTTGCTCTTTGGAATATTAATTTTTCCTACTTTCTTTTTCTGGCTTTCCCTTTGCCAGGCTCTTTTTGCTTTTAAATGTAGCAAGGCATAAATCTCTCAATCTACTCCAAATGGCAACACTTCTCAAATATTACACTGCTCTCCTCATCTTAATTCCTGCAAACAGCCTGTGCACTGCTCTCTTCATTCTTTGTATCACAGACAAACTAATTGTTCTTAAACAGTTATCATGTACATCATTACATACAAAATTTACTGAAGATGCTCCATATTAAAAAACAGGTTTTATAGAAAAATAACAGCTCTCCACTGCCTGCTGAATCAAGCCTGATCTATAAGATTGTCACAATCTGGCCCTAACCTGGTTTACTTCTGATGATGCTCTGACACAGAGGTGACCTGTAGCTAAGAAGAAGTACTAGAGCAGTCAGTACTCTAGACACAGAGGTGACCTGTAGCTAAGAAGTACTAGACAGTCCCCACATCCATTGGTCTTCACAAATTTGTTCCCATCCTTACTCTTCATGTGTACAACTCTATGGTAGGCATGGCTGGGGCTACAGCCAGGAGGGTGTGCACAGGAGGTGAAGGCAGAGCCCCTGCTCTCAAAGATATACTGATGGCTTTACTAAAAGGAGTAAACATGCCCTGTGAGAAGAATACTCAAATTTCTGCCAGAGCTACTACTTCTAGGAGAGGAAGGACAACTGGAAAAGGCTCCCTGGAGAGGTGCGATTTGAAACGGGCTTTGAAAAATGGATAAAATACAAGAGATCCACATGAAGTGAGGAAAGAATTCCAGGTTTAGAGAAGTGCTTGAGAAAAGGCAAGAATTCACTCAAGCCCAGAGGCTCTAAGGAATGGTGGACTGCAGTGTGGGTGATGCGTGACTTACACACGAGTGGTGTTTGCCTACAGTGAAATAGACAGGAGAAATGCATGGGCCAGGCACACACTGCCCAAGGGGAGGCCTGCAAAGGCCTGAAGGAGGAGTTTAGATGAAAACGACAAAATTTTTTTTAATTTAATCAATTTTAAGTCATTCATTCACTAACTGAAAAGAAAGAGACAAAGCAGATTATCAAACTACCATGTATCTATCTATACATTTATTGAGTGTGGAGATGACTCTTCTAAATCTAAACATCTGGGTAAGGAAAATTAGAGCCCACATTAATTTAAGGTCTGCTCATAGACATCAGTTTTTATAAAATTCTTTCTCTGTCTCTGTATTTAACCTTTTAGCATAAAAAATCAGAAGAACTCTAATCTTATTTTTTCTTATTTTTTAACTTTTTAGCATTAAAAAATAAGAGGCAAAGAGAAAATAGTTGGTTATATACATATATGTTATATATTTAACTTTTAGCATTAAAAATAAGAGGCAAAGAGAAAAAATAAGGTTATATACATATAAAACCAACTTCTTTCTCTTCGCCTGATGCAAAAACTGTTCTCTCAAAAAGATGACATATTTTGACAGTTAACTAAAATGAACAAACAGCTTCCTTTGTATTTATCCATTTGTAACCATTGAATAATAATTTTGAATTTTTAAAGACATATATGAAATGTGTCCATGCTAGCTGTCTGAGTAACATAGAATTATTTATTTTTTAAGTTATCTACAAATTAAAAGAACTGCTTTAAACCCATACAGAGTACGATGATTTCAAAAACAACTCAACAGGGAAGACTTTCTTTTTTTAAAGAGATAAGCATAAAACATACAAGTCTGGATAAAGAACCAATCCATTTCCTTCAGATGTCAAATGTATCATTGGTAAACTTAAGCTAATAACAAAAATAAGTCAAATAAGCTTCATATGAGTTAGAGAAGGTGTCAGAAAAAAACTAAGAACCACCTGGAGTTTTCACTGTCATTCTTACCTCATTTCTTTGCCCTGTACAGTTGACATTTGAACAGTGCCAGTTTGAACTGTGAGGGTCCACCTACACGTGGAGTTTTTTCAATTAAAGTTAAGCACTGAGTGTGCCTGCCTCTCCTCCCTCCTCTACCCTTTCTGCCTCTGTTACCCCTGAGACAGCAACACCAACTGCTCCTCTTCTTCCTCCTCCTCAGTTTAATCAACATGAAGTCAACGAGGATGAAGACCCTTTATGATGATCACTTCCACTTAGTGAATATTAAATATATTTTGTCTTTTGTTATTTTCTTAATATTTTCTTTTCTCTAGCTTACTTTGTTGTAGAATAAGAGTATATAATACATAGCATATCAAATATGTGTTAATTGACTGTTAATGTTAAGTTTTGGGTGTCAACTGTACACAGTTTTCAATTGTAAACCTCTAGTGGGCAGAAGCAAAGTGTCTGACAAAGGAAAGTGTTTAATAAAGGGCAGTAGCTAGGGAACTACAGCTCCCCACAGACACCAAGGAACATATTCAAATGTGGCCAAAAGGCTGTAAGTTTTCTGAATTCCGACATTAATTATGCCAGTAACATAGCACTGCTATTGGATCCCCACATGGCATCAGGTGACAACAGACCAAATTCCAAAAAGCGCATTTCCTGCATCAGGCTGTCCTTGCATTTCTTTCTGAAGTCTCCCTGGTTATACACTCTGTAGCTGTGACACTAATTTGCCACATCCCACAGACTATCATGTCTTCAATTTTTAGTAATTTACTCTGACACTTTGTCTTAGTGCCTAAGTCAAGCGTAAATCTTCCTGAAGTGTGTCACATTTAGGTACCTTTAAAGAACTGACTACATTTAAATCCTAGAAAATTATGATTAAGATTTTCTCATTTCAAAGGGAGACAAATGACAGCTCAGTCATGTGGTAAATGAAACAAACAGCAGAATCATTTTCTATCCAACTTTCTGACTTTTTCTTTAATCCCACATACGAGGCACAGGGGATGGAATAGAAATGCATCATCACTCTCCTGTTCTGCAAAACAATGAACACTGTTAAGCACCCAATCTTGGGCTTCTGTGACACTTCTACAGGTGTCAAGCTATGTGGCCATTCTTTTTTTCTTATTTTTTAATTATTATTATTTTTAGCATTTCCCCTATCTCCTCTTCCCCAGAAATATAGGCAGAGCTCAAGGTTTCACATCTGGCCTTTCACTCTGTGAGCCTGAGGCCCTCACTCACTCCCTTTATTTCTGTTATTGCTTCTCTTTGGATGGTTCCAGATTCTCTTTTCTCCTGCTGATCTCCTGCCTCAACACTTGACCCACGTCCCATTGCTCTGATCCCTACAAGAGCTATATAATTCTCTTTCAGGAACCTATGCCCATAAAGGCCTGGCCTTCTTGTCATGATGAAATCCAGTCTGCAAACCGTGAAATAGCCTAACATCCTTCCTTCTTCTACCCGCCACAATTTACCAACTACCCAATACCCCCAGTCAACAGTTCTTCCTCAGGCGGCCTTAAAAATCCAGACCCTCATCTCCCCTCCTACAACTCCCAGCCAGCTCAGCCTTGATCATCCTTTGCCTGAACTATTTACCCATTCTCTGTTCTCTGCCCTTTGGTCTTTCTTAGATAGTCCCTAAAGCATACTTCCACCTCTGGCCCTATCTCTAAATTCCCACAATACAGAAAATGCCTCATGGCTCCCCATTCTATAACGAAAAATATCCAAACATGAAATACAACACAATTAAGAACTTGAGGAACAAAACAGAAAGGAATTTCAGGAAAGAAATGACCTTCAAATTGACCTAAACTAACTTTAAGGAAATTTCTGGATATTGGACAAAATAGCTAAGCTATTACATTCAGACTGTATAACTTGATATTCCCTGAACACCGTCCACACCTTAATTCTCACACAGATAACTCCTTCCCTTCTTATTCCCAATTAAATGCCCCATGCCTAAATCCCAGGTGCCTTTTATAGCCTGGCTCATATGCCCACTAATCAAGGAAACCTGCCTTCTTCTTCATAATGAGAGGACTCTCTCCCTCCTCAGAACATACTTCCCTTTTGCTTTTCTGCTATTACCTATCACATAAAGTTTCAAAATCAAAATACAAAGGAAAACAGAAAATACATATGTGTGGTCTAAAAGAAAATAACAGAACAAACAACCATTAGTCCACCACACAGATGAAAAAAACAGAATGTTACCACTATCTTGGAAGCTCCTTGGAAATCCTGCCTAATTACATCCTCTTACAATTACGGGGTAACCATTCACCTTTGTATTTCACTTTCAGTTTTTAAAAGTGTATATAGCGTTAGTTTTGCATGGGTTTGAACTGCATATAAATGGAACAGAGTGGTACACATTTTCTTTCTGCCATTTAATTTTTTCATTTAATTTTATAGTTCTAAGATTAAATCATGTTGATGCTGATTACTAGTTCATTGATTTTTGTGGCTGTATTATATTTATAAATATGCCAAAACTGAATAAGTTTTACTATTAAAAAGTGCTGCTATAAATCTCCTTGGACACATCTTCTGGAGTACTGCTATATAACCTTCAAACTCAAATCATTCACTCAATGTGTCCTAAGCAACCCCTGCTCTGTGCCAGAAATTGTATGAGGTCCTAAGTAGAGATGAACACAGACTGATCCCTCCCATGATGGAGAAGCAAACAATAACTAATAAACAGAATATTAAAAGTTACGATTGACACTTTGCCTTAGTGCCTAAACCAAGCACCAGAAGTGTCATGTAAGGAAAAGAACAGTTCTATGAGGAGCCATAGAAAACCTCATTAAAAGAGAGGTGATCAATGACATTGAGACCTACAGGAATGAGTGTACCAGCCAAGGGAAGAACAGAAGTATTAAGTTGGTGCAAAAGTAATTGAGGTTTTTGCCATTACTTTTAATGAAATACCCTAACTTACTTTTAATGGCAAAAACTGCAATTATTTTTGCACCAACCTATACAAAGAGCTAGGACAAGTGCTTTTTAGGCAGGAGGAATGGAATACAGAGTTTGCCATTTCTATCACTAAGTGGATGATGAAATGGTGATTCCCCGGTGGAGCAGAAGGAAGGAGGTGGACAGAGAGGTGAGCCAGGCAAAGACCATTCCATTCTGAGAGCAGCAGGAATCTTTTGTAAGCAGTGCATTGGGTCCATGTGCAACATTCTCCAAATACGAGTTCCTTGAGTGTGAGAATCAAGTCTGTTTATACTATTTTATCTCCTGCACAATCTTGGAGCCCAACAAATGAATGAACAATGACACTGCCCTCGGCCTTATGCTGAGTGGGGATTTGCACAAAATGAGAGACAGCCATGACCTAAAGTAGTTCACAGTGGAGACGGGGCAATCCACCAAACATTATTTGAGCACACAAAAGCACTTGTCACTAACGTGAGAGAACCTGCTATTACAGGCAATCGTAAACTACTGGGAGAAAACATGGAGACGGTAGGATTAGCTTGTAAATGTTTCCAAAAGAGGTAAATCTTTAACAGTATTTGGGGGGAAGAAAGGGTTACAGGCCAGTGCAGAGAAAGGGTCAGGGTATTTCTAGTAAATGGAAAGGAAGGGAGAGGAAGAAGCAGATTAATAATAAACTGGTGAGCTCCAGGAGTGGCCCAGAGGCCTTGGCTGGAGGGGAGTAGGAGAAGGCTGTGGGAAAAGTGAAGGCCAGTTGGCTCTGAAAAAAACACCTCATATACTTGAAATCCAATACAATCTAGCCCTTTTCTAACTGTCATTTAGTTGTTTAATTGTCATTACCAATCTCGTTTAGTTTAGAAGTTGGAGGAGCATCCCTTCTGTTCCTCTCAGGTTGGAGGGGAAGAGCTGAGGAGGGGGTTTTTTTCTTTAGGAATCCAAAGAACCAAGAGAAGAAAACACCAAATGTGTTAATATGTTTATCCACCCAGAAGTGTTGTTGAAAACTGGGACCATGTTCATAACAACAAAAAGCAGTCTTCTGTCAATGGAAATTTTGTGGCTGAGTCATTTGTCCTCATTTTATAGCTCATCAGGCCTGAGAAGAACTTCCAGACCCATCAACTGGATCCTGGATGTGCAGCTGAGCCTCTTTCAAAACTGCTGTCACCACGGACTCCTGCACAGACCAAACATCCCTTTTGTGTGTTCATAATTTACTTCCTATTCTCTTTTCGCTCAACATACTGATCAGTAGCCAGAGCGTGGTGGCTTTCTTTTCTTTGTCCTGGTAATTCTGCAACACTTGCTGCAACTACTACAATCTGCTAATTATCTTTGAGGCTCTGTGGATTACGCAAGAGTCAAGGTCATCTCATTCTTCCTTGCACTGCCTTATCTGGAGGTGTCTTTCAGCCCTGTAGACTTCTCTTCCATACATAGCTTAAGCTTTTCTTATTTTCAAGCTTTGCATTACTATTTTTTCTCAATGACATTATACCTGTCTTTCCTCAACTCTTCATGCAGCCAGCTTAAAATTTATTGCTAATTTCTATTGACTTTCAAGGAACAGATTTTTCAACCCTAACATATCATTTTTCAAAGCATAATTTTCAAAGCATCACTGAACTGCCTAGACGTATATTAACGGTTAACAAAAGGTAGCAAACAAGAATACTTGAAACTTTTCAATTTACCCTATCTTAAATGAATAGGTAAATATCACTTTCCATATCAACTATCTGACAAGGCCTAGGGTAGACTCAATCATTAGAACTACAACCACAAGTAGAATCCAGATAGCATAAATCTATATGCTAAGTATTCACATTGCTACTTAATTTTAGGTTATTTTGCGGGGGGAAATATCCTTTTGATGAAAGGACTGTCACAGAATTCCACTCTGAACACATCCTCCACAGGAAAAACACATTGATAATACTAAATGTCTCAAGATATATTTAAAAGAAAATAGAGCTTTTTATCTCACTTGTTAAGGTGCCAGTTCAAATTTAGATCAGGAATGTGATTTTTTAGTGTTTCTTTATATACAGTTGTATTGAGACAAACTGGAACTCTACACTTCCAAATGGGCAAAAGGTACTGAAAACACATGACTTAATACTTTCTTTGATTTAATCCTTTTAAATTAGGTGGCAGCACAATTTTTGAAAAAGCTTTTTACATTACTCCTGTGTTTCAGTTAATTTTGTTCTCCAAGTAAGAATGGCATGTGTTCAGTACTGCACACTGATGGGGCAAGTAATAAAACATTTATAGAAACAAAACCAACTCCTTGAGTGAGGTACACTGAAAACCAGATTAACTCGGCAAATACTCCATCCTCTTCATTTATCTTTCTCTTGGGAAAAAAAAAAAGGCAATTCAAGTAACAGATTGATTAACTTTGGTAGAATAACTCACAACATAGTGCTTTTTGTAGTCTTCGGATTTTGATTGCTGTACGGTAGGCAGAAAAACGTACGTTATTCAGGTCAGCTGAAATAGAAAAAGGAACAGTTCGAAGATAGGCTTATTATTGAATACATATTGAATGCCCAGAATGTATTTGGTTACTTTGGATGATGAAAAAATATTATGTCTGCCTGAAATAAAAAGCCTTCTCCCAAATTCCCCAAGACGTATTTAAGAAAAAAATTAAATGATCATTAGCACCATGTTGAGATACATCTCAAAGCAGTGCTACAGAAAAAATTCTAAGAAAGTATTTTCAACCAGGTGTCAGGGCTCAGAACACGGTGGGTTGAGTACTTTGAAATGAAGGAGACTGGAAGTCCTCAGAAGTAAGGTCTCTCTGACCTCTGGGTTTCTTGTCTCCTGACCCTCTTTCTCCTTCCAAAGTGATAAATAGAAACCAGAATTCCTCTTCCCCAAGGTGGGTCATAAAAACTAGAACTTCTCTTCCCCAAAGCAAGCCATAAAATCTAGCAAGTTCACTGTGACCTTCTCCCTTCTCTCCTGAAGATTCCCCTGTGACAGGTATCCTGTCCCTACAGGAAAGGAATATGCTGCAGGGAGAGGCCAAGAAGAATCTGAATAGATAGGCCTTGCTGGAATTCCCTTCTCAGTCTATTATCATTAAATTATACGCTTTCATCCAATCACAATTCAATGCAGTCATCCATTCCTCACTCAGTCTAAGAGTAAAAACAGATACTTTTCCCTGTTGTCTTTGAGTCTTCTGAAGGCTCTCATGTCAGGTAAAACTTTGATTAAGTAAATTTCTTGTGCTTTTCTGGTTGACCTGTCTTTTGTTATAGGAGGGTCACCATGACCCTTATGATGGGTGAGAAAAGGTACCACCCCTTTCAGCCCTTTGGTACGAAAAAGAGGAAGGTGATGAATAGAAAGTACAGCAGTCATATGGCTTATTAAATGCACTGCACAGTAGGCAGAGGGCCCTTCCTTTTTTTTCCCGATAAAGGAGAGTTTCGTCCAGGGGCATCTCCCCCAAGGACACTTCATTTTCTTCCAACCACACTGTCCAGCTCACTATTCATGGAGCTCATCTTATTTCTATGCTCCTCCCATCCTGATTGATCTGCTTTTTCTGCCCTTTTGCAGATCTGGTTAAAATGATCCTACAACCAATACTCAACTCTTTGGAAACAATAGATATTGTAATTTCTTTCTTTGTCCCCTAAAGACAGAGTATCAGAGATTAGTAGAGTTAAAAGAAAACTCAGATATCATCAAATTTTGCCCCCTCATTTTACAAACTAAGCAAACCAGTTCTATGTCCTTTGTTTGTCCAACTTTTGCAGGGTCCTTCACCCACCAAAAAAAAAACTCACACAGAAGCCCAACATTTAAAGAGATTAAAAAAGGGGACATCCTTTTTATTGAAATGGGAGAAGGAGGCTTCAGGTGCTGCTCTTCCCTCCAGCATCTCCTTAGCTACCCAAAGAGAAAACTTAAAAAAACCACTGGACCAACCAGAGGAAGTAGGTTAAACAATAAGTTGAAAGCCACATTGCACTAGAAATTAAAACAAAATCGGAATTCTCGTCTGTGTTTTCTTGCATTTTTATATAAAAATGAATTTAGCTTTTAACAATTTAGACAAATTTAAACTAGGTGAGCTAATTTGATGGCATGTACTAAATAAAAAGTGAGCCAAAAGCAAATTTAAGGCAGTGGATTAAAGTTGGCTATATTGTAATTGTATATCTATATATATTTTTTGCGTGCAAAGCTGAAGGTTAAGATGACTCAATACGAAGGAGGTAAAAACTACAATTACATTCCTCCCTGTAAATCAACTCTTTTTGGCTCACATGATTTCAAACCACACAATTCTCCTAAGAAAGGCAGTACCTGTTTACTGCATTGCCCTTAGAAATTTAACTGCTTTTAAATGTCAATGACATGATTCTTTTAACATTAATATGCCATGTAGGAAAAGCTGGTGATTAGCTCCTATTTAACAATATATAGTTCTCGGCCGGGCACAGTGGCTCATGGGAGCACTTTGAGAGGCCGAGGCGGGTGGATTGCCTGAGCTCAGGTGTTCGAGACCAGCCTGGGCAACACGGTAAAACCCTGTCTCTACTAAAATACAAAAAATTAACTGGGAGTGGCGGTGGGCGCCTGTAGTCCCAGCTACTCAGGAGCCTGAGGCAGGAGAATTGCTTGAATCCGGGAGGCAGAGGTTGCAGTGAGCCGAGATCACGCCACTGCACTCCAGCCTGGGCAACAGAGCGAGAATCCACCTCAAAAAAAAAAAAAAAAAAAAAAAAAGAATACACAGTTCTCAGTTGTTTAGGTTAATTTATTACTATTAATAACACTTACCAAGGGATTGAAAGAGTTCGGTCATTTTAGGATGGTCCCAACAGGTGGTCTGTGTTTGATGGCTGGAAAAAAAAAAGGTAAAATTTTAAAAATAAACAAAAAATCAAAAAACTTCATATAGGGCAAAAAGGAAATACCCAAGTAGAAATGATTTTTTTCAAATTTTTAAAAATACATGCAAAATTATCCTCATTATCAACCATTCAGAAACCCAATGCCCAATTATTACTTAATATTTGAAACACTGGCTAGGGGCAGTGGCTCTTCCTATAATCCCAGCACTTTGGGAGGCTGAGGCAGGTGGATCACTTGAGGTCAGGAGTTTGAGACGAGCCTGGCAAACATGATGAAACCCCATCTCTACTAAAAACACAAAAATTAGCCAGGTGTGGTTGCGGGTGCCTGTAGTCCCAGCTACTCAGGAGGGTGAGGCATGAGAATCGCTTGAACCTGGGAGGTGGAGGTTGCAATGAGCCGAGATTGTTTCACTGCACTCTAGACTGGGTGACAGAGTGAGACACTGTCTCAAAAAAATAAAAAATATTAATAATAAATTTTAGCCAGGTGTGGTGCCTCACATCTATAATCCCAACACTTTGGGAGCCTGAGGTGGGAGCCCAGGAGTTTGAGACCAGCTGGGCAACATAGCGAGACCTTATCTCTATACAAAAGTTTTTTATAAAAATTTTTTAATAATAAATTTAATTTGAGCAACTAGATTGTACAAAGACAAATGAAATCTTTGCTTTGCCTATTTCAAACAGAACTGAAACTAAAAATTAAAACCTAGATATAAAATGTGACTGTCACAAACCCTTGGGTCCTGGCTTGATGTTGCCAGATCAATGCAGGCTCCAGAATAAACCCATATCTGTTGAACAGATGTAGATTATCATTCAGAACAAATCCTCCAACAGCAGAAGTAGTGCTGTGAGAGTCACTACACCTTAAAAGTCTCGTCATATTTCCAAAGACTGCAGAAACAAGTTTAACTCTGAATAACATCATCCCGCAATCTACGGAGCCTCCCTCCTCTTCTACCTTGAGTCGAACTTTCCTCAGTGCAAATCTACCCTTTCTTCTCTTCATGTGTATCTGGATTCCCCACTCCCCTCAGGCAAGTGTCTCTTGCCACTTTGACTCTGTGTTCCTCTTCTCAGCTTCCTCCCATTAACCAGTATTATTATTTTCTATATGTATTAAATTGTTTTCCTCATGTTCTTCACTTTAAAAGCAAGTTTTATACTTTCTCTTTTTCTGTAAATTTCAAAACTAATTCATACGTTAGATGGAAGTTTTGGGGTAATAAATTGAGGTTAAAACATAAATGGAATGCTTCAATTAAGTTTCTTAGGTAAACAGTTCATGACTTTGGTGGGTCAGTGGCCTTACATTTAAAAAGAGTTAAGTGCCCCTTATCTAGGTCAGGGTAGATTAATAACATTTAATAATGCTCCAAAGACTTCTTAAATGACACCTAGTTCTTATAAAACTATTTAGTAAGCTAAACGAACCGCATAGTACCTAAGAGAGTGATACTACAACGTTCATAAAATCAAATTCAAGAGAAATTATTTTTCAAGCCTATGTAATATATCAAAAACTGGGGCACGTCACTGGGAAAAGAACATCATCACTGTTATATATACACAGGTAACAAAAACCCCAAATAACTCATACTTACCTTTGAAAAATATTTAAAGTGTGCATTTGCAATTGGGTATGTATCCTGGAAATATTAGCAATTGGGTATGTATCCTGGAAATTCCAAGATCTCAAACAAAATAATGTAACTACAATGTGAAGATCTGTCTTGGAAAGAGATGGAAAGTTGTCGGGCTCCTCTAACCAGATTCTTGACTCCAATGCAGAGACAAATACTTCTAACTTCATGGTTCACTACTGAACACCAACAAAACCATTCCACCCTTTTGGTTTGCTGGTAGTGATACTACAAATTGCTCCAAAGACCATGGAGCCGGGTACTGAAGTTGTTTGACCTAAATTCTTACTATTCATCGTTAGGCTCAGAGCTTTACAAAAATGCTGAGTCTCAAAAAGAATTTCCTCCCTATCACCAACAAGTATGGAAGGATTTGCTGAGGAGGTAATGCAATTCCAGTAAGGCATCATGGGCTCCCAGTCTGAGAGAACCTACTAGGGTTCATTGATCTCTTGTCTTCTCTTTCAGGGAATTTAAATCCCCATGACAACAGTACTGTCCAGAGACAGACATCCCATCATGATGGAGCAAACCAAGGCTCAAGAACCAAACTAAAGCCATTGGTAATGTACAGCCAGACATTATACTTAAACAACAAATTACAGGTTTGGGTCTTCACCTCACACAACCCCTACGGAATGACAAGAGGAAAATACCACTATTTCTCAGTCATGCAGAGGACTGAGAATTCAAGGTGAACACCTCTTGCTAATGGCTCTTTTTAGTGAAACCACTACTGAGAGCTGAGGGAACACACACATTTGGCAAGCAGATGGAGGGAGGGAACGGGCATCTCCCTTTGTGAATTCAATACCAGTTGATTCATTAGGCAGAACTGCCAACACAGAAAATAAATACAGCCTCTGGTTACAAAAGTATAACTGCTGCTTACCAAACAACAGAAATAAAAAAAAACAGGCGATGTAGTTGGCTGCGGGTTTTTTTTTTAAGTTGGGGGAGAGGGTTAAAGCAAAATCCACAATGAACCCAAAGGCTCAAAGTATTTGAACAGCTGCAGATAGCTCAGCTCCTCTTGCCAAAATGCCTGAAGTCCTCCCAGAGTAGGCAACCAAAACAGAATAAAAGTAGCATTTTCCCCCAAAATAACAACAGCTTGGGTTCTAATTAATCTCAAATATGAACAGGGAGTGGGACTTCATATTGTGCAGCTTGATAAGCTCTAAAATAAAATTATGATTTTATTACTAAAAATCCTCTTTTTAAAAGGCAACAGCCATGGGAATCTATCCAAGAATAAAATTAAAAACAAAAACAAAGTAGCAATTAACAGTTAAGTACAAAATCATATGAAGCAAACAATAGTGAGAACATGTGACATGTAACTAGGCTGGCCAGCTATACAGTTTTACCTGTGCAGGGAAAAATTGTGAAGGTCTTTGTTGTGGGCAAAAAATCAGTGGGTATCCTGCAAAGCTTAAATTATCTCTGAGCTATTTTAAACTCTGCAAACTGAAGAAAACAGATAGTAATGCAAATGATTTCTGTCCATATAAATGCAAATTGTGCCCAGTAGAATGCAACTGATTATTGTCCTGTGGATATTGACCAGTTTGTCAGCTTTGCATCCAGAGGTAAATTCATTTTAGCATCCCTAATCTGACTATAAATATGTGACGTTTTGTATTCTCTTTGGAACCTATTATAACTTCTTACTGGTTCCCTTATTATGAGTTAAATGAAACATGCTCTTTTTGTATTTGTATAAGAGTTAAGATTTTTGCCTATTTTGAAAACTATCCTTCAAGCAGTATAAATCCTGCTTTATACTAGACTGTATATAGGAATTATACATCAGCATCCCGGTATAATTATTAAAAGTGCCCCCTTACTCTGAAGAGCCCCAGCTGGGATAACATATAATCTCTGCATTTTATGGATATTATTAAAATATTAAGCCAATAAGGTTAAGAAGTAGTATATCCTTCCACCTATTACTATTCATAACAATATAACACTGATAAGCCACAGAAAGTAAAACACAAATAATATAAGATTGTAGCACAAACAAAGAAAACAAAAAAAGTTGTGCTGCAATACTGCCTAATATGTAACACAATGAACCAAAAGCAAAGGACATGCACTTTTGATAGGCTGGTAAAATATTGATTTCTGGGCAAATGACTGCTCTGCGGAAGATACTTCTTAAACCCATTTGTCCTCATTAGAGTGGTCTCATATTTTTCCATGAAACCTTAAAGGATGATCAGAAGGCAACTTGTTTGTCCAAAAACTGACACTTACCCAAATATACTTATTTGTTACTAGCTATCCAATTTTATGCTTGTAACTGGATTTTGTGAGGTTTGCTATATATCATTCCATTCCAATTATAATTATAAAGGCATATAACAGAACAAAACTAAAGATAAGTAAAAATACAAATATGGGGACAAGAACTATGTATATTGCTCTGAGATAAGACAATCAAAGAAAGAAAAATATTTCTTCTTTGCTGTGCAAAGTAAAATATACTAGGTCAGGATGTATATTAATCACAGTAATAACATGCTATTTGAGTGCTCAATTTGTACCAAGTAAACTTTTTTGGATAAACTTTTTCTATGTGTAAATTCAATTTGGATTACAATGCTATGACTTGGGTGACAATATTGTCTCCACCTTACAGATTAAAAAAACTAGGGCAGAGAGTGCTTAGATAGCTTGTCTGAGGTCCTATAGTAAGTAATAGAAATGGGATTTAAACAGAGATAGTCTCATTTTAAGCTAAGCTCTTGATATGGAAGTATATTTGCATAATTAAGGTTTTAAAATATTTCTTGATGAATCTGTCCAAATTTGAGTCCATGGTCTATCATTAGAATCATTACAAATAACCTCATCTCCCTTGCTTCTCTCTCACCCCTTGCAAATCCCATGTCTGGATCAGCTCAATTACTTGCCTACTCTGGACCTGAGCAGCTGTGGATAAAAACAACTGGAGAAAATCACTCAACAGACAGACTCATTTTACTTCAAAATATGTGATTTCAAACCTCAAATGTCCAACTCCTGGCAACTGCACTATATTCCCTAATAAACTTGCTTTCCCAAACTCCAAAACAGAAATTCACTACTGCTATCTCTCTCCCCAAACTGGTTTCTTTCTCTGCCTTAATATCATTTTACTTTATCTCACGCTTCATTGAAAACCTAAATACTACTAGATGAGGACTCCTTTCTCTCTCCACCACCAACTCAGGAAACCTCCCTCCAACTGCCAGTTTGTTTTCCTCTCTCCCCTTTAACTGAGAAATTGTCCCCCTTCTTATTAAAGGCCAATTCTTCCCAATGACTTCTTAAAAATTTCTTGTGCTGCACTGTCAACCCCTCTCTCAAGAAGACTATCCTTTGTAGAATATAAATGTTTACAGACATGCCATCCTTAAGCACACACATACACACACACACCCCTACCTCAAGTCTACATTTTCTGCTAGTTATCACCTTCCTTCTCTCCTTCACAGACAAAATTCACCAATGAGTACCGTACCATATCTACTTCCTCGTGTCCCATTCACCACTCAAGCCACTTCTGTTTGGCTTCTAACTTTTCTCCTGCACTCAAACTGGTCCTATAATTATTAGCAATGAACTCCATGGTGCCAAGTGGAGTGGCCATGCCTCAGAATGGGGAAAAATAAGAGACGACAAACACTGTAAGTAAGTTATACAGTGTATTAGAAGGTGGGAGGTGCTATGAGAAAACCAGAAGTCTCCAGAAAAGGAAGTTGACACAGGCAAAATACAGGTTCTGTTAACATTTACTTTATGTACACTTATAGAAGTTACATATATATAGCAATCAAGCACGAGCTCCCAACTAATAGATTTTGCATTCAGCTGCCTAAAGTATGAAGAGTGAAAACAAATGTTGGCAATCTGATATGACATCATTTATTTGAGTAACACCTTCTTAAAGATCTGAGAGGTGGTGTACTTACTTTGGAATTTATAATCTTTTCAGTCCTTGTTTGATCCAAGACTAGAATATAGGAAGAATGTGGAGTACCCCCACCAGTAACATTGATTCTCACTCTGTGCATGTGCTTGTGTGTGTGTGTGTGTGTGGGTGTGGGTGTGTATGTGTGTGTCTGTGTGTGTGTGGGTGTGTGGGTGTGGGTGTGGGTGTGTATGTGTGTGTCTGTGTGTGTGTGGGTGTGTGTGTGTGTGTGGGTGTGTATGTGTGTGTCTGTGTGTGTGTGGGTGTGTGTGTGTGGGTGTGGGTGTGTGTGTGGGTGTGGGTGTGTATGTGTGTGTCTGTGTGGGTGTGGGTGTGTGTGTGGGTGTGGGTGTGTATGTGTGTGTCGGTGTGTGTGTGGGGGTGTGTGTGTGGGTGTGTGTGTGGGTGTGGGTGTGGGTGTGTGTGTGTGTGTGTGTGTGTGTGGGTGTGGGTGTGTATGTGTGTGTCTGTGTGTGTGGGTGTGTGTGTGGGTATGTATGTGTGTGTCTGTGTGTGTCTGTGTGTGTGTGGGTGTGGGTGTGTGTGTGTGGGTGTGTGTGTGTGGGTGTGGGTGTGTGTGTGTGGGTGTGGGTGTGGGTGTGTATGTGTGTGTCTGTGTGGAAAAGCCCGTGGGGAGAGGATGGAGGTAGTGGGTGAGAAAGCTACAGGAGTAACTTATATATTCCTCAGGTTATATTCAACTTCCTCATCCACTCGCAAACACTGTCTACTGTCCTCTAAGCTTTTAAAGGCAGGAAATCCAAAGATATACTTTTAGAAACAAAAAATTAACTTAAGAGAAAAGAAGTGTGGAGGTCAGGATTTCAAGAAAAAAAAAAACAAAAAACATTCTGTCCAAAATTCAAATAAGATATATGATCCTATTTGGTAATAGGTACTGTAAAAGTTTAGAGTCTTCCTTAAAAAAATGCCATTAGTATCTCATGATAATGAAGACAGGAGGCAGGAAGACAACATTGTAAATAATGAATAATTCTGTAGGATTTGATTATAAAATGCATTTAGGCTGGGCACAGTGGCTCATGCCTGTAATCCCAGCATTTGGGGAGGCCAAAGCACGAGGACTGCTTCAGGTCAGGAGTTTGAGACCAGCCTGGGCAACATAGCAAGACTCCATCTCTAAAAAAAGGCCAATTAGCTGGGCATGGTGGCATGCACCTGTAGTCCCAGCTATTCAGGAGGCTGAGGCAGGAGGATCACTTGAGGCCAGGAGTATAAGACTGCAATAAGCCATGGTTGCACCACTGCCCTCTGGCCTGGGCAACAGAGTGAGACCCCGTCTCTGAAACAAAATACACTTAAAGTCATTTCACACTCAGAAGTAGATTTAAAGATACAAACATGGAAAGGACTACATAGAAATAGGCTACCATACTATACACCCCAAAATATAAGATGTCAGTATTGCATGTATGACTAATAGAACATTTGTTACAAAACAATAAGACAAGATTGATTTGTGCTTGTTTTTAAATAAAGTAGTAGAATTAATGATCAAAACTGATGTGCCTATGTGCGAGGGGAGGGACAGGTGATAATTGTCTTGAGGGTACTAGATTGTCTGGAAATATAAACATGCAAATACTCAGTAAACCTAGGGGAGCCGCTAGCTTGATAATATTTCAACATGAGCCCAGAATTCATAGGGAACCCCACCTCCCACCCAACCCCACCCTCATCTACCCGACTCTCAAACTGGGGAGATTCAGACCATCAGCCAAATTCCTGTAGGTCATTCGTTGTTGCACTGGCCCTGGGGAGTCTTGTAAGCAGCCATCTGAAGGTGTTAACACCAGGACTATGTTCCCACAACAGTTGAGGGGATCATTGTATCCTTTAAGTTTGCTTTTAAAAGCTGGATTTGTAGCTTTTAGCTTTTTATTTAAAAAAAAAATTACTACTTTATCTCTTTCTTTTATGTATTTTTAAAAGCAGGGATTAATTACTTCTAATTTTTTCTATATGGTTATATGAAATCTTTTACTGTATTATTTTACTTTATAATCAGCATATTTCTATATATTTTACAATTTTAAACATTATTACTTCTGTACTTTTGCTAATTGCAATGGCAGTTTTAAAAATTTAATCTTTATATAGATATCTTTTTTCCTCTCTAAATGGCCCCACAGTGATCCTTCCTATATTGTATGGTAGAACTTTACTAACTGCATCCCTTAGCCTAAAAATCAAATTGCCCAGTAAGGCTGATGGTGCCATTATAATGCAATAGAGTTGGGTAATCTAGAAGATTCCAAGCCAAAATACTACTTCATGGCCCAACAATATGTAGATTAATGGCAGTGAAGGTGATATTTTAAGTCCTGAACTACCTAATGTCTCTCAAAGACAATGTCAGTTCCACCTAAATTACCTCAATTAACTAGGACACCAGTAATACATAAGATTTCTTCCCAGTGACGGTTTGCTGGCTGCTGCAGGGCAGGCTTTCTGCTGTTTAGATTTTCAGTTAGCCAAGGTATGCTTATGCTCATTTATCTGAAGCCCCTCCAAGCCCAGCAGTTTAGTGATCCTAAGGTACTTACATTCTTTCAAAAAGCAATTTTGTTCTTACCTCCCCATCAGCAGAGTTGGCCCAGTGAGTTTTAAATATTTATTTTCAATAAAAACAGAGTCACAGACTATTAGAAAAACAGACTCTCCAGTACATTTTTCTTATGCTTCTATTTTATTTACTTCTTTATCATTAAAACCAAAACCACAAGCTCCAGTTCTTGAAAGAGATTCAAAATGTGGCCCAAGAGTTCTTTACTTAAAAAACTGAAACCGAAAAGATACCATCCCTCATCTTCACGAAAGAGGGAAGGGAGAAATAAAGACTGCTGTAGGGACCCTTTCTGAGAGAGCTATGTTTATTTTTCATTGTTAATTATACCTTTGTTATGGGTTTATTCTGTTCTGGGATAAGTTTTCTATAACCTTTAATGATAAAATGCTTCATGTTAATTCTTCATTGTTGCTGCTACACACACTTTGTTAACTTTCATTTTCCTGTTAGTCTGAGTATTTGGAGATTGCCTTGCTGATACTCCTCTCTGCCCATATTTAGGGAAGGACTATTTCTTCTGTATTGCCTAAGCTGGCGCACAATTCTTCTAAACAAGTATGCATGAATTCTCTCCTCTAGATGGTATATGTAGTTCTGCCAAGACAAGTATATATAATCTATGCAAATGAACTGTATGACTGCGATAAAGATCAACTACTTGCTCCCCAAGATTTTACAACTATTACAAACTTCATTTCCTTTCAGTTACTAAACGATTAGGGCAGGTAGAGGGTGGCCTTGGGAAATGAGAAGGGGTCTAAAAGAGCTTTGCAGGGTTATCAATAATGGGCACAAGAATGGAAAATAAAAGTATAAAGAGAGATGTAATAAATTGAGGATAATCTCCATTTGGATCCACTCAAAGGGGGAGTTAGAACAAGGGAAAGAAACGTAAGACAGCAAATTTTATAGGTATAGACAAGTTTATGCTGGTTAATTTCTTGCAATATTGAGGAATGTCAGTTTTAGAAAATGTGACATGCATGGTATATATAACCAGAGATTAGTAACATGTTCATAATGAAAGCTGTGTGTTGTGTGATATTGTACATTGTATTTAGGGTTCTATGAAGAATTACCATCTGCACTTCAGACTCCAGTGGGAAAAACCGAGCTATAGAATTGTTAAATTGTGATGGTGACACCTTGTCACAAGAACAGAATAGTCATCTGTAGCAAAACTAAAGGCTTACTGAAAAGTCAACAACTCAGGCTTTAGAGAAGATGTCATAAGGAAAAAGGAAAATCTTATTTCCTAACTACACCTTATTAAATTCTATTAAATACTGTGACTTACCAACAGGCCGGATGTATAGAGAACCATCTGTGTTCCAAGTCCCTTAGGACTTATAAGCCAGCTTTGTTGGCCATCTTACTCACAGATACTTAAATCTACCCATTGACAGAAATCTTCGGATCATGTGAATGGGGAAAGATAGAGGAAGGCCAAAGAGTGTGTTTCCCCACCTCAGAGTTCCTCTCAAGGTCCAACTGGCAAGGACTGTGGGAATGACATCTTCCTATCTATGAAAAAGCACCTTTGTCCATTACCAGACCACAGTGTGAAACTGCCTTCAACATCTAGAAAATAGATCCTCCTGTAGAAATTAGCCTATGGAAAAGCCTATACAAGGGCAGTGTGGAGTACTGGAAGAAGCATGGGCTTTGTCCTTGGACAGCTGGGCTCAGTTGCTGGCACACAGGAGGTGCATAGTAAATGGTAACCGTCTATGGTATGAAAGAAAGGATGTTTGCTCATACTTTCTCCACTACTATCCTCCTTCCTAAATATAATCCTTCGTCCTAGTCAAAGTTTCCATGGGACTAAAAACTTCCGTCCTCTGACTCAACTAATATTGGGGCCAAGACACAGCACCGCATAGTGATCAGGAGTTCAGGAGCTGTAGACAATCCCTGGGTTTGAACACTAGCTCTTCTATTTACCGGCTGTGTAATCTCAAGCAAGCTGTAAGTGTGCTTTTTAATTACTTTTAATGCAGTTATTGATAATTCATTAAGCCTTATCTGTAAATGGGGGTAATTATAGTACCTATACTTCACTTGGCTAATGAGAGAATTAAAAGAGATCATCTATGCACCAGATTCAGCACAGCACCTGGCAAATGACTGTTCAAAACTGTAATTTATTACAATGATCATTATTATTTCCCACAGCAACTATTTATTATTATTATATGTTATTATTATTTCTGTGGCAAACTGAGAAGTGGTGAATTTTACATGGTTAACGTGATGCATTAAGAAAGTTCAGCCGAACCCAAGGCTTTCATTCCTCTTATCCCTCATACTCCCTGGAAGTTAACTTTTATCTGAGGAAATGAATAACTTGTGCAAAATACATAACCAAAGATTTACAATGAGAGAGATCTGGCTTTTATGGCAGATTTTTGTATATTGTGAAGGCAGCAAGAACCATTTTAAATTTTCTTTTTCTCTCTCTCTCTTTGTTTTATTTTATTTTTTTTAGGAGACAAGAGTTTCACTCTGTTGCCCAGACTATAGTGCAGTGGTGTGATCATGGCTCACTACAGTCTTGACCTCCTGGGCTCAAGTGATCCTCCCACCTCAGCCTCCTGAGTGCTGGGACTATAGGCGCATGGTACCATGCCCAGCTAATTTTTTGTAGAGATGGGGTTTTGTTATGTTGCTCAGGCTGGTCTTGAACTCCTGGGGGCAAGCAATCCACCCGCCTTAGCCTCCCAACCATTAGGATTATAAGCATGAGCCACTGCACCCAGCCCCATTTTAAATGTTCTTAAACCCTGAATACAATGACTTCTCATTGCACTATACTAGGAAAAAAGAAATAACTACATCAGTTTCAGAAAGTCTACCTTAGAGGCAGCAAATAAAATTTTCAAATGTTAATTTTAACTTAAGATATTAACAAATAGAGAGGCTTATACTATATAGCCTAGTTTTAACTTAAGATATTAACCAATAGAGGGATTTATACTATATAGACTCTTTCAGTTCAGATTTATATTCTTTCATTTTCTACAAACATGTGAGTCATGGAGCCACCACATTGCACTTCAAAATAATAATAAGGAATTACCTAGAGAGACAGAAATGCAGTGGGAAGCCATCAAAGTGGGTTTTAAGTGATCTATAAAATTAAAATATGACATAAAAATAATTTGCCCTTCCTAATCTCCTTTCAACTTTCTGGCCATATTCTAACAGTAAATACACAGATGATATATTTAAACATCAAAAACATTGAATATTTCTATCTGAATATTATTTTTTGTCAGCCATATACATTCTAATTTGCTCCAGGAAATTCTCGTTGCATGGCAATCATGGGAAATTTGTTTTAAACATTTTTCTTCTACTTTTGAAGCCATGCAAAGGGAAGTGTATATTAAATGCTTTTTCATTCACCATTTGCTTGGTTATTAATTTGGGAATTAAATTTTGTTTTCATAACAATTCTTCACACATAGATATTGGCTTTTATAACTCTACCTTCAGAATTTGATGTTCCTTCTTCATGAGGAAATAAACTGTTAAATTACACAATGAAAGATCCTGCTTAAACAAGTTTTGTGAAAACGGGAATTTGCTATATACAAATGGGCACATTTCTAAAAATTTGTAAGGCTTAAAAGACATTTAACACTAAAACTACATGTATTTTAAACAATCCGATCTTTTACTGGTGATGGAGAAGATTTTTTTAAACGCTACGGTCCTAAACGTTATTATTTAAAATACTGGCTATCATTATATCTATTTTCCAGCGCTGGTAATAGTGCTCTAGCCAATGGGAAGCCAGGTAAAACTAACTTTTATTCTACCAATCTGCCCCACAAGAACAAGAATACAATCCTACCAGATCCTTCCAAAATTATAAACATTTTGAATTAGAGAAATTCTGATTTAGACAATTTTCAGTCATATATAATTAACCTGAACATACAGAAATTCATTTAAAAAAAGAGCTAAAATTAAGGATGGACTTTAAAAGTGCCAAACCACACAGATAATCATGATATAAACATAAAGCAAGATATTTAATATTTTTTTATTTAGTAAAACCCAAAAACTAGATCCAGTTTGCATTTTTTTAAAAATCAGATGATAAAGGACTCTAAGTCAATTCAATAAATTAATTAATTTCAATTAATTTGCATGAACTTCTTGATTTTTGTATAGTACATGCATTAATTTTCTATTGCTGTTACAAAAATGTCTCCCTGGGATAAAATCAAAGTTGGTAGGGCTGTATTCCTTCTCTGGAGGTTCTAAGAAAGAATCCCATTTCTTTGCCTTTTCCAGCTTCTAGTAGCTGCCTGCATTTAAGGATCATGTCCGCTTCCTTTACCTTCCAAGCTAGTAGCTAGCATTCTCAAATCTCTCTTTGTCTCCTCTGCCACTTTTAAGGGCCCCTGGGATTACACTAAACCCATCAGGATAATCCAGAATAATCTCCCTAATTAAAGGTCAGTTGATTTGCAACCTTAATTCCATTTATGACCTTAATTCTCCCTTGCTATGTAACCTAACATTTTCACAGGTTCCAGGGATTAGGATGTGGGCATCTTTCGGGGGTTGGGAGCAGTTATTATTTTGCCTACCACAGTGCATCAGATTTGTATCTAAATTTGTAATATTAAATTCAAGTCAATATTCACCCAAGCAAATTAAAGTTCTCTAATACTATTACTATTGTTACAGTGTACAATAAAAATGTAAACAGTTTTAAACGTTTTCAGTTAGATAATCACATCTTCTTTCACTAGAGACATGCCAACTTATCCAGCGTCTGACCTCTTTCCATTCTTACTTGGGCAAATTTGACACCAATCAATTGCTTTAATACCTTGTTCTCAACTCAGTTCACAACTCAGTGCACTGTAGGTTATATACTGATAAAAATATTAAACTCCCATAAGCTAATGTAACATATATTGCTTATTATATTTATTATATATTATGCAAACCTGTTTTTTACCCTGAGCTTACCTCTCAGACTGTAATAAAAAATTATAAGAAAAGACTATTTCACTAACATGGACTTCACACAACGTTTTCAGGAAGTATACTGGAAGAACAGATTATTAGCATTTGCATAGATTTTGGAGATACCACACCCCATGTTAGAAATGATAAAAAGGAAACTTGGCCCAGAGATCTTCATCTGACTTACCTGAGGTCACACAGCTAACCTGAGACAGAGCTGTCTCCTGACAATAAATAGGTGTTGTCATGATTATGATGCTGTTTGTCTGACACATAAAATAGGGTCAACTATGACTCATCACTAGAGCACATTGTAAATTAATATCTTTACTAAGTTATACTCCAAGGGACTGTAGAAGTAGTATTTTATCATTCTGTTCCATGACAATATATAGCCCTAAGCCAAGGATCAAGGTCTACTAAGAGCCTGTGTAAATTATACAAAACTTATAAAATGTCATATAAGAAGAAACAGTATGCAAGAAGGAGAAACTAACTGGACAACAAAATCAAAGAATGATGAGCCTATGCTAATAATGCAGATAACTTCTATAAGACAAAGAAAAACTTGACAATATGTAACTTTTTCATGATAAATCATTATTTCTTATTGGTGGAATAAAATGACAAGAGTATAAGACATTTTTATTTGGATTTTCTTAGAGGAAGAAAAATGGTTTAGAATTTGTACAATTTGACAAATATCATTACATCAAGAGTATTTTGAAATTCTGTCATTTTCTCCAATTTTTTTTTTTTTACTTTTTAGAGACTGGATCTTGGTTTGTTGCCCAGGCTGGAGTACAGTAGAGCCATCAGAGCGTATCGTCTGTCTCCAAATATTTAAATCTCTACTTTAAAATATATCAGCTAAAGACACCTATATCCCTAATCTGATAAATGAAAAATACAATTCTCACGTTAAAACTAGTTTCTTTTTAATATTAACTATATCACAGTTTCCTTCAGATAACAGGACTGAATTCCATTTTTAAAAGTTATGGGTGGAGAAGCCTCTTAAGTTATCAATAAAACATGATTTTCTTGGTATCATAAAGGAGAATTAAAATCAACTTACTTGATGTAATAGGGCACTTTATTATGTGAAATGGATCTTTGCCACGGCAGCTGGACTGACGCTGAGGAAACAAAGGGAGATTATTGGAAACGTTGGAAACCAAAAAGCCTTACACCTTAATGCAAAACAACTGAACATTTTATAGCAAATTCAATGAACTGCTCTGGTTTCTGAGCTGGATTCCTATAATTATGAGATCCACTGGGCCAAACAAAAAATGGCTTTAAGGATTCATTTGAAGTAAAACAAGAAACAACACAGGTTCAAGGTCTAATGCCAACTAATCTAACCTGTTGATAAAAATACTTTTAAACTTTCAAATGGTGTTGTTTATAAATACTACAATTTAAACCTTAGTGCCACCTGGAAACTGTACTCCATATATATTTTTGATAAAGCTAAAACCAAAATTAATTTTACCTGGTATATCCAGATTAAAAATTAGATTTTTCAAGACTGAATTTTCCAGATGACTAATAACATTCTTTACTTTGCATCATAGTCACAGGAGTAGCTATTGAGTACAGATGGCATTTAAATAAATTCATTTCTATAAAATTTAAAAAGAAAGAATTTAAAAATAGGCAAAAAGTTGTGAAGAACCAAGGCAATCAATCGTCTAGGCAGAAAAATCCCAATTTCTTATTTTCATCTGAAACACACAGACAGCCCAGTCTCCTACTTTTGCACTAGACCTTACTAAGATTGAGATTTTATAGGGTTTTTAAATTGAGGTACTTTTCTTTTTTTTTTTTTTTTTTTTTTTTTTACAATTCTAGTTACTTCTTACTTATAAAAGATATATTATTCCTACATTAACCAATTATTTTAAGACTTATTTAAGAAGAATAGTACATGTGAATTTAGTGCCATAAAAGAACTTTGGTAAATGAACAAATACAAAAATTCAAATAATACTTTGAATTTTCATACTTTGCAAATATCATCAGATCCTCATGTAGCCAGTTGTCACCAATACTTTTTTTTCTCAATTTCATGTCACATTAATATCTTACAACTATTCAGCATTCTAAACTTTGCCAAGCATTTTCAAATATATGTTTTTGGTAAGGAAGCCAGCAAGATACACATTAAAGTTTCATTTGATAGATGAGGAACTAAATGTGTAGCGATAAAATAACTTGCCCAAAGAGTGATAGCCAGTAAATAAACGGTCGAGCTCAGATGTGATCTCAATTTCTGAACACTAGTTGAGGAATTTTTCTACTCAACAATTCTTCCTCTCTTTATAAAAGGCAAGCACTCTGTTCTCAATCTATGCCCACCAAAGTATAAAAAAGGGATGAAAATGAGGAAGTAGGTATGTTACATTTCTCATTAGAGCCAACCTCATTTCAGTGTTGGCACCAGGCTAATAGGTCAGTTTTTATTTTGTGCCTAACTAAACAGGCTTCTTTTATAACCATGGCTAAAGTCCAAGAAATATAATAAAGCCAAAGATTCCAAGCAGCAAAGGATAACAATTATTAAATTTATTAATTGGGACTTTGTTTACACTTCCCCACTCATTTTAATAATTGTTTTGATTTGAATAGCTTCCACCTCCTTGGATTCTCAGTGTTAGATAATACAAGGCCATGTATTTGACTTTCACAAAATGTGTATAAATTTCACAATATTTCACTTCCAAAAGAATATGTGCTTGATTTCTACTATGAGAGTGATTGCTAGGTGAAAGCATAGCATTTCATCAATATTAAAGATAACTGATAGTTAGAACTGTAAAGACAGTCTCAATTATTTTGTAAATTCCTCTTTCATTTGGTCTTGGTACATAGCTTTACATTTTGAAAAACTGAGCTTTAGAAATCTGGAATACTTAATAATCTAATAAGTATACAGCAAACCTATTTACTTCATCAACATTGATGGTATCTGGACTTTAAAAATGTGTCCTGGCATCTAGGTACACAGTATATTCCAGGAAGGCCTATACCAGAGATTAACCACCTAAGGTCTAAGGTTTGTGAAACAGAAAAACTGTATGGAGTTGAGGTAGGGGTGGGGGCAGTGAGGAGGGTGAGAGGTAGAGAGGTATAGGACAGGAAGGGGCAGAAAAATGACTGATTAAGATTCTTGAAATTGTAAAAGAAAAGCCCAACCTTTAACTGAGGTAAGGCAGTTTATCAACAGTGACAAAAAGATTAAGAGGAAATATAAATGTAATCAATTTAGTTAGAAGATATAGTATTTTTTAGCTGTTTCTATGGTTATAGTTGCAAAAAAACTGTCATAATTGAGAAATAAGCTTTGCCCTAAGTTTTAAAGTTTACTTAAATTGAATTAAATGAAACAAATTGCTTTCTTACATATATTTGCCAAAGGAAATGAAAGGAAAGGAATTAATATTTACTAAAAGCATTTGTGTCAAGAACTGTGCTAGGTGCTTTGTGTAATTGGATATGCCTTGTCATTGAGTTCTCAAAACAATCAGAGGAAATAGGTAATATGGTATTTTAAGACAAAGAGATCAACCTTCAGAAATTTACAGGTCTGGTAAGCGACAGAATGAATGTTTAAACTCAATCTGGTTGACTATAAAGCCGACATTCTTTAGTATCCTCAGCTGTGAATGATAAATAAAGTAGAAGCTCAAATTGTTCATTCAAGATCTCAAGAATAGTCCATAAATTTAAAAATTCCAGTTGAAAAATATTACATAAAATTCTACATAGGTGGCTTGGCTACATACGCAATACTTGAATAGAAGAAAAACTAAATATAATCGCAGTGAGCCTAATAAATCAAAATCTTCCCACTTAAAGATTTATGGGGAGTGATTTTTTTTTTACTTTGAAAGTTGAAGGTGTGTTTTAAATAAGCACTTTTTAAGCAGAAAAATTAATTTAAAATCTTAAAAGATAAAACTGATTTCTTTATTATGAAAAAGTTCATAATCTTTGCCTATGACAAAGCAATGATGATGTGATACTGTTAGTTATCATAACAGACGTTCCAATGAGAAATCATAGCTAAAGATGAGTTCATTTCTGTTCCACCTTGAAGACTTCTCAGTTGTCATTACGTTATTACAAATAATAACCATTAAGCAATATTTTCATTGATGTTAGTACCTCCTTACATGCATCTATCTAAATAAACATATTTATAGCAAGGAATACGGCTTCCTCAATTAAAGTGAAAGAAAATGCTAATTCATTCAATTAATGTGATCAGTCCAGTTCATTAGTACTTACTGGAGAGAAAATGCTGAGAGGATGGTCCAAAATCTCTGTGGGCTTCCTGAAGCTGTTTAAGGCGATCATCCACAGAAACCTGTACACATACACATGCAAGTCAGAGGAAATAATTTGATTCTGAAACAACAACTTTAATAATATTTTTGCTTTAAAGACTATAATAAATGATGCTATTGCCCAGGATATGATTGTTTATATAGACCCCTTAGACCCCTTCTCTGTCTCTGGTACCAGAGTAATGGTAAAAAAATAAAAAATAAAAAAAAATAGAGACTCCTTCTGACCTCAAATAATAGTAAACAGTGCCAGGTACTCGTCTAAGCAATTTATAGAAATTAATGCTTTAGTCTTCACAATAACTGTAAAGGTTATTTTTATCATCATCTTACAGATTAAGAAACTAAAACACAAAGAGGTACCCAAGGATATAAAGCTAGTGAGTGGCAACACTCCTGTTCGTATTCTGGTCATACAGTGCCAGAATCTGTGCCCTAACTGTTACTCTGCATTGCCTCTAAGGCAGTACATTGTTTGTAAAGCCTCTCAAGTCAAAATGTGGTCACGGGATCAGTGACCACTCATCTCTCTTTTGTAAGGAAGATGGTAAAAAGTGTTATGGGGAGCAAATGAAAAAGAAGCCCAGGAAACTAGATAGTTAGATAGTTAGATAATAGATTTTATATATATATATATGGGGGGAGAGAGAGAGAAATAGACAGTACATAGATAGTGGACACTTAGAAGGATAGAGTGAGTGAGGTGGTAGAAGATAAACAGAATGAAAAGACATATGAGTATGCAACATCTTATTTTCCTCCAAATTTGTATCTGATCATCTCTACTTTGGGTTGAGATATATATTTAAGTTTGTACAGGCATATTAATGTACTCTTCATATTTTTTAATATACATTTTTGGTTTTGGTTTGTTTTGTTTGTAAAGACAGAGTCTCACTCTGTTGTCCAGGCTGGAGTTCAGTGACATGATTATGGCTTACTGCAGCCTCGACCTCCTGGGCTCATGCAACCCTCCCACCTTAGCCTCTCAGGTAGCTGGGAGGCTACATGCATGTGCAATCACGCCAGGTTAATTTTTTTTTTTTTTTTTTTTTTTTTTTTTGGTAGAGACAAGGTCTCACTATGCTGCCCAAGTTGGATACTCTACATCTTTTATTCACATCTTTGTTTTTGTTTTATTTTTAGAGACAGGGTCTCACTCTGTTGCCCAGGCTGGAGTGCAGTAGCACAAACATAGCTCGCTGTAACCTTGAACTCCTAGCCTCAAGTGATCCTCCCACCTCAGTCTCTCAAGTAGCTAAGAACACAGATGCACACCACACCACACAGGTAATTTTTTAATTTTTATTTTGTAGAGACAGGCTCTTCCTATGTTGCCCAGGCTGGTCTCAAACTTCTGACCTCAAGCGACCCTCTCACCTCAACCTCACAAAATGTTGGGATTACAGGCAAGAACCCCCATGCCTAGCCTTTTTAAAATACACATTCTATAGTTAGTTCTCTGCATTATGAAAATGTAAAGGGTTACTAAACTGAGAAACTGAATGCAAATCAATAACAACTGCACACAGCCTACTGACATTTCCATTTCCTCTTTCTAGCCTTGGTCATGTAATGCCAGTTATTGTTCTACTTAGAGGGACAATCTCATTTGCAGCTGTCCTTAAATGAAACTCTGTATGTCTGGTTCCCTGTACAGCATTAGTTCCTCCCAGTTAGCTATTTAAATTGCATTAGTATGCACTTTGTTCATTAAGGCCTAAAAGCCTTCAAATGCCACACTTTATGAGTAAAGAAAATATTACTCCTGCAATTCAACAGTGTTGCCTACCAGCATAGATTTTTCTCTTCTTATCCAACCAGCAACTAACATCTAAGCTATAGAGGTTACCAGGATCATAGATAAGGATGACAGAATACATATCTTCTTTCAAGTATAACATATTCCCCAACTTCTAATCTTTGGAAATGGTGACAACAGAAATAGAATGGGAAGTAAACCAAGATGGACCATAAGAATCATCACATGAAGACAACGAATTAGAGAAACAGAGCAAAAGAAAAAAAAAAAGAATAAAGAGCAAATATTTCTGTGTTCCACACACTAGAAAAACACATATAAATTTAACAGATTTTGCTTACTAATCCTAGGTGATTAACACTGTTTGCAAAGACTAAGATTGTAAAATATTGTACACTAATTTCTCACTTCTTCAATTTCATTAGGAAAATATGAACCATTGAGTGCTTTGATATTTGAATTAATTCAGCAATCTATTATATGATAAAATATTATATCTCTCAAATGTTTTTATGCACTACATCAAAATTGCATATTTAAATAAGGTCTAGAGTCATTAAACCAACTGCATTAGCTAAAATCTAAGAACTAAAGGTAAACACCACTGGTATAAATGTGCTATCTGGAAAAAATGAGGAAGATATTTAAATAGCAATCAGAAGAAAAACAATAGAGACTTTCCTAATTTTTCAAAATGAAAAAAAAAATACATGATGAAAGTAAGAAAAATGACTTCTTTATGAGCCATTATGTGAAAAAATGTTTCTGTGACCTACCACAGGTTTCAATTCCTGTGATTTATTTAACCTTTTGCAATTTTCTACAAATATCATATGAATAGTACATCAAAAAATTAAACTCTATAAATAAATGAGGACTTTAGGTTCAAGATACTGAAAGACAAATACCTGATGTCATCACATGCTAAATTCATTATCAAGTACCATCAATAAAGAAAGAGAAAACTGTGAGTGGTAAAATAGTGAGGTAGGGTTTAAAGACCACCCAGGGTGTAAGCCTGCATTACGAAGGGGAATAAGCTGATACCTGTAAAAGTTTCCATCGCATATTAAGGTCATCTAGCTGGCGAGACATCTTTAGAGAGGGATGCAGGTCAAGTGGAGACAGCTGACTGGATAAATCATTCACTGTTTTAACTTTAAAGTTGATTGGTGCAATTTCTTCTCTAAATGCCTAGAAGAAAAGAACCAAAAATATATTATTGGAAAAGAATATAACAAAAGCTAATACAGTTGATCCTTGAATAACTTAGGTCTGAACTGCATGGGTTCACGTATGCACAGATTTTTCTCAACCAAACTGCCTGGGTCCATTTATGCACAGATTTTTTTCAACCAAACATATGGAAAATACAGTATTTGCAGGATGCGAAACCCATATATATATGGAGAGCTGACCTTTCCTACATGCAGGTTCCATGGGGAAATATGGGACTTGAGTATACATGAGTTTTGGTACATGCGGGGTCCTGGAATTGTACTTCCAAATAAATGGCAAGGCCAGCTCAGAGGAAATCAACTACAGTTGCCCACTCAACAACAGCTGACTTAATTCAGGTCTTCAGTAACTTGGATGAAGAACCAAAAAGTCATTGTTTATTACCCAAAGAATATAAATAAGTGTGTGAAGAGAAAAATTATAATTCAAACTTATTTAAATGATTATGTATTTCCTTTCATGCTTTTTATTATATGCAGTTTACTCTGGAAAATGTGTGCCATTATTTTCCACTTTACTGATATCTAATGTTGATTCTATCTTTAGTTTGTATTCGTATTTTCTTTTTATTTTGTTTTAACATAGCTACCTTAATATTTTTTCACCAAATGCAACAACTTGATTTTAACATGTTTCCACTTAAAATTAAGTTAGAAAGTGGCCAGTAGAAACAACATTCCTAACCATGAAACCAATGCCTATTACAGACTCAAGAGGTAAGATCTATCCCTGTCAAAATCATTTATAATCACTGTCTGTGGTTAGGCCTTGGGCAGGAAGAGTGGAGTCTACAGGAAAAAAGGTAAATGAGTCTTAGAATTGACAAATGCCACCTCTGAGCAAGGTCTAGAATCATTAAAACAACTTACTAAGAGCACTTAGAAATTGTAATTATGAGCATCCATATTCTTGATGTCCCCAGTAAAGAATGGAAGCTGCTTGGGAATAGACCCTCACTATTCAGCACACGACTTGCAATCCAAGAGAGACAGAATTCATTTCTATTGACAAAGGCCCACAAAAATGATATTTGAGCAATATTAAGCTAACACAGAATGGATAATGGAACTGGGATACTAAAGGAAAACAGTTTAAATTTAAATTGGCCACAAAATTATAGTTAATAATGTACCAAACTTAATTTAGAAGTAGTAGGTGTTGTAAACATCCCATTAGCTTTGCCCTCAGGTTTCCTCATTTCCACATTGTCCACTCTTTAAGTGGGGAGGCTCTTTAAGTCTCTTCAAGAGACTAGAGTCAGGGTGAGAACTATGAATGTTGTTAAGTTTGAAGTCAACATGTGTAAAGTAAGAAATATCACCAAACCCTGCAGCTACCAACATTTCAGAGACAGGGTAGAAGAAGGGATGCATACAAATTCATGGGAATTGCTGCAATATGGAAGGAGAAGAAGAGTTCAGATAGTTTTTTTCCATTGCTGCAGATTTGGCATTTTAATAGATGACAGAATGTGCACACACAGAAAAACACACAAATACAATTATATAAGAAGAGCAGTTGTATGGTAATAGAGGCATTATAAGTGTAAAAAATTCACAATTAATTAATATAGAAGCACAGGGAAGGAGGAGGGGTGGGTTAGGGTGGACAAAGGGATTTTTCAGTCTGGACTTTGAAAAGGCCTGGGTCCCTCAGATTCAGCTTGAGAACAATTACAGAATTCAAATCCTTCAAGGTTTCTTCAGTCAGGATTTTAACTATATGTATTAATATTCTCTCCATGGGTAGGCACCTTGGAGGACTCAAGAACTGTAATTAGCTTTTAAAATCAACATCTTTTTATTTTTATCTATTAAAGATTAAAAATGAAATGCCAGAAAATGTTTTGAGATGCATATAATTTCAAATAATAGCCTATTTTATTTCAAAAGATAGTAAACTTTTAAAAAATAGAATATAACTTCAAGACAGGCTTTAAAAATCTTTTGGAACAAAAAAGAAATTCAAATTTTTCCTCTCCAAAAATAATGTTTCTCTATATAAGCCACAGGTTAAAACATTTAAAAAGCTTTGACAAACAAGGTCTTTGGTTTTTGTTTTTCTTTTTATGGTCAGGTGTTATATGGCAATGAGGACTCTTTCTATCAAGAAAGTTTATCTTTTGTTTTTGAAGAGCTTCCAAATTAAGGGGCTTGAGATAAGGCAAGTTTTAAAATGGTTTCAGAACTGCTGTGTGTTCTAGCATAAAGAACCTATTTATCATGTTATGACTGCACTTTCCTATAACAGAATAAAAGACTATGTGGCCTTCCTTGCCATAAAAACAGAACATCTGCTAGTATCAAAGGTGCTAACTGGAAGTCTGTTGGCAGGTGTGACTCCTAAGCCCTTCTCCTGCCAGAAGGTGTGTATTCTGTAAATAAGAACGATTAACGATAATTTTAGGGAGTTAACATTATTTGATTACCCCCAAGAATTTCGTTTTCCAGTTGTTTTGACATATTTAATAATATTTAGCAAAATTCAGTACTTATTTTTATCTGACTACACTGTCAGTGAGATTTGGGGTATACGTCATCTCTTGTATCTCTTATTGTCTAAATTTTATTAACTTTTTTTTCAGGAGATGTTCTAGAATATGGGAACCAAAGGGGAGGTAACCATAAGTCTAACAACCATAGCTTTGGGTAATTCCTGACTACAAACAATTTATAGCTAAACTAATTCTTCATTAATATACAATAAGATACAATTTATAGATGAGAGTTCCCAGTAACAGAGTGTGCTTTTCATTAAATCTCTATCTCCATCCACCAATTTACAAGAGATACCGAGTAGAGAGGAACCTGGAGACTATACCATATGGACACAACTCTGCAAAATCCAGGCTCTGGGAATCAATACAAAACAAACAATTCAGTGTCTTTCACAAATAAACTGAAAAGGAAAAAGGAAGAGAGGGGAAATCTGGGGATTAAAAATATTTTTTAAAAATAGGTAAACCTAATCTATATTGTCTAGAGATGCACAGTTGGATAAAAAATAAAAATAAATGTAAATTATCATAAAAGTTACATTAGTTGTTATTTGGGGGCAGGGGGTTCCAATGAACCCCAATGAGGGTCATATGGAAAGCACCTGTCCTGACTCCTGATGGGTGGGGTTGCAGCGGCGTTGGCTTTGTAACAATCCCTTATAACAATTTATATATGTGGCACTCTTTATTTGTGTTATATTTAACAAGAAAACATTTCTTAAAAATCCTTCAAAGACAATGATGCTGACCATGATTTTTTCAATGTGATCCTGCAGCGAGTCAATGAGTAAGTCTCCCACGGGCTTCCAGCCATTCCGCACGGACTCTGCCTCCTTCATGTCAGCATCCAGGTCGTCCATAGCTCCCTGCAGGTCTCTGAGTTTCTCCAATGCCTTGTCCACTTGCTTTTGCCAATTGCTAGTTACAGCATTTAGACTTTCCCATTTTTCTTTGAGTTCAGAAGACTGTTTGCGCATGGCTTTGGCAATCTTTTGGGCTCTCTCCTCAGGAGTTAATTCTGTGATTAAAAAAAGAAAAAGAATAATTTGTATGTCTGATTATATATTCTTAATAGCCAAGTGTGAGTGTTACCATCGTTACTGAGAAATACAGAGAAAAAGTAAGAAAAAATTACTCTGGTAAAAATTGTCCAGGGTAAGAAAAAATTTCTCCATACTTCATCCATGAATTCTCTGCTATATCTAATCATACACTCAAAAGGAGAATAAAACAGTTACTGAGATTAATAAATTGACCCGGTTTCTGAATTTTAATATATTTGTAAAGCCACTGAAATGTAAGAAGATCACACAAGAAATAAACCAATTTTTCTTTATCATAAATTTAGTTACACAAAATCCAAAGACACTTTTTCATTTCAGTACTCTCAGAAGAAATGGTAAGTATAATTAATGAAGAATGACTATAAATTATAAGCAAAAACTCTCAGAAAATAAGATTAATTTATTGTGTTCCTAAAAATAAATAACTGAAGACAAATAACATACCGCAGATAGTGATCATCTCTCTAAGGCTGTTTAGCAGTTTAGTTTTAATAAAGGGCATCATCTGCAGCCCACAAACATTTTAGCAGGAAGATAGCAAGATTTCAAGGACCATCCTAAGTTTGTAATACAGCAAGGGGGCTTCTGCAATGCCTGAGATAAACTTAAGAGTTTCAGATAAAAATAGCAGGCATAACACATGGACAGGCCACAGGATGTGGGCTGGAACAGTCCAGAGGAGAAACAAAGGATACAGACAGAAATCAAAGTCAAGTTCAAAGCCAAGGGTCAGAAATATAAGAGATGGGGAGCTGGTAAAGCAAGGGCAGAGGAATGCAGTCAACACTGAGGAGAAATTCTCAAGACAGCTTAGAAAGGTCTCCAGCATGGCTCCACACTCCTGGGGCCTCACTATCTTCTACACCTTAAAAATACCTCCTTTCCTATCTAGCTGGTTTGATGGTGGTATCCAACTGTCCACTGCAAATAAAGAGGCAGTGCAATCGACATAAACTGTACATTAATTTGAGACAGAAAACACATTCTTCTTTGTGATAACATCTCATCTTTCAGTACACATCACATTAGCAATTTCCACTTCACCTCAAAATGTTCCAAATCACTTTGAAAATGATCATCATAAGATGAACTTCATCATAAAATGCACAGAAGCAAGCTCTCCTAAACTGTAACTTTCATCCTCAGTGTAAATTGGTCTGCCTGACTTTATTTAAATAGTATACAAAAGCCAAGTCAAAGGTGACAGAACACATATGTTTGTCTCTCTAAATTTCAAAAAAATTCTAGACATTGATATTTAGCAACCATAGAACTACAAGTTGTGCTGCTTAAGTGGTGGAAGTCTACAGGGAAACTTCAGAAATCTCTTGGCAGCTGAACTGAAGGAAAGAAGAGAAAACATCACAATCGGTAGACAGGCTGAATCTACCAGTACAAGATAAATAAAGAAAATAAGTGAATTAGAGGCCAGGTGTGGCGGCTCATGCCTGTAATCCCAGCACTTCGGGAGGCTGAGGTGGGTGGATCACCTGAGGTCAGGAGTTGGAGACCAGCCTGGCCAACATGGGGAAACCCCATCTCTACTAAAAATATAAAAATTAGCCGGGCGTGCTGGCGGGCGCCTGTAATCCCAGCTACTCAGGAGGCTGGGCCAGGAGAATTGCTTGAACCCAGGAGATGGAGGTTGCAGTGAGCCGACACAGTGCCCTTGCCTGGGTGCCAGAGTTGAGACTCCATCTCAAAAAAAAAATAAAAAAATAAAAAAATAAGTGAATTAGATAAAAAGGTTCAAGTAACCGTCTAGGAGCCGAGAGAAAAGCCTTAAAACATGCAACATGTCAGGATTGCAAAGGCTTCTGAGAAAGCAGCTCTCTGAAGGCCAGTGTATCATTAGAAAGGCAAACTTTATTTAAATCTTTATAACTTTAAGACATCTAGGCTGGGTGCGGTAGCTCACGCCTGTAATCCCTGCACTTTGGGAGACCAAGGCAGGTGGATTACCTGAGGTCAGGAGTTTGAGACCAGCCTGGCCAACATGATGAAACCCTGTCTCTATTAAAAATACAAAAAAATTAGCTGGGTATGGTAGCGCATGCCTGTAGTCCCAGCTACTCAGGAGGCTAAGGCAGAAGAATTGCTTGACCCCGGGAGGCGGAGGTTGCAGTGAGCCGATATTGTGCCACTGTACTCTAGGCTGGGCAACAAGAGCAAAACTCCATCTCAGAAAAAAAAAAAAAAAGATAACTAAAAAATGATGAATATATAATACTTATATTGTATATATTTTATATAAATATAAAATGCTATGTCTAAGATAAAAAATAATTCTTAGTCTCATGAGAGGTGGTAACTTTTATGATTAAACACCTGTGTTTGTTAATAAGTCACTTGGGCTTTTTCAAAAATATATCTTAAGCATTGACTACTGTAAAAAAAGAAATACACTACTCATTTCAGAACGGACAACTTAATTATGGTAATTTTCCTCAGATAAAGTAAAAACTCATTCTGTCAGACATTAAATAACCTGGCACGGGGAGGCCCATGGGTTCTTTGTCTTGTGACAAAACATCATCTGCTGCCTCTGATGTTTTTATCTTTCCTTAATGTAAAAATCTATTGATTGAGCAGTCCTTGTGCAGTATTTATTACATAATCCCCACTCAAGTAGCTACTCAGAAGAAAAGAAAAGCTCTATGTTCAATTCACCATCTGTCTGCCAGAAAGGGAACATATCAACGAATCACTTTTGAGTCAAAATAAGAGTTTCCCAGTACAGCAACAATCTCAGCTGAATGCATACTTTAAGCCAAGCACAGAGCAAAGTAAAAAACAAAACAAAAACTTTCTAGAAGTCTGTGAAACACATAGGAAGAAGTGACATGTGAAATATGAAGGTATGACTATTTGGGGTAAAATAAATAAAAAATAAATTCAAACATCTAAAAGGCAGAAAAAAATGAAAAAAAGGGAAATGATTGCATTCTTAAAAAAAAAAAAGTCCTCTCATTTGAAAATCAAAGGACAAATGTTACTTGAGATTTTCTGAATAGGTATTTGTGGTAAATGCTAAAGCCCACCTACAAGTAGAAGTAGAGAATCTTCTCCACCAGTGAAGAACCCCGCTGTCATGTTAGGAACTACCCTCACAGTGAGGGACTGAGTGAGTTTTTAAGGCTGATAATCCAGGAACCCTCCCCCAAAAGGTACTGATTTCCCTGGTCAGCGTAAGGTCTGGCATGGATAGACAGATGCCAAAGCTCCCCAGGTGGTTCTAACAGGTTGTCAGGATGGAATGCGGCTAGCCTACTGGCATATAAATTGATTTCTCTGGACCACATAGCTGAAGCTCACAGGACGTTTCCACTCCCTTGGGTTCTTGTGTCAACGCAGAGCACAGTCACTAAATACTGGAGGCCAGAGAGCAAATGAAGCTCAGTGATAAGAGGGTAATCTAATCTGCATTGGGAAAGGCAGTAATAGAGGCTAATGCTAGAGACAGAGAAAACAGCAGGAGAAAACCAAATAAATTTGCTAGCAATTCTGAGACCAGAAGACTTTTTTTCCTATGTCACTTTCCTACCCTCTAAAGTGTGTGTGTGTGTGTGTGTGTGTGTGTGTGTGTGTATGCCCTGTCACTCTCCATTCTCCTCCCTTCAGGTCTTCCCATTGAACTGGCCAAAATTTGAGGGTAGAATTATATCACATACATATACACTCAACTACTCAGAAGAAAATATATATACTTATGTATAATATACATAAGTAAAATTATGTATATATTATATATAATTTTTATATATCTATATATTTAAAAATTATATATATATATATAAAAACCATTTTTTTTTTAAGTCAGGGTCTTGCTCTGTTGCCCCAGCTGAAGTGCAGTAGCGTGAGCATGGCTCACAGCATCAAACTCCTGGGCTCAAGTGATCCTCCCACCTCAGCTTTCTGAGTAGCTGGGATCACAGTTATGTGCCACAGTGGCCAGCTAATTTTTTTTTTTTTTTTTAGGGATGAGGTCTCACTATGTTACCCAGGCTGGTCTCAGACTTCTGGCCTCATGTGATCCTCCCACCTCAGTCTCCCAAAGGACTAAGATTACAGGCATAAGTCACTGCACCTAGCCTCTTACTTATACTTTTATATTTATTTATATTATATATTTATATATTCTGTATTATAAATATTATACTTATTTTATATTCATATTTCATAATTTTTAAATACCAATTTATTTATTGCATTACAAAGCTATTTAAGGGAGCACAGATAACTATCTTTTAGAAAGAAGAAACAGGAAGAAGACAAAGGAAGAGAGGAAAAAGGAAAGATCAATCCTGACGTTTTCTGTCATCCAATTACCTTTACTTCTTCAAATATGCAAATTAGTGGCACAGCATTTATGCCACGCTCTCCTTTATACCATGAGGAAAAAGACTATAATACACTTCCCTAGAATGCAAGTGAAAAACCAAAGCTGGACCAGGAACAAAGACTAGGATTTGGAATCAGTCCTGCTCCCATTTTGCCCATTGCCCCTAGGCCCGTTACTTGACCTGCCCAGCCCAGTTTTATCAAGTGCAAACCTTATTTTCTCATGCTAGAAAAATATTTTATTTCAAGAGTCTATTTTACCTCAATTCATTTATGTAAGAAGGTTGAGCCTCTGTATATCTCAAAGAAATCTTAATAGTAGAGGAAAAAAAACCCTTCCTTTGTGTGCTTACACAAAGTTATTTTTTAAATTTTAAAAATGAAACTATGTTTCTCCCATGAAATAATGATAGAATTTATTAGAATTCACCCAGTGTTATTGTTTAATAAACATTTCCCATATGTATTGTATTTTTTTCTCAATTATGATATCAACATTTGTAATCTCCATTGTGGCTTTTCTACTCTTACGTTTTAAAGCCCAATGTCAAGAATGTTTTCTTTCCTTCCATATTGATTTTATAGTAGCCAGTCTAGAGATTGGTATGTCCTCAGTATATAATTACTTAATTGAGTTGGACTGAATAGAATTTTTAGTGCTCCTTTTTATTGAGAACATTCAACTTTACACTTTTAAGTGGACATATTTTCACTTCATTTTTCTTCCTCCTCATATCTGTGTAAAGCACTTATAAAAAAACTATTGTGAAATAGAAGGATCAACCTTACAAAGTCATTTCAAGTATGGTAATTCCAAATACCTTATTTATACTATTTGCTTTTTTGCATGTATCTATAATCTTATTGTTTTATTCTACCAAAAGATGAAAAGGAAATATTAAAACAATCGAGTAAAGAAAAAAAATTCACAACTGACATTTTTACTGCTGGACAATTGGGTAGAAGAAAAGATTAGGAGACTGTATGCCAGTTCCAATACTAACTAGTTATATAATCCTAGATATATTCCTTATCTCTTTCAACCTCAGTTAATATATAGAAAGCTACTGGCACATGTGTGGCACACAGTAGGCTCTTGAGGAAGGTTACGCTTTCATTCCTTTTTAGTATTTTATAACTAGCTCTGGGAGGCTTAGATATCTGTAGAGATTTTCACATAAGCAAACCAGGTTGATTAGCCAATAAGAACTCAAGGGAAAAGACTTGACTTGCTCTCTCTCAATATTTCTCTCTCTTTACCCCCCTCCTATTTCTCTCTCTCTTTCCTCACGACCAAAAGATGTTTCTGATTAAAATATTGGGAAATACATTATTTCCTAATTTTCTGATTAAGTGATTAAGATCCATTTAATAACTCTGAAATGTTCAATCAGTGTTTGAGGGGGCCCTGACCATTTCCTACTCTGTACAATAACTGATGACAACCACTCATTATAAGCCAGATTACAAGTACATCATCAAGTGCCATGGCTGATTAGTGCTTCTAATTATGTCCATTTAATAAATTATAAGGATGACAATAACAAGAGGCTACTGAGAGCAGATTCACCTGTTAATATGTAGCCTAAATCTTTCAATACAGATATGATAAAGATGGCATGGATTCATCCATGCTGCCAGTGGACTTCTCAAATTCTTTTTTTTTCTTTTTTTTAAGAAAAGAGAACATAGATATATTTAGGGAACATCAAGACCTCAAAAGTAAATAGATTTAGGGACTACCTTCCACAAATAGTAAATGCAAGTTATTAAGAGAGGGGACACAAATGGAGGGGAACTCAGAATACAAAACACACTGTGTAGGGCTACATGGTACCACGGACCTGAAGTCAACAGAGGCAGAACTGGAGTCTAAATACATTCAAGGTTTACTCTTCTTGTGAAGTGGCCAAAGTAAATAAGCCCAGTATTGAGTGGAGGAAGAAGCAGGGGCCAACCACTAGACAGATGCAACTGCAAGGAAAGAAGCAGGAAGAGCAAAGAGACCCTGGAACAGACAACCAGGGCCTCACTAAGCAACCTGAGATCTTTCCATTTTCTTCATTCAGGAATAATCCCTGAATTTCCTCTAAGTAGCGGCAGTTTTGCGATCTATTCAAGTGAATTCCTTTGGGCTGGACATCAACAGATGGGTCACTGGGGGCAGGCAGGTGGCAATAAAAGGAAAGAGGAAAAGCTGAGAATGTTTCAGGAGGAAAAAAACATTTGTTTTGCCTACTACTGTATCCCGAGTATCTAGAACACCCCCCTTGTAAATGGTAGGCACTCAAAACGTACTTGTTAAATGCATAAATCAATCTCTATACAATATCTTTAACTATAAAAAGAAAATAAAGAAGAAAATTCTCCCCTTTCTCCTTCAAGAATCAAAGGACAGGAGTTTTAGATTCAAAGTCTTTTATTTCTTGCCACACGACTGCCCATCTCTCCCCAGGCTGCTTCCCAGCTAAACACAGCCCCTAGTGACTGATCGAGCTACAAAGAAGTCTGGAGCTTTCTATCCATGCTCTGCCATTCTTATAAGTTAAATATGGCTTATGTTTATGACTGCCAAAATAAGTGATGAGTTTAATTGAAGAGGAGAATTCATGCCTTTGCTAGGATTATACTTCTTAAAAAATGGCAAAACCTCTAATTCTTGAGAGATTCCAGTTTTCTACTAAGAACAACAACAATCACAAAAAATAAGGACATTATATCACACTAAAAGAGCCTTGTATCCTCCGGTCCTTTATGTTTAAATCAGAAAGTAATGTCTCAGATGCTGATTATAATAAAATACACACGTGTAAACTATTGCCATCTTTTTATGAGGCAAATGTGACTTATGAATGGCTGTAACACTGATTAGAGAACATAACAGATGGTAAACAATTAATTGAAAATGCTATGTCCATCAAACAAACCTTTATCATCTAATTCTTCATGAAGACTGTTGTTTATTTAAATGAGATTTTATTACTACGGTAGGAGTTAGCATGAAAAACATTTTCCAAATTTTTACCCAATTGATGGGCTTACTCAGCTGGCTCACTGTATTTTAGAAAAGGTGAAGACTAGATGCATTATATTCATACAGATATTATAGAACTTTAATTTGTGAAAAATCACATTACTGCTCTGTAGTTAAGAACACTGGAAAAGAAAGTAACATTATATTTTTCTGTGCTTTTTCATGCATTACAACTTTACTAATCTAATTTGGACTTGAGAAGCTAATGAAATTCTTGTCGTGGTCTATAGGCCTGAAAGCAATTACTTATACTTCAAATTTTTATATGAAAATTAAAAAGACAAACTCTAATATTGCCTAGACACCTTCTCCCTCGGTGTTAGGAAATCAGTGAACTGTTTATGATTCCATTATGCAGGGTGGTATTTCAGTGAAGAAAGAACAGCAATAAAGAAAAAAGCAAAGAGTTATAAACATATTCAATTACTGTGTGAATTATTTTAAAATCGAAGAAAACAGAAAATAAAATGTTTCTATTGAATAGCTACAAATACTAATTATTATGGAAGTAGTTTAAGATAGTACACTATGGCAGTTAAGAGCATCAAGTTTTGTGATATAAGCCTTAGTTTGTATTTTGGTTCTGTCACATAGAAGACAGTAGGCCTCTAAGCCTCTCAGACTCTCAGTTTCCTCATCTGTAGAATGGGTGGTAAGTATTCACCCTTCAAGGAATTATTATGAGAATGCAATTAAACAAGGCAGGTAAGTTTCTTGGCACAGTGTGTGGCACATGGTCAGCACCCGTGAAATGCTGGCTTGTTGGGAATGTCTGCATTTACTACCATTTTTCATTTTCCCCTTCCTTTATGGGATTGGATACTTCCTCCATTTAACATGATATTATGAAGAGGGTCTGCCAATCCTAGCAGACCCTGAGTCCCATCTTACTCAGGCCAAGTCAACCAGAGCCCTCTCCTGGAATATTCTGGATCTAAAGAAGGGTGAGCCCTTCCTGGTATGACGTTGTGAGCTATACAGTCATAGGAAAGCTAAGAAAATGAAAACCCGTACAGAGAAGCAGAGAAGAAGACATGGAGAAAAGCCTTCTGGGTGGTATTGCAGTCCCTGTGGTCAGCTACATCTCTACTGTAGCTCGGTTATGGAGGCCAATGCCTTCCCCTTCATGCCTACACTTAGGGAAGCTGTGTGCCTGTCATTGACAATGAATGAGGCTCCAATTAATAAAGTTGTTATGAGGAAAACAAAAGCCCTGGGAGAAAACACCCATTAGTTTTACTAGCCCAGTTACTTCTATTAACTAATGTGTAATTTGTCCTCATTTTATTACATACAAGAAAATAATGTTGTAACCTTAAGTTATATGGAGAATATAAAAGTAACTTCTACTAAACTATATAATAATTTCAAATCTTCACTCATTTAATAACTATGAAATTGTATTTGCATAAGTTTGCTAATACTGGCATATAAAGTGGACTGACATAGTGGACTGAATATGTCACTTATCAATTGTTTGTTATATCACAAAATATATGAGATTTTACAGGGAAGAAAAATACTCTTAATACTTGGCTTTCTAAAATATCAGGAAATATTTAAAAATTAAACAGCATACCCTGAGTTAAATATTACATACTACTAAACATACACAGCCATCTGTCAAAGGACCAAAGAGGAAAACATTAACCCATACATACTTTTTCATCTGAAAAATTATTATTAACTATTCATCACATATACATTCACATACAACTATATAAAGTTGTATATGCATATACACACATACACAACTATACCCACTATACTCAACTATACATGCACAAATAGACTAAATTAAGTAATAGCTGGGTTTTTCTATGATTATTAATAAAATATTTAAGTTAAGCAAAATTGACTGCTCCAGGCTGAAACGGAAATGATATTCAGGCAGCTTAAATAAAACAGTAGTTGTAGTAACAGTAATGCTTTAACTGGAATAACTTTTAAAGATGATTCCTGAGGAAACTGGTGAATAAAATAATGTAATCTCTTTTTTAATCTAAAAATATCAAAAGCAGAAGACAGGTGTATTCTCCATACATATGTATACAATGAATTGTGTAATTTTCTAAACACATTTAGAGGTGAGATAAAGTATAAAATTGTTAGCAGTTTTATTTAGTGATTGATACCTTAGCTTTAAATCATAAAGTATGTTTGGTGGGGGGTGCTTGTGCATGTGCGTGCCTGCCTGCCTGCATCTGTATGTGGTGTGAAGAGAGGAAGACCGACAGAAGGCTCCAACTCCCCTGTGCAGATCTGACTTTTAAACTGAACTGAAGGTAATGAACAGGAGAGAAGGCACAAATATTCCCTAATTCCCTCTGGAGGTTTGGGGGTAGGGGTGGGTGAAGGCTGTCGTCTCGCACAGCTTCATTGTGCAGCAGTGTGGTTCACACAGGAATTCTGATCTAGGACTGAGAACAGCCAGGGGAGGTTGGCAGCACAAGGGAGAGACCAGAAAACATGGATGCAAGGTTAAGAGGCTCTAGACATTGAGATCAAGGAGGAGCTAGGAAGTTAGGGGCCAGATGGCCGTCAGTGAACACAGATAGAGGAGATAAAATTGAAGGGATGAGTCAAAAGCCAGCCAAAATCCAGAGGTAAGGAAGTCACTGTCATAGACGCATAAGGCTCTGTTCTTTGCGTCTACCTTTCATTAGCTGAATGACTTTGGTCAGCACCATAATATCTTCTTGGCCTTTGTGTTTTTATTTTTTTTAAAAATCATACTGTATGATCGGCTTAATTCATTGGGATAGACAGGAGAATGAATATGAAAGTCGCTTGAAAAGTACAAAAACAATGCAAAGGATGAGAGATTGATTGTTGTACTGTGATACTTTCTAACACATACAAACTAGGGATTAAAATCAAATGAAAAACAGTTCAATTGCATTAAAAGGAAAAAGTATACATTGACATGATACAAATTAAATGAAATTAAGTATTTCCATATTGCTCAAACAAAAGTCAGGGACTACTGACAAAGTTGTGAACTTGGTAAAATTTCTACAAGGATTCAGATAATTTTAGTTCAGCTAAAAATCATATTTACTTAATAGCCATTTATAAGCAGAAATCTGAGTAGTTGAGTTTTCCAAAGAGCTACTTTTTACCCATTTAGCCCTATTTTATTATGGTTACCATTTTGGAAGAAAATTTACTAAAATATAATATAAATTCCTATGCCTTCTCTTAACTGATTTATATTCTGCCTTCAGAAATACACACACCATAATTCACAACTTCAGTTTTCTTTTACTGTTGAAAGTCCCAAAGACTAAACTGGTTTTGTTTTATTTTAGGATTATTGCATATCTTTTTATCATTTCTTTCTCCTCATTGCTGTCAGACAGCTGGAGTCATTTCTCACCATTAATCTTTGTCCCTGTCCTGTCACTTCATTTTGCTACTTACCCATCACTCACCAGACACCAAGTTCATACAGTCACACCAGTGTCTACAGTAGAAGTTAATACCTCTGACAAGTACTTCAGTGGCTTTCCCATGATCTAAGAAAAGGATCTGCACTATGTTTTCCGTACAATCTCTATCCTGGCTGCTCAGATCATTTTTTTACACTCTTTCAGATTCTCCATCAATGAGGGTAGTCACTAAAAAAGAGGGAAGGGCCAAGCTTCAGATGCAGACATTGGAAAACACAGCGAGAGAGACCACAGGGTGCCAGGGAACCATGGCAGAGAGCTCGGGAAGGGAAAGTGTCCAGGAAGACACAAAGCCCCAGCAGAGCCAGCAGGATGACCAGCAGCTGCGTGGGCAAATGAGGCAAGCGTTGGAAATCAGGTCAGAGGACCTACAGGCAGAAAACTGGGATGGGCAATGGGGCAAAGGCAAGGAAGACCACTACCTGCAGAACGTCGTGAGGAGCCTGGCTTCCAACGAACCTCAAGAGTGGAGTGAAGAGAGGCACAAGGTGGGGCCGGATGGAAAAGCTGAGGCCAAATTGCTGTGCAGCCTTCTGTGCCAGGTGGAGGAGCTCAGATCCCATGGCATGCACTACCGGCAGTTTTTATCCCCAGGAAACCTCATGCCAGGTTTGTGCTTTAGGTTTATCATTTTGGGAGTTATGTTAATGGAGAAATGCCAATTAAGAATATATTGAAATAGGCCTAGCATAAGATTGGTATGGAGGAACCTAATGTGGAATGGTCAATTAATAATGATTTTTAAATACTTAAAAATACATACAACAGTATAATTAGTAATAGAAAAAAATTTTAAAGGAACTGGAAGAAAAAAAGGCATTGGAGATAAAAATCATGGAGGAAAGTGTTTTCTAGAATGGTTACTTAAAAGAAAAGAGGTGACTCCATGTTGGTATGTCCTTATAGCATGGTACACATCACATACTCACAAAATGCTTATTAAATAGAACTGAAAAAAATCACCTGATTTCTTCCTGATCTAACCTCTCCAACATTGAGTACTTCAGCATCAAACAGGATAACTAATGTTCAAATGCTTGCTATTTCTAATAGCAGATGTACATAAGTCATGGAAAACAACAAAAGTATAAAAGCTATTATGGATAGTTTTCTTTGATTTATTTTTAACAAGTAAAACCTGCCAGTGTTATAGAAAATAGTATCAGGAAAGGAGGCAGTATGAAAATTGCTAATCATAAACAAACAACAACAACAAAAAAACATAAAGTTAAATTGACATGACTTCTTTTTTTCTTGCCCCCACAAATGTAGTATTAAAAACATGGGGCTTAAAACATCCTGAATGTCACAGTAAAATAAGAACTCAAAAGCCAGTATCTTTTCTTTTTTCTGTGTATCTTTCTAGACATTTTATTAGGGATTTGAAACATGCATGCCCAAATGTACAGACTTCCTCACCAACACTATGAATGATGCATGACTAGAATGTTCATGAAACTTTTTTTAAAATTATACAATATCGTTTTAACCCTTAAATGACTGACCACTGAGAAGAGTCTAGAATAATGTGGAGTTTTAGTGATGTAATACTTTGTACTGCTTTAAAGTAGCTTTTTATAAACTTTGCAAAGTACTAGGGAAGCAAAGAGACAAGAAAAGCTGACTGAAGGTGGATTTTAAATTGGATAAGATGAGACAAGTGAACTTCTTATTTTTTTCTCCAAGCTTAAAAAAACAAAACTGTACTAGCACCTTCTTTCTTGTTGTATGAAGTTACAATGTTCTGCCTGACTTCCCAGGTCCTCTGCAGTCTGAACCATTCAGCACATACAACCATCTCATCCCCATCTGCCGTCCAGGCATAAGACTCTGGCAACCAGGCCAGGCTGTCTACTGACTCCCCAAAATACAGCTGCTCTTTCCTTATGGCTGAGCTGTTCTGCTAAGGATCCTCTTCCCCAGCATGGCCATTCCTCTTTCCCAAACTTAATCACTTCCTACCTGTCCATACCCCTAAGACTAGCTCAGGAATCAACCTCTCCACTCTGACCCTCAGAGTCCTTCTCTCCTGGAAAGCCCGCATCACTTAGAATCCTCAGGACACAACTGAGTGCATGAGTATGGACAGTTTTACATTGCTTGCTTTCTCACCCTCTGTGCTAGTCTTGATCTCCCACTAAATTGAAACCCAAGAACACGTCTTATACTTCTTTATCCATCTTGGACAGTGCTCAGCTCATGCATGCATTCATTCAAACACTACGTAATAAGCACCTACCATGTACCAGATAGTATTCTAAATATTACAAAATACAGCAGTGAAAAAAAAAAACCCTCTGTCTTCATGGAGCTTACATCTACAAGGAGTGGAATGAAAGAGACAATAATAAGAGACCAGGTCAGAAAGGTAACGTGGCACCCCCTGGCATAGAGTCTGTGAGCAATTATAAGAATTTGACTTTCCTGAGTCACATGATATCACTTACATATTCAAATGGTCCTTATGGCTATTGTGTTGGAAATCTCTAATAAGGGAGCAAAGGCAGAGCAGGGAGATGAGTTGAAGGAACCTGCAATCATCCAAGGGGTAGTAGGGGCTTAGACCAGGAGAGCATAGTAGATGTGGTGATAAAGGATCATATTCTAGGTACATTTTGAATGTAGTGATGACAGGACTGGCTGACAGAACGGATTTGGGTGACAAAAGGACAAAGGAGCCAATAGCAGCCCAATGGATTTTAGCCTGAGCAACCCAGAAGATGGAGGTGCATGAGGTAAGATGCAAACACTGCAGGAAGAATGGACTCAGGGTGACGGGAGGGGGCAGGGGTTTCTTGATAGATATAGGAAAGGAATTTCATAAATGTTGAGCGCTTATTCTAGAAAAGTTGGGATTTATTTCCATTTCGTCTTAAAAACCAATAATCCAATTACTCTACTGCTGATAATATCACTTTCTCCCATCTACAGTTATTCTTTATAGACTCGAGATTGTGAGGAAAAGCAAGTACTGATGAATTCAACTCTTTCAAAGAATTCTCTACAGTTTGGGCTTGTTTCCTTTTTTAAAAAATTTTTGTGGGTACACAGTTAAGTGTATATATATTTATGGGGTACATGAGACATCTGGGCTCATTTTCCTTGTTGTTACATATGGTGACGGTGGCGGGGGGAGGGGTGAGAGAGGAATCATTGTTAACCATCTAGCTCATAAAAATGTTCTTGTAATAGGTTGTATATAAAGTCAGAATAATAAATACATGAATTTCTTTATACCTCTTATTTACTCAAGCAGTCATGTACTCTTCATCAAACTTTTATTGAGTACCTGATATATACAGGCATTGCACAGGTTATAAAATGCTCAAAACTGGATTCCTCAACTTAGTGCAAGTAAGAAAATTTTAACATCTGAAAATCAATACAAATAAAAGCTGCATATGTTAGATATCCAACAGGACTGGGCTGAGACCTGAGCAGTTCATTTTTCCTCAATGGACCTCAGTTTTCTCATCTGTTAAGTGAGCAGCCTCGGACTAGTTCATCTCTAAGGCTCTTAACCATTCTAATATTGTATACGAAGGACATAAGCAAGCCTTAAAATGTTCTTTTGAAAGAACTTCAAAAGATGAAAGAAGAGAAGGTAGCACATCCATGACAAGACAGTTCCAAAATCATTCAAGGAAGTAGATAGTATAGATTGGTTATGGAACTATAAAAATGGTAGTAAAAAATTTGTTGAAAAATCAGGAGGGCTTCAATGACAAAGTTTTTTTTTTTTTGAGATGGAGTTTCGCTCTGTCACCAGGCTGGGTTGCTATCTCGGCTAACTGCAATCTCTGCCTCCCGGGTTCAAGCGATTCCCCTGCCTCAGCCTCCTGAGTAGCTGGAACTACAGGCATGCACCACCACGCCTGGCTAATTTTTTGTATTTTAGTAGAGACGGGGTTTCACCGTGTTAGCCAGGATGGTCTCAATCTCCTGACCTCGTGATCCGCCCGCCTCGGCCTCCCAAAGTGCTGGGATTACAGGCGTGAGCCACCGCGCCCGGCCGAAAGCAGTATGTTTTCCAAACGGCAGCAATGTACAAGGATTGTGGTCCATTTGATCAAATGTGCTATATTCAAAATAGACCTAAGCTCAGCAAATGATATCTTCAGAGTGCAACATATGTGCACAGAAATCACATTCGTGTACTTTAATCAGTAGTCTCAATTATATGCCTAATTGCTGCATGTTTTCATTCAAGGTGATGATCCAAAGATTTTTAAAATAAATATTATGCTAGGCTGGGCACGGTGGCTCACGGCTGTATTCTCAGCACTTTCGGAGGCCAAAATGGGAAGATGGCTTGAGCCCAGGAGTTCATGACCTACCTAGGCAACACAATGAGATTCCATCTCTACAAAAACTTTTAAAAAAGATAGCCTGTAGTCTCAGCTACTCAGTAGGCTGAGGTGGGAGGATCGATCACTTGATCCCGGGACGTTGATGTGCAGTGGGCCGTGATTTCACCACTACACTCCAGCCTGGACAACAGAGCAAAACCCTGTCTCAAAATAATATATAAAATAAAATAAAACAATAAATGTCATGCTGGAGGCCAAGATTTTTTTCAGTATGCAATGGAAAGTCAAGAAAGATGTATAATCAGGGGAGAAACATGAATATGATTACATGATAAGATTTACTTATCAGTAGCAGACTAAAGTGGAAGAGAGAGAATATATGGGCAAATACTATGTGTTGCACACAGATGACAGAACAATGCAATGGGACTGATGCTACCAAAAGTAGCAACGGATTCTGCCTAAAACTATTCTAAATCTACACACAAAAGGCTGAGATGTGGAATTAATGGCAGTATGTGTGTGCACATGAGTATGTTGTGTGTATATATACGTGTCTCTGTATACATTATATATATATATAACAGAGTACTCAGAAAGAATAATTCTTCAAAGATAGAAATAACAAATATAAGGCTGAGTGCAGTGGCTTGCGTCTGTAATCCCAGCACTTTGGGAGGCTGAGGCAGGCAGATCACTTGAGGCCAAGAGTTCGAGACCAGCCTTGCCAACATGGTGAAACCTCGTCTCTACTAAAAATACGAAAACTAGCCGGGCGTGGTGGTGGACACCTGTAGTCCCAGCTATATGGGAAGCTGAGGTATGAGAATCACTTGAACCTGGGAGGCAGAGATTGCAGTGAGCCAAGATCGCGCCACTACACTCCAGCCTAGGTGATAGAGTGAGACTCTGTCTCGAAAAAAAGAAAAAGAAAAGAAATAATAATTATGAGTGATTTGTGGACCACTGGATTTGGTGAAAAGTAGAAGACTCAACAACGACTTAGCTTTCTAACTGTAAAGACAGTGATACCACCAGCAGAAAACAAAAAGAAATGCTAGACAAGTTAAGTGTGCTCTGTGTGTGTGTACGTATGTGTATACATACACACACCTATATACAACTAGTTTCAGAGAGTAAAAAGATTATGGTCTTGATGGGAAATTTATTTGGACTGAAGAAGGTTCCTTGAGTAAGATTCAGGAGGAAAATGGCTACCTGTCCGTATGTCTGATCCAGTTCCAGTTATAGTCAAAGAAAGCATTTTCTAACTATGCTTCCCTTACAAGTAATAAATGTTTATGATTTACACTGCTGGACACAGCATGAGGCAATCTTTCAGGTTTGCTGTTACTATGTGAATTGAATGATGAAAAATGATTTTGAATGGCATGTTTATTTTAAAAAATGCATCAGACAGAATGATTTTATTGTCAGCAGTGAAAAATCACAATACAGATATATATTGGACCCAGAATTCATTACACATTTTCTCTTAAGTTTACTACGTGATATATTGCTATTTATTAGGAGGGTAGTTACTGTTTCAATTTTAAGCTAAAGTATATAAATGTTACAGGTTATTTTTAAATTAAACAAATGTTGTCTGCTTGTAAAAGTATTTTGGTGTCTCATTTTTAAAAGTAACCTTACATATAGATATTTAAATATTTTATATATTTACTATTATATTTTAATAAATTTCTTCTACTTGCAATTATTTATCACATAACATGTTTAAATATAAGAAATATATTTTTTTGCTAGTAAATTTTCTAGTAAGGTAGTTATTATTTAAATTTTAAGCCAAAGTAAATAAACACACAGGGTATTATTTTTAAATTAAAGAAATGTCTGCTTGTAAAAGAAAGGACTTTGGTGTGTCATTCTCAAAAGTAATCTTACTTATAGACCTTGAAATATTTTGTATATTTACTATATTTTAATAACTTTCTACTACTTGCAATTATTTATCATGTAACTTGTTTAAATATAAGAAATACAAATTTTTATTTCTTATAGAAATTATTTTTATAGTTACATTACACTTTTTGGACAATCTATTTTTTTCTGCAGTTAATTTCCTTTAAAATTGATATTGAGGTATACAAAAATTTTATTTTCTTAATTTAAGAATCTAGATATCTGTGAATTAATGACATATTTGAATAAAGTAACACTTAGAAGAAAAGATTTAAATATTAGATCCTAAAATGCTGTAAGGAAATTTCCTACTTGACTTTGGGTTTTTTGTTCTCCTAGCATGTGTTTTTATGATGTAGTGGAGAAACCAGTCTCACCTGTTTTTGACTGTAGGTTTCTTCTTGGTTCTTCAGGGGCCTCAATTGGCTGATCAGCCAAGAAAACTCGGGCCTGGTCGACAGCATTCAGGATGGAATATTCTTTCTCCTTTAACTCCCGTCTCAGGGCCTTTCAAAAGAGAAGCAAAAGTTGAGTTTGTAACCTCACGTGTTCACCAAATTATGGGACATCTTCAACTATACCACTTCTGACCACACTTAGCAAGAAAATGACTAATAGCAAGCATTTCAGCTAAGTTAGAAGCCAAAATGTAAATTTTATAGATATGAATGAAGAAAAATACAAAGGAAAAAAGATAATTTCTGTAAAAGTTAAGTATACAAAAAAAGAAACAGCTTTAAAATGTTCACCTAAGGGAAACTGTTACAGTGTATTTGAATTTACACAAAATGTACTTTTAGGATTTTCACTGATGTCAGATTGATAAAATATAATAGCCTTTGCTAAGATACTTTTTTCTTGTAAGACTGACTGACAAAAAAATAACATCCAATGATACAGAGAAAGGTAATTTCACAAGTAGCAATAAGATCCTCAGAAGGGTTTTACATTATTCAGAATACATTAAGAAAAAAAAATGAAGCGATGGAAACAAAGTACATACGTGAAATCAAAAATAAACCAATGAGGGCACATACAAAACAGTCTCCAATTATCTTAAAATATGTTCCATCTCTCATGCTGAGGCAATTACTATTTTTCTTTTGTGAGGTTTTTCATGCAAATCTATGATTCTCAGAATAGTTTCTCTTTAGCACCTTTGTTCTTTGAAGTGGAGCTAAACTTTCACCCCTGCACCTATAAAAACAACCAAACTCCTTCAGTGACTGCTGCAAGATAAGAGTAATGAAGATTTTCTCAGGTGCAATTTTAATGCTGTTGCCAAATGGAATTTGTTAATATTGTTATCCTCTTAAAATTAAACACATAACCACCCACTGGCTCTAATATTTTGCCTTCAGTGTAGTTCCCTGGCAACCTATTATGAAAAGTCAGACTTTTATTTTCTAAAATACTGAACTTTCATTATATTTTAGAATGAATAAAATCTTTCCTTTTGAAGACAACTAAATTGTTAGTAGTATTTGACATCACTATGTTGAGATGCTACAGTATTTGCAGGCTAGATCCTTTTCTTCCATAGTCAATAAAAGGTAAGAATGAAAAAATCTAGAAATACCAGAATAGTCATCTTATATAAAAATATGGATCTAAGCAACACACACACACACAAACACTGGTAATGAAGCTGACAGAGACTAATGGGCTACATTTTCTATATCCAGAAATTCCCATGATAGCCTTTAGGAAATCTAAAGATTCAAGGAGGATTTAGCAGTAAATCAAGAGTAGAGTGCTTGATTGAATAAGGCCATGAAGCATGCACATGCCACCCATTACCCTCCTCAAGTACTACTCTAGAAACCACTATTACTGATAATTTTCCTACACGTGTATAGAGGAGATAAGTCATAACATGGTAAGCGTACTGGAAAGTGCGCTTGGACTAACCAAAGTGTAGCTTAACCCTCACAGATGGGGAGGGATGAGAAGAGCTGACAAGAACTAGTGAGAGATGGAGTGACAAAAATGCTATTTTTTTGTGTGTAAGCACTGTAAATATTATTTTGACTTTTAAACTATATAATTATTACTTTGATAAAAAATGTAAAATGAAAGAGCAAAGTGAACCAAAAAATCCACAATTAAGATATAGTGGTGTAACACAGGATATAGGATAAAATAAGACTTTCTCTAAAATGCAAAGGTACATTTATATGTCCTTCCTAGATCCATAAAACCAAAGACTGACAGCGAAGCAAGCACAAATCAACTAAATTCGCACAGCAATTATCACTGATGAGCATTAAATGACTATGTTGGTGGGTGGGGGGCGGGCGGTGGGGGCGGGGATAACAAACCTTCCATCATCTCCTATTTAACAAATGCAGCTTGTGAAGAAATTGCAGGATGTGACATTCAGGAAATTAAAAAAAAAAAAAGACTATATACATCTGGCACTTAAAGTTTTAATATATGAAAATAAAAAGAGATACAAGAAAAATGGAAAAAAAAGATTTTTAATCCAAAAAAATACACATTTATAAGTCTTGAGCCAGTTCTTTAACTTAGATTATTATGTTGTTAGAGCAAGAAGCTCTAGAGGAATAAAAATATTCCTAGCATTTACTTCCATAATCACCTAAAAATATATAATAATGACATGAAAAATCATGTTACTTAAAAAATAGTGAAAAACAGCAGGTAATATAGCAAAATTATTTTTTTTAATTTTAGTGGTCAAGATATTTCCTAAATCCAAAAAATATGGGGGCAGTAAACATTCTTTTTTTTTTTTTTTTTTGAGATGGAGTCTCACTCTGTCACCCAGGCTGGAGTGCAGTGGCGTAATCTCGGCTCACTTGCAACCTCTGCCTCTCAGGTTCAAGTGATTCTCCTGCCTCAGCCTCCCAAGTAGCTGGGTGCCCGCCACTGCACCCAGCTAATTTTTGTACTTTTAATAGAGATGGGGTTTTACCATGTTGGCCATGGTTGGCCAGGCTGGTCTCAAACTCCAGACCTCAGGTGATCCACCTGCCTTGGCCTCCCAAGTGCTGGGATTACAGCTGTGAGCCACCACACCCATCAAGGAATAGTTTGTTGTTTTTTGTTTGTTTGTTTTGTTTTTTGAGACAGAGTCTTGCTGTGTTGCCCAGGCTGGAGTGCAGTGGTGCGATCTCAGCTCACCATAGCCTTCACCTCTACCTCCCGGGTTCACGCCATTCTCCTGCCTCAGCCTCCCAAGTAGCTGGGACTACAGGGCCCCATCACCACGTCTGGGTAATTTTTTGTATTTTTAGTAGAGACGGCATTTCACTGTGTTAGCCAGGATGGTCTCCATCTCCTGACCTCGTGATCCGCCCACCTTGGCCTCCCAAAGTGCTGGGATTACAGGCATGGGCCACCGCACCTGGCCCAGGAGTAGTAAAGATTCTTAAAATGCTGTGCAAGGCCTGTGCTAGATTTCTTCCTGGGGAAGCAGAAGTTCCAGGAATGTACGGATTTAATGCAAGCCACTGAAGAGAAGATGAAGATCTTAGAACACCTCTTCACTCTGGTTTATCAAATAGTAGGAAGAATTCACACAATGGTATTTAGAATTTAGCACAAAAGATCAACCAGAAAACACCAATAGGCAATGATGTGGAAAGATTAAAAACTGAGAAAAGACGGGACATAAAGGCAAATGACTCAGAGAAGGAAGAGCAGAGGCAGAACTGGCCCTCTGGAAATATAAAACTATTACGGGGCATATATTTTACAGGCAAATCCAGATCTTTTGTTAGAGAAAGAAGACAATATGATCTGTGCAACTTAGGTGTACCGTAATTTCTGATTAGGAATTCTAGACTATTAATAGTCCACAAAATGTGCACTGTGTAGGGGTGTGGGGAGGGAAGAGGGCAAAGGAGAGATTTCTCTTGGAACTTCTTTTTAGATTTCAAAAATTGAAATGGAAATGTGTATATATTGGTCTATAGAAAGCATACTTTGGAAAACCAACCTATCAACTTCCTTTATGGATGGAATTTTATTAGTTTAACATGGAGACTCTCACAATAGAGTAATCTCTTTGGCTGGCTGTTTGCTCTGCCTGGAAAGCTCTTTCCCTAGATTTAGCCATATCACAGATTCCCTCATCCTTTTTAAGGCTGTCTAGAAGGTGAGGCCCACCCACCTACCTTATTGAATGTAGCATTCCGCCTTTCCCATTTCCCATTCTCATTATTCTGCTTAACTATCTTTGTATTTCCTAGACCTGGCACCTTCTACTATGCAAGATAGGTGACATTTCTATATTTCTTGTTTAGTCTCTCTCTCAGATAAAATATAAGCTCCACTAGACCAGGGACTTTTTCTGTTTTTGTTCAGCATGGTAAACAAAGCACCCAGACTAATGCCATGTCTGGGACCTAGTAGAGCCTTGGGGGATCTGTAATGCTTCCTGGGGGAGGTGGTGCATAAATTGAGTCTTGCAGAGAGGGAAAGGTACTCCCAGCAAAGGAAACTAAACACTAGCAGAGAATGCAGGAGTGTCACAGTGTGTGCCCTCAGGGAACTACAAAAACTTCAATACTCAGAGAGCGGTAGCAGCTGAAGCTGAAGGTGTGGGCGGAGGTCAGGCCACAAAGACCACTGCACTGCTTCTTATGCACTGAGACTCACTCAACCCAATCATGGGCTATGGGAAGCCTCTGACAAGTTGGGGGGTATTGTCAGATTTTTATTTTTGTTTTTTATAATACATCATTGTCAGGTCTCCTGGATTCATTAAAAGCAAGTCTGAGTCTTAGATTGTATTTTGCTTCCTAACCACATTAAACTCCAGTGCTTCAGAAAAAAAAAAAAAAAAAGAAATCCTCTCTGCGCAGGGTGCTGGCTGGAGAATGTCTTGCGAACTCCTTTGATATGCCAATGTAGGGAAGTACAGGAGGCAAGCCTGGGCAGGTGGGAACCACGCCAAGTAAGTACAAATACGGGGCTCTGGCCCTCATGCCAACACACCACCCAAATATCCTACAAAGCAGCATACATATGATAATTTCCATTCATATCCTATTTTGTAAATTTAATTTTGTTATTCAATTTGTCCTATTTCAATTATATTTAATTGTATGTCAGAAATAGATTTAACTTTCAACAGTTTTATACATATAATCATTTCACGCTTTAACTCTCTCAATTAGACATAAAAGAAAACCTGCATTTCCCAACCACCTGGTGAACATTAATGATAAGATCATTAGACTCCAATGAGCTGTTTTGTACACAGAGCTACAAAGTGGCATTCAGCTTTAAGTTCTAATATCACGTGACTGATATATGGGCCACCTTACATGCAAATAACATAATATAATTGGAATTTTTCTGTTTTAATGAATTTATATTTTCATTCAAAACAGTTCTGTTCCAGGTAATAACAACTTTTAGTGAGGATGTGAAGAAACAGGAACCTTGATGCTTGTTGGTGGAATGGTAAAATTGCAGCCTGTATTAGTCCATTCTCATGCTGCTAATAAAAACATACCTGAGACTGGGTAATTTACAAAGGAAAGAGATTCAATGGACTCATAGTTCCACATGGCTGGGGAGGCCTCACAATCATGGCAGAAGACGAAGGAAGAGCAAAGGGACGTCTTACATGGCGGGAGGCAAGACAGCATGTGCTGTTATAAAGGAACTGTCCTTTATAAAACCATCAGATCTCATGAGACTTATTCCCTATCACAAAAACAGCATAGGAAAAACCTGCCCCCATGATTTAATTACCTCCCACTAGGTCCCTCCCATGACACGCGGGGATTATAACAATTCAGTGAGATTTGGGTGGGGACACAGAGCCAAACCATATCACAGCCACTCTGGAAATCAGTTTGGCATGTCCACAAAATGTTAAACACAGAGTTTTCAACATGACCCAGCAATTCTACACATAGGTATATACATAAACACTCTACACATAAACACTCATACATGAATGTTTGTAGTAGCCTTATTCATAATAGCCAAAAGATGGACACAACCCAAACATCCATCAACTGCTGAATGGATAAACAAAATGTGATATATCCATAACACAATGACATCTTATTCAGTAATAAAAATGAATAAAATACTGATATATGCTATAACATGGAAGAATTTTAAAATCATGCTCAGTGAAAGAAGCTAGACATGAAAGGGCATAGTGTAAGATTCCATTACCATGCAATGTCCCAAACAGGCAAGTCTATAGAGGCAGAAAGTAGACTACTGGTTGCTTAAGGCTGGGGAACTGGGGAGGGAGAGGAGGGATAGGAGTGACTGCTTATGGGTATGGATGTTCTTTTGGGAATACAAAAAAGTTATGGGCCAGGCGCGGTGGCTCGTGCCTGTAATCCCAGCACTTTGGGAGGCTGAGGCGGGAGGATCACAAGGTCAAGAGTTCAAGACCAGCCTGGCCAATATGGTGAAACCCAATCTCTACTAAAAATATAAAAATTAACCAGGCGTGGTGGTGGGTGCCTGTAGTCCCAGCTACTTGGGAGGCTGAGGCAGGAGAATCACTTGAACCCAGGAGGCAGAGGTTGCAGTGGGCTGAGACTGCACCACTGCACTCCAGGCTGGGCGACAGAGCGAGACTCCATCTCAAAAAAAAAAAAAAAAAGTTATGACTCTAGATAGCAATGATGGTGCACAATTCTGTAAAAATACTAAAAGCCCCTAAATTGCACACCTTAAATGGGTAAATATTATGATACAGGAATACTATCTCAATAAGGTTATTATTAAAATAAAACAATAATTCGGTTTTTTACCCAAAACAATTCTCTAGGTAATTTGTTCCTTTTTTTTTTTTTTTTTTTTGAGATGGAGTCTCACTCTGTCACCCAAGCTGGAGTTCAGGGGCATGATCTTGGCTCGCTGCAACCTCTGCCTCCCGGGCTCAAGCAATTCTGCTGCCTTAGCCTCCCAAGTAGCTGGGATTACAGGCATGCGCCACCATGCCTGGCCAATTTTTTTTTTATATTTTTGTAGAAACAGGGTTTCACCATGTTGCCCAGGGTGGTTTTGAAATCCTGAGCTCGGGCAAACCACCCACCTTGGCCTCCCAAAGTGCTGGGATTACAGACGTAAGCCACTGCACCCGGCCTAATTTGTTTCTTTTCTAGTCTTTATCCCCAATGCATATGCAAAGTAAGAACTCATTCTGTGTGTTCAGTATGTGCAATAACAAGGTGACTGCTCCCACCTCAGTGTTTCTAGAGCACTTCCTATTCCTCTAACAGAGCTTGTACTGTGTTAATGTGCATATATTTTGACCATGCATCTGTCCCCTCCATTAAATTGTGAGTTTCTGCATGGTAAGGTTCAGGTCTTAATCATCTGAAATCCTCTACTGTACCTGCCTAGACATATATAGAAAGCACTCAATAAATGCTTCAGCATAATAAATTATGGAAGAAATGCTCTCAGAATTAAATACCATGTATTTAATATTACAAAATATGTCAGAGCAAGATACAACAAAGTCACCCAATCTGTTCACCTTAAATTGAAATAATTAATGGATTCCAGTTAGTTCTGTATTTTTAAACTATCTACTTTGCAAATTACTGGTAATAATTTTTTGATGTAAAACTAAGTCTGTGCTATTAATAAGTATTTCAGTCTGCTGTTGGTTTTTATTTTAGTAATAGCAAATATCCTTTTCTCTTTTTAGATAAATAAGAAACTGATCTGACTGTCATGGATGGTATGGATTCACTCTGTCTTCCTCATTTTGTGACATCCTCACCCATGAGGTAACTCCTTAGGGAATGGTTTCCAAATTACTGCCAGTCATTAGAATTGAAGGGTGTTTCCATTATCATGACTGTGTATCAAACCTATATAAAACTTATAGCTTAAAACAATGACAATTATTTTTCATGATTCTGTGGGTTGGCAATTTGACCTGTTCTTTGGCTGGTACCACCTGGGATTACTAGTGAGGTTATAGTCATCCTGCAGCTTGGATGGGGAGGGCGGGACAAAACAGCCTCACTCACATGTCTGGAAATCATCACTGCCTATTGCCTGGGGTACCTCAGTTTCCCCCTATGTCATCTCTAATTGCTCTCCAATATGGTACCTGCTAGTCACATATGGTTATTTAGTATCTGAAATATGACTAGTACAGCTGAGGAACTAAATTTTAAATTTTATCTAATTGTGATTTAAATACAAATGGTTACATATGCCTAAGGGTTCCTATGTTAGACAGCAAAGCTCTAGAGTTTGCACATCACGGTGTCACATTCTATTGTTTGAAGCATGTCATGAAGCCAGAACAGATTCAAGAGAATGGAAAAATGCGCTTTATCTTTTGATGACAAGAGCAAAAATTTCCCTCTGCATAGGAGTGTGGACACAGGGAGGCATGATTCATTATTATAAAAATCTACCACACAGGATAAGTGGGAGAGAGATGGTGGGTTGAAGATGAGGGTTGGTAATATTTTGTGTAAGTCGTCAGGGAAGGCATCTGAAAGATAGCGATATTAAAAAAAAAAAAAAAAAAAACTGGAGGGAAGTGAGGGGGCAAGCCATGAGAATATCTGGCAAAAGAGCAATCTAGGCAGAGAAAATGGAAAGTGCAAAGGCTCTGAGGCAAGTGCATGCCTACCTTAGAGATTAGTGCTGTCAGAGCTGAGTGAGTGAAGAATGAGGGTGATTGCTTCTGTTAAAATGTTTTCTATCACGGAAGTTAGAGAAAGAGTCCTTGTGGTTGATGGGAGAGACACCTAGCAACCACATACATCTCTATGCAGCAGACATCTGGCTACTTGCTGACTCGAGGCTTGACCATTGAGCTAAAAGTGCTCTTACATGACAACCTGTCACAAAGCTTATGTATTTTGCATTCTACAGGTTGAGCATCCCTAATCTGAAAATCCCAAATCTGAAATATTCCAAAATCTGAAACTTGAGTGCTGAAATGATTCCACACCTGATACTCTTGCTTTCTGATGGTTCAAATGTATACAAACTTTAGTGCATGGAATTATTTAAGTATTGTATAAAATTACCTTCAGGCTATGTGTCTAAGGTATATCTGAAACAAATGAATTTCATGTTTACACTTGGGTCTCACTCACAAGATATCTCATTATGGATACACAAATATTCCAAAATCCCAAAAACTCTGAATTTTGAAACACTTCTGATCCCAAGAATTTTACACAAAGGATGCTCAGCCTATAGTAGATATGTGAAAAGACGTTCAATTCCCCTCCCAGACAAACTGTATACAGTGAAGTTTTGGCCTCCCAGCAGTAGACCAGCATCAGTTAGAACAAGTAGGAAGATACAAAATAGTTTCAAAAAGGAAAACTGAGGCTGGCTGTGGTGGCTTATAACTGTAATCCCAGCACTTTGGGAGGCCAAGGCAGGAGGATTGCTTGAGGCCAGAAATTTGACACCAGCCTGGGCAACATAGCTACACCCCATCTCAATAACAACAACAAAAATTAGCCAGTCATTGTGGCATGCACCTGTAGTCTCAGCTACTCAGGAGGCTGAGGCAGGACTGCTTGGCTCCAGGAGTTTGAGGCTACAGTGAGCTATGATGGTGCCACTGCATTCCAGCCTGGGCGATGGAGCAAGACACTGTCTCAAAACAACAACAACAGCAACAAAGGAAATACTGAAATCATGTTTTAGAAGTTGTATGCTCTGAGGTGTTTAGTAGAAGGAGATATAATCCCAAATACCTCAAGAGTCAAAAATAACAACTGGAGAGCACAATGATTATCTTGTGTCCAAATGAAAACATTCAAATTTTCTCCCATCCTTAGGAGGCATTAAAGTGTATAACAGATTTTCCAACAAAGATTTCCACCAAAATAAAAATTTTAAAGTACAAATATATAGAATATATAAAAATATGCTAGGCATAAGAGAAGGCAACAATCAGCTATAAACCGAATCTTTAAGAAACTTATAGTCTAAAGAGGAAGAGAGAACAATACTAGCCCACAACGTGGTTAAGTGCCACAAATCTTTGAAAGAGGTACACATGGGGTACCGAGGAGCCTCATTATGAATAAATACACACAGGAGGGAGGGAGGTCAACCTTCTCAACTACACATGAGCTGTGTGTTGAAAAAAAAATTGTAACTAGCTTAAAGGTAATAAGGTGGAAAGCAACTCAAGAAAACAAATAGAATAAACACATTTAAGGTAATGTATTCTCTCACGGCTTTTCCGATTGTGTACCTTCCACATACTTACTTAAACTAAGTGAAGCCCTGAAATGGCAGATTGATAAAGACCTGATTGTAAATATCAGAATGTAGCTACTAAAAATCACAGTTTCCATTCTCATCACAATTTCCAAGAGCCCGAATTCACTTTATTGAAGACACCCTTCCTCCTGTCTCACCTCTCCGACTCCTTCGAACTCAGGGTGCTCTTGGATGCTACTGGTGTGCCTCTGAGCACCAGACAGCCGAATAAATTGCTGCTTATTCAACTTTAAATGTCTATAGAGAGATTCCCAATTATCCTCCTTTAATGGTCTTGGAACATTTCTCCCCACCTGCTATAACTTAGTGAGAAAGACAAGGGTTTAAAAGGTAAGATGGTATAAAGAAGTGATTGGCGTGGCTTAGGGTAGAAATACTCGGAAGTCAATCAGCTGCTCTTCATTTCCTTCATGAGCATGGCATCAGCTCACCATAATGGCTGGGTTGCTGACATCACTGACAGAGATGGGATCCTGCAAATCTTTTAATAAGAAAATGGGGTCTAAGAGAACTGGAGGGAAGAGGGTAATCCCTGCGAACCCCTTGTGTCCTAAACTAGCAGTTGGTCATATGGACTGAGCTAAGAACAGAGAAAAGCAAACATGTGGGTGTGAACTAAATCCTGGGGTCACCCCCCTTCTTTAAACAGCAACTGTTTCCTAACCTTTCTTCAATCTAAAGCCATTATCCAAATTGTCCATGTATCAAGCACCAAACTTTGCTAACACGCACTTTTCTTAAAATTTTCTAAATTACAAAATTAACATGATAGATAAATCAGATCCTGTCTTCTGTTGAAAATCTTCCCATGGCTTCCTGTTGCACTTACAATAAATTCTCAACTTCCTACCAAGGTCTGGACCCTCCCTGCTCTCTGATGTCATCTCCTAATACACCCTCATTTCTAGCTTCAAAGTCCTTATTTCTGTTCCGAGAACATGCCAAGCTATTTCCTCCTCATGGTCTTTGCAATTCAGAAGGCTTTTGCTTCAAATTTTCTTTCTTTTTTTTGAGGCAGAGTTTCGTTCTTGTTGCCCAGCCTTGAGTGCAATGGCGCCATCTCGGCTCACCAGAACCTCCATCTCCCGGGTTCAAGCGATTCTCCTGCCTCAGCCTCCTGAGTAGCTGGGATTACAGGCAGGCGCCACCACGCCCAGCTAATTTTTTGTATTTTTAGTAGAGACAGGGTTTCTCCATGGTCATGGCTGGTCTCGAACTCCCGACCTCAGGTGATCTGCCCGCCTTGGCCTCCCAAAGTGCTGTGATCACAGGCATGAGCCACTGAGCCTGGCCTTGCTTCAAATTTTCAATAGCTGTGCTCCTTCTCATTAGATTCCAGCACTCAGTATATCCTTTGGATTAATGAATGAAAAAATGAATAAACTGGCATAAAAGAAAATGTGGAACCTCAGGAGGCCATTGTTAGAGGGGATCAAGGAAGGAAAACACCTGAGAAATGGGAGTATTTCATACAAAGTAGGTCTCTGGAAGAAAGCAGCATGGAGCAACTCCACAGTAGGAAAAGGAAGTAGTCTTCCCCTTCCAGCCCCCATAGAAGACATTATTATCTCAAGACAACATCTGTGTTGTTTCGCTTTCTTAACAATCTCATTGACCCTCACTGGTGAAAGTCAAAGAAATCCACAGGGGTCACCCCTTTTGACCCTTTAGGGATCCGGCTCCAATGCCACCTGCACCACCAGCATGAGCTGCAGCCTTCCCTCACGGGGATCTAGCATTCACCACACTCCCTCACCATGGCCTCTTTGCAAACCAGACACAGATTTGCAGCCAAAGCCTTAGGTACCATCCAGTCCATACCACACAGGCACACCCTTACTCACCCTGTGCCCATGAGCCCTTACTTGGGTTTGTCCCTTAAATTCTCTGCGTGTTAATCATCTCTCTCATTTTACTAACTTCACTGGTGAGACAGTGAATGAAAAGATATTTTGAAACTATTCAGTGCTGTAGAATAAAAAATTACTTTTTTTAAGAGACAGGGTCTCACTCTGTTGCCCAGGCTGGTACACCATCAAAGCTCACTGCAGCCTTGAACTCCAGGGCTCAAGTGATCCTTCTGCCTCAGCCTCTTAAGTAGCTGAACTACAGTTGCATGCCACCATACCAGGCTAATTAATTTTTTTTTTTTTTTGTAGGGACAGGGTCTTGCTCTGTTGACCAGGCCAGTCTTGAATTCCTGGCCTCAAGTGATCCTCTTGACTCTTCCTCCCAAAGCACTGGGATTACAGGTGTGAGCACCACACCCAGCCCATTACTATTAAAATGATGCTAATCTAAAATTCTACCATGTTTCTCAGCTCTTGTCCCAGACTGAATTTCTTTCCAAAGCCTCTGTTCACTCTTACTTGTAGAGGAAGGTTCTAGCCATTTTACCTAGAGCTTTGGTTGACCAATGCCAGAACAAAGCCCTCTGTTTGCAGGAACATCTGAAAGTAGATGACTTAACTCTTCTAAGGGATAAATTATTTAATTATGAAAAAAATGGGCTGGGTGTGGTGGCTCAGGCTGGGCGCAGTGGCTCATGCCTGTAATCCCAGCACTTTGAGAGGCTGAGGCGGGCGGATCACAAGGTCAGGAGTTTGAGACCAGCCTGGCCAACATGGTGAAATCCCCGTCTCTACTAAAAATACAAAAATTAGCTGGGTGTGGTGGCAGGCACCTGTAATCCTAGCTACTCGGGAGGTTGGGGCAGGAGAGTCGTTTGAACCCAGAAGGCAGAGGTTGCAGTGAGCTGAGATGGAGCCATTGCACTCCAGCCTGGGCAACAGGGCGAGACTCCATCTCAAAAAAAAAAAAAAAAAAAGAAAAGAAAAAAATGGAATTATGTGATTCTCCAAGATGAAGCCAAAATGTTTCATAAGCAGAAAACTGTGTTGCAAGACTCTTATATCAGTTTAGATTCTTAGAAAGCAAAGAAATAAATGTAGTGTTTTTTTTGTGAACCAATTTGTTCCAGAATAAAAGGGCAAAGCAATTCTCTAAGGAGGTATAAATGGTCAGCTAGATGACATCACACACACTAATTTCGTATAAATATAAATTTCTTCAACTAATGTGTTTAACAAACCATGGAGAGCTTTTCTGCTATCCTTCTAGGCATGACTAACCAAACATCAAACCAGTTCTCCTCTTCCTCTTTGTGGGAGAACCTTGACTCAGGTGTCTGATATTCCAAAATTGTTTTCTAAATTTCTATACATCTATGAAGTACTAGTATTTTACTGCTAACCATACAAGGATCACTAAAAATAGAACAAAATGAGAAATCACAGGCCAGGGTATGGTAAAGCTTCACTTTCACACATTGCTGGAGGCAAAAAATTGGTTTGATCATTTGGGAAGGTAGGCTGGCAATATATCAAAAGTCATTACTATGGTCATATTGTGTGAAACAGGAATTTCACCTTTGGGAATATATCCTAAGAAAATGATCCAGAAAAGCTATGAACACAAAAGTGTTCATTATAACATTATTTATGATTTTTAAAAAATTGAAAGAAACTTAAATCTCCAACACCTGGAATATACTTAGGTTCTATGACATGGCCACACTAGAGGCCATTATGCAACCTTGAAAAGTTATTGTGATAATGACCACATAGCAACGTGAAGAAATAGGCATGACATGTATCTAAGTGAAAAAGATGACATAAAAACTCGGCACCCAAGTAAAACTATGCAAAAGGTAAACATGAAAAAAGGAAATAATGCAAAATGAAAAGGGTTGTTATGGTGATAAAATTATGGCCATATTTTTATTCTTTATTTTATAAACTCTGTAATACGTTATTATTTTCGAAATTAAAAAGTATACTTTTAAGAAAGGAATGCCCACTAGAATTGAGCTCATTTAGCTTTGAATAAATTACTACTTTCAAAGAACAGCATTATTAAGAATTACAAATGTGTTTTAGAAGCCCATTTTTTATAACTGTAACAATCATAAAACTTTCCCTTTATATTTTGCTTCAATGACCTGGGGCTAGATTTATTTATAAAATATAACGCATGACAACATAGGCACTGAATGAGAGACTCCATATGTTTAAGCTTCTCCCTGCGTTTGTTAAGAATCTCAACTCATCTAGCATTCAAAGGTATCAAATTCCTACAACAGACAGAAGCACGAACACTGGAAGAATCTAGCAATATCCAGCACATACAGCTAAAAAAAATAAGCTATATTTAAAAAGTTATCTCAACAATTAAAGGTATGCCAACTCATTTTCCCTTATGTAAAAATCTTTCCCATTCTTGAGTTGAACAATTTAGGCAGTATTAAGACAGAGAATATTAAGACAGAGAAAAGATAACCTCTGAACTGACTACAATATCAAGGCACAAAGTGCAATTGTGTTATTTAATTTGCTTACATTTCAAATACGTCACGTAACAAATGATTTCTAGCTCTTGAGAGAAAATTATTGCTTACACTTCTATGTCAGCTATTACCTTTATTAAAGATTTGGCTATTTTAAGTAGGAATATTTTCAAAATGTAATATTCTTTAGAACACAAATGAATAAGAAAGAATTATTGAGAAATAAAGACACAAAAGGAACATTCACACCAAAGGACATGTTCCCTTTGGGTATAGTTCTTTCAGTCAACATTCAACTTTTATCGAGCATCCAGAGTACCAGGCATTAAAAAAAAAAAGACACATAAAATAAGTCATTGCATTAGATTCTGATAAATGCTATAGAAAAAGAAAGAAGTAGAAAAGGCTGAGGGGTCGGGGGGAGAGAGAGAGACAGAGAGAGAGAGAGACAGAGAGAGAGAGAGAGAGAGGAGTGCTCAGAGGGAGCTGCAGTTCAAGTAGAGAAGTTGAGTAAAGCAGGGGCATTCTGGGCAGAGCAGACAGCCTGGCACTGTGACTGAAAGCTCAGCAAGGGACCGGTGTGGCCGAAACCAGTGTGTCAGAGAAAAAACAGCAAGAGGAAATGAGCAAGGTGTGAGTAGGGGGTAGGTCAGATCAGGTAGGGCCTTGTAGACCATTCCGAGAACTGTGGCTTTTCCTCTGAATAAGTCAGGAAGCCCCTACAGAGTTTGATTTATTTTAATAGGAACACTCTGGTTGCTGGACTGATACTTCCAGAGACAGAGGAGTGTGACAGGTGGTAGATTCAGATTCTATATTTTGAACAGAGAACCAACAGGATTTCCTAACAGACTGAAAATGAGAGAAAGACAGGACTGAAGGTGATTATTATTTGTTACCTAAGCTACTGAAATAATATTCCTACCAATTGAAATGCGGAACACTGGGTAGAACATGTTATAGGGGCCAATTCAGGAAGTCAGTTTGGTCATATTAAGTGTGAGGTATTTATTACACACTCAAGTAGAGATGACATGTAAACGGACATATCTTTGGGAGTGCTTGGCATATAGATGGCATTTTTAAACCCAAGAAGGAGTGAATATAGAGAAGGTGACATGGCCTGACAAGTGACACATCCCAATTTTAGGAGACAGGGGAGAGAAGGAGGAACCAGGAAGGGAAACTGAGAAAGAGCTACCAGTGAGGTAAGAAAAACATCAGGAGAGTGCGGTGTTCTAGAAGTCAAGCAGAGTCCGAGGAACAGTTAATAAGTCAGCAAGAAAGGTGAGGTCTTGGAATGAACCCCTAAGTCAAAGCTCAGCCAACACTAACAAACAGAGACATCACAAATTACAACAAGGGGCATGTAACTCAGAGTGGGGCTCAGGATGGCTTCCTTACCTAAGGAGATGGAAAGACGCTTGAAGCAAGTTTTAAGAGGCATTCAATATTGTGTTACATGTTTCAGAATATATACGTTAATGTTCTTTGCAATGCAAGCAGGTCTGGCTATGTGATTGCAGACCTCAGTGTAACAGGGCCCCTTGTCCAAATATTACTAAGAATCTCAAGATGGCAGCAGAAGAACATTAAGCCAAGTGCAGAAACCTTGTAAGAGCAGAGCCCTGTGTGACTGCATGGGACACCTGAGAAGCTGGCCCTAAATGCAGGGCAGCTGAACTATAACAAATAGAGGTATTGCTGGTACAGCAGGCTTCTTTAGCTTTTGGTTTCAAAAAAGCAGTTAACTGCTTACTGGAGAATATAAGCAGAAAAAAATAAATGACGCAAACATGAGACAAATCTGCTAGAATGTAATTTACTTTTTTCCCAACTTGCTTTCAAAGCTAAATCAGCATATATGGATCTGAAGTCATTACAGAATGACATCAAAAAAGGGCAGAGCACTCATTAAATTTGATAGCACTAATAAAACTACATGAAAAAAGAGACAGAAAACAGGCTTACCTTCCATTGGTATGCAGACAAAATTAAAAAAAAATCTCCTACATAGTGCCTTGAAAGTTTTGGTTAACATCCCTCAATGAGCAGTTAATATACAAAATTCATTTTGGTTCCACCCCAGTGACATAAAAAATAATACCTGAATCAGAATACTAAATATCAATATTAAAAATGAGACAGAAATTCTTTTGCTTTTCATAGTAATAAAATAGTATCCTTCCCTGTACTCTCTTTTTTTTTTTTTTTTTTTTGAGATGGAGTTTCACTCTTTTTTCCCAGGCTGGAGTGCAATGGCACAATCTCGGCTTACCGCAACCTCCTCCTCCCAGGTTCAAGCGATTCTCCTGCCTCAGCCTCCTGAGTAGCTGGGATTACAGGCATGTGCCACCACGCCTGGCAAACTTTGTATTTTTAGTAGAGACGGGGTTTCTCCATGTTGGTCAGGCTGGTCTAGAATTCCTGACCTCAGGTGATCCACCCACCTCAGCCTCCCAAAGTGCTGGGATTACAGGCGTGAGACACTGCACCCTGCTTTTTTTTTTGAGACAGAGTTTCGCTCTTGTTGCCCAGGCTGGAGTACAATGCTGTGATCTTGGCTCACTGTAACCTCCACCTCCCAGGTTCAAGCGATTCTCCTGCCTCAGCCTCCCACGTAGCTGGGATTACAGGTATACACCACCACACCCAGCTGATTTTTTTGATTTTTTTTTAGTAGAGATGGGGTTTCACCACGTTGGTCAGGCTGGTCTTGAACTCCTGACCTCAGTGATCCACTTGCATCAGCCTCCCAAAGTGCTAAGATTACAGGCATGAGCCACCGCACCCGGCCCCCTGTACTCTTTAAAATACATGCACACATAAATGTAGTCCTTCATCCAGCTAATATATGCAATACAGGTTGAGTATCTCTAATCCAAAATCTAAAATACACCAAAATCCAAACATTTCTGAGTGTCAACATGTTACTCAAAGGAAATGCTCTTAGGAGCATTTTGAATTTCAGATTTTTTGATTAGGGATGGTCACCTGGTAAGTGTAATGCAAATATTCGAAAATATGAAAAAATCTGAAATCTAAATACTTTTGGTCCCAAATATTTCAGCTAAGGGATCCTCAATTAGTACCTATTCTAATGTGGCACTGGATTAGGTGCCGAACTTGTATTTTCTTCTTTCAGCCTTATTCTAAGTATCATCACAAAAGGAGGTAAGCAGCACCCCTTACTCTATTGCATATTCCCAAAACATGCCATGGCTAATTTGGAGAATTTCCTCCCTAAAGCATTTTGGTAACACCCTTTAGTGATTTCTTACTTATTCCAAGGCGTCTTTCAGCTCAAAAGCATCTTGCTCTGTGGAGCCTTTCCCAATCTTCCCAAGCACAAATAATCGTGATTCGTGTCTCCTTGGCTGTGTGTCCATGCCTGTATTACAGCACTTTTAATATCTACTGTAGTTACTTGTTTTCAAGCCTGCATCACTGTTAGACAGTGAAGTGAGCTCCATGATTGCAAAAATAGTCTTACAAACTCATGCATGCTTGGCACCTAGCAAAGTATGCAGCAAACATCAAGTACAATATCTAAGTTTCAACCCGAGTGAATATATGAACTGCTAGATAAAATAAATTATCTCTGGGCTAAATATGTGCAGAGGCAGTAAAATGATTGTTTTTAAAAGGGTTCATTGGTTTTACAGGACTCTGTTTCTTCCCTACATTTGTGATCCACTCTTAATTTTACCACCAGAGAGTGACACCTATTAGGCTGTCTCACCTCTCCCTCTAAACATGGATATTCTATGGCCCTTTGGGGTAAAGTTGCAATATTACATATTATGATTAGGAGACAAGTCCAGGTGCAGACAACTAAATGGGGTGTGGCAGGTAGGTGCGGGCTCACTGACAGAACTGCTGCTTCAGGACTGCACACAAGTAAAAGCTTGACTAATGGGCCTTAGAGAGCTGAGCGTTTAATAAGGAGTAAGTCAACATAGATTAGCAAAGGTTGGAGAGGAACTTGGAAAATAATTTTTTTTAATTTCAGAAAAAGACAAGTTTCCCACTGTAGGCAACCTTCTAACACAGCAAGACCTCAAAATTACAGAATTGCAGGCAGAGTCTCCGATTAGTAGGGAAAAAAAATTCTACCACACCTACGTGCGCACACACACACACACACACACACACACACACACAGCCTAAATTTAACAGGAGGGTGTTGTTGTTTTAAAGACAATGTTAGAATTTGTTATTTTAATGAGCAAGTTTGCTAATGTTTCTTGGCAATTCAGCTTAAGGCCAGATATGTTCTGAGTCTTGTATAATAAAGCTTGAATATAGGAAATAAACTGGGTTAAGCAAAGGCCAGAGTAGCCCTGAGGGAAAGAACGCACAAACAAGAAATTATACCTGAATCATGCACTTTCAATTATTCTAGATTTGCTTTTCTAACAACAAATATGCATTCTATTGGAGAAAGGGTATTAGAGCTCTGATAATTGCTCCTACATCAGTTAATATTTACATTGTTATGAAAATGAAGTGCAAACTGAACAGTAAAATCTGCATCGGCAATTTTATCCACTCGAGAGTTTTGACTAGAGTAAATCCATAACATTATGAACGCTATATACATTGTAGGTGCATTATAGGTAATTGTTGACTGAATGATAAGCTCACATTCTTGAAAGGGAAGTTGCATATAAGTGACCTCAGCTTCTTCAAAACTTCAAAAATGAAACTAAAAATTTGATTTAAGTCATTAGATGGGAAGATTCAACTTTACCCATTTATTTTATTATTTATTTAGTAAGTTAGTTAGTTTGTTTTTTTTTTTTTTTTTGAGACGGGAGTCTCAATCTGTTGCCAGGCTGGAGTGCAGTGGTGCGATCTCGGCTCATTGCAACCTCTGCCCCCTGGGTTCAAGCTATTCTCCTGCCTCAGCCTCCCAAGTAGCTGAGATTATAGGCACCCACCACCACGCCTGACTAATTTTTATATTTTTAGCAGAGATGAGGTTTCACCATGCTGGCCAGCCTAATCTTGAACTCCTGGCCTCAAGTGATCCATCCACCTCGGCTTCCCAAAGTGCTGGGATTACAGGTGTGAGCCACAGTGCCCGGCCTATCCATTTATTTTAAAACAGTCCTTAAAGCACTATATATTTTTTAAGTAGCAATTTATTTTAACATTTGAGGGAATTAAACATGTACTTACATGAAATAAATAATATGATTGTGCTGTTTACCAAACTGATACTTGCAAAGACTGGAGGGTGACCCTTGTCTAATTCGACAGGTTAATCTAGATAGTAATTGAAAGCTAGTTCTGTTGGGTTATACTAGGTGGTAAATAACAGGTACTAATACAGTTTTATTTAGTTAAAACTGCTCATGTAGCCTATATAGTTTTAAACAAAATAAAAATGATCAAAACTATCAGAAAAGACTCCCGACAATTATGGGAAAAGATATCACCCACCTTTTACTGAGTGTTTACTATGTGCTAGGCCCCAGGTCTCAAATGTTTATGTATTGTTGAAGCACTGAACAAAGTATTTATTATTGATGTTGCTGAAAATACATCAATGTTCTGAGACACTGATTAAAACACCCAAGAAAGTATGCACATTTAATTAAGGATCAACAATACACTGATGTTTCATAATAGCAGTGCCTGGGGCATTTACACTACGGAAGGAAAGGATGCCAATCTGTGAATCACTCATTTCCGTGTGTAAGAGAAGGGTTTTGAGCTGAGTCTTTGCTATGGGGCTTCCTGCCTGCTCATCACTAGGGTCTGCTACATTTTTCCAGCAGCATCAACATCACTAGATAGTTTGCTTTTCTGCTTTGTTTCTGGCCTGTAGAATGATTGTCAGGTTTTGGAGCCCACAATGCCATGTTTGGTTTTCTGTTTTTTATATCTGATCTATAACTGCTAGGTGTTTGAACACAGGAGATGCTTTAAAGCATTGCTTTATATCCCCATTCTAAGGGGAAATCTCAGAGCCATCATCTAAACATTTAAATGTAAAGTATTCCCTCTGGATACAGCCAACAAACCACAAGCACAGGGCTTTTAGTAATAGGAATTATTAAAATGTATCACTGAGGTGCAGAGGTTATACCTTATTGCTCTTCGTACAGAAGCATCAACTTTAACATTAAGGCATTTGGTGAATAGTGTGGATAGGTGGGTGGGTGGATGGATGGATGGATGGGGAATGAAATGATTGGCACCACTATTATCAAAGAGTAACTATGAAAAGGAGTCATTAAATCATTTATGTACATATAAAGGACTAGAATATATAAAGATAGTTAGGAATCGGAAGACTCAGAATACATGAGTTTCTATACATCAACCCCTAAATAAAAGCTGTATATAGCAGCATTCAAAACTTGCATTTATGAGATCATACATTTTAGAATAATTAAATTAGTGTTAAGTTCTTTGTCTCTTCACAAAATTCCATCTGATATTCTTTAGACATCTTAAATTAGCAGTGAGAGTTTACGTCAAATTAATCAGTATTGTGTTGCTTGAAATAAAGTAATTCAAACTATTACCTTAAGATTACAGAATGAATTAGAAATCAAGTACAAGGTCCCCTTCTTTCTATGGGAACTTTTAGGGAATAAAAAACCTTGGCTAATATTAGTATCAAGCCATCTGAGGGTTGATCTTGATTGATTCTAATTATGTACTTTTGAGCTGTAAGACAAGAGTTCTTTGTAGCTAAAAAGATTTTTTAACTTTATTACAAAAAGGAAAAGACCTAAAAAGTAGAAGATCAGAAAAAATACTAACAGAATTTATAATAATAGACAAGACTAAATGGAAAGAGAAGCAACTGTATTTCAGTAAGCTAAAACATATCTGAAAAAATTGGTCTTAAAAGTTATTTTATGTTCGGTTTAAAGCTACATCATAATGTTATAATTGAAAAGAGTTCTATATTCCCTTAAAGAAGAGATTGGAAATAAATGAGCACATGAACTAAAAGCTTGCCTGAATTGTAACAAAGTGCTATGGTTTGAATGTCCCCTCCAAAACTCAAGACGAAATTTAAGTGACACTGTGCTGATATTAAGAGGAGCAGCCTTTAAGCGGTGATTAGGTCATGAGGGTTTGATCTTCATGAATGGACAAACGTCATTATCACAGTGGGAGTGGGTTAGTTATAGAGGGAGTGGGCTCAAAGGATAAGTTCAGCTTCCATCTCTTCTCTGTCATGAACACTCTCTTGCCTTTGTGCTTTCCACCATTGGGTGACACAGCAGGAAGACCCTCGTCAGATACCGGCCCTTGATTTGAACTTCCCCGCCTCTGGAACTGTGAGCCCAGCCTCCAGAAGTGTGAGCCAAATAAATCTCTATTCTTTATAAATGACTCAGTCTCTGGCATTCTGTTATAGCAGCAAAAGATAGACTAAAACACCAACGGAGAAAAGTTGGGGGTTACAGAAGTGGATAACTGGGCAAAGACAACCTGAGATTTGGGATAACAATGTGCAGTTCACAGCTCAGCCATAACCTTTTGGGAAATGATTTCTCAAAACACAGAGAACAGGAACTCTAAGTTTAAGGATAAGCAGAGGATCTCCCTTGAATGTAAATTTCATGTAAACAGGGACTGTGTTTTTTTCTATACCAAGACCTCTCTGGTGTCTTAGATCCTAGAAGAACTCAGAGCGGATAAAGGCATGAGGAGTCAGAGGCCCGAGGAGTCAGAGCCTCTAGAGATGAAAGGAAAATATGAGAGGCCAAAGGCAAAGCCTCTAAACACTTTATCTAAAAAATGGCACTCTTTTTTATCGATTCAGTTTTGGGACTGGAAAATACAGAAGACTTCTTGGTTTATACATAGTCTTGTAAAAGAATGGGTACTTACAGCACTATTGCAATTCCAAGTATTGAAGCAATCACGGAATTACCTCTGGACTACAAATTTACAAGATTCTCTTCAAGCAATTCAAAAACAGCTGGCTACTATCCAAACCTTCCATTGGTCTTATCAAATGATCAGACACTGATAACCAAACAAGTTATCTTTACTGAAAAGTGAAGTAAAGACCCATATATGCAGCTAAAAAAAAAAGTTAATTTTCAAAAAAATACCATAAAAGGCTTTAAGAAACGAGTTTTTAATGAAAATTGACCAAGAAGTTGATATTTGTCCATAGGTCTCCTTTTTATAAGCCATCTTGATGTTTAACAACTCTTATTATATTAAAATCTGAGTATCCTAGAACTTAAAAGAACCTTATTGAAATTTTCTATACGAATAGTTTTGAGATTAGAATTCACCTGGGGACACACACCACACACACACACACACACACACATTCACTCTTACACAAATGCCTAGTCCAGCAGTTCTCAAAGTGTGGTCAATAGACTAATAGCATAACATTACCTGAGAACTTGATAATGCACATTTGCAGGCCCCCCCAAAACCTGCTCAATCAGAAGCTCTGAAAGTGAGGCCTACCAATCTGTGGCTTAACAAGCCCATCAGGTGATTCTGATTTACACTATAGTTTGAGCCCATATCCTCCAGAGACTGGCTTAATTGGTCTGGGTAAATATAACTGAGCATTGATATCTTTTATATGCCCTAGGAAAGTGCAGCCAGAATTGAAAACAACTGATCTATACCAATTCTTTCAATTAATAGCCTCACTAAGTCCAGTGAGATTAAGTGATTTTTCCAAGCTATTAGGTTTTATGCTATTCCTGTGTTCTCCCAAACAAGAAAATAAAGAGACATGATTTCTTCCCTGATCATACAGCAAGTATGGAACAGAGATGGTCTAGAAGTCAACTATCTCAACCTCCATTGTTACCCATTAGGTTTTTTTCTCTCTAATAATGTTAAAAGCTATTTAATTTATTTCATCAACTTTAACCCTTACATTCTCAACTGGGAACAAAAATTGGTTCTTGGGGTGAAAAAAAAATCTTAGATATGGATTGTGACCTTCCAAAATCATCCTACCCAACAAAATCTTTTGTATTAATTTCTCTCATTAGGAAGAAATTTATAGTTAAAGCTATTTAATTTAATTTGAATTTAATTTTTGTAATTGAAAAGGAGGGTAATGATAAAAAGGTTGAGAAAAAATGCTTTAAAGGGTTTTACAGGCATACTACAATCCAGGATTGCTGTGTTCTATGTGCTATGTATAGTCCTATTAGTAGCTCTTTGTTGCAAGATACTTGGAGCCAAATAATGTTTACAGTATAGGTTCCTGGCTACTCTTTATGCTGTAATTTCACTCTGTCTATCATGGGCAGTATTAGAAAATACACTGGTTTTCACACACTATCAGTATTTTACCTGGATTGTAGTGGAGAATTTAGCATATTGATGCACGCAATGGAAAAAAAAAGAATTTTGTTAAAATTTGTAAATGTTCAGAAAAATCCCAGATATACAGTGGGATGAGTATCTCCGGGTAGGTAAAAAAATTACCGAAAATTTTCCCTCACAGTCAGTAGCTTTGTTTGATATTTACCAATAAGTATATGATGACATACTTGAAATGTATTTCCAGAATGTCATTGGAATATTATAATGAGAATACGTAATCAAGTTTAGGACTAACTGAAAGATGCTGTCTCATGTATGCTTAAATAGAGAATTGATTTCTTTTAAAAATAAAGCTATTTTTCCTTAAAAAATAAAATAAACTACCAGGCATATAGTAAGTAAATGAAAGTAAGAGAGGGAAGGAGGGATGAAAACTCAGGTTTCCTTAAACTACACTGTGCCTCTCATGTTCCTCTACCGTAAATAAGAGGACTGGACTCTTATTTCTTAGGGTCCTTTCAGTCCAGTAATTGACAATTCTAAATTATACATGCATATACACTAAATAAAGACTTTTCCTGATCAATAGAATATGACAGCAGAGAAAAAGGACATTTTCGAGGACTTAAAAAAAAAACCTGCCCTGAAATATAGAGCAATCTCTTACACACCCATAAGAGATTTTGATTTTAAGAAAAGACTCAGGATAAGTTAGAGACTTATGTTTATGTTCAAACACTGGCCAAAAACTATTAAATAAACTCTTAGGAAGGGAATTCTTGGATGCAAGGCTAAGGTTAAACTATGCTTAGACTATTCAATAATTATGACTGATGATGTTCAGTAAGATAAATAATTACAGGTAGGTACCACACTTCTTCAAATATTGCTCTAAATCTACAAATGCATAATCATTAGCCCTAATTGTAATAATGTAGATTTATATCAGTATAAATTAATGTTAATTATATATATTTTATATAATATTTATAGTAATGTAATTTTAAAACATCACTCTTGGCAATTGGTAAAGAAGGTTGCTTTTGACAGAATACACATAATTAAATAAAATTATATACTGCCCTTCAGCACTTTACTTTTCCTAAATTACCTTCATTTCCACTATTTCATTTGATTGTCAGAACAATTCTGTGTAAAAATGGAACTACTTGCTACAGTTTGAATGTCTATGTGTCACCAAAATTTACAGGTTGAAATCCTAACTCCCATAGTGATGGTATTGGGAGGTGGGTCTTTGGAAGGTGATTAGGGCATAAGTGAGGAGCTGTCATCAATGGGATCAGTATCATATAAAAGACTACCTTCCACTATGGGAGGACACAGTGAGATGACATCATCCATGAACCAGACAGTGGGCCCTTACCAGACACCAAATCTACTAGTGCACTGATCTTGAACTTCTCCGACTTCAGAACTGTAAGAAATAAATTTCTGTTGTTTATAAGCCACCCAGTTTATAGTATTTTGTTATTGCAGCCCAAAGGAACTAAGACACTACTTATTTCCATACACTGAAGCTTGGGTAAGTCAAATGACTTTTTCAGGGTCACCCAGGTCATCAGTGACAGAGCCAGCCTTTAAATAAAAGTATTCTCATTCTAGCTCAGTGCCTCTTCTACTACCAGTACCTCACTCACACCTCTAACCCAAATTATCACACCTATGAGGAGCCAACAACCCTCCTTACCTGCCTCCAGTGCACCCTAAAACTCATGGCCACACACAGTTCACAGTAGATTATCTACATTACAGATCTTGTGTCTCACATTAAAAAATGTGACACTGGACTTTCAAACCTTTACTCACAAAGCAACAGCAAATGTCACAACCTATAAAGAAAATATGAAAAATTCATGTTTTTGGGTTTTTTTGTTTGTTTGTTTTTTGTTTTTTTGAGACGGAGTCTCACTGTGTCGCCAGGTTGGAGTGCAGTGGCGCGATCTTGGCTCACTGCAACCTCTGCCTCCTGGGTTCCAGCAATTCTCCTGCTTCAGCCTCCCAAATAGCTGGGACTACAGGCGCACGCCACTGTGCCCAGCTAATTTTTGTATTTTTGGTAGAGGCGGGGTTTCACCATGTTGGCCAGGAAGGTCTCAATCTCTTGACCTCGTGATCCACCTGCCTCGGCCTCCCAAAGTGCTAAGATTACAGGTGTGAGCCACCGTGCCCAGCCAGAAAATTCATCTTTTAAGCTTTTATTTCTTCCCTTGAGTTTTTCTTTTCTGTAGGGGTAATGTCAAACATGATGACAATTAACATAATTATTAATACATGATGGCTACCCTGGAAGGAATCATGGAATCCTCCAGCCCTGTGACCTCAGCAATGACCTACAAAGAATGCTTACCCCAAACCCAGCACACCTTTCTGTACTGTATCATGTTCTAGAGGAAGCAGATAACTGCAGGGTTTTTTCTATAAACTCTGTGAATCAATTTATTCAGCTAATCTATACCGAGTACTAATTTAGCAGAAAGCTAGCATTATACACTAAAATATTAGTTCTTGAGAATAATGTTAATATTCATTTCTTTATTGTCCATTTTCGGAAGGCAGCTAAAGAAAAAGGGTGAAAAAGGTGGCTTCATATTCTTTCATAAACTAAGCTAGGAAAGTGACAGAGCAAAAAAGAGGGAACAGACTCAAGTAAAAACAAAACCAAAAATGTGAGGATATATCTCCAGTGCTTAGAATGGTGCTAGGACATAAAAGTTACTCGGTAAGTAGGTTTTAAATGGATGATGATATATTTGGAGTCAGACAGACCTAAGACCCACCGCTCCACTTGTGCAATGGATTGCATCCTGTCACTGTTTAAGCTGGTATCCTCTCTCCTGCATCACTGATTCTTCCCACTTCACAGAATCATTCTTACCAGCATAAAACATGCTGAATAAGAAAATAATATTAATATATTATTTCATAATTCACTACTCAGCAATGAGTTACAAAACCACTACTTGACCCTACATTCTTTCTTCAGCTACTATCTGATTTTTCTGTTACCTTTGTTGTAAAAGTCCTTAAAATGGTTTTCTGTACTTTTGTTCATATTCTCTTTTGAATCTACTCCAATCATGCTTCCAACTCCATCGTGCCACTGTAACACCTCTTGTCCAAGGTCAACAAGATGGTATTGAGATGATTAATTTTCTGTCCTCATCTTATTTAACCTCTCAGCAATATTTGATCCTTGTGATCACGCCCTCCTTCATAACACACTTTCCTCCTTTGGCATCCTGGACTCTGTTCTCTCTTGGTTCTTCTAGCCTTCTGGCTCCTCCTTCTCAGTTTCCTCATTTTCCCAACCTCTGAAGTTGTGGCTTCTCAGGGCTCATTTCTTGGAATACTTTTTTTTCCCTTGGTACAATCACATACAATCTCTCCCTATAGGTGATCTCATCCAATGCCAGGGCTGATATACAGGCTGACAATTTTGATCTCTAATCCTGATCTTTCTTCTAACTTCAGATTTATATATCCAACAGCTTAAACATCTATAAGCTTAACATGTCAAACATCAAGCTCTTACATTTCCTTCCCAGACTGCTCCTCCAGCAGTTTTCTTATCTCTCTAAAAGGTACTTCCATTTTCCATTTATTTTGTCCAAAAATCTCTGACTTCTGACATCTTTGGCTCTTCTTCTCACATTCCACACATCCAATCCATCAGCAAATTTTGTTGATTCTTTCCAAATGTCTTCAGAAAGCAGTTACTCTTCATCATCTCTCCGGCTATACCCTTTTCCAATTCACCACCACTTGGGTTACTGAAATAGTGCTGAACTCCTCTATATTCTACTCTTCATAATTTACCTATATTATTACATAATATTAGATCACAGCACTATAGATACCTACATCTTCCATGGCTTCCTCTCTCATTGAGTAAAATCCAAAGTCCTTAAGAAAGAATATTCAAGGACCTAAATGATCTGAATCCCTTTCTCCCACCTGCCACCCCAGCTTCATCTCCTATCTACTATGTTTGGCTAAATTTTTTCAAACATATTGGTCTCCCAGCTATTCCTCAAATATGCCCCAAACATTGCAGGCTCTGTGGTCTTTGTGCTCTCTGCCTCCTTTCCCTAAATGTTCTGCTTCCAAGAGGGGTTGCTAAGTGCTTACTACATCACTCCAGGTCTCTGTTCAAAAATCACCCAATTTGTGACACTTTCCTGACCTTCTCCATATAAAATAGCACCTTGGCCTATAATCCCACATCCTCCTCTATCTTCTTGACCTTGCTTTATTTTTCTTATTACCATAGGACATATATATTTATTGCCTATTTGCCTAGTGTCCATCTCTCACAATCAGGTAAGAACCTGGTTTTGTTCATTATTGAGTCACCAGTGACCAGAATATGCTGGTTTGTATTAGGCACTCAATAAATACTTGCTGAATAAATGAACCAATTGTATTACCATCATTATCAGTATTATCTTCATTACCTAAAGGCTTAGGTCTCAAGGACTGAAGCAGAGCAACTGCCTGCAGTGCTCTAAGATAGAGCAAAACACAATCTAAATCCAGGTTACCTTGCTGGGAGGGAGGCCAAAATACAGCCAGGACAGACTGAGAGGCCGATACGTACTTTATGTGCTAAGGCCAGAAGAGGAAAATCATTTCATACCTCAAGATTTGGATTTCAGTAAACACTATTAGCATATGGCCATAAGCAGCTTGTATTCCTTACAGAGCACATCTATTAGAAGAGCTTTTTGTTATTCTGTTTCATCCCTAATACTGTAACCCACAAAAAGGGACTACTGTATGAATAATTAATAGAAGCAAAAGTTAGAAAAAGTTAGGAGAGAATGTGATTTCCTTAAATCGGTCATTTTAAATCTTCTATTATTATTATTATCTTGCATATCATACATCAACAGTGTTTTCCTTTTTCTTATCTTGGAGCTATTTCTCTATCATATTTCTGCTTCGAGTAGAAAGAAAAAAAATACACCCAAATGGTAATTTTGATAATCTAGCCACAAGGGTTCAAAAATCAAATAAATAAATTTCAGGGTCTTATCATTTTGTATTAAAGCAACTTATTACATAAGTGACATTTTCCTTTAGGAGATGTGTGCATTCGTGTTTGTCATTTTTAAAATGGAAATAGAATCATAATGTCACCTTAAAATGACCAGATTTAGAATGAGAACTTTCATTACATGGGAGAAATAAAAAATACAATAAAATAAAGATGATATGTATATACAAGAAAATGGGCATAAAGAGATATTAAAGAAATCAATGGAAAGTGAACAAGGCACAAATTTAATCACACAAGGATCTAAGGATTAATGTGTCAGTTGATAACATTTCAGCATATCTTTTGGCTAATCAGAGTAAAAGTATAGATTTGCATAGGAACAGAAATTTGAGCAGTATAAAAATGTAATCAAAGAAAGGGCTTGGCTCAGAAAAGTAAAACACATAAAATGATTTTAAACAGTATGGTCTTCATCTGCATTACTTTTTTTTTTTTTTTTTACTACAAGTCCTTATTTTTAACTTTTATTAAACGTAAACAAGATAGTTTGTAATTCCTCATGACACGATGACTTTTGAATTTAAGATTAAGTTACTTTGTAGTTTAAAAATTTTCTCAGGTCGGGTGAGATGGCTCATGCCTGTAATCTCAGCACTTTGGGAGGCCGAGACAGACAGATCACCTGAGGTCAGGAGTTCGAGACCAGCCTGACCAACATGGTGAAATCCCGTCCCTAGTAAAAATACAAAAATTAGCTGGGCATGGTGGCATGCGCCTGTAGTCCCAGCTACTTGGGAGGCTGAGGCAGGAGAATCGCTTGGACCCAGGAGGTGAAGGTTGCAGTGGGCCAAGATCATGCCACTGCACTCCAGCCTGGGCAACAGAGCGAGACTCCATCTAAAAAAAAAACACAAAATACAAAATTAGCTGGGTGTGGTGGCAGGCACCTGTGGTCCCAGCTACTCGGGAGGCTGAGGCAGGAGAATCACTTGAACCTGGGAGGCAGAGGTTGCAGTGAGCTGTGATCATGCCACTGCACTCCAACCTGGGTGACAGAGCAAGACTCCGTCTTAAAAAAAACAAAAAGACAAAACAAAAAAAAACAAAAAAAAACAAAGTTAGTTGGGTGTGATGGCAGGCACCTGTAGTCCCAGCTACTTGGGAGGCTGAGGCAGAAGAATCACTTGAACCCAGGAGGTGGAGGCTGCAGTGAGCCGAGATCATGCCATTGTACTCCAGCCTGGGCAACAAGAGTGAAACTTGGTAAAACAAACAAACAAAAAAACAAACAAACAAACAAACAAAACCTCAATGTATTATGATTCTAAAACCTAATAGAAATTTAGATAAACTTCATAATAAGCTAAAAGCAATATTATACTTTAGATACTGGTAGTGTTTGGAAAAAATTTAATTAAATGTGAAGATAATACAAATGGAAACGATGTATGCACTTTAAATGTCTACTGACAATTAAAAGCAGACGGTGGTGGTGGGGGGAATCCTGTGATAATTGGTTCAACTCTAACACTTATCTATAATTTTATTTCAAATATCTACCTCACTAGAATTTGAATTAAGCGACTCACTATAGGTTATCCACTTACCTTACAATGGTCATACTGGAGCTGTAAGGCTGGAATATCTCCTCCAATAGGCATTTGTTTCTTAAGCTCTTCATCTTTCATATTCAGCCATTTGATCAGTTCTTCTAAAGACATCAGCAACCTGTTCCACTTCTCAGCGCTGGCCTCCAAATGGGCCCTGTTGAGAGATAATAATAATAATAATAACCACATTTAGAAATGCAAATTACATTCACAAAATTATCTACCTTCCTTTAGCATAATAATCTTATCTGACCAAGTAATGTTTACTTCCACAAAAGAGACTGACTCCTTGTAAATACATATATATGTATTTATAATATATTACAATATATTATACATATATGTATAATATACATATATACAATATGTATAATATACATATATACAATATGTATAATATACATATATACAATATGTATATTACATAAATATATATATTTACACATATGTATATACACACACATATATCCATTTCCTGTAAGAAACAGCTATTTTGAATAGGCTATAATATTCAGAGGATTTATTGGTAATAACTATCAAAATTTAAAACACAGACCTATACAAAACGAAGGCTTTCAAGAAGGATGTCCGTGATAGAATGTAAAATTATAAACCAAGTTTTGATAGTTTATGTATAGTATATATGCACATCCAAATATATTTTTTCTCATTTTATCTCTATACATGGAGAGAGAGAGAGGAAAAGAATCACTAAGAGCACAGTAAATACCTAATTTTATCTATGTTTACACCATTTAAGGATTTACAACAGACTCATAATATTTTTCTTTCCATAAAAAAAACACCGATTAATCTTTTTTTTTTTTTTTTTTTGAGACAGAGTATTGCTCTGTCGTCCAGGCTGGAGTGCAGTGGCGCAATCTCGGCTCACTGCGACCTCCGCCTCCTGGGTTCAAACGATTCTGCTGCCTCAGCCTCCTGAATACAGCTGGAATTACAGGCATGCGCCACCATGCCCAGCTAATTTTTGTATTTTTAGTAGAGACGGGGTTTCACCATGTTGTTCAGTGTGGTCTGAAACTCCTGACCTCATGATCCACCCACCGGGGACTCCCAAAGTGCTGGAATTACAGGCGTGAGCCACCGCACCCAGTCTTGATTAACTTTTTTAGGAATGGAAATTACTAATGTGTTACTTTCTCTTGTAACCAAAAACTCCTTCTCTTGTAACCAAAAAGCAGAACAATAGCAATGTTTACCTCAAAAAGTTGGAAAATAATCAGGCATTGCTTCGACAGGATACTATTTGGCTTAAGGTTGACCAATGTCTAGTGACAAATGACCAGTGTGAATACAGAACAGTTGGGCAAAAGTCACTGCAGTACTTTATACTCTCATTTAAAGGTGAGGTCTTTGTTTCAATAATAATTTCTGCATTTAACACAGAAATGCACCTTCAGATTCTTAGATTATGAACTCCATAATCACAGATATGTTTAGGAAATACATTTTTACGTGGTTAAGGTTCCAATAAGAGCAAAGGCCCTTGAGAACAGGAGTGTAAATCTATGCACATGTTCCTTTTTTGCTCTTGCTAGGGCCCTGGTGAAAGCCCACTTATCCAGCCTCAGGCCCACTGGTGGACTAGATTTGAAAATATGGATCAGTCAGAAACAACTCCAGCGACTCAAGGAATCGAACTGGACTTGACTCAATCCTGCATCACCCCAGAGGGCAGACTGTGAATGTGGGCTTATGCCTTAACTTGGGGAGATGGAATTACTGTGACTGCCCATGATCTTTGAGGTTTAGAGGTGTAACAAGACACATGTCTGCCTTTCATCAGCATATGCTGATTAAAAAAAGCTAAGTGTGAAATAATAAAAGAAAAGTTTAAATACAGAATGAAGTTCAAAGCATTTTGTAAATCTCTGAGAACAGTATGATTAGAAAATTTATTTTCCTGTATTTACTATCAGTTCTATTTATTCCACAGGTGCTACAATTGAACTCGTTTTACAAAACTGTGGTTAACAAGGGCCTGATTCTGCTTGAGCTCCAGCTTTTCTGTGTTCATATTGACTAACTTTAGGCCAAATATGTAATTACCTTTCCCTGATAACTAATAATTTCATTTGTCACAGAGCAGAACTAAATAATTTCAATTACAGTAACTGAAAATTCTCTCTGTAGTTCTAAGCCATGTTGCAGCAAGTAAATTTGACTGAGCTACTGCAATTTCTTTCCAATATTTTTAATTGCAAAACCAGCTAGAAATCAGATGTCCTCAATCAAGAAGCACTTGAGTGTCTCCATGTGCAAAACATTTATACGTGTTCCCTGCCCTTTTATTTCAGATGATTTCATCCTGCATCTTCAATGTCTGTAGTTTAACTCAATAATCAATAACTAAATCATACATTATATTCCTTTGAAATTGAGTTGCAAACTTATTGTATTGAAATGCACACAAACATATTTTCCAATGCAGTCTTCTTTGACTGCACAGAAATAATGAAACTGATTACTGAAACTTACAGTATTTAGATTCTGAAGAACTATCTATTAATTATAAGGACGAAGACAATACTTTTTAAAAGAAATGCTGAAGTGGCTTTGAAATCAAAAAGAAAACATTGGTATATGTGTGCTTCTCTGCATCTTTGATTTTCCATAGTAAAAAGCAAGCTGATCTGGCAGAATCTTTGTCTGGCAAATCTGTTCTGGTTATTCTCAAATAGATTATAACTATGTGTTTAGTGGATTACTACCATATGCCCAAATAAATGCATGCTTCTGTAGTAGCCTTCAGTGTTCTAGTTTCATTTTAATTCTTTCATCTTGAAAGATGAAAGCCTTTTCTTGGGCAACAGGTCAAATGCTTTGTAAGAAGAAACTTTAAATTTGTGTTCAGCTTAGTGGTACTTTCTCAATTATCCTATAAGCATTTTAAAACTTAAATTTCTCTAAGACTATTGATAACTAGTGATCAACCAGATTTTCAAAATCTTCACATAAAACATTTCTTTATCAAACATATCTGTGGGCATTCATATTTTTAGACAATTGACTTATTCTAACATCTCAGCTGCTTCAGTTCACTCCTTTAGTACTTTGATATGTACAAAGCAATAAACACTTTTATTGACTGCATTATCAACCTAGGATGATGTCTACTACAGAATATCTTTTACGCAAGTTACCCCTTTTAAAATTGAATCATTTTTTACAACTCTATAAGCATTTTTAAGTGACCAGTTATTCTTAAAAAATGTAATGCAAAAACATGTTAGAAGGTAAAGACCCATAAAAATGGTACTTCATCATTTAAGCATAGTAGGAAGGAATTATGGAAGTAACTACAAACCAATATCTGTTTTAAATCAGCAAAAGCCTCCACCTTTCAAACAAACTGTATCTTCAAGCAAGTTATTATTCCTTCTCCCAGTGTACAGATATAAAAGGAAATAGTGTGAGTGAGTGTGAGAAGGAGCATTGGTTAAAATAAAATACAGTTTTTCATTTACTCAGTACAAGCAAACATTTACAGAGCACCCACTCTGGCAGATATCCCATCCTCTGTTGTGTAATGACTACCCAGAATCAAATGTCCAATTTGGTATTCTTACTACAAAAGTATATATATATTTTTTGGTTTATGGTAAAATCTCCAAACTATAAATTGGGTTATAATGAAAGAAAATAACTTAATTAGTCCAAGAACAACAAGTAACTTTAAAAGATTGTTCCTGCTCCCAGGAAAGGAATTAAGACATATTAGGAGAAAAGAGTCAAGTCTTCAGAATTCAGTCTGACTGTGCTGAAAAGAACAAAGCTGTGATTCCAATATGGTAGACATCAGCAGCATGTGGCTATTTAAATTTTAATTTAGGATAAATAAAATGAGTAAATTTTGAAATTCAGATTATCAGTTGCACTGGTCACATTTCAAGTGCTCAGTAGGCCACATATGGCTAGCAGCTATTGTATTAACCAGTGTAGATATAGATAATTTCTATCATTGGAGAAAGTTCTATTAGAATGTGCTACACTAGAGAAACCAGGAAAAAAAAGAGAGCAGTTGAATCTTCCTCTATTAGATTTGGAAAAAAAAAAAATTAGTAGTTTTACAATATGGTTAGGAAAAGCAACTATCTAAGGCTAAACATAGTGTCAATGACATTGTAAAATGTGGTAACATTAGATTTAAATGATGATGTTAAAGGTTAATCTTCTCTAAGGGCTTTTAAAAAGGTGCCCTGAATTTTTAAGAGACTCATAAAAGAAAGGGAAGACAGAATTTTATCTTTGAACTCTGTTTTCATTAGATTTGACAATTTTACTGGCCTTTGAAACCATATGTTAATAAAGATCTATATTAAACATCATTATGCTGATAAATGGATATTTAATTAAGACAATCTCAAATTAAATAAGTTTAACATGAAAATTTAAACCCATGTCATCCACAGCAGAGAACTTATTAGTGTATTTCCAATTCACATTTTTCCAGTGAGTAAAAAATATAATCAAAGTTCCTGACAGCCTGTCTTCTAGCTGATGTTTCAAATCATTAGCATTCTTCTCTTGTACAGATTGAAGTGAAATTTATCACTGTATGTATTGTTTTAGATGCTAAAGAAGATGTAGCATGTTGGATTTTAGTATATAAAAAGTTTAGGCTGAGCGCAGTGGCTCACTCCTGTAATCCCAGCACTTTGGGAGGCTGAGGCGGGTGAATCACAAGGTCAGGGGTTCAAGAGCAGCCTGGCCAACATGGCGAAACCCCGTCTCTACTAAAAATACAAAAAATTAGCTGGGCGTAATGGCGGGCGCCTGTAATCCCAGCTACTTGAGAGGCTGAGGCAGGAGAATCGCCTGAACCCAGGAGGTGGAGGTTGCAATGAGCTGAGATCATGCCACTGCACTCCAGCCCTGGCAACAGAGTGAGACTCTGTCTCCAAAAAAAAAAAAAAAAAAAAAGGTTAATCATGGCTATCCAAAGAGACTGAAAAATAACATTTAAGATATTAACCTATGGTATTGAGCCACATATTATTACATTGTTCCAATGGCCACACCATGGTCAAAGAAGGTAATACCTGTAAAACACTTAGGGTAGATCTAGCATATAAATATTCAACAAATATTAGCTGTTATTATGATCTTGGCAGACATTTTCTTTTTAAAAAACTTATGATAAATTAGAGCAAATGTTCCCTGCCATGACATTTTATGCTATAAAACTTTAATATCAACTTTAGCACAATAAAAGCATAATGTGAAATACAGAACCAATGCATATTAAATACTCGAAGTAGCATAAAGAGTATCAATCAGATGGCCTCATTCTCAAAAAAAAAAAAAAATGGCCACCTGCAGAGAGAGAATTTGGGGACTAAAAAGGATCAAAATCTTTTAAAATAGGCATGGTGAATATCAGAGCAGAACTGTAGGAGACTGAGACACAAAAAAAAATTCAAAAGATCAACTTATCCAGGAGCTGGGTTTTTGAAAAAAAGTGAAATAAAATAGATAGACTGCTAGCAAGACTAATAAAGAAGAAAAGAGAGAAGACTCAAATAAACACAATCAGAAATGACAAGACAGATATCACCACTGACCTCACAAAAATACAACCATCAGAGAATATTATGAACACCTCTATGCACATAAACTAGAAAATCTAGAAGAAATGGATAAATTCCTGGACACATATATTCTCCCAGGACTGAACCAAGAAAAGATTGAATCCCTGAACAGCCCAATAATGAGCTCTGAAATTGAGTCAGTAATAAATAGCTTACCACCCAAAAAAAGCCCAGGACCAGATGGATTCATAGCTAGCTGAATTCTACCAGATGTACAAAGAAGAGTTGATACCATTCCTAATGAAACTGTTCCACAAAATTGAGGAGGAAGAACTCCTCCCTAACTCATTATATGAGGCCAGCATCATCCTGATACCAAAACCTGCCAGAAACACAACAACAACCAAAAAAACTTCAGGCTAATATCCTTGATGAACATCAATTCAAAAATCCTCAACAAAACACTGGCACACTGAATCCAGCAGCACATGAAAAAGCTAATCTACCACGATCAAGTACGCTTTATCCCTAGGATGCAAGGTTGGTTCAACATACACAAATCAATAAATGTGATTCTTCACATAAACAGAACAAGACAAAAACCACATGATTTTAATACATGCAGAAAAGGCTTTCAACAAAATTCAACACTCCTTAGGTTAAAAATTCTCAACAAACTAGATATTGAAGGAACATACCTCTAAATACTAAGAACCATCTACAACAACCCACAGCCAACAACATACTGAATGGGCAAAAGCTGGAAGCATTCCCCTTGAAAACTGGCACAAGACAAGGATGCCCTCTCTCACCACCCCTTCAACACAATACTGGAAGTCCTGCCCAGGGCAATCAGGAAAGAGAAAGAAATAAAGGGCTACCAAATAGAAAGAGGAGAAGTCAAACTATATCTGTTTGCAGGTGACAAGATTCTATATCCAGAAAACTTCACAGTCTCAGCCCAAAAGCTCCTTAAGCTAATAAACAACTTCAGCAGTGTCTCAGGATAAAAAAATCAATGTGCAAAAATCACTAGCATTCCTACACATCAACAACAGTCAAGCCAAGAGCCAAAGCAGGAACACAATCCCATTCACAACTGCCACAAGAAAATAAATTACTTACGAATACAGCTCATCAGGGAAGGGAAAGATCTCTACAAGTAGAACTACAAAACACTGCCCAAAAAAATCAGGGACAACACAAACCAATAGAAAAACATTCCATGCTCGTGGATAGGAGGGATCGATATCATTAAAATGACCATACTGCCCAAAGCAACTTATAAATTCAATGCTATTCCTATTAAACTACCAATAATGTTCTTCACAGAACTGGAGAAAACTATTTTAAAATTCATATGAAACCAAAAAAGAGCACAATAGCCAAGGCAATCCTAAGCAAAAAGAATAAAGCTGGAGGCATCATGATACAGCACGGTACTGGTACAAAAATAGACACATAGGCCAATGGAACAGAATAGAGAACTCAGAAATAAGGCTGTATGCCTACAACTATATGATCTTTGACAAAGCTGACAAAAATAAGCAATGGGGAAATGATTCCCTATTCCATAAACGTTGCTGGGTAACTGGCTAGCCATATGCAAAACATTGAAACTGGACCTCTTCCTTATATCATATAAAAAAATAAACTCAAAATGGATTAAATACTTAAACGTAAAACCCAGAAGTATAAAAACAAAAAACCCTGAAAGACAACTGAGGCAATACTATTCTACACATAGGAACGGGCAAAAATTTCATGATGAAGACACCAAAAGCAACTGCAACAAAGGCAAAAATTTGATAAATGGGATTTAATTAAGCTAAAGAGCTTCTGCACAGCAAAAGAAACTATCAACAGAGTAAATATACAGAATGGGAAAAAACTGTTGCAAACTATGTATCTGACAAAGGTCTAATATTGAGCATCTATAAGGAATGTAAACAAATTTACAAGGAAAAAACAAACACCATAAAAAGTGGGCAAAGGACATGAACAGACACTTCAAAAGAAGACATATATGCAGCCAACAAGCATATTTAAAAAAAAATCTCAACATACTGATCATTAGAGAAATGCAAATCAAAACCACAATGAGATACCATCTCACACCAGTCAGAATGGCTATTAGTAAAAAGTCAAAATATAACAGATGCTGACAAGGTTGAGTAGAAAAAGAAAAACTTTTACACTGTTGGTTGGAGTGTAAATTAGTTCGTCTATTGAGAAGACAGTGTGGCGATTCCTCAAAGACCTAAAAACGTAAATACCATTTGACCCAGCAATCCCATTACTGGGTATATACCCAAAGGAATATAAATCATTCTATTATAAAGACACATGCACATGTATGTTCATTGTAGTACTATGCACAATAGCAACAACATGGAATCAACTTAAATGCCCATCAATGATAAGACTGGATTGAAAAACTGTGGTACATATACACCATGAAATACTATGCAGCCATGAAAAAGAACAAGACCATGTTCTTTGCAGGAACAAGGATGAAGCTGGAGGCCATTATCCTGAGAAAACTAATGCAGGAACAGAAAACCAAATACCACATGTCTTCACTTATAAGTGGGAGCTAAATGATGAGAACACTTGGATACATAGAGGAGACCAACAAACACTGGGGCCTATCAGAGGATGGAAGACGGGAGGAGGGAGAGGATCAGGAAAAATAACTATAGGGTACTAGGCTTAATGCCTGAGTGATGAAATAATCTGTGCAACAAACCCCCACGACACTAGTTTACCTATATAACAAACCTGTACATGTACCCTGAACTGAAAATAAAAGTTAAATAAAATAAACATGAAATCTAAATAATAAATAATTAAAAAATAAAATAAAATCGGCAAGGCGGTGAACATAATAGAAAATCATTGAAAATCACAATTGTAAGTAGAAAGTATCAAATTATAGCAGGATCAATGTTACCGTTTTTCACTTTCTAGTGCAACACTAGGCAGAATCCAAGATTAAAGGCAAGGGATAGAGAGGGTGTGGACATTGGAATGTCAGAGACTGGGAAATAGAAGAAGTTAAAAGGGGAAAGGAAATTCAAGCTCTTGACACTGCTGAAGTATCTTATGATGGGCTCCAAACTAGGTAGAAGGGATTAATGGAGTCTGAAAAGAGGAAGGGTTTAAGTAACTGAAGATTAGAAGAAAGATGTGAAAATTCAGGAAAAAAAAGGAATAAATGTTTAAAAGCTGGAGAATTTGACAGTTGAAAATACTGGAGGATGTGCATTTAAATATAATCAAGTTGGGGCCGGGTGCAGTGGCTCACGCCTGTAATCCTAGCACTTTGGGAGGCCGAGGAGGGTGGATCACTTGAGGCCAGGAGTTCGAGAGCAGCCCAGCCAATATGGCGAAACCTTATCTCTACTAAAAATACAAAAATTAGCTGGGCATGGTGGCACGTGCCTGTATTTCCAGCTACATGGGAGGCTGAGGCATGAGCATCACTTGAACCTGGGAGATGGAGGTTGTAGTGAGCCAAGATTGCACCATTGCACTCCAGCCTGGGCAACACAGCAAGACTCTGTTTCATAAATAAATAAATAATCAAGTTGAAATATTGTAGATCTAGCATATAAACTGAATAAAACTTTTTTTTTCCCTAGATGGTGAATTGGAAGCATTGTTAGCATGCCTCTTCCACTTGGAAACGCAAAATAGTGTGTAAAGATTCATACTGTGAACTTATTTCCAAGAAGCAACACAGGAACTTAACAAGAAAACTGACAGACACCACAGACCCTTTGAAAGAAGCAGCAGGCTGCAGTGTATATCATGAGCCAGGCCAAAAATTGTAAGTTCCCAGAGTGTGAAAAAGGGAGAAACTGCCTACAAGATATACACACCCACTGGGGAACCTGGCAATCCAGGTCAGGGGAAAGGCCTTAACCCTACCCAGCTCCGGAGCTGATGTAGTGAGCAATGGGGAGTAGATGAGAAGGAACCACATTGGGATGCGCTGTGTGTGCACTCCCAGTCTCCAGAGGGATGAAGGGAAGTCATTCCTGATCCTGTCTCACAGGAGACCTCATGGAGGTCAGCCAATTAACTCAGGCACGGGTCGCAGGTTAAGAGAAGCTCCCAAATGAGATTCATGATATAAACTTGAGTGGGCACAGGAGCTGGGTGCCCCTGCTTCATGGGCAGATGAGGATGGGCATGGCCTGAAAGCCCTGCAGTTTCCATCTCCACTGGGAAGGCTTATGATCTGGGGCAGTTTTGAGTTTCAGTGCAGACTGGCTGGAACTTTGCTAGCTGTTGCTGCTAGTGGAATGCTGCAGATGTGAGACCTGCCTTGCCAAGTGCAGGGAAGCTAGGTGGGTCTTACTGCTGCCGGCTACACCCCACTCCTCATTTGCACTCTTCTGTGCAGCAGAGGCAGCTGTGCTCCTCCTTGGAACACTACTCTAGCAGCCAGCAAACTGTCCTCCAATCCCACTAGGGCTGCTGCCTGCGTCCGCCTGTGGAGAGCCAGAGCATGGACCTGGCTGACCCACCTCCCTCTTGGTTTTGCCCCTTCACTCCTCCTGGTAGCGTAACACACACACACACACACACACACACACACACACAAAAGAAACTTTTGGGAGCTCTATGGCCCCTCCCATTGCTTGGGACACCAGAGTACCTCCCCTGGGTAACATAAGGCAAAGCATAAATCCCGCCAGTACCATCACAGCCAGTGCTCTTTTCCAAGTGCCACCTCCTAGCTGGAGGCCAACTGACACACTCCATGATAGCATCTGCAAGGAGAATAACACCACACCAGGAAGGGGAAAACTTGTGTGACCTTGGCCGTCACCATTACCTGCATCACCCTGGCTAACCAGGAGGCCCTGAGTCTGCCCACGTGACCTGTTCGTTACTATCACACATGGCATGTGAGAAAGCCAACACACTAAGGCTATTTATAACCAAGGAATATCACAGAGTCTACATGACTCCTCTGCAACCCCCCTCAGAGCTGGTGCTGGCACCCACTGCTGTGAGACTTCAGGACAGGTCACATCACTGGATCCCTTGCAGACATTCCCCCCGCACCAGCCTGGACTGTGGCAGTCCAAATGGGTTGCTAGACCGAGTGGAGCAGCAGCATTCACAGTAGTCTGGCCCTCAGGGGTTCCTACTCCTAAGGGAAAGAGAGAGTGCTCCACATCAAGGGAGCAACCCGTGGGACAAAAGAATGAAGACGGCAGGCCTTGGGTCCCAGACATTTCCACCTGTGGGAAGTTTCTTTCAGCAGAGGCATGGGTGTAATGCTGGGCTCAGTGGAGAAAGTCTGCAGCTCTGCCCCAACAGTCAGGCAGCCCTGGTGCTCGTGAAGGGTCTTGAAGGAGGGGACTTCTCTCCTTCACCCACCATTGCAGACACACCTGGGGCTGCTCCCACAGGAGCTTGGCGTGGGTGCACCTGTAGACAGCCATTCTAGAACAGTGGGGTGACTGCATCCCCACAAGAGAAGTGCCTTCCAGGTTCAGGCTTACATGAGGGGTAGAGTCACAGTCCCTCTCTATATGTAACATCAGCATTCCTACAGATGGAAAGAGGTACCTATGTCATCTGAATAGCCAGGAAACTGGGTCAGGAGAGTGACTGGGTAGTGGGGCTTTCCTGCTGGCCTGACAGGAGGGCTGAGGTAGCTTCCTCCCTTTTCCCTGAAAAGACCTCAGTGCATTTCCCTGAGAGATCCCCCAGCTGCCCCTGTCAAGGCTGGGACCTCTGTGCATCACTGGGTATTACATTACCCACCTGTATGGTTTTTACTCATGGACACCTCCACTACTGGCCTGAAATCTGAACTGTTCAACCTAGTAAATGAAATACTGGATAAAATAAATAAGTGCACACCACTGGGGAATGAGATAACTTTCAAGAGACCACTGCCATTCCAATGCCACAGGAGACAGTGAACCTACTCACACACCAAGCACATTACTACTACAATGAGTATCTGAGAAAGCCATCATACAGACTCTATAACCAAGGAACTCATACAGAGTCTTCACCCCTGAAAGCATGCAGAGCTGAATTAGGTTACAATAAACTAGAATCATTAAAGTCACATCCTGAAAGAGAGAAAAAGAAATTTAAAAGAACACATAGTCGAATAAAAAATAAATTCAAAAATAATTAGAATAAATAGTCTTCTGCAATGAGAAGGAGCCAGAAAAATAATTCTGGCAATATGACCAAACAAGGTTCTTTAACACCACCAAATGATCACACTAGCTCTCCAGCAATAAATCCAAATCAATATGAAATTTTTGGAAATACCAGATAAAGAATATAAAAGGATGACTATTAAGTTACTCAAGAAGATACAAAAGAAAGGTGAAAAACAACATAAAGAAATTATAAAAAAAATTCAGGATATGAATGAAAAATTTTCTAATGAGATAGATTTAAAAAAACAGAACTTCTGGAAATGGAATACGTATTTAAGGAATTACAAAACACAGTGGAAAGTTTTAATAGATTAGACTAAGTATAAGAAAGAATTTCGGAGCCTTGTCAAAATTCTGTCAAAAGCCTGTCAAAAGACAAGGCTTTCAAATTAACCCAACCAAACAAAATTAAAGAAAAAAGAATGAAAAGAAATGAACAAAGTTTTCAAGAAATATGGGATTATGTAAAAGGGCCAAATCTAAGAATCACTGGTGTTCCTGAGGGAGAAGAAAAACCAAATAGTTTGGAAAACTTATTTGAGGAGATAACTGAGGAAACCTCTCTAGCCTTGCTAGAGATTAGACATCTAAATACAAGAAGCACAAAGAAGTCCTAGGAGACTCACTACAAAAAGGACATCAGCAAAGCATATAGTCATCAGGCTATCTAATGTCAACATGCAGGAAACAGTTCTAGGAGCACTGAGACAAAAGCATCAAGTAACCTATAAAGAAAAACTTATCGAATGAACAGCAGACTTAGCAGACTGCTAAGTCAGACTCAGTAGAAACCTTACAAGCTAACAGGAATTTGGATCCTACCTGTAGCCTCTTTAAACAGAAAAAACCATTAGCCAAGAATTTTGTATTCAGCAAAACTAAGTTTCATAAATGATGGAGAAATAAAGTATTTTTCAGACAGCCAAATGCCAAAGGAATTTGTCATATGCATATATATTTAGGATTATAATATCTTCTTGTTTGATTATTTCATTATTATATAATAACCTTCTTTGTCTTTTTTTGATTGTTTTTACTTTAAAGTCTGTTTTATCTAATGTAAGAATAGCTACTCCTCACTTTTGGTTTTCAATTGCATATATTTTCACCCTCTTTACCTTGAGTCTATAAGAATCCTTATGCGTTAGGTGAGAAAGAGAAAATCTTCCCTAACTCATTCTATGAAGCCATTATCACTCTGATACCAACACCAGGAAACAACATAACAAAAAAAAAGTACAGACCAATATCGCTAATGAACATAGATGCAAAAATCCTCAACAAAATACTAGTAAACCAAATCCAACAGCACATCAATAAGATAACTCACCAAAACCAAGTAGGTTTCATCCCAGGGATGCAGGAATGGTTCAACATATGCAAGTCAATACAAGACCAGCCACACAAGAAATGCTAAAAGGAGTTCTCAGTCTTGAAACAAAAGGTCATTAGGCCCCAGAACAGAACCTTCTGAAAGCATAAAACTCACTGGGTCTATAAAACAATAACACAATAAAGAAAACAAAGTGCCTAGGTGACAATCAACATGATAACTGAAACAGTGCCTCACATCTTAATAACACTGAACATAAATGGTCTAAATTTCCCACCTAAAAGACATAGTGACAGAATGGATAAAAACAAACCAAAGTGTCTCTTCAAGACACTCGCCTAACACATAAGGATTCTTATAGACTCAAGATAAAGTGGAAGAAAATATGACATGCAAATGGCAACCAAAAGTGAACAGTAGTAGCTATTCTTACATCAGATAAAACAGACTTTAAAAGCAACAACAGTTTAAAAAAAGACAAAGAAGGTCATTATGTAATGACAAAAGGATCAATCCAACAAGAAGATACTACAATCCTAAATATATATGCGTCTAGCTCTGGAGCTATCAAATTCATAAAACAATTACTACTAGGCCTAAGAAAAGAGATAGACTGCAGCACATTAACAGTAGGGGACTTCAACACTATACTGACAGCACTAGACACATCATTGAGGCAGAAAGTCAACAAAGAAACACTGGACTTAAACTGCACTTTAGAACAAGTGCACTGAACTGCTTTTTACAGAACATTCTACTCAAGAACTGAAGAATATACAATCCTCTCATCAGCATATGGAACATTCTCCAAAATACATAAGGCCACAAAACAAGTCTCAATTAATTTTTAAAAATCAAAATTATATCAAGCATCTTCATAGACCAATGAAGCAGAATAGAGAACCTAGAAATACAGCCAAATACTTACAACCAACTTATTTTGACAAAGCATACAAAAACATAAATTGGAAAAAGGACATGCTATTCAATAAATGATGCTGGGAAAACTGGAAAGTCACATGTGGAAGAATGAAACTGAATTCCTATTTCTCACTATAAACAAAAATCAACTCAACATGGACTAAAGACTTAAATCTAAGACCTGAAACCATTAACAATTTTAGAAGAAATTCTAGGAAAAACTCCTCTGAAAATTGGCCTAGGCAAAGAATTTATGACTAAGACCCCAGAAGCAAATGCAAATATAGCAAGAACAAAAATAAATAAATGGCACCTACTTAAACTAAAATGCTTCTGCACAGCAAAAGAAATAATCAACAGAGCAAAAAAACAACCCACAGAATGGGAGAAAATATTTGTAAACAATGCACCCAACAAAGAATTGATATCCAGAATCTACAAGGAACTCAAATTAGCAAGAACAAAAACAAATAATCCTACTAAAAAGTGGGCAAATGACATGATTAGACATTTCTCAAAAGAAGATATACAACTGGGCAACAAACATATGAAGAAACACTCAATATCACTAATCCTCAGGGAAATGCTGGTAAAACCACAATGAGATACTACCTTACCCTGACCAGAATGGCCATTATTAAAAAGTCAAAAAACAATAGATGTCGATGAGGATGTGGTGAAACGGGAATGCTTATACACTGGTGAGAATGCAAATTAGTACAATCTCTAAGCAGATTCCTCAAAGAACTAAAAGTACATCCACTACTTGATCTAGCAATACCACTGCTAGGTATCTACCAAAAGGAAAAGAAGTCGTTATGTCAAAAAGACACTGGCACTCGTATGTTTATCACAGCACAATCCACAATTGCAAAGATTTGGAACCAACCTAAGTGTCCATCAATCAATGAGTGGATAAGGAACATGTGGTATGTGTATACCATGAAATATACCACTCAGCCATAGAAAAGAATAAAATAATGTCTTTTGCAGCAACTTGAATGGAGCTGGAGGCCATTATTCTAAGTAAAGTAACTCAGGAATGGAAAACCAAACACTATATGATCTTACTTATAAGTGGGAGATAAGCTATGGGTATGCAAAGGCATACAGAGTGATATAATGGACATATGAGACTCAGAGGTCGGGGAGGTTACCAGGGCAGTGAGAGATAATAAAAAAAAAACTACAAAATGGGTACAATGTACAGTACTCAAGTGATGGGTGCACTAAAATCTCAGACTTCACTGCTATACAATTCATCCTTGTAACTAAAATCACCTGTACCCTTAAAGCTATTGAAATTGTAAAACTTGTAAAAAATAAATAAGTAAAAAATAAAAATGAACTGGATAAAACTATAAAGTTAGATAACAGTAGATAGGTCCAGTATATACTAAGCTAATGAAGGAAGGCACCCCCCTAGATAGGACTCATAACTTTAATGTGAAGGAGAGCTATTATACTGATGAGGTTGTAAACAATTCTTATTTGATTTGATACAACAGAGGGCTCTTCACTAACTAATAGGGGAAAACCAATTGCATTTGGATGCACATGGCCAGGTCAAATGTAAGAAAATAAAATGTGTACTCTGGAAAACAGTCTGCCCTTAATCTCCTGGAGATTGATTATCTCAGGGATGCCAAGATGACAGGAAATGTTAACTGACTCCCAGTGTGACAAGGTCTATGGGACTTAGAACAGGGATAAAGGCATTTACAGATAAAGTAAAAAGAAACTTGGAAATCAAAATATAAAAAGTTATGAATATGGATATTGGCATCAACAATAATAGCTGAGAAAAGGATGGCGAATAAAAGGTAAATGGGACTGGGCGTGGTGGCTCACGTCTGTAATCCCAGCACTTTGGGAGGCCAAGGTGAGTGGGTCACCTGAGGTCAGGAATTTGAGACCAGCGTGGCCAACATGATGAAACCTTGTCTCTACTAAAAATACAAAAATAAGCTGGGTATGGTGGCAGCCATCTGTAATCCCAGCTACTCAGGAGGCTGAGGCAGGAGAATCACTTGAACCTAGGAGGTGGAGGTTGCAGTGAGCCAAGATTGTGCCACTGCACTCCAGCCTGGGCGACAGAGCAAGACTCTGTCTCCCAAAAAAAAAAAAAAAAAAAAGTAAAGGGACACTTGAATTAATGAGGAATGTAGAAGCGTGTCCTACATTCATTCAGGAAAAAGCAGAAATAAGATGATGAAAGATTAGGATAATGGATGCATTCACTTCTAAGGAGATGTTGTTGAGAGATGGAGAAGCAATGCTTAACGAGTCACAATGAGGCTGGCAATTGTCCCTCTTATCCCTGTGTGACAGGGCTCCCTTTTCAGCCAGTGTTTTCTGGCACCACATTTGATGTTTATGGCTGGTATTCAGGCCGTTTGGTGTCCATAGCAGTTGGTAAAGATTCAGAATATTCTCATTGGCTGCTAGGTGAGGAAAATGAGGAAATTAACCTCTATTGAAAAGAGTTTCAACCAAAGTAGGCAATTAAGGGGAAACCCAACATTTAGAGAGAAAAGTGATGGAAGAGTTTCGAGAAATATTTAAGACATAGGAGAATGTGTTCACAATAGAAGGCAGTATAAGGGGCAGATGGTGCATTAAAGGAATGAGAGGAAAGAACAGAGAAGTAGGGCTGAACAGTGTTCTCCACAGTGATCACTTTCAGTAGGCAATGAAGGAGTCAGGAGCCTGGGAGGTGGACTGCCTCTACAGATTTGTTATGAGAACACTCCTCCCACTCCTTGGGGAGGGATTTTCTCACTAAGCACACTCCGGTCTCTTCTCCACCCCTGAAACAGTCCCTGCAAAGGTAGAGTGATGAATCTGATACGTAAATTCAGGGAGAATAATTGGGCATGCTTAGCTCAGCCCATACGGTCCACTTGACAACAGGCCATGAAGATACTGAGTTCTTTTCTCCTCTTCCATGTATGGTTTCTCACTTGGGAAGCCACCTTGCCTAGTGACTGCTGGTGATTCTGCCTCATTCTGGGGTTTGGTTGACAGCCCCACTCACCTTCACTCTAAGTTACCACCTCCAACCTGGCCTCTATCAGTAATTAACATGGCATTTGAGTTCTCTATTGGCCACATGATGAATGCCCCTTGAGCACACTTTGTTTCATACTTGTTCAGAATCCAGCCAGCAAAGGGGGAAGCTGTTTTGGGAGATCTTCTCAGAAATCCCCAACATTACTGACCAAGAGAGAAAAACATAGGGTAGAGAGAATTCCTATGTCTTTTAAATTAGTGCCAAAGAGGTAATCAATGAGAATAATAATAGCTAACAATTACTGAGCACATACCATGTGCCACTATTTTTGGCAAATGTAGAGGCTAAATTAAATAACAAACTATTTTATCTTTTATAAATATCCAAGTAATAACAAACATGCTATTTTAATTTTATCTCATTCCTTTTTTAAATATGAAAATAAAGAATAGATCATTTACGCCTTTAGCTAAACATACCTAATCTAGTTAAAAATGGCTTTTATCCAAAAGTCAGGCAATAACAAATGCTGTCTAGCATGTGGAGAAAAAGGAACCCTTGTGAACTGTTGGTGGGAATGTAAGTTAATATAAACACTATGGAGAACAGTTTGGAGGTTCCTCAAAACACTAAAAATAGGGCTACCATATGATCCAGCAATCCCACTGCTGGCTATATACCCAAAAGAAAGGAAATCAGTATATCACAGAGATATCTGCACTCTCATGTTTGTGGCAGCACTGTTCACAATAGCCAAGATTTGGAAGCAACCTAAGTGTTCATCAACAGATAAATGGATAAAGAAAATGTATTTATACAAAATGGAGTACTATTCCACCATTCTGTCATTTGCAACAATGTGGATGAAAGGGAAGATCATTATGTTAAGTGAAATAAACCAGGCGCAGAAAGACAAACATTGACTATTCTCAGTTATTATGGGGATCTAAAAATCAAAACAATTGAACTCATGGAGATAGAGTAGAAGGATGGTTACCAGAGGCTGGGAAGGGTAGTTGGTGGGGCAGGGGGGTGATGGGGAGGAAATGGTGATGATTAATAGGTATAAAAAATAGAAAGAATGAATAAGATCCAGTATTTGATAGCAAAACAAGGGTGATTATAGTCAATAATAACTTAGTTGTACATTTTAAAATAACTAAAAAAAGTATAATTGGATTGTTTGTAACACAAAAGATAAATGCTTGAGGGGATAAATACCACATTTTCCATGATGTGATTAGTATGCATTGCATGCATGCCTGTACCAAAATACCTCGTGTACTCCATAAATATATACACCTACTATATGCCCACAAACATTGAAAATAAAATTTAAAAAATTTTTAAAAAGCCATACCTAATCTCTGTAAAAGCACAGACAGGTTAATACAGATATAGATACAGCTGCCAGCTGTTATAAACTTGCAATACTATCAACTATAATAATACAGCAAATGCATTCTTCCCTCCTCTTCCCTTCACAGATGAGTTCCTTGAGATAATGAGACTGAGTAGACTCAGTTCTATTTCCACGTCCTCACCTCCCCTTCTGTCACTTTAGTCCTCTGCAATCAGATTTCTCCCTCAACCGAAAAAAAAAAAAAAGGCCCTGGCAAAAAGCCACCAAAGCTCTTCTAATTGCTCCTCGACTCTGCAGGCCTCATCCTACTCCACTTCCTCAAGCAGCCTGCACCATTACTTATGCACTTCTTTTAGAAATCCCTCTTTCCTTGGCTCTTGACAGCATTCCTGGATCTCGTCCCTCTTCAGGATAGGGACTTCTCAGTTTCTTTGCTGCTTCCCGCTCCTTCACCATTCCTTATGTATTACAGTTTCTTGGACTTCCTTGCCCTCTTCTAATGTTTCACCCTCTCTAATAACTAACTCACAATGGTTACCTGCCACCTGTCTCTAGACACCCCCTCCCATCTGTCTATTTCACCTACCGCTCTCTCTTGAAGAGCAGATCTCCATCTAATGGCTTTGGCTATCTTCTCCCGGATGTCTCACCAGTGCCTTAACAATGTGAACTAATTATCTACTCAATCTCTCTTCCCTTTCCTAGATGCCGAAAGTGTCTCTTACCAGGTCTCCCCTCTTCGGAACAGGCTCATCCAAGGCATCCTCCATAGTTGTGTGAGGGATTCTTCCAAAGCCCAAACCTAATCATGTTACTCAAAAGGCTCCCAATTCCATCCACAGTGGAAGGGAGCTTGGTTACACATAGGTGTGCATGACTTGTCTCTTACCCCTCTGTCTTTTTGTTAGCCATAGTCTTTTCCCCATGACACCAGCAGCAAACTGTCTCAGCCAGACTTAATGTATTGATTTTAATATAAACACAGCGTTATTTCAAGCCCCTAACTTAGTTACCCGTCCCCAGTCATCACCTAGACTATCTGGGGAATAACTATATACGTTTCAAGGCTCAGCTAAGGAATGACTTCTTTTATGAAGCCTCTTTGATCATCTGAAGTGAGAGTAACCACTCTCTGCTTTGGGCCCTACCTTAATCTGAACAGATTTGTGAACCTCTAGGGGTAGGGACTATATCTTATTAATAGCAATGCCTTAAGCACAGAAATAAGTTTTTATTACATGCTTGAGTAAGTGCTTGAATCTCTTGAGGTGACTAATCAAAGTAAAAGTTATTTTAATTCATTATCACATTAATTTATTATCACATTTTACTGGAATGTCTGATCTACCTTAATGCAAAAGTCCACTGGCACAAGCATATTCTCCCATCTTCTAAAAATAATGTTAACTTACTTATTACATAATATTCCAACTGTAGTTTATAAGTTCTTTCTTTCCAGGTTAAAAAAAAATGTGTCATGATAGGCTTAGGCAATAACTCCCAAGAAAGACCAAAAATTTCTTGTCTGTAACTTTTTACTTAGGATGATGTTTATGATATAGGTCTTCATTAAATTATTATTCCTAAATAAGTCATTCTCTAACCTCTGAAAATCCCAGCACCATGTATACCATCTTCACTAGGGCCAGCTCTGGAATTCTTAGGTTGCTGGCATAGATGACTTGTTGGATGCTCAGTGAATGCTTTTCACTATTAGTATTTTAAATATTTTTGTTCATATTTATGAGGAATGGAAAGTTGCAACCTGATGGGATCTAGGCAGTTGAAAATTCAAGTCTTAAACAAGTATAATCCCTCACTACATAGAATTCCCTAATTTTCTTCTCTTACTAAGAAAAAGTAGCTGGCCAGTGCTGACCTATTATATTTTACAATGGGAACTTTACACAGAGCATCCATGTCCATGCTACATTGCTCCCTTCCTCACATGTAAGAGGAACCGCAAATTCCACTCTCTGAGCCCCAGAAGAATAAAAACCTTTCAAGACATCTTAGAAAAAAAAAATTTAATTCATTCATGATAAGTAATCATTGAAGATTCTGTTCTCCATTAAATCTTGAAACCAGCTGAGGCAGATCCAGTGAGCCCCTTTATGTATAAAAATATTTAACTAGATGCTTTCTTAGGCAGGATTTACATAGATTAGGGAACTATCAAATCATTCCGTTCAATCTTCATAGCAATCATGAGTGTTAAATATTTCTATTCTGATTTTATAAATAAAATAATCTAAGGCTCAAAGAGGCTGAGTAGTTTGTTCAAGATCAGAGAGTAAATAGTAAAGTCACAGTCAAATTCAAGACCATTTGGTTTAAAGGTTGTACACATGGTACACGGCAAAAAACAAAACAAAACAAAACAAAAGCCGATCTAGGACTTCCTGCCAATGTTCTGCTTTTAGATTTTTGCTCAATAACATATTTTTCAGCCAGTATTCACTAAATTTATATATAATTAGGACCTGTCCACTCTCTATTAAATATGATCTTAAAATATTCTTGACCCCAATAACACTAATCATACTGTCTCTCTGGGTAATTTTCAAGGTCTTTTCCTAGTCAGAATTCTGGTCCTAAGGTTCATCCTTATTTAATTTTACTCTCTCCAAATGCAGACATGAATCATCAATTTTCCATTTTAGTGTCCATAAGAGGTATTTAATTTCTATAAATACATCTTGAATGAGACATACAAACAGCATGATTAAGCAAAACATGTTCACTGCCAAGAGTCAAAAAGATCTAGATTCAAATTCTGACTTGGCACTTCTTAGCCCCAAAACTTGGCAAGTTCCTTATATTCATTAAACCTCTGTTTCCTCATAGAAGAAATAATGTTACCACCCACCTTACCAGGATTTATTGATTATGAAATAAAGTAACATTTGTAAAGATCCTAACAAGTACTTAGTCAAGGTAAACACTCAGTAATTAGCAGATGTTGCTAACAGTATTGTTAGGTTTAAAATATATGAACATTTATGAATAGTCTAGAACAGTTGGCAGAGTATTGGACACAAATAGAGCTTGAACTATATAACTCAAGGAAACAGGCTTTGCATTAAAACCTTAAACTATTTCTGATGAAGTAGCAGTGGTGGTAAGGCTGCGCTTTCTCTTTCTGATATACAAAAATCACAAGTATCTACCCCTTCCAGCCCATTATTTTTATTTTGATATTGACTATTCTGACCTGATGCTAGCAGATTTTGCTTTTAAGTCATTCCATCTTTGGTTCATATCATCCAGTCGATGTTGAAGCATAGTAGCCTCTTCAGAATTTCCCAAAGCTTTTACCATCTTCTGCCTGTTTCCGTCAATACTTTTAAATATGTCATTGTGGGCATCAATTTCTGCCTGGATGTCCTAAACAGAAAAAAGCAAATAGATAATGCAAATGTTAGGAATCAGTATATCTTTATATTCACAGATGAGTTGCTCTCAAGCAAAATAGTTCATTTCACCTTAAATTATAAGAAATTCAAGTGCTTCCAAAATTCTTATTATTCTGAAAATTATAGTCTTTAAATCTTCAATACCTCCAGCTTTGTTCTTTTTGCTTAGGATTGTCTTGGCTATACAGGCTCTTTTTTGGTTCCATACGAAATTTAAAGTCCTTTTCTCTAGCTCTGTGAAGAAAGTCAATGGTAGCTTGATGGGAATAGCACTGAATCTATCAATTACTCTGGGCAGCAAAAGAAACTATCATCAGAGTGAACAGGCAACCTACAGAATGGGAGAAAATTTCTGCAATCTATCCATCTGACAAAGGGCTAATATCCAGAATCTACGAGGAACTTAAATTTACAAGAAAAAAAGCAAACAACCCCATCAAAAAGTGGGCAAAGGATTCGAAGAGACACTTCTCAAAAGAAGACATTTATGTGGCCAACAAACATATGAAAAAAGCTCATCAGCACTGGTCATTAGAGAAACGCAAATCAAAACCACAATGAGATAACATCTCCTCCCAGTTAGAATGGTGAGTAAACAAGTTAGGTGCTGGTGAGGATGTGGAGAAATTGGAATGCTTTTACGCGGTTGGTGGGAGTGTAAATTAGTACAACCATTGTGGAAGACAGTGTGGCGATTCCTCAAGGACATAGAACCAAAAATACCATTTGACCCAGAATCCCATTACTGGGTATATACCCAAAGGATTATAAATAATTCTACCATAAAGACAAATGCACATGTATGTTTACCGCAGCACTATTTACAATAACAAAGACTTGGAACCAACCCAAATGCCCATTAATGATAGACTGGATAAAGCAAATGTGGCACATATACACCATGGAATACTATACAGCCATAAAAAAGAATGAGTTCATGTCCTTTGCAGGGACATGGATGAAGCTGGAAACCATCATCCCCAGCAAACTAACCAGGGAGAGAAAACCAAACACCGCATGTTCTCACTCATAAGTGGGAGGTGAAAAATGAGAATACATGGACACAGGGAAGGGGACATCACACACTGGGGGATGTCGGAGGGTAGGGGAAAAGGAGAGGGAGAGCATTAGGACAAATACATAATGTATGCAGGGATTAAAACCTAGATGGGTTGACAGGTGCAGCAAACCGCCATGTCACATGTATACCTATGGGACAAACCTGCACGTTCAGCACATGTATCCCAGAACTTAAATTGAAATTTTTTAAAAGGTGTTCAATACACTGACTCCTCAATTTTTTAAAAAATGTATTATAATCTATATTTCATGTACCAGCTAGTTAGAAGTTGGTATATCAGATTCAATTAGCAATTTTTGAAATTTTATACAACTGTTGTTGCCAAATCATTGAACTTTGCTTAACATCCAACAGACTCTTACTCTCCCCTTTTCACATAGGTAAAACTTCCCTTAAAACATTACATCTTACAGAGGTCACTAAGATATTACATAACTATAACTACAGTGTTTTTCACATTTTGAAACATTTACTAATAGTTTGTCCTTTCAGTCTTATAAAATTTATTTCTAAAAGTTAAAAGAATATTTTTATATACAAGTTCATCAACTTTAAGAAATTAAAACTAGTAACAATGGTTTCATCACACACTGGGGCCTGTTGTGGGGTGGGGGAGCTAGGAAAGGGATAGCATTAGGAGAAATACTTAATGTAGATGACGGGTTAATGGGTGCAACAAACCAGCACGGCACATGTATACCTATGTAACAAACCTGCACGTTTTGCACATGTATCCCAGAACTTAAAGTATAATTAAAAAAAAAAAAAAACTTTTAACTTGTCAGCAAAAATACTTCCAAAAGCATAGAATAACTGATATATTCAGGCTTATGTACACACAAAAACAGAAAAAAAGGGGAGAGGGAAATTTTGACAAGATCTAGCCTTTATGCACATATTTAAGTGATATTATTTGATTTAAAATGGTTCTTAAATTTATCAACCTAATTATTTTATTATTGATGTGAAAGATCATTCTTGGGAATAAGCCCTAAAAACATATATTTGGCATGTAAATAACAATCTAATTCTTCTGTAACAGAAAAATTTCTGGCTAAGTATAAAGAAAGTACAAAGAAGGTCAGTCTCCCTAACTTTACTTGCCCTTAATCTATTTTGATAACTAAATATAAAATAAAATATTATCCCACTGATTTATCCAAAACAATTGCATGCATTATCTGGAAAATTTCAATAATTTATTTATATCTAGCATTAAATGAAAAAGCAAAAAAAAAGAAAAATAGTTTATCTTTATAAAATACATTTGGGGGCAGTTTAAGTAAAATTAGAATTATTATAAATTTTTTAAAAATTGGTTCAGATTTTGGGGAAACATTTGGCAATCTATATCAAAAGCCATAGACTTAAAATTCTTTTGAGGAAAATGGCAGATAGGAGACAGGTCTAATGCGCAGCTCCTGCTTAGACAGACAGAACAGCGTCTGGAGACTCACACTGTGAACTGCAGTGTGAGTTTCCAGAACCACTGCAGGAACATACCAGGAAAACCAAAAGAATTCACAGACCCTTTCAAAGAAGCAACTTGCCACTGCAAATGCCACAAGACAGCATAAGCTCTTGGGAGTTTTACAGCCTCACCCATCACCTGAGATGACCTGAGTACTCATCCTGGCCAACATAGGGCAACATTATACCATCCTTCTACTACTGCAGCTGGTGCTCTCTTGAAAGCACCACCTCCTGGCCAGAGGCCAACCAACTCAAGTCATGACAGCAACTCATAACAGAACAACCCTGCTCCAAAGAAGGAGAAAACAACAGCTAATTCCACTGCTTACCACACATCAGCTTAACCACAAGTCCTGAGTCTGTTCACATGACAACTTCACTGCTAGCATAACTGGCATTCGAGAAAACCAGAGCACTAAACCAAACTACATCCAAGGATTCCCACAGAGTCCACTTCACTCCCCTGAGGCCTCCACTGGAGCAGGTGCTACTATCCATGGCTGGGAGACCTGAGGACAGATCACATCACAGGACTCTTTGCAGACATTCCCTAGGACCAGATTGGAGCCCGGTAGCCCTGCTGGGTGGCTAGACGCAGAAGAGCATAACAATCACTGCAGTCTGGTTCTCAGGAAGCCCCATCCCTAGGGGAAGGGGAAGACCACTACATCAAGTGATCATCTTATGGGGCAAAAGAATCTGAACAGCAGCCCGTGAGTTCCAGATCTTTCCAATGAAACAGTCTATTCAAATGAGAAGGGGAACTAAAAAAGCAGTTCTGGTAATATGACAAAATAAAGTTCTATAACACCCTCAAAAGATCACATTACCTTTCCAGCAATGGATCCAATCCAAACCAACAAGAAATATCTGAATTGCCAGATAAATAATTCAGAAGGTTGGTTATTAAGCTACTCAAGGAGGCACCAGAGAAAGGCAAAAACCATCTTAAAGAAATTTTTTAAATGGCCAAGTGTGGTGGCTCATGCCAGTAATCCCAGTACTTTGGGAAGCCAAAGCAGGAGGGTCACTTGAACTCAGGAGTTTGAGACCTGCCTGGGCAACATGGTGAAACCCCGTCTCTACCCAAAATACAAAAAAAATTAGCTGGAAATGGTGGAATGCACCTGTGGTCCCAGCTACTTGGGAGACTGAGGTGGGAAGACTGCTTGAGCCTGGGAGGCAGAGGTTGCAGTGGGCCAAGGTCACACCACTACACACCAGCCTGGGTGACAGAGGGAGACCTCATCTCAAAAAAAAGAAATTAAAAAAACAACACAGGTTATGGATGAAAAAGTCTTTAGAGAAATAGATATCATAAATAAAAGACAATCACAACTTCTGGAAATGAAAGACACACTTAGAGAAATGCAAAATACACTGGAAAGTTTCAAGAGAATTGAGCAAGTAGAAAAAAAAACTTCAGAGCTCAAAGACAAGGCCTTTCTACCTAACCCAATCTGACAAAGACAAAGAAAAAATAATTTAAAAAAAACAGCCTCCAAGAAATTTAGGATTATGTTAAACAACCAAATCTAAGAATAATTCATGTTCCTGAGGAAGAAGAGAAATCTAAAAGTTTGGAAAATTTATTTGAAAAAAAAAATCAACGAAAACTTCCATGGTTTTGATAAAAATCTAGAATCCAAATACAAGAAGCTGAAAGAACACCTGGGAAATTCATCACAAAAAGATCATCACCTAGGCATACGGTCATCAGGTTATCTAAAACCAAAATGAAGAAAAGAATCTTAAGAGCTGTGAGGCAAAAGCATCAGGTAACCTACAAGGGAAATCCTATAAGATTAACAGCAGATTTATCAGCAGAAACTCTGCAAGCTAGAAGGGACTGGGGTCTTACTGTTAGCCTCCCTAAACAAAATAACTATCAGCCAAGAATTTTATATCCAGTGAAACTAAGCTTCAGAAATTAAGCAGAGATAAAGTCTTTTTCAGATAAATAAACACTGAGGAATTCACCACTACCAAATCAGCACTACGAGAAATCATAAAAGGAGCTCCAAATCTTGAAAAACGCCTTGAAATACACCAAAATATAATCTCCTTAAATCATAAATCTCACAGAACCTATAAAACAACAACACAATTTTTTAAAAAAGGGTATTCAGGCAACAACCAGCATAATGAATAAAATAGTACCTCACATCTCAATACTAACATTGAATGTAAATAGCCTAAATGCTCCACTTAAAAGATACAGAATGGCAGAATGAATAAAAATCCAACAACCAAGTATCTGCTGTCTTCAAGAGACTCGCCTAACACATAAGGACTCATAAAAATTCAAAGTAAAGGATTAGAAAAAGATATTACATGCAAATGGAAACCAAAAGCAAGCAGGAGTAGCTATTTTTATATCAGACAAAACAGACTTTAAAGCAAAAACTAAAAAGACAAGAAAGGATATTATATAATGATAAAAGGATTAGTCCATACACCTAACATAGGAGCTCCCAAATTTATAAAATAATTACTACTAGACCTAAGAAATGGGACAGATGGCAACACAATAATTGTAGGGGACTTCAATATTCCACTGACAGCACTAGAGGGGTCATCAAGGCAGAAAGTCAACAAAGAAACAATGAACTTAAACTATACCCTAGAACAAATGGGCTTAACAGATATTTACAGAACAGTCTACCCAACAACTGCAGAATATACATTCTTTTCATCAGCACATGGAACATTCTTCAAGATAGACCATATGATAGGCCATAAAACAACCCTCAATAAATTGAAGAAAATCAAAATTATATCAAGTAGTCTCTCAGAAGACCACAATGGAATAAAATTGTGAATTAATTCCAAAAGGAACCTTCAAAAGTATACAAATACATGGAAATTAAATAATCTGCTCCTGAATGATCTTTCAGTTAACAAAGATATCAAGACGGAAATTAAAAAATTCTTTGAACTGAACAATAATAGTGACACAACCTATCAAAACCTCTAGGATATAGCAAAAGTGGTGCTAAGAGGAAAGTACACAGCATTAAATATCTACACCAAAAAGTCTGAAAGAGCACAAACAGACAATCTAAGGTCACACCTCAAGGAACTAGAGAAACAAGAACAAGCCAAACCCAAATCCAGCAGAAGAAAAGAAATAACAAAGATCGAAGCAGGACTAAATGAAAGTGAAACAAACAAATAAAAAAACACAAAAAGTATGGGAAACAAAGAGCTGGTTCTTTGAAAAGACAAATAAAACTGATAGACCATTAACATGATTAACCAAGAAAAGAAGAGAGAGGATATAAATGAGCTCAATTAGAAATGAAATGGGTGATACTACAACTGATACTACAGAAATACAAAAGATGATTCAAGGCTACCATGAACAATGTGAACACCTTTACACACATAAGCTAGAAAACATAGAGGAGATGGATAAATTCCTAGAAATATACAACCCTCCTAAATTAAACCAGGAAGAAAGAGAAACTCGGAATAGACTAGTAACAAGCAGCAAGATTGAAATGGTAATTAAAAAGCTACCAAAAAAAAAAAAAGTCCAGGACCAGATGGATTCACAGCTGAATTCTATCAGACATTCAAAGAACTGGTACCAATCCTATTGACACTATTCTACAAGACAGAGAAAGAGGAAATCCTCCCTAAATCATTCCACGAAGCCAGTATCACCCTGATACCAAAACCAGAAAGGGACATAACAAAAAAGAAAACTACAGACCAATATCACTGATAAACACAGATGCAAAAATCCTCAAAAACATACTAGCTAACTGAATCAAACAGCATATCGAAAAGATAATCCATCATCATCAAATGGGTTTCATACCAGGGATGCAGGGATGGCTTAACATATGTAAGTCAATAAATGTGATACAACATATAATAGAATTAAAAACAAAAAAATCACATGATCATCTCAATAGCCACAGAAAAAGCAATTGACAAAATCCAGCATCCCTTTATGATTAAAACCCTCAGCAAAACTGGCATAGATGAGACATTCCTTAAGGTAATAAAAGCCATCTATGATGAATTCACAGCCAACATTATACTTAATGGGGAAAAGTTAAAAGTATTCCCCCTGAGAACTGGAACAAGACAAGGATGTTCACTTTCATCATTTCTATTCAACGTAGTACTGGAAGTCCTAGACAGTGCAATCAGACAAGAGAAAGAAATAAAGGGCATCCAAATCTGTAAAAAGGAAGTCAAACTGTCACTGTTAGCTGATGACATGATTGTATACCTAAAAAACCCTACAGACTCAACCAAAAAGCTCCCAGATCCAATAAATAAATTCAGTAAAGTTTCAGGATAGAAAATGAATGTACACAAATCAGTAGCACAGCTGTACACCAACAGTGACCAAGCTGAGAACAAATCAAGAATTCAACCCCTTTTAAAATAGCTGTAAAAAAAATAAAATACTTAGGATTATACCTAACCAAGGAGATAAAAGATCTCTACAAGGAAAACTACAAAATGCTGCTGAAAGAAATCACAGACAACACAAACAAATGGAAGCACATCCCATGCTCATGTATGAGTAGAATAAATATTGTGAAAATGACTATACTGTCAAAAAAAAATCTATAAATTCTACATGATTCCCATCAAAATACTATCATCATTCTTCATAGAACTAGAAAAAAAAACAACTCTAAAATTCATATGGAAGCAAAAAGGACCCCACATAGCCAATGCAAGACTAAACAAAAGGGAGAAATCTGGAGGCATCCCATTACCTGACTTCAAACTATACTACAAGGCTATAGTTACCAAAAGAGCATGGTACTGGTATAAAAACAGGCACATAGACTAATGGATCAGAAAAGAGAGCCCAGAAATAAAGCCAAATACATACAGACAACTGATTTTCGACAAAGCAAACACAAACATAAAGTGGGGAAAGTTAACTCTATTCAACAAATGGTGCTGGGATAATTGGTAAGCCACATGTAGAAGAATGAAATTGGATCCTCATCTTTCACCTCATACAAAAATCAATTCAAGATGGATCAAAGACTTAAATCTAAGATCTGAAACCATAAAAATTCTAGAAGATAACATCAGAAAAACTCTTCTAGACATTGGCTTAGGCAAAGACTTCATGACCAAGAACCCAAAAGCAAATGCAACAAAAACAATTATAAATAGATGCGACTTAATTAAATGAAAAAGCTTCCACACAGCAAAAGAAACAATCAGCAGAGGAAATGGACAGCCCATAGAGTCACAGAGTGGGAGAAAATATTCACAAACTATGCATCCAGCAAAGGACTAATATCCAGAATCCACAAGGAACTCAAACAAATCAGCAAGAATAAAAACAAATAATCCCATCAAAAACTGGGTTAAGGACATGAATAGACAATTCCCAAAAGAAGATATACAAATGGCCAACAAACACATGAAAAAATGCTCAACATCACTAATTATCAGGGAAATGCAAATCAAAACCACAATGTGATACCCCCTTACTCCTGCAAGAATGGCCATAATTAAAAAATAAAAAAATAATAGATGTTGGTGTGGATGTGGT